>NW_027492107.1:0-748320 GCF_021521415.1 Bidens hawaiensis | reverse complement strand
GAATTTTCCTGTTTTCGTCCGAAATTTTTTATACGTATTGTAAATTTAGTCGTTTTCGGCCGAATTAATTTTTTTATATGTAGTGTAAAATTTAACCGTTTTCGGCCGATTTTTTTTATACGAAGTGTAAAATTTAGCCATTCTCGGCCGAAATTTTTTATACGTAGTGTCAATTTAACCGTATTCGGCCGAAAATATGAGCCTGGCCCCCTTCATTTGTGAAGTTTTGTATACATTTTGAGTCCCCCCCCACGGTGTCTTAGTTCAAGCTTCGCCACTGATTCCAACTGGTTAAAATTTTACATGACATGATTTTTAACTTTTGAAGATGTAATATAGGGTAAGGATATCTCGGGAACGTTTCGGTGGGCCCCGTTTTTGGCACTGCAACCATCTAACTCCTTTCTTACCTTGCTTTTACTGCTATCAAAGTACAGAATGAAGAGTATACCAGTAGTTGATTTAGGGGACCGAAAGATAGATAATATTATCACTCAGTCTGCAGCGTTTCATATGTTGGAGGAATGTGTTGATCTCCAGTGGTTTAAAAGCTGGGGATCTAAGAAACTACATGAACTTGGTCTTCCTCCTATGAAATCGAATCGGATTATTAAGGTATGCAACTAAAAAAAACCTTAATTATAATAGCTATCCTACAATTAGTAAGACTGCAATTTTTTTTTTATTAATTTGTTACAGGTGGACGGGGATGAACCTGTTCTGCAGGCTTTTAGAATCATGCAGGAGAAGGGAGTCTGTGGAGTGCCGGTTGTTGCTAGCGGTGGAAACAAGGCGGTTGGTAATATAAGCATCCGGGATATTCAATATCTACTAATCGCACCCGAGATTTACAAAGATTACAGGTTGCTGAAATCACTCAAACTATTTGCTATTACAGTAAGATAATAACCAGGATGTAGCAACTAGCAATATGGGCTGGTCTGCACGTGGGTAAATGACTGAACGTTCAGTGAACAGTTCGTGAACTGTTTGGCGTGAAGTTCGTTTATCTGATGAACAAACATGAACAACACGTTTTGTTCATTTAGTAATATGAACAAACTTGAATACAGGTCTCGTTCATTCATTTATGTTCGTTCGTTAATATATTCATTTAAAAGTAACTTTATAGCCCATTACAACTTAGTATAGTTTTAATAACTATTCAACACATTGTTATTCACATTACTTATAACTAGTTTTAGTTCAATTATGTTCATTCATCTATGTCCAGTTATATTCGTTTAAGTTCGTGACGCGTTCGTTTATACTGTCGTCTGTTAACAAACGAACATTAGCGAACACGAACAAGAAAAGCCTGTTCATTTGATTGTTCGAATTCAGTCGTTTATTCGGTTAAGTTAAATAAACAAACACAAACATACTCTGTTAGTGTTATTTAGTTCGTTTACAAGCCTATGGGTCAAACAGAAATACTTTTATCCTTTTTTTTTAAAAAAAAACTTCTATAATCAATTAGTGTGTCAAATATGAATACAAACATTATACTTGTAACGGTGTTGCGGTTTATACTGCAGATCTATCACAGCAAAGAACTTCCTAACAGCAGTTAAAAACTACTTGGATGAGACTAAAACAGAAGCCCCTTTGATGAGCGGTATGGTTACTTGCAAAAAAGATGACACACTCAAAGATGTAATCATGAAACTCGATTCCATGAAGATTCAGCGTATATACGTAGTCGACGAACAAGGGAATCTCGAAGGGTTGATAACACTCAGAGATATTATTGCAAAGATAGTACATGAACCTAGAGGGTATTTTGGTGATTTCTTTGATGGTATTTTACCCATACCTCAAACCTCTAGGGTGTAGTAAAAAGCTATGATTTTGTGATCAAATATTTTTATTTTATTATATTTCGTTAGCGCTGCTTCCTGTAAACGCCCTTTAAAACAAGGGCGTTTTGGTCAGGAAGTGGTTTTTAATTTTTTATATGTATTTAATTTAATATACTCTTCGGTTTTAAATAACCTGGATATCGACCTCATTTGTTAAAAAAACCAAATATCGCAACATGAAGACAATCGAGTATTCAAGTATATCATCACACGATGACATACGTTACATGTGACATAGAATCTAACATACAAGCACAAAATTATTACAGTATACAGAAACAACAACATACACTATGTACCTTTTCTCTTAATGCTGTTTAAAACCGCAGGCTTTCCTTCGAATAAATCCGACAAGTAATTCTCCAAATCCTCATGAGTATATTTGACGTATTTCCCGCCATATCTTCCACTCTCCAGTTGACTTCCAAACCTCCCTACAAACGCACGGTAAGCGGGAAGCACTTTTTCGGATATTGATATTCGAAGTTCCTCACGAAGCTGATCGTCGGGAACTTTCCAAGCTGATTGTATTCTATATATTTCTTCAAAACACGCGTTAAAGTTTATAAATCTTTCTTTAAGAAGTAATTTAGATCCACTACTTAACCCCCCACCAATCCCTTCATCCTTCAAACACAACAAAGCTTTCCCCCATGCTGATCTGAGATAACTCATGTGCCATTGACGAATCTGACCGCAATGTCTGCGAATCCACCGATCACCAAAAAGGTTTCTAAGATCCGAGTCTTTCACCTTTTGAACAATATAAAGAATATTGTTCATCAAGAACACGTATCTCAAACCGTCATCATCATACAATTTCGACTTCTCTTCAAGATTCGCTTCTAAACACGCGATTAACGACAGTAACCGGCATGAAACAGGAGATAAAGTAAAAGTATCATCACTGTCAATATCAATATCATTAAGCTCTTTAGAACTCAAATCATAATCTTTACCTTTATCCAACAGCGTGTTTAACGAATCACTATAATCAACCAACAGTTTAACATAATTCATGACATAACGAGTCACTGGATGAATCTCACCGCCCTGTAACGCTCTCCTCGAATTCTCACCCTTCACCGCATTCTCAAACTCGACAAACGTCCCAATCGCAGCCTCACTCAACCCACTCAAAACAGCCTTCACCTCATCACAAACCAACTCACCAGACTCATCAACAAAAAGCGTCTCGAAATCGGGTAACACATCCGCAACAACATCATACATATCAAGAATCCTAAACAGCTTCTCCGACGATCTCTTCCCAATCGCAACCGCTTCACCAAAATCCAAAAGCTGCATCACACACCCTTTTGTAGTCTCCACAAAACTCACCTCTTTAAACACTTCCGACTCGCTAAAAACCTGTTCACATAACTGTTTTTCCCCAAATAACAGTATCTTAACCGCGATTTTAACCGTTTGAATCCACTTCTTCATTTTCTCATCCAAAACCTTCCACTCAATCCTCTGCACTTCTTCAATACTCAGCTTTTCTACCCCGAGAACGAACAAACACTCGTCCAACACGTCCCTACGAACGTTACAATACACCTGACAACACTCCTTTTCATAACCGGATCTAATCATCCGATCCGCTATCGCTTTAAGCTCCTTAACCGCATCAGCGTAAACCAATTCGACACTAACATCATTCCCAATGCTTCTACCTCTTTCATAAACATAACTACTTCCTTCATACTCATCTTCTTTATAACTACCAATATCATTATTATTATTATTATTATCATCATTATTACTATTTTCATCCGCGAGTTCACTCTCGTTTGCGCACTCGTGCACGCTCTCGTGCACAGACGAGAGTGAACTCTTGCGGATTGATCCATACAGTTCCTCTGCGTCCAGAGGAACTGTACTGCGGATCAAAATACGTTGAAACTCGTCCTCGAGTTTCAACATAGCTAAATGTAACGCGTTCTCAGCGCGATCAACCATCTCGCTTTCGCCATCGCATTCACTATCAATAATATTAACATTAGTATTAATTTGTTGTGTTAATTTGATAACTGTATCCACAGCTTCCAAATACTCATCCGCCTCTGCGGAATACGAAGACTCGTCCCACGGGGACGAATTCGGGTCACCGAGACCTCCGGAATCATGGTGGAGGATTAGTTTTTCGGCTGTTTCGAACAGGTGATCGGCCGAGAGCATCATGATCATATTATATCATATTATATCGTATCGTATCATATTATTATTATTATTATTATTATCAATGGGTTGTAATGTGTTGAGGTGTGGATAATAAGTTTATCTTTGGGTTATGTGGGTGATGGCATTAATGGTGATGAGTCTGTTTATTATATTATACAGCGGCCCACCGGTTTAGATATTTTGTGGACGGTACGGTGGTTGGCCGGCCGAAAGATGTCATATCAACTCGGGTTTTAATGACTTGCTTTTATTATTATTATTATTATTATGATGATGTAGGGTGTCACTTTTACTCAAAATCTGAAGCCTAACCGGAATCTAAACTATCTGATACAAAAATCTTGAACCCGAGAAAAGGCCAACCTGAACCGAAGTAATTCGGGTTGGTTCTTGATCAGATTTCTAGATTTCGGGTCAACTTGAAAAACACGAATAAATTATTTGTTTAAAAACATGATATTATTATTAGGTATGCGCATTGTATACAGAATACTTTAGACTTTTCACTTGTTCCTATTCCACATGTTATGGTCGATCATACTATTTATTGTTTATATTTCTATTCTAATTATGGCTAATAACGACTGTAAATCTGTAATAGAAGAATACGTTGGTTTTGTGTTTCTTTATTATTTGGTTATTTATGTAACGAGTAAAGAAAAATCCGTTGCTTTAGTTTTCGTATTGTATTTTTTCTTTACTTTTTTTTTTAATTTTCTTTGTTTTCTTAGATTCACGAAACCCGATTAACCGAACTCAAATAACCAGAACCCGAAAAACCATGAGAGATTTGGATTGGATTTCGGGTCTAATTTTAAAACTTTGAAACCTGAAAAACAAACCCGAAGGTAGATGTGCACAAATTGGGTATTTTTTAAACCCGGAGCCGGGTTCCAGGTATAGTCGGGTATTTGACCGGTTCCTCTAGTTTTTTTCGGGTTTCGAGTAGGGTAGGGTCGGGTTTTGACTGGGTATTTCCGGTTCCGGGTACGGCTTCGGGGAGAAATCCTATACTGGTCCTACCCGCAGGTCAGGTATGGGTAGGAACCGGTTCTGGGTCGGTTCGGACCCGACCTTTTTGTGCACCTCTACCCGAAGAACACCCCTACTTGGGTGGGATCCAGTACTGATAAAACTAACATCCTAAACATGCAAATAACTATAGTAAATATAGTTTTGAACTAGGGTAATTATATTATAAAAATAAAATACTAGAATCATAATAATTACTTTAGTTTAAAAGTTATAGAGTAATAATAATTACACTACTATTAACATAATTACCCTAGTTATTTGTACATTTTTCACGATAAAAAACATTTGTATCTGACCCAAACAATACAAATAATAATATGAGATTTTTTAGTGTCAAATTTCTTTTTGTAGTTTGCCTTTGCTAGACGCCAGTGGATCACCACCAAATTGGTAAATAAGAGAGTTATAAGCATCCAATTTTAGTCAATAGTGAAGAAAATTGTCACTTTCATTTAATAATTTGGATATTGATCGGTTATGGAAAATGGAGTAAAATCAATAAGTAGGGCCGGGCCATTCATTGGGTTTTTATTTTTCAGTCTTGAAGTTATGAAGATTTTAGTTGGGACACTCGTGGAGATTTATGAAGGTTTAATCTGCAATGTCTGTATTGTATTCGATTTCAACAAACCGATTTAACATGGAGATTCTTTCCATGAAGGGACGTTGGCGGTGGTGTTGCCAATCATATGAGGACACCGATCCTCCATGGTGACCCGATTATCTTTAGATCTTGTTAGTTGTCTGAGCTGACGTATCTATTAGTTATTAAGCAAATTAAAATAACAAAAATTTAAATACTTTTTACTACAATAAAAACAAATAACACCCAAACCACCCCGTTCATCAATCTAGTTAAGACACATGTCATGATAAGATATCACAAACTCACTTTTGCACGAAATTCTGTCCCAGCCTCATTGGTGGCAAGAGGGTTATGTGCTATTATTTTGGAAAACTTTTCTTGTTTGAATACATTTTAGTAAAATAAAAAGTACACTAAAAGAATGGTTTCAAAGTTGGGGGCAATTTCATTAAATAGTATATAAGTTTCAAAACTGTTTCGATTAGGGCATTTAACTTTAAAAAAATATTTCAATTAAGTTACTCAACTTTCGTAATTTATTAAATTAATGATTTTACCATGTTTTTTTTAACCTTTTTCATTTTTGTTTCACGTAGTAAATCTTTTTATCTTTTTTTTTTATGTTGACGTTGAGTGACTTTTAAATTCTAATATAATTAACGTTTTTTATATTTTTTAAATTTAACTACATATATTGAAAAAGTTGGTGAGACTCAATTTGAAGGATAAACATTGCATGAGTAATCAAATTAAAACACTTTTGAAACTTGGTTACTATCATGTAAGATATACCCTTCAAAGTTGTAGCATTCAGAAAACTACATGAACAGCTATAAGACTTTGTGCTTGTTACTTTGTTCCTAGAAAGTTGTAATATTTTAAAACTATTAACTTTATTAGACCAAAATCATCACTATTAACTAAAATTTAACTTTGATAAAGATCATTTGTGATCCCTGACTTGTGACAAATAATTAAAACAATACGAACGTATACACCTTACTTCTTTTTCAGCAAAAAACAGCGGAACCCGAATGCACACTTTACACATCACATGACAAAATATCAATACATGACGCTACACCGATGTAACATAAACCATAAGCAAAATGACATACCGGAATCTAGGCTAACCACATCTAATGTTATCCCTTTTGAGTCTTAAACTTAAATCATAATGGTCCAGTTTTCGACCAAACAAAGTGCCAAAAATGGGTATTCAACATGCCATGTACCTACACAAAATGCAATGTTACATGATTTAAAGTAAACATATAGCCTCCCCCTAGTCTCTGCTACAACTAAAATTCCATGATAAATGCAAATAAAGCAATTAAAGCAATTGTTAGTTATCATCCAAACATCCAAAATTAAACTTATATTCCATGATAAATACAACCCATTTTGTTTTTGGGAAAGTCCATGAAAATCTAATTGCTCACTATTTTAGAAAAATCCCAAGTTAAAATTGACTACTCCCATCATTATAATTAATATGGAACACGTGCCGAGCCGTTCGTAAGCTACCCCGAGTTTGAGCCAAAAAATAAGTTTGTTTAATAAACAAGCCCAGTCTGAGCCCAAGCTTCACATATTGAACTCGAGCATATTATTTACAAACCTTTTATTTAATATAAATATATAAACTTTCATCATAAATATTATAATAATAATAATAATATATTATGTTATATATAGATTTATTATTGTAAATATATAAAAAGGTTATAAATGTATACAAATCAATTTATAAATAATAAACGAGCTGTGCATGAGCTTACGCGAGCTTGGGCTCACCTAGGCTCGTTTACATCTGCAACATTTAAACTATGATAATGAAATCAAGTACCTTTATAGTTTGGAAGACGCTAATGCTAATATTTTTCCAGTGCTAACATGTCACATTGATGCATCTCCCTATTAAATCACATCATGATACAGTTTAAATACAGAATACATGAGAAATCATTCAGGGAAACCTCAAAACAGAACTTACAGTTTCGGACAGCTGACCGCTCATAGATTTCAACATCGTCTCCAGTTCATCCTTCGACACCAGGAAATTCACATCTGTTTCTCCTGAATTTGGTCTTGTGTTGTTTTGAATCTGAAAGTTAACAACAGATTTGATATAACAGATACCTAGACTATGATAATGATAATAATAATAATAATAATAATAATAATAATAATAATAATAATAATAATAACAACTAGTTTAACATAATACAGTACCTGTTCCTTCAATAAATCTTCTCTCCACTCCCTATGAAACTTTTGGAGCAAAAGTGTCAATAATCTTTGTATCTCAGGCAAGACTTCATCTGGGAACACCTTCTGTATTTCATCCTTATTATCATTCTCATACACACACTTACGAATCAACATGCGTAGGCATACAAAAGCTGCATAATTTATTTTTAAAAATCAGAATACAATGTTCATATAATGATGTTTTAAATTACAGATAGTTTTAAATTACATGCTTTAAGCGTACCAAAGTGCAAAGCGACACAAGGCGACCAAAGTCCAAAAAGCGCAGGGGAGGCTTGCGCTTTTTGTACACAGGTCATTTTTATGCTTCAGAATGTTGTATCGCGTGCTTTTTAGTAGGGGTGTGTACGGTTCGGTCCGGTTATTAGCCTCAATCAAATTAGCCAATCAGTTTTCGATTAATCAGTACATTTGTTTGGTTATTTTAATAGTTTTCGGCTCGGTTAATGACCATAATCAAATTTGCGCTTAATTTATTACTTATAATTACATGAAAGGGATAAATAGATACATGAGATACAGGTATAAATACATGAAATGGAGGTATAAATACAATAAATGGTGGTATAAAAGCATTATATATATTAATTATTTTTTTACCTAATTAATTTTAATAGTTAAATAAATGACATACTCATGTAGGCTCGCGAGCTGGCTTGGGCTCGGGCTCGATTATTGAAAGAGCATAATTTTAGGCTCAGCTCGATAGAGATTTCGGAGGTATAAATACAATAAATGAAGGTATAAAAGCTAGAAATATATGAAAATATGTATGACTCGGTTAATTTCAGTTAACCAAGCATATAACCGATTTTCGGTTCGATTCAATTTATATACAAAATCCTATATAAAGCTTATGTATAGCTTAATGTTGGGTAGGGGATGCTAAAAGCTAGGGGTTCAAACGAGCCGAGCTGCTTGCAAGCTACTCGAGATCGGCTCGGGAAAAATCTCGATCGAGCCGAGCCTAAAATTAAGCTTGTTCAATAATCAAGCCCGGGCTTATCAAGCTCGAGTCAGCTAGCGAGCCTAAATGAGCCCGTCATTTAATTAACTACTAAAATTAATTAGGTAAAAAATTAACTAATATAATATACAATGATACAAAAAAATAACTAAATAATATATATTATGTTATACATAAGATTACAATAACAAAAATAAATAGTAACAAGTAGAGATGGTCAAAAAAACCGGTTGGGGAACCGGTTTACCGGTTTAAACCGGAAACCGGTTTTTACGAAAACCGGTTTTTTAAAAACCGGTTTGACCGGTTTACAAACCGCTGGTTCGTATTTCGGTTACAAGTTTTAGATCCAAAACCGGTTAACGAACCGGTTAATGAAAAAACCGGTTTTTTTTAATAACCGGTTATGGAAAAACCGGTTAACCGGTTTATAAAAAAACCGGTTTTTGACCGTTGTGGAAAAACCGGTTAACCGGTTTCTCCATAACCGGTTAACCGGTTAAAAACCGGTTTTTGAACGTTGTATAACGGCTATATGCCCGTTTTTTTTTTTTGACCGTTTTTTTTTTTTACCATTTTACCCCCACAAACATCTATATATAGTTTAGGTTGGGTATTGGTTAGATCACACTCGATTATACAACTCCAAACGCTCTAAACGTTTATTTCATACGCGATTATTTTGTTACTAACAAGCCGAGCTCAAAAAACCACTCATGAGCCGGGCTCGAGCTATAGATATAAAGCTCAAAACAAGCTGAGCTGAGCTCGAGCTTAGGGGTGCAAACGAGCCGAGCTGCTCGCGAGCTACTCGAGATCGGCTCGTGAAAAAGCTCGATCGAGCCGAGCTTAAACGATCCCGAGCCCGAGCTCAAGCCTAAAAGAGAGATCGTTTAACAAACGAGCCCAAACTTCACTTATCGAGCTCGAGCCGGCGCCTAAACGAGCCTGTCATTTATACATTTTTTTATAAATATATATAGTAATATATACATATATATTTAATAACTATTAATTAATATATATACTTTTATGAAAAAAAAACTAAATAACATATATTATTTTATATATAAAGTTATAATGAAAAAAAATATACAAAAATAATTATAAAAATATAAAAAAATTAATTAATAAATATTAAACGAGCCGAGCCCGAGCCGAGCTCGAGCCTGGTCGAGCTCAGGCTCGGCTCGGCTCGGCTCGGCTTGTTTGCACCCCCAGGGTGAATGATTAGTAACACAAATCAATAGCGTTAAATCATACAAAAGAATATATAAACAGTAAACACATAAGCAACATGTATTTATCTTCTTCGAAAATAAATAATAATAATAATAATAATAATAATAATAAAAATAAAAGTAGAAATGATTGATTACATACAGGATCGAGGTCAGAGTCATTCTGAAGCTGAAGCAACTCACGGATGACGTCACGGTCGGGTGAACCAAGACCGGTTTTTCGAGTTGTCCATAGGGTTTGGAGTATGTACTCAACCGATTCCTTTGAATTGGCTCTGACTAATAGGGATAAGTTACCCCATAACGAATGCTCCATCACTGTTATTTGCAGCAGTTAATCTACTCTAGGGCACCGCATCGTTACAGTTTAAACAAATGGAGCCCGAGCTCGGACTGTGAGTTGTTTTTCTAAACTCGGGCTCGGTTTAAGCTCGGCCGTGCATTTTGAGATTAATAATATAAGCTCAAAAGAGGTAAACTTGAAAATTACAAGGGCTCGTTAAAGACATGACGAGCCTAAACGAGTTTCTCATACAATGCTTGTGTTTGGAACTCTGCTCATTTCGAGTTTTTTATCGATCCGAACTTGAATGGCTAGCAAACAACTTGGCTCGTTTGCACTTTTACCTTTTATGAGGAAATTATTAGTTTGAATATATATTTTTTATTTTTAAATCTATTAAAGTAACACGGTAACCTTTTACTCTTTTCTTTTTTTTTTGAACGGCTAACAAACGGAATCGGGGAGCTGGCCCAACCCAGACGTACGAACCCTTAAGCGCCTCCAAGTTATCCCCGTTCTGTGAAAACCCCACTTTCCCGAATGTTCAATTGTGATAAAACCCGAACGCATCAAACCAGAGATCACAAAGGTCCTGATTTTCCTTCATTGAGACACGCATGCCCTTCCCAAAGTATTGTATGTGAAGATCGAACATAAGTCTCCATTGAAGAACCCATGTTTTTCTACCACTACATGACATTGGAAAGGACGCTTATGTTGTTTTTACCACAAAATTATTTATTAGTCTGTTATAAGAATTATTATTATTTTTAAATGTATCAAAAAACAATATTCTTATTGCTACTATTGTAAAATAGTAAACTGCTAAAATCGTCTATATGAGATTTGGTCTCTCTGAAAGCTACCTCTTTATTCATGTGGATAGAGGTACGGTGTGTCTACATCCAACCCTCCCCAGACCCTACTTATAGCTATGCTATTGATGGGACTTCACTGAATATAATTGATTGATTGATTGATTATTTTTCGGCATACTAACTCTTTAGGTTTTTTAATCTTGTTGTTTCATCCCATTCTCGTCTACTAGGGACAATTATGTCTTTTTATTAAGAAAGTTTAAAACTTATTATTATTATTTTATATATTCTAAAGAGTTTTTTAATTACAAAAAAAAAAAAAAGAAAAAAACTGAATTTCTCCTAACTTAACGTTAAATATAGACAAAGTTAGATTAATATATAAAAATGAAAAGATTTGTAAACCTTAAGGTTCCAACGGCATAACAAAAACTTTTAGATGAAACTGGTAAATTTGACTAAACCTCATAGACAATTTAGCCGTTTACTCTTTCTGTATTAAGGGGGGTGTTTGGCTTAGCTTTTTTAGCAAAGCTTATATCATTTTTAGCTTTTCTTTATAAAATAAGTTTAGTTTGGTGTTTGGTTGAGCTTTTTTAGCTTATGCTTATAAGATTATATAAGCTTATTTGAAGATGGTTTTTTAGCTTATTTGTTTAAGTGGGTAAATTACCCATTTACCTTCAATGATGATGGATTAATAATATTGAAGCAACTTATTACTAAAACAAATTAAATAATGATGGATTTAACAACTTAGTAAGAAGTATAATCAACTTGTAGAATATAAGCTAATCCAAATACTTAAAAGGAGCTTATCAAATAATAGAAAATAAGCTATAAGCTACTTTAAAAATATAAACATAGGATAAAAAATAAAAGCTAGGACAAACTCCGAAAAAAAAAAACAATCGTAACTCCTGTAATTCTAAAACTATTCATTTGTCGTTTAAACATAAGACCAAGAGACATGTGCCTCTACTAAATGACTTAACCCCACACTAACCTCTTTTTATATATTAAACTGTAGATATACACGATTACAATAAGTGTCATACATTATTTTGTATGTTCAAGAATCAAGTTTTATTTTTTTTCACATACTTCCTTATCTTTTTAAACAGTTAATTTTTTATTAACCTGAAATGATGCAGAATACTGAAACATTACAAAATAAGTAACCACCATCAAATTACAACTGGAATAAAACCCAACAAGTTGAGAAAAATATGAAGAGCTTAATAACAGCTCTTAGTCCCTTGAGATTGTGAAACTATCATAAACATTTCCATCTCTACTTTTCATGTACTCAAAGAGAAGTGAAGAATGGTTAAAAGCAGTAAGTTTGCCATATCCAAAGTCGGTGTCTGTATAAAGAGTCCAGTCCGGATTTATATCGGCAAAATTGTCAACTTGACTCCCTGCTCCGCCAACAACAATGTGGATCGTCCCCATCATGCTACGCATATAATTATATTCGTCCCTGCTCACACATTCATTCTACGCAAAAATGTCATTTTATCTATTAGTTTGTTACACTCGGTATTTACCAAACACATAAACATCTGATCATTTGACTATTGGGCGTTGCTAAACGTTAACCCCCCCCCCCCTTCCCGCCCATTTTTACTAAACATACCCCCTCCCTCAAGTTTTACATTAATACAAATTAAACCTTTTTTGTTTTGTTTTTTGTCATTTTGCTATCATTTATTATTGTTATTTTTAATACACATTCTTTTAACTTTTTATTTTATTTTTTTTTTTACTTTATGTTTGTAATTTTTAAAACGATTTTTTGTTTATTTAAAATAACAAAAAACATGTTTGTCTTATATGAAATATTTTTTTTAATTTTAAAAATAAGTTTTCTTTTTCTACAATTGTTTTCTTTTTTTTAAATAGTTTATAGAGATAGTTTGCAATTTTTTTAAAACAAATTTCATAATGTTTGTTAATAAATAAAAAAAGAAAGTGTATTTACGTAATAAAATGCACAAATTTTATGCTATAACATGAAAAAAATGTTAATAGTGGTATAACATGTCAAATAAAATTGTTCAAGAAGTTTAAAGTTTGGGGGGGGGGGGGTAGCCTAAGGGGGTGTTTGGGATTCCTTATTTTGCCTCCTTATAAATTTTCAAGTTACAAAAGTGTAACTTATTGAACTTTATCTCTCACAATATAAGCAATGCCAAACACCTTATTACTTTTCAAAAAGTTTATAAGTTATAAGTTAGTGAAAATAAGCAATCCAAACACCCCCTAAGCCTTGACTATTATGACACCAAACAACAGAAGCACATCCCAACCGAAATTTCTACACTCTGTTGTATAGAGTTGATTGTTTGATTCTGATTATTTTATAACGTGTTTAACCTATATAACTGAAAACTTGGTTGATAACTTGATATTCTACATTTAAATACAAAACAAGAGTGGTACCTCGTATACAGGACAGGTTCTTTTATAGTTACGACTGTCTCCAGAGAATGCAATGTCCACTTTGTATTTCTGCCATAGCTTCTGTATTGACTCGTTAAAGGAATCCTGATTATTATAATATCCAAGAGCAGCATTAGCTGCAAAAATCAGCCATGGCTGTTCTTGTCTGTCAACTGATGCAAAACAATTCTCCATCCATTCATACTGTTCCGAGCCCTCGTCCCAGTCGAGCTCTGAATCCGCTATGCAGAAGCGAAGCATTCCATAATCTGCTGTATACCTATCAACATTACACAGTTTTGAGATGAAACAGTATTAAAATAATTATATCATATATGAAAAAAATAAAAAATAAAAAAATAAAAAACTTACCAAGGCTTTGCTCGGTTTTTTGCAGGTACGTAGAACATGGTTTCTGCAGGCACACCACACTCTCCACCTGAATCGGAATCCCCAAAGAGTGATCCGGAATGAGGAAAATCTCGTTCGTAATGCCCACTGCATGGTAAAAACTTAAAAGTAAGACGTCAACACGCACAAAAATAATCAGGTTTTGGGTTGTCACGTCTAACGTGTTTAATACACTAGTTGTGTTTGGATTGATTTTTTTAATTAAACAGGTCGACCCGTCAACCCGTTTTGACTTGTTAGATAAAATGTTTAGAACTAAAAATTATTTGAACTAACGTTTACAGCCTATTATTTATATAAATGTGTTACAACTTGATTATTACAACCCGTTCAATGATTCAAACCTTGCAGTCATATACGGCTTTCTTGAAGCAATAGATTGAATTTGAGCAGTGAACTGGTCCCACTGTGAGATATATCCTTCTGCAAACGCTAGATTACCGATATGAAATACTATATCAAAGTTTTTGAGGTCATTTTTTAATTGGTTTGTTGTCATTAGTGCTCCAGGCTGGTCATCATTGTATTCATGTGAACCGTCACGTTCTGCCTGAAATCAGAGATATTAAAAGTCTTTTATTTAAAATTTTAAATCGTTCTGTATATAAACTTTAATATTTGTCAACACTACCTTTCCCATATTTCCAAATATAATAACACGCTGCAATGAATCTTGTCCAGGATTTGGAGATGATTTAAAACGATATCTTTGACTCCAAACAATAGATCCATTCACCAATCTATGGCCCATTCTATAATCATACCTACAGCAGAATATTAATATTTTAAATCATATATCATTTAAGGAGAACCGATAAAACTAAAAATCAAAGCGTACATGGTATTAGCCCGCAAATTATTCAAGAAACTAGTGTGTATAAAACCAGGATCACGCCATCCAACGGTACTTGCAGGTGGACCTGCACACGAATTATACTTAATATATTTTTAACAACCCTTTAATTTATACCGTCCACGTGAAATAAAAAAGGGGTTTCAGTGGGATTATACCGGGTACATTTATTTGTTTGTCCGTTATATTTTTAGCAACCTTTGTATATATTTTTATAAACTTTCATATGACTAAATGTGACATCATACCACACATGCTACTACGAGAAAAAGTCAAAGTTCCCGCATGGGAAAGACTTCGGCCTTGACGAGTCAAACTATACTCAACAAACGGATCGGCTTCATCAACGTTGTAGCCGCTTGTCCACGTCACCGCCATCTGATGATTTCATCATTTAGAACACAACAAAAGAGCATAAAAATTGGAAATTAAAATCATAATTGGAAATTTACCTGATTCCAAGACTTCCCTTGAGCAAGGCGTGGATAAAGCGGAGCTTTAGGGTTTTCAAACGATATAGGATGTGTATATCTGATCAATTTCGGCTATGATTCCAGAAAAGTATTGTGTTAGTGAGACTGTAGTAGCAACGCAGCATCAACAAATCAAATAAAGAAACTTACATTGTACAACCCGCCAGTAAAAAGTGCAAAAGCGAAATCTGCACGCTGATTAATAATCTGAAACCGTAATGAACCTCGTCTTCTTCTTACGTAATCAGGACTGGAGTAATTCACAAACTTGTACTGTTCATGTAATTAATTTATCAGCTAGAAGAAGATATACGAACTAAACTATCTGCAACTTTAATATTTATAAAATTTCAACCTTTAATGGTGCTGTGCATAAGTATGGAGCCTCTTGCCAGTGAATGAAGTCATCAGATTCGTTAAAACAATCTGATGCACTGCCGCATTCATTCAATCAATGAGAACCATAATATTACTTTGCTAAATAAAATAAAAAACTATATATATATGTGTGTGTGTGTGTGTGTATTACTTGAAGTTTGCTGGTGAGAAAACTCCAACCCAATCATCGTTACTTGGTTCTGCAGACACCACACGCACGGTGATTTGCAAAGTATCCTCGCACTATCATTGACAAAATAAAAAGATTAGTAAGACAACCGAAAGATACAAAAGGGAAATAAACTAACCAGAATGCATATATATAATATCAACAATATCAACAAGTTACCGTATGTTGGCGAGATTCAATAGTAATTGAAGCTGATTCTTGAATATCGATAACAGCTTTGTGAATCGCGATATTGGCGAGTGGTTGTTTATTGGTGAGAGAATAGGTGACACAAGATTTCGACACCAAGAACAAGAACAACACTAACAAATTATTCATTATTGTGATTTTATCAAACAGTTTAGTTGACGTGCGTATAGATGCAACTAAACTAACACTCGGTTATGGATGAACTCTAATTCAACACGCAGGGAGTATTTAACTATTTATTATGCAACATAAACTACTAAACAGTAATAAATCTGCTTATAATAAGGAAACATAAAGTGTGTGAAACAAAATGGAAAAAATTCAGGAGTAAGTAAAAAATGATGTAACAGCAAATATCTATAAAAAATTTAATCATGGAATACCGGTTCTTGATATTTTGTTATACAACAGAATATAATATGTTATAGAAAACAAAATTTTGTTGTGCAAATATGAAATCTCCGTCACCAATAATCACCACAAGAACATTTCCCGTCTTCAAAACGATGGAACCGACTAGCATCTCTAAAAACAATCACTCGTCCCGTTGCCTTAGTTATCAATTTGACCGCCAGGTGGCAGTCATCACAAATCCGGTGACTCTGCACAAGATGCAACAGTGTTGAATTTGTTGTGTTTATCAGCCCGTAAGAAATCGCAAGTTTCTCACTATGATACAATGACATTTGTTCTTCCCGTTCATCGACGTCAGGAAGCAACGAGTTTTTCTTTGGAACGTAACCATGATTTTCAATCTCCGACATTAATTTTTTCAAATTGTTAACAATCTGAACACGGGGTTTGGATTTATCTCCTGATATAAACATATGCTGTTGTTTCTTGACATCTATCCACGTACACGCAGGCAACATTCTTAAACCCTTCTTTCTTAAAGAATTAAACACCGAAGCCGCCTCTTCAAGTTTTCCACAACTGTTGTATATATTTAACATAACAATATAATTACTAAGTTTTTCCGGTCCCATCCCGTAAATGTTCTCAGCTGCAAGTTTCCCGAGCTCTAAATTCTTGTGGACCCTACACGCAGTCAACAAAGCAGCCCACATATTGATCGTCGGCTTAAACGGCGCGTCTCGAATCAAAGCAAACGCTTCATCCAAAAGCCCTTCGCGACCTAATAACTCAATCATGCATGCATAATGCATGGCCCGAGGCTTTACTTTAAAATCGGTCCCCATTGATTCAAATATCTCCCACCCTTGTTCTGATAAACCAGAATAGCTGCAAGCCGATAAAACCGCAAGAAACGTGACATGATTCGGGGCCATTCTTTCACTAATCATACGGTTAAACAACTCTACAGCTTCAATCCCACGACCGTGGTTACCATATCCCGCGATTAACGCGTTCCATGAAATGACATTCTTCATAGGCATTTTATCAAACACGTTGCGTGCATCATCGATTCGTCCCCATTTACTATAAAAATCAACAAGCGCCGTGTTGGCAACTATGTCTAGTCCAAAACCGTGGCGTACGAGCCCCGCGTGCGCTTGTTTCGCGTGTTCTAACGAAGCTAATCTAGTGCAGACTCTTACTATCATTGAAAAAGTAAAATGGTCCATTTTAACACCGGAATCCTGCATCTCGTAATAAAGATCCAACGCCTCTTCACTATACCCGTGAAGCGCATACCCCGCAATAATCGAGTTCCAACCCACCGTCGTCTTCTCAGGCATAATATCAAAAACACAATGCGCATCCTTGATACTACCACATTTACTATACATATCAATCAACGCACACGACACAAATATATCCTGACTCACATCCATTTTAATCGCACACGCGTGCAACTGCCGTCCCGGGAATATCAACTCCATTCCCGCAGCCGCACGCATCATCGTCGCAAAAGTCCTTGAACTCGCCTCCGACCGCTCCTCCCACAACTCCAAAAACAACCGAAACGCTTCAACAAAATCCCCAACATCCACAAGCCCGGAAATTACCGTATTCCACGAAACCAAATTCCGTTCAGGCATTTCATCGAACAACACGCGTGCATCGATCATCATCCCACATTTCACATGCATCAACAACACCCGATTCCTCAAATACAAATCGGGCTCAAACCCGCTATCAACCATGTACCCGAACACCCGTTTCACCCCCCGAATCGACTTCAAACTAATACAAGCATCAACCAAAGCATCATAAGTACTCTTCCCAACCCGAACATCAAAACCGACACTCGAGTTCCAAAATCTCAAACAAGTCTAATGCATCTCTATACTTTTTACATAAAACTAGTTTCTCAATTTGCCCACAAAGCCCAGATTGAGATTCTTTCTTAGCTACCTCATAACCCGGTTTTAACGGGTTTGGGTTTCGGGTGTAACCCGTGTTGTTCTATGAACGAACAAGTGATTCCGGGTGAGTGTGATCTGGGGTTTCTTGTGGGTAATGAATAAGACCCGGAAAGTAAGAGAGTTTTGACATCTGGTAATGGGTGATTGCTGGTTTCGATTACTGATTTGTTGTTCTTGTGAGACGATATAGCAATGTTCATAGCCATAATTGAGTGAAATTATTGTAGAAGATGAATATTATTGTGAACTGGGTTTATGAATTAGTCATCAGCATAGAAGAATCCGTCATATGTTTGGTGGAAGTTAGTTTGCCAACTGAAAACGAACTGGCTCAGTTATGTTTTGGAGATAATTGTTTCGGTTCGAGCTCGACTCGTTTTGATTTAAAACGGCTTGAGTTTGTCTCGTTTATAGTTGTGTCTATAAAGGTTGAGCTCGGTTCGTGAGTAGTATGTTAAACTTCAGCTCAATCGGGTTCAGTTGAAGTATTATTTGAGATCCGGTATAAATAAACGTACAAATAACCAGAGTAATTACAGTTAGTTTGAATTAGAGTAATTCTGTTATAAAAAATAGAGAAAAGATATAATACAATAATTGTTTGACGTACGTTAGGTACAAGAATACTTATCTTCAAGAAATCGATCAATGAAATCACATCACAAGATCTCGAAATCGTCAATACACATCCAATTATCATTGGTTCACCAAAATAAACAGTTTTGGGTCGTTAATCGATCAATTTTTTATTTTTCTTCACGAAAACCATTTTAAGCGTTTTAGTATTTTTGGCTGAGCGTTTTAGTTTTTTTTGCCTTTGAGCGTTTTGTTTTTGAGCGTGATTCGCGTACCTATTGCACGTTAAGCAATTATTGTACAGTAACCTCACTCATAAAAAAATATAGTGTAATAATAATTAATCTAGTTATCTGTATACTTTTCATGATAAAAGTCATTTGTGTTTGATCCAGATCATATATTTATTATAATAATAATTATTATAATTTGTATATATAATACGGGGTATAATTTGGTACAAATAAAATTCACCTACTAGACATATAAATAACAGTGTAATAGTTTTGAACTAGATAATTATGTTATGAAAAAGGTTTATTGGATTTTAATAATCTTTATTGAATGGTTTTGGCCGATAATAATCCATATCCATTTTTAGCCACTGGCAGTCCTAAACGTTAATCCAAACGGCTTGGTTTTTGTTAGTTGTAAGTTAAAATACCCGAATTGAAGCACTGTTTCGTCGTTTCGAACTAAGTTTTACGTTAGTCGACTCGTATTCTCCTTCCGATCAAAAGTCCTAAAACATTAGTTTGAAACTCAGAAAAAAAGTATAACGGCGTTAAGTCTTTTTTAACCGGGGGGGGGGGGGGCGTTTTTAAATTTGGGATTACTGATAGCGATAAAATGAATATGAATTATTGTCGGTCATTACCATTCATTAGGGATTATTAAAATCCAATAAAACCTACAAAAATAGTGCATTGATCATGACTCTAGTTCAAAAATTATATAGTAATAATAATTATTCTAGTTAACATAATTAATGTAGTTATTTGTACACTTCTCACAAAATTCATTTGTATTTGATCTAAACATTATATAATAAAATTATTAAATTATTTTTTTCACATGTTTAAATTAATAACTATTATTTATTATATAAAAATATATTAAACAAGAATTGTATAAATAAAAAACTCATTTAGGCTCGTGAGCTCGATATGTAAAGCTTGGGCTCAAGCTCGTTTACTAAATAGCCTTAATAAAAGTTTGAGATTGTTTAAGCTCGGCTTAACTTATAAGTTTTTAATAAGTCAATCTCAAGTAACTCATAAATGGCTCGGCTTGTTTATGCCTCTAAAACCGAGTTGATAGTTCATGGTGATTTATTAGGTAAAAAAAATGGGGTTCAGTAGGTTACCTTTATGAAGAACACTAGTTATGGGGATTTGATTAATGTAGCCTGTTAATGGGCATCGAAGAATCCGTCGTTTGTTAGGTGGAAGTTAGTTTGGTAACCGAAACCTAACTGCCTTGATTACATTTTGACTAAAAGATCTATCCTACAATCGGCGTAAACGAGCCGAGCCTGATTTCGACTATGCTGGTTTTGACTTACCATAACTCAAGTTTGGCTTGTGAGTTGTTTATATACATTTCTAATTATTTTTATATATTTTGAGAAATACCTTAAACGAGCCTAAGCTCGGCTCGAGCTTGTGTAGTAACTTAAAAATACATAAGACTCCACGAGCCTAAAGGAGCTTTCCCATATAAGGCTTAAACCTGGGCTCGATAACCAAATGGCTTTATTTGTGGCTTAGGCTCGACTCTAGCTCGAAAAAGCTTGGCTCATTTGGAGTTTTTTTAATCGATCCGAGCTTGAGTAGCTTGCAAGAGGCTCGGTTCGTTTGCACTCGTTGCAAATAGAACAATGACACGTAACCCCTTTAGGCATTACTAGACACCAAATGCACCTGCACAAAATATCAAGCAAAAGTGAGCTGGCAAAATCACATTACGACATGTGTCGCAACTAAGTTGGTGCCTAAACGTTGAAGGTGAGGCACAACCCTAGCCTTACCATTACCGTGAAGTTCATTCTTCACGATAAACATAAAAAAATTGTGTCGAACACCAATTTTGCCGAACCATTGAAGTTGAGGCACTACCTTAACCTTACCATTAGGCTGGGTATAGTGTTGTTAGTTAAAACCTTTACGCGTTTTTATGTAGACGTTTGGGATAGCTTCCAAGCCCATGTGGCAAAAAACGTGTGGCCAAATTCCCATTTTTTTTTTGTTAAACCACTTCACATTTTGAAATGTTCTTCATTCCAAGAAACATAAAAAGTCATGTCGGCCACCAATATTTCCAGAACGCTGAAGCCAGGCACCACCAAACCTTTACCATCTTTTTCTTCCTAATAAACATAAAAAAGTCGTGTCAAACACCAATATTTCGTAAATGTAAGACACATCTGAAGCTATGACAGACAAGGCAGAGCATTTCAATAATAATACATTATACATTATCTCTCTTTTAACATATCAATAAATTTGTCTCCATCCTTAATCCCTTTGACGTATTTCGTAATTTATTAAACTTATCCATTCAACATAAAATTCTTTATTACGAGCCATGTTTTATAAAACTTTACCGATCCTTTAGATCCTTGGCACGTTTCATGGTTTAACTAACCCCCTCTATTTCGTTTTAAGTCAATAGATCGTTATGGATAATGTCACATTATATTGATACATGGTCTTTCACCATTAGACCGATGGCCTATACTTTCTTTATGGAATACATTCATCATTAATCTAATTTCAAAACTCATTTTATAAATACTTTGTAATCACATTTAAAAACCTCCCATAACTTGTATGATTAATCATGATTATAAATAACACAACTAACATACTTTATCATTAGCAATTCATCATGCCATTCACTTAAAACACTCTCATGCACATAATCAGGCCCGGCCCATGGGTCAGCCAAGTCAGACCATTGCTTTGGGCCTCCACCTTTGTTAGGCCTTCAAAATATTGCAGCTATATAACGTATGTTTTTAAATGGGCTAAAGTCAAGCCCAATTCATTGCTTCTGAATTATGTAAGCTCGATTGATGGACAGAACATAACTAAATTTCATATAAATATATTTACATACAAAGAAAAAAAAATTAACTCCGCCAACTATAAACGTAATGCCGATCCCAAACCCGGGTAATGGAAGAGGTTTTATATCAAATTGTTTTTAAAAAAAAGCCTTAACATTTTAGTTTGCTTTAAGCCTCCAAGAACGTTGAGACGACCCTGCACATAATATTAGTTCCCATACAATTAAGGTGATGTATATTTCTGGCCCATCAACATATAAAAAATTAATGAATTATATTTTTCTACCAAATAATGTTTTACCTAAGGAATAAATACAATGATACTACTGTGAATCATTTCACAATATTCATTTATTTATATAATAAAACACATACCATTACAATTTATTCTTTACAATACAAGTGCAAGCCCCGTACAAAGGCCTTAGTAGTTTATTCTACAGATTTTCAGTAGCAATACTTCAACACACATGGATTTAAATACACGCTTTATATATATATATATATATATGACTGCTGCTGAAAATCTAACCATAATTTACTAAGATGCCAAAGTGGTGGCTTCACAACCATCGTGCACACACGCCAATACATCTCTATAGTCCCTTGAGATTGTGAAGCTATCGTAAACCTTTCCATCAGCACTCTTCTTGTACTCGAACAAGAGTGAAGAGTGATTAAACGCCGTTAGTTTCACAAATCCTCAATCGTGATCTTTATACATACTCCAAAATGTATCAACCGTAGTGAAGTCTGACAAATGGCTCCCTCTGCCACCAACCACAACATGAATCGTCCCATTCACAGTACCAGAATAATGAGATATTTCCGAGTTCACACATTGATTCTAACAGGAAAAGATCAATAAATTATTATTCGTGATTGTTTAAAGTTAAACGAAGGAAAAGTGTAATATATATACACACACACATACCTGATATATAGGACAGGTTCTTTCATAGTTATGGACATGTACGAAAAATGCAATGACCACTTTATATTTTTGCCATAGCTTTTGTAAGTGGGCTCGTCCCATCGGCTCTTCAAAGGCACCCTCGTTGGCTAGATATTGGTTCGAAGAATAGCCAAGAACACAGTGAGCAGAAAATATCAGCCACGGTTGTTTGTTTCTATCCACCGATGCCAAACATTTCTCTATCCATGCATATTGTTCTGTACCCTCTCGCCAGTCGTGCTCTGAATCCGCTATACAGAAGTGAAACATTCCATAATCCGTTGAGTACCAAAACTTAGCTCGGTTTTCAGCAGGAACATAGTACATAGTCTCCGCTGGCACACCACACTCCCCACCCGAATCAGCAGTGTTATAGAAGGACCCCGAGTTAGGATAATCACGTTCATGATTGCCACTACATGATAATAACAAGAGTTATTAATATATATACATAGACACAATTTAACGCTCAAATATACAACTACACGTCTATACGAACCTTGCAATCATATATGGCTTTACTGATGAAATTGGTTCGACTTGTGCCGTGAATTGATCCCATTGTGATACAAATCCATTTGCATATGGCAAATCTCCTATATGGAAAACTATATCATAGTTATCGAGGTCGTTGATTAACTGGTCTGTAGTAATCAGGGATCCTGGCTGATAATTTGCATACTCATTTGATCCATCGCGTTCAGCCTAAATACATGATTTCATACAAGACTTATGTGAGTGAGTGAGTCATATAAAAGATAACATGTTTTTAACGCGATATTAGCGAGTGCTACCTTTCCCATGTCTCCGAATATTATAACGCGTTGTAGCGAGTCTTGTCCTGGATATGGGGATGATTTGAATGAATATGTTTTACTCCAAATAGTTGATCCATTTTTCAGCTTATGTCCCATTCTATATTCATATCTGAAAAATGTTTTCATAAAATAATATGAATTAAAACAAATATAAAAATTAAAATAAATTGTAATCACAAAGGTCACACACTTACATGGTGTTAGGCCACAAATCCTTTAAGAAACTAGTGTGGATAAAACCAGGATCGCCATCCAACGGTACGAGCAGGGGCGCCTTTCGTGCAATTATAACACGTTACATAGGTTCATTTTAATATATTATGTCACTTACGTTGTATAGTTAAACAATTGGGAAAATTATCAAAATAGACACGCACGCTCATTGGAGTTAAAGATAAGACGCCATACCACACATACTGCCACGTTTAAAGGTTAATGTTCCAGCGGGAGAAAGCTTTTTGATTTGGTCCTTCCAACCCCATTCGACTAGTGGAGTCGCTTCATCAATATTGTAACCGCTAGTCCAAGTTACCGTCATCTACATAATCGCACAACATAACACATATTAATGTAAAACATAAGTTAAAAAGTTAAGGATGATTAAAAATTGTACCTCATCCCAAGCCTTTCCATGAGCAAGCCGCGGGTATAGAGGGGCCTTAGGATTCGCAAATGATATCGGGTCTAATACAGCCACCAGTTTTGGCTGTAATTCCATAAACAATTTCAAATGTTTATTTTAAATTTACAAAATCGCAAATTTACATTTTCTAATCGCCCGTAAACAACGCGAACGAGAAATCAGCACGTTGGTTAATAATCTGAAAGCTCAACGTTGCCTTTCCAGTGGTAGCATAATCAGCAGTAGAGTGGTTTGCAAACTTGTACTGTTACAAAACATATTCCATGTTAAATATAAAACAATATATAATTAATTTGCCTTCAATATTTATGGTAGTATCATTATTATTATACCTTTATTGGGGCTGTGCATATGTATGGAGCTTGAGGCTTCTTACCGCCCTCAGAGTAACAATCTGATGCACTGTAAAATTCATTCAGTAATTTTTTATAAAAAGAAAACTATAGGAATAAGGTGCAAGTATTGTAACAAGGATAAAAGATTTGTTACTTGAACTTTGCCGGTGAAAAAACTCCAACTAGGGCTGTAAACGATGCGTCCGTTCGGCAAGAAGTTCGTTTATGTTCGTCCGTTTAATAAACGAACCGGACATGGACACAAAAATTTTCGTTCGGTAAGCTTAACGGACAAACACGGACAAGGGCCAAGTCCGTTCGATAGTGTTCGTGAATGTCCGGTAATGTTCGTCCGGTAATGTCCGTCAGGTATCGTTAGTGTTTATATCTATCCAGTATTGTAATTTAACTGCGGAATTTCTAGTTTTATTAATAACACTTTTATATTACTACACATGTTTGATGTCTCTTATATTATAGTGATCCACTTTATGTTAATATATTAAGTGTTAAGTATATTTGGATGTTATATGGTGTAATTCCTAATTTGTATGTGAAGTTGTTTAGATATATGCTTGGTGTTAGTATGTAACCGTTTATATTTGTCCATTAGTGTTCGCTGTCCATTAATGTTCACATGTTTGTTTGTCCGTTAATGTCCATTAGTGATCGTTTGCCCATTATTGTCCGTTAACGTCCGTTTAAAATATTAACAGACGGACACGAACAAACTCAATTTCTTAATGGACGGACACGGACATGATTTTCGTTCGGTAGAGTGTTCGTGAACCGTCCATTTGTCTGTCAAAAGCTTAACGGACGGACACGGACATGCTCTCGTCCGGTTCGGTCCGGTCCGTGTACACCCCTAACTCCAACCCAATCATCATTAGTTGGTTCAGGGTACTCAAACTTCACATTAACCCATACATTATCCTCACCCTATCATCATCATTCATATTAATTACCATATCAAAAGTATATACTTATAGAAACACGTGATTAGCTATATGCACGCTGTCTGACAAATAATCTCATACTGTTTAAACGACCATCTGGATAGAGGTTGAATGGCCATTTTAACCCAAAAAAATAATAATAATAAAGTTTGACCATTTATGGTTAAAACGGCCATTCTCAAGAACGAATTGATAGAGCTCATTAAAACGTAAACACACACGATGAGTTTGGATTGAATAACTCTCAATCTTATTAACAAAAATATGACTCTAAAATTGATTACAAACTCGTAAACCATATTCACAATTCTAATCTGATTAGGTTATACAAACCATAACTCGGTAAAATTAAAGATAGGTTCGAACTCCTAAATAAATAATAAATAAAACCTGCATGTTTGCCTACTAATCTAATGAGCTATTATTAATTAAATACAACTAATTTAATTTATCTCGAATTGATTAAGTTAATTAACCTAAATTACGTCCAACACGTTCTTACGCATATTTTCCAAAGTCTAATTTCTTTTGTCAAAATGGTTGTGTGAATATTTTGTGAACGGTCATTTGATGATGTGAGATCAGATAGTCGACGGTGGTTTAGCTATAACATGACTCCCAAACAAATTTAGCCCATAAACGCAGTTTGTTTACCTTGGTTCCTAGAAGGGAAGGGGTAGCATGCATGGAAGCTAATTTATGAAGAGCAATAACAGCTTTACGAATAGCGATTTTAGCTAGTGGTTGTTCACCGATGGGAACGTGAGGTTGGTGCTCCAAACCGTCGCTTACAAGACGAGAGTAAAACGAATCATGACCGCTAACTGTATAAACAAAAGCAGCCATGACCAAAAACAAGAGAAATGAAAGAGACTTCATAATACTCATTTTATCAAACACCTTGCATGTTTCAAAAGAGAAGACTGTCTAGGCTTTTTATAGGACTAAAAGAGGTGGGGTTATAAAATTATAACGTTGGTGATTTCCATCACGTGGTTCATACGAAATACAAACATGGGGTCGCCTAACATGGGGTTGTCTTGAGTTTGGACAATAAAGTGGACGAAGTAGGGATGACACTGAAACCCGAATCCGATAGGACAATCCGAAACCCAACATAATCGGGACGAGTAATACCTGACCCATTAAGGTTTGGGATTAGTTTTGAAAATTTTCGTGGGTTTGGGATTTACCATACACCCTATTACCCGATAACATTAAACCATATACCCGATATACCCGACATAATTTTTTTATATATTTATATATAGTATATTCTAATTTATAATTATATTATCACTCAACTACAGTTAGCTCAGTTTTATTTAATTTCCTATATAAGTTTTTTGATGGTTGTATATATATATCCTAGTTACTTACTAGTTGCAGTTCAATCTTTGTACTTGTTTGCTTAGTTGCAGCTCAATCTATTTACCTATTTGTAGGTAGTAGTAATCAATAGCAATTCATTTTGTTTACTAATAAGCATCCTCCACTTGTGTTTAATCTATGGTAAGTTATTTAGTTTACTAATTTTAGTACACATTTTAATCCATTTATTCACTATCCTAATATTATATGGATAAAAGAATAAATGGATTTTTGTAGCTTTGGATGGAATTTATAGGTTGGGAGATGAAATATTTTCAAAACCCGATAGGAAACCCGAAACCCAATGATATTACCGAAACCCGACGGAAAATTATCTGATTAAACCCGACGGGTTTGGGACGAGCTTTAATAATCGGTTATGGGTTTGGGAATGCCTAAACCTGTACCAAACCCGACCCATTGTCATCCCTAGGACAAAGTGGTCATCTCGAAAGCCGGGGTGTCTTGGCCCCGCCAGGAATGGAACATTGGCCGGGTAATTCAGGGTTGGGCCCTAAAGGAGGGTTGGGTGGTCGACGGACATGTTTTAAGTTTGTATATTTAATGTTTAAAAATCAATTATACAACCAATAGCTTGGTCTAGTGGCAGGGGGGGGTATGACTCCAACCAAAATGTTGTAGTATCTAGTCTCACTTTAGACAAACATATTTTAAGTTTATTTTATACAAAAAAATTTTACATAACCCAAATCATAACCAAGTAAGTCCATTTTAAAATCAAATTGTTTAAACCCATAAAAAATATACACTTTTACTAAAACCCTAATTTTTTTCGCCTTCGGCCCAAAATTTTTTAGCGATTCTCGGAGATGGCCCTGCAAGGTATACATGCCGCTTATCCTAATCCCCCCCCCCCTCTCTCTCTCTAAATTAATGGTTGAAAGATGGATTATGATAATACATTACCATTTCCGGAATTAAAAGATGATTAGAGGCAAAATGACGTAGTGCTGATGTGGATAAAGAACTTTGGATAGTTAGGGGAGAAAGAACTTTGGGATAGTTAGGGGTGGGATAAACCACTCCCACCACCATTATTAGCATTTTTTTGGGACAAAAGACAAATTTAAACATAACTAGTGGGCTCGCCCGTCATGATGCGACGGAGTGAGGTTGCCCATCGTGCGTTTATTAATTGGTGACAATGCAAACATGTCGGGTGTAGTCCATATTTTTTTTCTAATATATGTTACATAGATATACGTTTGAGCTGTACATGATAGTAATATTATCTTGGACATTTTGAAACCCAAGTCGCCCTATACCAACACAAACTTAATATTCACCTAATTACGGTTTCACAAATTTATAGTGAATGCGAAGTACAAAAGAGTAGCATAACACAAACCTTGGATGATCTTCGCTCGAAACACTTTCTGGTAGAATCAGAGCATACAACATCAACAACACACTAAAGCTGTCACAACCACAAAAGAAGACACATCATTAACGAAAGCACAACTCAAGAATGACAAAGCAGCCTAAGCTAACTACATGAAGAAAAATTATAAATTATCCAAAGCACAAAAATACATGGAAACATGCAAAACATCTAATTGAATGTCAACAAAACAACACACCGATCACACAGAGCATGTCGCTTTATTTATTTGTTGTTGTCGTTTTGATGTTGGTTTCACTTATACGGTTTTAGTTTGGTTGTGTATGTTGTGTATTATGTTCGATTTTATCGTATTACAACATGCATTTGCATTCGTCTCTGTGCTAGCATAATTGCCTAATGTTAGGGTTCATATAAACGCTCACCATTTGTTTGTTAGTGGGCCTCAGTCTTTGGTGTAATTTGTGTATCAATGGTTTGATGTTGGCCTGCACATGGTTGTAGTAACTTATGCGATGCGTTACCGAAGTCATGAATTAATATATGTAACATCTAGGCTTTAAGCGGAATAAGCCCGGGTGTAACGTACATATTACTCATAAGTTCGTAACACTATGAATAGTGACAATATATTTATTTTATTCCTTAATTTTGCAAGTACACAAATAGTTTGATAATGAGACAAACAACGTTACATCTAAATTAAACAAATATTATACATTGAAATAATCCTAAGTTATAACTAATTTTCTTATCATGACACTTTATCGTATCAACATGCAACACGTTTAAAATAATATATTTTGTCAACAACATATGTTGGTGAGTTATCATAAGTTTTTGCGTATATAAATATATATAAAAGGCGCGATTCAACGATCGTCATGCAATAAATATTCAAACATAATGTAAATGAAATCAAATAATGTCATCCCCCCGTTCATTTAGCCGAAGTTGTTGTAAGGCCCCGTTACCGGTAGCCCTACTTTCGTGTTGGATTTACTCATAAACGCAGTTCTAATATCAGAGTTAGTTAAAAACATTCACGGAATAAAAAAAACTTTAATAAAACATTCCATAACAATTCAAAACTTGTCTTAAACAACCAACTTGTCTTTCGAAAACTAAGTAATTAAAACATAACACGCCCTGAGCCTTCCGATGCCCGTCTCTTATTCAACGCCACGTGTCCCCTCAAGCGAGCTGCCTCATTTTACTCACCTGCGTGCATACTAAAAGTCAGCTACGCTGAGTGAGTTCTAGTTAATCATACATTATACAATACACATAAACTTATATTCTTTCAATCATACTTTCATACTTTCATACTTTTTTTTGTACTAACTTGCTTTCATATCTTACGTTATAAAGAGCATTACGCCCTACATTCCTCGAGTATTATTAGGGCTCGGTACCCTCCTTCCTCGAGTATTATTAGGGCTCGGTACCCTCTTTCCTCGAATATTATTAGGGCTCGGTACCCTCTTTCCTCGAATATTAGTAGGGTTCGGTTCCCTAGTTCTCGAATATTAGTAGGTTTCGATTCCCTCTTCGTTACCATACATCCATACATCACACCTCGAGTATTATTAGGGCTTGGTACCCTTTTCGTAGCCATGCAACCATACAACCATCCTTTCCTTCTTTTATTAACTTTATCACGTTCATTCACATAAGCATACATATCATACTTACCTTATACATAGCGTTACAACCTGACAGTACGTGCAATATCCGAAGATCGTTCACGTACCATCAAGCAATCATTCATACATCTCACATTATTCACATAAGGCATACACTTATCTCTTAGGATAAGCGTATTAACAAACATATTGAGTATGCACACAACCCCGAAAACATAACACATAAATGGGGCTAGAAACTCACCTGAATCCTGTTACGCTCCCCGTTAATCGTTATTCCCTTCTTGAGCTGTGCACGGCTAACTGTATAATATTTACATGTATCAATTAACTACTACTACTCATGTTGTATTTCTATCTTTATATAACCCACAACGAACGGGGGTCCGGGGGCAGCGCCCCTGGCAGCGGGGTCTAGGGGCGGCAGCCCCTAGCAGAGTCCAAGGGGCAAAGCCCCTGGCTGGGGTCGAGCTGCCAGGTCAGCTTGGAAAAATTTTATTTCCATTAACTGTCTTAACACATTTTTCATTAGGTTTTTAATTTATTTTCTCATTTGCTAACTCCAGCGAACTTATCATTAAGCGAACTTAACAATAAGCGAACTTAACATTAAGCGAACTTATCGTTAGCGAACTTAAGCATAGGCGAAATTAGTGTTCGGCGAAGTTAACCCTAGGCGAACATATGCCAGGCGAAGTTGAGCATTAGCGAACTTAGCCTTAGGCGAAGTTATCATGGGCGAACTTATCACCAGGCGAAGTTACAGTTTGGCGAACTTGGCCTTAGGCGAAGTTAACCTTGACAGCGAACTTATTGTGGCGAAATTGTCAGGGGCGAACTTGGCTGGCGAACTTGCTTGAAGGCGAAGTTGGCTTGCAGGCGAAGTTATTCAGCATTCGCCTCTGTTCATTCGTAATCACCAGAATCACCCTCGTTTCATCGAGAAATTCTTGGATATGACGTTAACAAGTCCCGTGATCATTCCCATGGCCTTGTTTGGGTAAAACTTAGCCCTGAATGACGTAAAGTTTGGACCTTTATGGTAAAAACGTTCAATACTACGTAAACTTTAAAGGTCAAGAACATACCTTTTGTGCTCGTTCGATCTTGGTTAGCTTGTTTAGGAACTCTAGATCTCGTGTAGGACTCGAATAACAAAAATCTAATCACAACTAACGTTTACTCTCTCTCGGATCTTGCTCGTTTCTCTCTCTCGGCCGCCGGCCGTATATGGTGGTGTGGTGTTTGTGTTTTAGGAGTGTGTTAGAGAATAAGATGGTAAGAATGAGTATTTAGGGTTTTAGGTTGGTTTAGGGGATATTTATATCTCTTAAAGCCCATGGACCTAAGGCCCATTCCCATTTAACCCACCTTAATTAATCTAAGTCCATGATCCGTTCTTTACTCGATATTACTTAATTAATAACGCGAAATCACTAAACGTAACTTTCTTTATTTATCATTATAATATTCAGGATGTTACAGCTGTAGAAGTCGGGAGATGAGAACAACCTTACGTAAACAACCGAAGTCGTAACGTTAGACGGCGCATGTACGTCCCATCGAACCCTCCCACTATGTGTATGTGTTTGCGTTTGCGTAACTTTCACCATAAAAACAATAAACACGTTGCACATAATTCACGTATCGTAAACAAGATGCGAGAATAATATTAACATGAATGATATGTGTGAATCGGTTTGTAAACAATTTCCTAACTAACGAGATAAAAATTTGTGACATGATACACCCAAAAAATATTTAAAACGTTAAAAATGGTTATGAAAAACTCACTTGTTAAGTAAGCGAGTCGAGATCAAAAAATGTCATTAAGCGAGTGAACTGAAAAGGTTCGGTTCAATGAACAGCCCTAGATAAATAAATAGCTAGGCTTAAAAATAAGTTGTGTAAAGAAAATAATTTAGCAAGGATGTTCGATTTATGACAAAACAATTTATAAAGAAAAAGTATTTTGGGTATATTAAAAAGGTTTTTGGTTACTTGATTTATTAAGTCAATTTATTTTAGTCTAAGAAAAATAAATGATTTATAATAATAATAATAATTAGGTAATTTAGGTGAGTCTGGTTTGTTCCGACCGAACAATTAATTAAGAAAACTAATCTAACGAGTGGTTTGTTTTTTGTTCGGACACGATCCCTGTTTTTTAGACGGGTTTGTGCCTAACATTATTTGTAAATGATGAAGTAATATGATAAAAAAAATTGTTCTTTATTATTATTTTGTAAAAATAAAAGTTGACTTTTAAACAAAAAAATCATAAAGCGGACATAAACGAGCCTTTTTCGAAGAATGATACGTCTCCATGAATGTCCTTTGTGTTGTCATCATGGAAACAGTCATTATGCGTAACGACGTGATATAAACATTATCCGGGGACTGAATCACAAAAGAAAAGGTAAATAATAATTCTTAAGCAGTTGACTTTTGCAAGTCAAACCTGAGGCTTGAGAAATAGACAAGCTTGGATGATTTTGAGTTTAAATTATGGATGAGATCGGTACCATACATGTACACGTACCTGTACCTGAAATCAGTAAATCTGGGTACCCTTACACGTACCCAATTTTATGGTAAGGGTACGGTACCCGGTTTGGTACCACTTTGTTCTTTTTTAAATAAAATCTCCACTATACTTGGTATCGGTACCGTACATCATCGACACACAATTATCTATAATACCACAACCAAAACCGTAATAATACAACCAAAACAAAATAAACCATAATATAAAATCCATTTATAGATTAACAAGAGAGAAAATTAATACATGTTATTTAATGATATACACAATTACACATACATGAAGTAAAAATATATGAACACACAATATATGAATATACACATATAGATCAAGAAGGAACTGATTAAATTGATATATATTATGATTTGAAAATCCCGTTTGAAAGTTAAGTCATGAATATTGAAAACCTAATAAAAATCCCCAACATATTCTAAACAGGTACCGGTACCGGTACCTGAAAGTACCCGTACCTAAAATTAGTAAATTTGGGTACCCGTACCCAATAGACATGTATGGATACAGGTACGTGTACAAGTACTGAACAAGCACGAGTATTCGGAAAAAAATTCCCATCCCTAGTGTAAATTGGTTGTGCATAGAAATTGTAGAGAATGAGTGAGTTTTTTGTAGGCTCAAAATCGTTAATTTCAAGGTCAAAGTAAGTTAATTTGATGACTAGTCAACATGCTAGTCATAAGGCTTGAAATCATTAATTTCGATTAAATAATCAATTATTTAACCAATTAAATATCTTTGACTCAATTGATGAAAAACATGATGATATAATACTCAACATTATAAACATAAACAACATTATGAACATAAATATAAGAACAATTCACCATTTTATTAATAAATGAATTTCCAAAATGTGTCGAAATTATAAAATAAATCGGGTTTTCAATTTATAAAAACGAAGAATGTCACAATATCAAAGTGGCAACACAAATTCATATTAAGAAAAAACATGTAAAAATGAAAATTAAATTTGGATTAAGAATATAATAAAATTAAAATCAGCCTACCATTCTGACTTTTAAACATCACAAATTCACACCATTTTTGACTATATACATAATCCAATTATAAAGCTTTTTACTGTCTATGATCATAAGTTCTTAACCACAATTGCTATCTTTTTGGAGCTCGTAAAAAGCCAAACAACCAACAAACATAACCCTTATATCACTAAAGGAAAAAAACAAGTGATGGTTGGGTATAAAACATATGTATATATGTGTTATCTCATGTATTTTAATTGTTTATATATAATATATAACGAACACGATTACTTTAAGTTCTTGTATGATCACTAGTGTTCAGATTAAACGATCTAATTCAGAGCCATCTAGATTAAGTTAAGCGAGTATCTAGAAGATGGAAGTATATGGAAGCATATATGGATGGTTAAGAAGGATTTGGGAAAGGTTTGAATGAGAAACTCGAAGCCGAAGCGAAAACTGAATAAGATAGATTAACAGGAAAGTGTGTTTAAGTAAACGGGCATATGTCGGGCTAGAAAAGGTGTTACGGAACCCATAATATATGAATTTTGGGTTTCTAGACGAGACAAGTCTGAATATGAGGCTCTTTAATCTTCCGCTATGCGAAAACGTGGAAGTAAATCCTTCGCACTAAGCGAAAGATCTAAAAAGGGGGAAAACCCTAGTTGATATTATAATCATTTTCAGCCCCTATTCGAGAAATCTTCTCTCCTAGCAGCCATAGACGATTTAGAGGGAGATTTTGCATCATCTCGGAGCACCCGGTTCATCAAATCAATGTAAGGCCCCGGTCCGGTGCCCTACTTTAGTGTTGGATTTACTCATATATACAGTTATAAATATCATAGTGAATTAAAACTTTTTACGGATCCAGGATTATCAATGAACACAAAAGTGTATTAAAATGTCGTTTTACAAATTTGGTCAAGTATTAAGATGGTTTAATACTTTAATGTATTTAAATCTCATAGTTATACTTGAACGGTAAATTATCTTTTGTAAATGGATGAAATCTGATATGCGATGAATATTAACTATGACACTTGATTTTAAATTGAAAAAACTAAGACCCAAATTACGCTCTAAAACATAATATCGAGTCTGGGTGTCACATTCTATATTTAATAAAAATAAATTATTTTGTCTACAACTATTTATTTTACTGAGTAACAAATAAGCTGCATTGTTGTTACTGCAAGACACAACTTCAAACTTTATTCTGCAAGTGAAAACCCATACATTAACAACTCTACAAACAGCTTGTAGTGAAAAAAAAAATATTAGGACATGTGTGCTTATTCGACAGACTTTCAGCAACAATTCTTTGAAACACACGAGTTAAAACACGTTGAAACTTATTTAAGTAGGAGTTGTGTGCGTGTTGCCGAGATTTTTTGACTATTTACTAAGTTGCCAAAGTGGTAGCTTCACAACCATCATGTACACATGCCAATACATCTCTATAGTTAGAAGTTATCAAAAACCTCTCCATCAAAAAAAGTGGAGAGTACGTCGTTAGTTTCACAAATCCCCAATCTCGATTTTTATACAAGCTCCAAAATGTATGCCTCATTGTACAAATAAACTTACAGAACTATAACACGTGGTAAAACCAGAAGTATAGATTTTTCTTGTATATTTAGAAAATATAGAAACGATTGCTTTTCTACTTCGCAACTCTTAATTCTTAAAGCAACAACTATGTCAGAAAATTATAACTCTTAATTATAGTCATTTCTAATGTGGTGTAGTAGTAGGAAGCTTGAGTTTCTTAATAGAGACCCAAATTTGATTCCCACTTACAACACTTTGGGGTAGGGATGAGATTATTTTTCCGAATACCCGTACCCGTTCAGTACGGGTACGTTTATTGGGTACGGGTATCCAAATTTACTAACTTTAGGTAGGGTTGCTTTCGGGTACATGTACGGGTACAAGTACGCTTAAGAGCTCCGTATGGTTGGGTTGGACCAACTTATAGTGACCTTCTGTCATTTAGTCACCCCGTACAGAATACCTAGACAATTATTTGTTTGTTAGCCTTAAAAAAATGTTAGAAAATTATATCACTGTGTTACAAACCAATTATATAATAAAAAAACTTATTAGCTAGTTAACAACTAAGATTCATGATTTATAATCTTTATGAGTGAAATAATAGATGCGGGAAAAAAAATACCGGGCTCACACGTGACGTAACCAGTTTCTTATTTATTAAATACAAATAGATTTTTATTGATGTTTGGTTAGATATTTTTTACCTTCATCTTTCGTTAATACATTCTCTGCTGTTAAAAAAATGATTTAATTTTCTTATAAAATTAGAAGATAAAAAACTACAACCGTTAATTCTCAAAGTAACAACATCCTACTCTTCTAATAAAAGAAATGACTAGCGCCACATGTCACTGTCTAATTCATTCCCTAGTGTGTTTTCCCACTCAATACACAGGAACTAAAAAACCCACGCCTGGTTTTCATCGTAACCTTCACAGAAACTCTAATCATCAACGTATTCGCTATACTTGTGGCTTTTGTGGTTCCTCTCTGCTTCTTCCGTCGTCTGCTTCTCTAATCAATTTTGAACACAAATCGGGTTTAAACATGTATGTTTCGTTAAACTAATCGATTTTCTAATCTATTTCATAGGTTTTGTTTCTTCATCTCCGATTTATGCATCAATATTGGTTTCATTCTAATTGTTATTTTTGACTAAAATCATTATAGATTCATGAATTCGTAATGAGACTATGAGAGAGTGATTAATTAGTTATAATCTCGTCTGATCATCACCGTGTTTGCTAATTATCATAATGTAATTTTTGATTTAGAGATAGAGATTAGATTAAAAATACTCTAATGCCTTTATAATATCTTGTTTGTGTATTGATTAAAAATGATAATGTTATGTACCTGTTAAAAATTATATGATAGCCATTGTCTTGATTTTTTTTTTCATCCTTGTACCTAACTCTACTTGAAGAATAAGAAGAAAAAAAAATAGACAAATTTCACATCTGGTGTGAGAGAGTGAGACAAAATCGCTTTCTGCCAGCCACATAATAGGTCCATAACCCTATTTCCATTGGTCCACAAACAGTAAAACATGTGTTTTAATTGAAAACATTCCATCAATCAAAAACCTAACTGAAACTTGTTTTTAAGTTATTGTTTGGTTATTTATGAACTTGTACTCATGTAGCATACTTAAATACTATCTACTGAAACCATGACTACGGAAAACACTACTCTTATGTCGGTTACTTTCACCCACGGATGATTTTACATTTTCTTTATCTACTGAAACCATGACTACGGAAAACACTGCTCTTATGTCGGTTACTTTCACCCACGGATGGTTTTACATTTTGTTGACAAAATTCAATAAAACACGAGTTGGGTTTGCGGATGAAATTCAATACATCACGAGTTGATTTGCTGATAAAATTTAATATAAAAAGAGTTGACTACACGTAGAATCATATGTTTTTCTTATAGGCTTAGCTATATATCATATATTCTTTACTCTCCAAGACTCCAAACCAACTCATTTATCTAAGTTAAGTTGTTCATCTCTCCACGCTAGTTTGATAAATTAAACTTTCATAGTTACCAATTTCCATAGTCAGAAAACGTTTACGATTAATTGGGTTACGTTTGAGTACACACAATTGTTTTACTCTCACTATCCAAGCAGTGACTAATAGTTAAAACATAAAACTATTGGTGTTTGGTAGAGGGATTTGATTGGGGAGAAATGGAATTAGAAATATTTCTTTTGTTTGTTTTCCACTTTTCATTTCTATTTCTCTTTCTATTTCTCTAAAACTAGAGAATTCCATTTCTCTTTAAAACAAAGAGAAATCCATTTCTCAGCAGCCTCCTCATAGCATGTCACCACCTCGTCTCCGGCCACCACCTCGTCTCCAAGTCTGCAACCGCCACCTCGTCTCCAAGTCTGCAACCACCACCCCGTCTCCGCCGTTCGCAGTGGTGAACACAGAGATGGTAACCGGTTGTAGGCTGCAGGTGGTACGGGTGAACGGAGATTAGGGTTTCAAGTGGTGGTTCGTGGTAGGTTAGGGTTTTCAGATGGTCGGGTGATTGTGGTCGCAGGTGGGTGACAGTGGTGGTGGAAATCGGCGGTGGTTGCAGGTGGCTTCTGATTATCATCATCATCATCGCCACCACAACCACCACCACAAAATCTCCAAAGAGGCAGTGATGACAGATCTGAGCCTCCTTTTTCTATATCTTATGTTCCAAAAATTTAAATCTTTTTAATTTCTTGTGTACTGTGGTTGAAGAAGGGGGTTTGGTGGCGGCAGCCGGTGGTGGTGGGTTGTGGTTGAAGAAAGGGCTGTGGTGGTGGTGCTGGTGGTGTGGGGCTGTGGTGGTGGGGCTGGTGGTGGTGGTGGGGCTGTGGTGGTGGTGCTGGTGGTGGTGGGGCTGTGGTGGTGGGGCTGCGATGGTGAGTGGTGTCAGGTTGGGTGGATGTGGGGTTGGGTATGGTAGAGTTCTCTGTTTATTTTCTCGTGTACCAAACAAGAGAAATGATTCTCATTCTCCATACCAATTCTCTTTCTCTACAATTCCATTTCCATTTCTATTTTCTCTCCATTTCCATTCTCTGTACCAAACACCCCCTAAGTGATCTGACGCACAAAATGATTCTCCATAGACTATTTATTTGCGATATATTTGTTTTTATAAATTGCACGTTTATCATTTGCTTAGAAATAATCATTAGTTTTATTAGCATTATCATCAATTTGTTAGCTTCATAAACTTACATTGTAATCTAACTAAAGAAATCTTGATTAGTTATTAAAACATAAAAGAAACATCATTCATAATTATTGTATTGTTTCTCACCTTTCAAATTATATCATATGATCTTATAGCTAGATATCTACCAAGAATTAACCGTTGTCTTTTCTCCTCTTTCCTCCGGCCACCCTTAATCATTGGTTTGGGCATCAGAACGTCGTCACAAGCCACCACTACTCAACAATCGAATATCAAACATCATCAGTTTTGTATTTAATAAATTAAACGATAAAATTGTCTATCACGAAAGATAGTTAGAACCGGAAAAATTATTATTATTAAAAAAAAATCTCTATTGATAATTCATGATAGCATCTCATGATTTTTTAACTTACTGGATAACAACATTTGTCAAATTAAAGATAAATGCAATCCTGCCATAACCAATAGGAGATTGATGATCTTGTCCCACAAAATTGGGCATGCCCAAGATAAGCTAATGTTATTTTAATAGGAAAATGAAGAAACACTAAGTGACCCCGGCAGATTACGGATAATCTGGGGGTTAAATAGATGTTTCCCACGAGGGTTAAGTCCGGCAAAGATGGTTGTTCTTCTGATGACCTGCAAAACAGACACCGTGAGCTCGTCACTGATAAGGGGGGGGGGTACCTCCTTGTGACCACCCTCCGGCGTGAGAATCAGACTAGATTGCTCTTGAATATAAGTGTATATTAAGAGAAATGACTAGAGCAGATATCAGATAATATATGAAGATATAAGATGATAATAAGATGATGATACCGTTCCAAGGTGTTGGAGTATTTATAGCCGAATGTAGGTGTCCAAGAAGGTACAGCCGGCTATATAATATTCATTTTCTACCAACTGTGGGCTACGCACGTGCCGTGCTGGTGGTTGGTGGGTAGGCAGCGGCTGATAGTGACATGGCCGGCTGTGTACTATTCCTTTTCCACCAACTGCAGGCTATGTACGTGCCACGACAAGGGTTGGTGAGTAGGCAGCGGCTGATAGTGACATTAAGTACTAGAGCGTGCTGCTCGTCGTACTGTTGTCAGTGAGCTGTCGCAGCTTTGGTCAGATCTTTTGTCCATACCTTGGCAGGTATAGTACAAAAGGTCCTCCAGTAGCGTACGGACTGGCTCATTTGGGCGGGAGAATTCCCGGCTTGCTCATTCCCTCTTCAGGTGACATTACTGAATTATTTGAGAGTTAGTGCCTTGTGCGTGTAGCCTTGCTGTTAGTGCGGGTAGCCTTCCCTGATGGCTAGTATCCGCAGCTGCGGGAACAGGCGGAGTACGTCACCATTGGGAGGCTTCTCCTGCGGGAACAGCTTGCGTACTGCGTGTAAGGACGTCATCTCTCTGAGCATGGTTGGTCCTGCGGATCCAGTTGGTCTTTGCGCAGACGTCCCTCTAAGGTGAGTCTTGCGGGTCCAATTGCGCAGACGTCCCTGTTTAAGGTGAGTCTTGCGGGTCCAACCGCGCAGACGTCCCTGTTCAAGGTGAGTCTTGCGGGTCCAACTGGGCTCTGCTGGGACCTACCTCTTCAAGTCCCCCCAGTCCAATGTTCTTCTCATGAATTGTTAATAAGTGAGGTGAACTTTTGGACTTAAGCAAGGGGTTTTGAAAAGGGTTTAGTTTTAAGGTTTTCCATGGGGATTCTTCCCGCGGAAGTCCTAATGTCACGTGCAGAAATTCCCGACTTTTCTGCTTGATCTTTGGGTATGATGCGGGTAGGTCTGTAACCTCCTCGCAAGTCAGGAGTGTTGAGTTCCACTTGTGTAGATTCTCCATGAGGTTTTGGTAGTTTTAAACATAGTGATCAATTATGTTAAACAACCAATTCCATCTTGGAGCTTCAAACAATCTAGTTCTCAACGTTCCCGCTATGCGGGGATGTTATTTCCGTTTCCGCAAGCATGGCCCAGAAGATCCTTCTTGGTTTCAATTCCCTGCGAGTGCTAAGTATGTGAAGGGTTTTGCCTTGACACTGTACCCGCACTCGTCTTATAGTTACTTTACTTCCAAGGTATTGTTGGCTTCAATTCCCTGCAGGTGCTAAGTATGTGAAGGGTTTTGCCTTGACACTGTACCCGCACCTGTCTTATAGTTACTTGGTTGCCAAGGTAAGGGGGTATAGTCCCGCTTACTTTTGAATCTTTTTGAATTTTTTTGAAATTCGAAGAGTTGGTGAAAAGATAAGAACAGTCTAACCGTTGAAGGGACGTCAGCGTGGTCTGACGGTTTCTTCTGACAGTTTCAGGACGTGCATGAAGTTATGGTGACGTGACAGTATATGGTCATTCCAGACGCTTTTTCAGGCGCGTGGGCGCGAGTTTTCGGGCGCGTGGGCGCGAAGTTTACGGCGCGCGTCCTGTCAACAGCTCTTGCCAGCTTGCTTTTTCCACGTGTCATAGTTTCATTGCACATGCGCTTTTCCGTCTCTCCCGCATTAAATTCATCGCATTCATTGCGATGAGTATATAAAGGGAGGAGAGGATGCATCTCAACTCACAGTTTCACTTCATCTTCTAAGCGATTTCCGGCGAATACTCTAACTTTCGTCGAGTATTCTCCTGAAATCGTTCTTCTTTCCATCCTTCGAAACATGTCTTCCATTCGTGATCCTGAGGCTATTGCCGAGGAGTCCGACGTGTACATCGAGAACCCGACGTCTGACAAGGACGATAAGAGTACTGCTGGGGAGTGCCAGTGTGCTCTTTCCGTCGACGTTTATCAGTACATCGTCAGGAAGTTCATGCTCGAGCCCTTCGAGCCTGAGTTTCCTGAGCCTCACCAGACGGTGTACGATGCCCCCAAGGGCAAGATAGGGGTGTATGCTGCATTCTTCATCTATGGGAATCTCAGGTTCCCATTGACTAAGTTTGTGTACCGTGTTTTGGAGAGACACGGACACCTAACGGAGGTGCACCCGATGGCGATCACAAAGGTTCGCCATTTTGAATGGGTGTGCCATATTCTGGGCGTTGAGCCCCGCGTCGACCGCCTGATGACCTTCTACTCCTGGAGGTGCATCCAGGGCTGGTATACCTTGGTCAATCGGATCAAGGGTTTGAAGATCTGCGCTACCGAGCGCAGTCTTCGTTCTTGGAAGCGGGAGTTTTTCTATGTCTCCGCTAGCGTCGTCCCCATTGCGATGACGTTCAAGAACGGGAGGGCGCTCCCTAGCCTTCACGCCTCCAATTACCAAGAGGCGGAATGTTCGCCAAGATCTCCCAGATCCAGACTCCGGTTTACCGCTTTGCGGAGTCTGGGATGGTGATGCTTGGGATGAGCTGGGTATGGAAGGATGCTGGGGCAGAGGCGCCACAGATTCCTATCGTCCTCGAATACGGTTTGAACTCTATCCCTTACGGTATGCTTCATATCTTTTTGCTGATTTAGGGTTTTTGCTCTAACCATCTCTTTCTTTTTATTTTCAGAGGGAAACAACTTGCAGTCTCTTCTGCAGCCGCGGGAGAGCGGTGGTCCCGCTCGGTTGGGTACTCGTGATCTTGACGAGAACGAGTTGCCCATCCTGGAGCAAACGGCGGATAGGTTCGTGGAGGTCTACCCGCCGGGCCACAAGATTTTGAGCGCCACGCGGCCAGGTAAGGGTTTCTTTAACCCCCGTCCTCTCCATGCTCAAACCTCTGCTGGAATTCCTCTAATTTTGTCATCTTCTGATGAGGAATCCGCAGACGGTCCTTTCTTCGTGAGGAAGAAGAAGGCAGCTGGCGCGAAGGGCAAGGCGAAGGTTGCCTCCACCGCCGATCAGGGGAACCGGTCTGACTCGGAGACCGAAAGTGAGGAGGTGGCGGGGAACCCTGGTGGTGGTGAGACAACTGTCCAGGAGGTTGAGACAGTTGTCACCTCCGATCCGCCCAGTACGACGACGGTGACCGGCGTGAAGAGGCCGGCTCCATCGGGTTCGTCCCCGCTTGTTAGAACCTTCAAGTTCAAGAAAACTCGTAAGTGTAAATTAATCTTACCCGCAATTCTTTCCGCCATTGTTTTTAATATCTTGTCTTCATGCAGGCGTGGATGCTACCGCATTCCAGAGTGGAGCGGGGAGGAGCGTCTCTCGACCCATGACGGTAGGTTTGGTCAACCTACCCGAGGCGATGACCCAGGCGGCCGCGCCTGTTTCAAGTGTTGGTTCAGTTGCTCACCCGGTTGAGGCAACTGTTCCAATTGTGACGTTATCTCCGCCGGCTGTCAGTGCCATCTTCACTGCATCCTTCACTGAGCCGGCGGTGATTTTTTCTGCGGGCTCTTCCGCAGCGGCGGCCACGGTTGTGAGTTCACCTCCCGTGAGTTCACCTCCGATGGTCTCTACCGCGGCGGCTTCAACCGTGCCTCCGGCACCGGTGACTACCTCGTCTCCGGGCGGTTCAGCAGGTATGTTTGGGGCTTCTAGCCAATCTTTGCCTCCTTCCCATCTGCCTGACCTCTTGGATGGATATCCCTTAGGTTCGGGTGATGGGTTCGGCGGCTACCGGCCTGTTGTCGACCCTACAGGTGCGTAGGGTTATTTTGGCCTCTTTTTTTTTATATCATCTTTTCCTAACTGTTTTTTGTTTTTACAGTGTCGGATTCCAATGAGGTGTATGTTCCACGGTGGAACATCCGCCGGGGAACAACCCTTCGGACGGCTGTGGACTGCGTCGAGTGGGCGCGTCACGCGGCCCCCAGTGGCGCGTTGGGGGAAGCCATGTCTAGCTACCAGGAGGGTAGGCTGACGAATGAGCTTCGGATTCTCCTTGTCCGGATGCAGCCGCGCGTCGAGTTGCTTTGTCGTGAAAACGACAAGTTAATGGCGGCGCGTATCCAAGAAGTGGCTCAGGCGCAGGCTATCCGGGAAAAGAATAGGAGACTTTCCGCCGTTGCTGCGGAGAATGAAAAGGCCTTCAAGGCCCTCGAGGTTGAAGTTCAGGCTCGTCTCGAGGCCCGTTCCAAGGCTGCCCAAGCTGTTAACGAACAGCTTCGTTGGCTAAGGAAACTGCGCGGAACGCGACCGAGAGGGCCACCAAGGCTGAAGCTGTTGCTGAGCCTCTGCGCGCCGAGAATGAGGAGCTTAAAGCCAAACTAGAGAGGCTCCAGCAGGCTCATGATGCCTTGGCCATGGAAGACGCCAAGAAGCTTCAAGAGATCTTGGACCATAGGGGTATGCTTGACCATACTGAGCGTAAGCTAAAGGGCGTTGAAGAGGCTGCTGCTAAGGAAGTGTTGCTTGCCAACCTTAACAAAAGTGAAGCCGAACGCGCCCGTAACCAAGCTCAAGCTGCCCTCCAGGAGGCTCTGATTACCAAGGAATGGCTTCTACGAGAAGCGTTGTCGTAGGTAAGCTTAGCTTCATAACGTCTTTACGCTTTTCTTTATACTTAGAAAAGTTTGATATATTTTTTCTTTTTGTAGGTTGTGCATCGGATCTTCACGGACACATCTTACGACGATGCCATGAGCGCAGCCCTCAACGCTTCCCATTAGGATGGGGAAAAGGCTGGTTTCTTGCTTGGTCTGGGGTTTGTTGAGAAGGGCATCCCGCCTTCCAACTTCCCTCTTTATGACGTGGACACTGAAGCTGCCTATGACCAAGCAGTGAACCAGTATGCTGCCTTCCCGCATCCGGTGGTGGAGAAGGTGAACGAAATTGCTGCTGATGATGATGGGCTAACCATTCTCAAGACTTTCCTTGAACCGCCACAGCCAACTGATGGTGCGGGTACAAGTGGGTTTGGAGGGAGTGGTCCTGAAGTTTGAACCTTGAGATCCCTTCCCACCGTTAGGATAGATTTATATTTCTGTAGGCGGGTAGATACCCGGCCATTCTTGTAATGTTTGAATTTTTTATGAAATATAAATGTTTGTGCGGGTAGGACCGCCAATTTCACTGGATGACTTGCTTTATAAACGTTATATGACTTGCTCATGCATATTATAGCTTAATTTGGCACTTGTTTTGCCGCATAAACAATATATGATTCGCTCGTGCATACTTTAGTTTAACTTAGCAATTTTCCAAGTGTTTTGAATAAGTTAACCGTTCGACGCGCGGTTGTCAATAGGTTAGTGTTCAGTTTCCTCTATCATGATTGTGCGGGTAGGACCGTCACTTTCATTTAGTGGGATGACCAATCTTCACCTATAACTGACTTGCGTGAAGGTTTGCCGTTTTTTGTGTTTATGCGGGTTTTGCCGCCGTCCACACGCAACGACTTCCCCACTTATTTATGCGGTGAATACCGGCATATCAGTGTTTTGAATAAGTTAAACCTTTCGACGCGCGGTTGTCAATAGGTTAATGTTCAGTTTCCTCTATCATGATTGTGCGGGTAGGACCGTCACTTTCATTTAGTGGGATGACCAAACTTTACCTATAACTGACCTGCGTGAAGGTTGTCCTCATTTCACAAATTTTTGCCGTTTTTTGTGTTTATGCGGGTTTTGCCGCCGTCCACACGCAACGACTTACTTCCCCACTTATTTATGCGGTGAATACCGGCATATCAGTCTGGAAAGTTCATAAGTATAAATGTAAGACCATCAGCATCAATGTGGTAAGGAGAATCATTTCCATTAGAAGTGGCTCTGGGCCTTTTCTTTACAAGTTTGGAATTGATCTACATGCAACCTGTGTAATTGAACTCCCTTCCATGTTCTTGGGATGGGGGTGTCATCGAGCCTTTCGAGCCGATATTCACCTGGTTCGGAATCTCGTTGTTTACGCAGTATGTAGTCTCCAACATTGAAGCTGCAGTTTCATTCGTGTTTTCCCCAACTGGGGTTCTACACGCATTAGCCTGCTCAGCGTTCATTACGCCACGAGGTGCGTGAGTTTCCCATCTCTGACAAATGCTTCGACGATGTCCTTCAAGTCTAAGCATTCCTCGGTGGTGTGGCCTCTTGTCCTGTGGAAGTCACAGAATTTGCTTTGATCAGCGTTTGGACGCTGTCGGATAATTGGAGCCTTTGGCCATGGGAGCCTCTCGGTGGCGAATATCTCGGTGACGCTTTTGGTGAGTGGCGTCCATCTGGAGTTCCGGTTCGCCGACTGCATGTTATCCTTTCCGCCTAACCGAGGGTGCGAGCCGGATGAGGTGTCAAAGTTTACCCTTGACTGCCAAATGCCTAGCTTCCTCTTTTTGTTTAGTCGGGCGGTGAGGACGTTGTTTTCTCTTGTTTTCTGGGTGTAGAGGTTTGTGCTCTGGGGAAGATCTCTACCCAGTTGCTTTTCCGTTTCCGCGAAGCGTTTAGCTGCTGTCATGATGGCATCCCACGTGGATGGCATGCCGTCTTTACCCGTTAAGGTGCGGATGAGCTCTGGGTCCTTCGCGCCCTGTATGAAAGCAGCGCGAATAAGATCTTCGCTAATAGTGCCCAGACTTAGCTTCTTTGAATTGAAGCGCGTGATGAAGTCTTAGTAAATACTCATCTTCCTCTCGGATGCAGTTGAGGATCGTCCATTGCTCTTCGGTATACTTTCTTTGTTGACTGAAGTGTTGGCTGAACTTCTACTGGAAGTCCGCCCAATCGTAGATGTGGTGGACCGGTAGACGGTCAAACCACGCTCTGGCTGCTCCAACCAGCGTCATCTGGAACATATAACACCACGTGGGTTCCGTCTAGTTGCTGACGGTTGCCCCCGCTATGAATCTGTTCAAATGATCGTCTGGGTCGGATATACCATCATAAGTGCCGATGTTGGACATCTGTTTGGCACTTCTCGGGGCGATTGCTTCCGCAATGTCCCTTGCAAACTTGGACGTTCCCGCATTTGCAGCAGTTGGTCTAAAGGTTTTGGAGAAGTCACGTGGGTTTCCCCCCGCGTTCCTTGGTTTGAAGGTTTCTTCGAAATTCCTTCTCGGTTGGAAGTCCGTTTCCTTACGCTTCCCTTTCGCCCTATGGCGAGGGTTTGCGTCGGTGTCGGATTCCTCCCGATCATCGTCCGAGTACTCGCACTCACTGCTCATGTTGAGCTGTTGTCGAGTGCTTCCAAATTCGTCAGCCTGTTGGATGGAACGTAAGCGTTCGTCCAACTCAGCTTGGAATTCCTTCTGACGTGCTTCCGCCCACGCTTTAACTTGTTCAAGTGTTTGGCGGGGGAGCCTCGTCTGTTGTCTTTCCACCTGGGTATCAATGAATCCCAGGGGATGATTGTTTACTGCACTTGCCCCGGCTTGGGTAACCAGGGTAGTGTTCGTAAAATTTACTGCACTTGCCCCGGCTTGAGTAACCGGGGTAGTGTTCGTAAAATTTGTGTACTCGCCGGTGTTCCTCCCAGTAGCTGGGGTTGTGATTACCGGGGTTTCTTGGTCACTCGCTGGCCTCGGGACCAGAGTAACGTTAACCATATTTCCAGAAGTTTTGAAAAAACTGAAAAAGAATAAGTTCTAGCTTTTATTCACGGATGGCGCCAATGAAGAAACACTAAGTGACCCCGGCAGATTACGGATAATCTGTGGGTTAAATAGATGTTTCCCACGAGGGTTAAGTCCGGCAAAGATGGTTGTTCTTCTGATGACCTGCAAAACAGACACCGTGAGCTCGTCACTGATAAGGGGGGGGTACCTCCTTGTGACCACCCTCCGGCGTGAGAATCAGACTAGATTGCTCTTGAATATAAGTGTATATTAAGAGAAATGACTAGAGCAGATATCAGATAATATATGAAGATATAAGATGATAATAAGATGATGATACCGTTCCAAGGTGTTGGAGTATTTATAGCCGAAGGTAGGTGTCCAAGAAGGTACAGCCGGCTGTATAATATTCCTTTTCTACCAACTGTGGGCTACGCACGTGCCGTGCTGGTGGTTGGTGGGTAGGCAGCGGCTGATAGTGACATGGCGGCTGTGTACTATTCCTTTTCCACCAACTGCAGGCTATGTACGTGCCACGACAAGGGTTGGTGAGTAGGCAGCGGCTGATAGTGACATTAAGTACTAGAGCGTGCTGCTCGTCGTACTGTTTTCAGTGAGCTGTCGCAGCTTTGGTCAGATCTTTTGTCCATACCTTGGTAGGTATAGTACAAAAGGTCCTCCAGTAGCGTACGGACTGGCTCATTTGGGCGGGAGAATTCCCGGCTTGCTCATTCCCTCTTCAGGTGACATTACTGAATTATTTGAGAGTTAGTGCCTTGTGCGTGTAGCCTTGCTGTTAGTGCGGGTAGCCTTCCCTGATGGCTAGTATCCGCAGCTGCGGGAACAGGCGGAGTACGTCACCATTGGAAGGCTTCTCCTGCGGGAACAGCTTGCGTACTGCGCGTAAGGACGTCATCTCTCTGAGCATGGTTGGTCCTGCGGATCCAGTTGGTCTTTGCGCATACGTCCCTCTAAGGTGAGTCTTGCGGGTCCAATTGCGCAGACGTCCCTGTTTAAGGTGAGTCTTGCGGGTCCAACCGCGCAGACGTCCCTGTTCAAGGTAAGTCTTACGGGTCCAACTGGGCTCTGCTGGGACCTACCTCTTCAGAAAACATTAAAAATATGTCAACATTAATATTGGGTTGGTGGAGGCTAGCACTTCATTAAGGTCTTTTAAATTTTTATTGCACGTAAGTGATTTTGTCTTTAAGATTGCTTATTGTAAGTGTTTGTGATTATACAAGTATAGTGTTGGTGTTTGTGATTATACAAGTATAGATGACAAGGGAGAAGGGGCGGCCAATGGTCATTATAAACAAGTTAGGACTTTCAACATCCACTTGAATAAGACCTAATTTTTAGATATGTAAATACGTATTTAATGTATATTATGTCCACTATGAGAGTTACAAACAAAAACATAATGCTAATGTAGTTCTAAGACTTTACTTTTGCTCTTGCGCGGGGGAGGGGGGTGTTCAAATATCAGACTTCCAACTTATTTTTCCGTGTTTTTAACATCTCATGAAAATAGTTTTTGAAATACAAACCATTTTCTTTTTAACAAAAACCATTTTCTTTTTAACAAAAGGCCTGGGATTTTTTTATTTTTATTTTTTAACTTTAGGCCTTAAAATGGTTTATCCGTCTAGCCACGTGGGAGTCCCATGATTGAAAACATTTTTCTTAAAAAGGTATCAATTATAATATGCGATTTACACCTGGTGAGCAATGTGGACCTCTATTTGTTGATAATATGGCATGCCTGATGAAAATGATACTCGGGCCCACAACAAGATTAATCATATCATCAAAATGTGGACCAGATATGATCAAACAGTGCGTCTTTTAACCCACCTGACAAGGCAAGCCCAGTCTAACCCAAACCCAAATTTATATTGTTTTTTATAGGATGGCTTTAGCGGCCCATCTGCCTACAATGCTTTCTATTCCCATTCGAGTCCACCAAGTGTTACAGGCCCAAGAGCCACTTTACTCGGGCTTAACAGGCTTTACACATAGCAGCCCAGTAGGGTATATAATATACCCGGTTCCACCTCTACCTAGTCAAAGCCCGGACCCAAACTGGCCAAACCGGGCTAAACACAGTCAAAAACCCGACTGTACCCGAACCGGTTCCTACTCGACTTGGTTCTTGACTTTGTTCACCAAACTCGGAACTGATTATAAAAGAACCCCGATTGTGCAAGTCAGTATTATTGGACCATTTTTAAAACATTTAAGCCAATTAATTGATTTATTGACCGATAACATCCCAAATATAATATTCATAGAAACGGATTGTTTACAACATGTTGGATATATCATCCCGTGTAATACTAGGTTGGAGCTATCCTAACCCAATTAAGTTTATAATATGCAACCTTGAGCCATTTCGAAATCCATATACAATGTATTATCTTCACTAACTTAGCATGGTTAAAAGTTGTCGTGTTATATGTGTAGTTAGATAACGCTTATGAAACTAGTGGTTGAGTCATGAATGTGATTGGAGTCCGGGATGATCAATGAACACGAAAGTGTATTAAAATGCCGTTTTACAAATTTGGTCAAGTATTAAGACGGTTTAATACTTTAATGTATTTAAATCTCATAGTTAGGTTTCAACGGTAAATTATCTTTTGTAAATGGATTAAATCTTACATGCGGTGAATATAAACTCTGACACTTGATTTTAAATTGAAAATACTAAGACCCAAATTACGCTCTAAAACGTAATATCGATTATGGGTGTCACATTCAATATTTAATAAAAATACATTATTTATCTACAACGGTTTATTTTAGTGAGTAACAAATAAGCTGCATTGTTGTACTGCAAGCCACAACTTCAAACTTTATTCTGAAAGTGCAAACCCATACATTAACAACTGTACAAACAGCTTGTAGTGAAAAAAAAATTAAAAATTACGACGTGTGAGCTTATTCGACAAACTTTCAGCAACATTTCTTTGATACACACGAGTTAAAACACGTTGAAACTTTTTAAAGCAGGAGTTGTGTGCGTGTTGCCGAGATTTTTTGACCATTTACTAAGTTGCCAAAGTGGTAGCTTCACAACCATCATATACACATGCCAATACATCTCTATAGTCCCTTGAGATTATGAAGTTATCATAACGCTCTCCATCACAAAAGTGAAGAGTGATTAAACGCCGGTAGTTTCACAAATCCCCAATCTCGATCTTTATGCAAGCCCCAAAATGTATTAATATAATTGAAATCTAATGTATTAATTTCATTGAAGTCTGAAAAAGTGACTCCCTCCACCACCAACCAAGGGCGGACCATGTAGTGGGCAGGGAGGGGCTGTGGGCTGTGGCCCCTCCTATTTTGGGCTTAGAACTAGTTAGCATAATGTAACCCATATATTTACAATTATGTCCATGAGTTATATCTTTAAGTGTTTTACAAGCCTATAATTTAAAGCCCAGATGAAACCTAAACAATAATACGGTAGCTGGGAGGCCGACGTTTGGTTTCTTAAGCTTTGAAAATGGAGAACGATGGTCAAATAGAACATGCACCGGCCAAATAGCGAATTATTGGCTCATCGCATCTCCTTTGTGATTCACTGTTTGCTTATTTGAAGAAGATAGATAATCTGTTGAATCTTTTCTCTAGTAAAGACTAAAAGGTTTGAACCACTCATCTATTATTTCCATTAGTTTATGTTTCAAACTTTGAAATCTTCAGTTTAGATGATTTATATAACTATATATTTATATGTTTGATTACTGAACTAACTGATAAATGAAATTAGGGATCGTTGATTTGAATGTTTCGATGAATTTAGTGACTTTAAAATCGTCGGGCTCAGTTGTATTTTTTCTTCTTTTGTCGTTTATGTGTAAGAAATTTTTTTTTGGATATATAGTCTTTTTTTGATGAAAAATTTTTGGTTGGTTTGTATGTACGAACTTATAATTAAACTAAAATTTTCGACCCCCCCCCCCCCGAATACAATGGTTCAAGTTCCGCCACTGCCACTAACCACAACATGAATCGTCCCATTCACAATACCAGAATAATGAGATATTTCCGAGTTCATACATTGATTCTATCAGAAGAAGATAAATAAAATATTATTCGTGATTGTTTAAAGTTGAAAGAATATATATATATATATATATAATGGAGTTACACATTCACTTCTCGCACTTCTCGCCGTAGTATCACTTCTCGCACGATCCATCCCCTATATATATAATTATAAGTTATCCTAAACCCTAAATTCCTAAAACATTCTCACTCTATGCTTCTCCGCTGTCACCACTCAACGACATACTCTCTCCGACCATCAGCCCCTCTCCGACCATCAACTCCTCCTCTGAACTCCGGCCATCAACCCCGCGGTCGTCGGTGCTTCCTACGATTGTCACAACTTGCTGCCTCATCGTTAACCATACTTAGTAAGTTAGTAATTTATTATCGCGTATACCAGGTAGTAACATGTCCGTGTTCGTGTTTGTGTTTGGGATACATGTACACGATAAGTTTTCGTGTCGTTTACAAGTATGTATACACATTTCGTGTTCTCATCTCATCGTGTACGGGTATACACGATATGCCAGCCCTGCTAACAAGTAACAACTACAAACTTTATTCTTTAAATCTACAAGTGCAATGCCCATAGATCTAATACATCTACAAGGAACTTGTAGCGAGGAAGAAACAAGGACACACACAGTTATTCTACATAATTAGTAGCAGAAATATTCGATACATATAAGTTACGACACAAGGTCGAAACTTCTTATGTAGGATTGCGCGACTTCTACAGAAACTTCTAAACCACAAATTAAGTTGCCAAAGTGGTAGCTTCACAACCATCATGTACACATGCCAATACATCTCTATAGTCCCTTGAGATCGTGAAGCTATCGTAAACCTTTCCATCGGCGCTCTTCTTGTACTCGAACAAGAGTGAAGAGTGATTAAACGCAGTCAGTTTCACAAATCCCCAATCGTGATCTTTATACAAGCTCCAAAATGTATTAATTGTAGTAAATTCCGACAAATGGCTCCCTCCTCCACCAACCACAACATGTATCGTCCCGTTCACAGTACCAGAATAATGAGATATTTCCGAGTTCACACATTGATTCTACCATAAGAAAGATAAATAAGTTAACAACATTCTTGGTATATTGAAATTAAAAGAAGGAATAATTAATAATCCATCTCCATATACCTGATATATAGGACATGTTCGTTCGTAATTATGGACATGTCCGAAAAATGCAATGTCGACTTTATACTTCTGCCATAGCTTTTGTAAGTGAGCTCGTCCCATCGGCTCTTCAAAGGCACCTTCGTTGGCTAACCAATCGTTTGAAGAATAGCCAAGAACACGATGAGCGGAAAATATTAGCCATGGTTGTTTGTTTCTGTCTACTGATGCCAAACATTTCTCTATCCATGCATATTGTTCTGAACCCTCTCGCCAGTCGTGCTCTGAATCAGCAATACAGAAGTGAAACATTCCATAATCCGTTGAGTACCAAAACTTAGCTCGGTTTTCTGCAGGAACATAGTACATAGTCTCCGCGGGCACACCACACTCCCCACCCGAATCAGGAGTGTCATAAAAGGATCCTGAGTTAGGAAAGTCACGTTCATGATTGCCACTGCATGATAATAACACAAGTTATTAATATATATACATAAAGATAAAATTTAATGCTCAAATATACGGAGTATAATTTTTTTTTTGCTGGATTACAAGAAAAAAAAAAGTGATTTTAGATGACTAACTAAATTTTAAGTGTTTTTAGGAAAATTGTTATCTCAGATTGCGAATTATGACGACACATCAGCTAACTTTCCAAGTGACAATCCATGTCATCGTCAAAAAATGGTGGGTTGCGTAATCCGCTATGTGAGATAGCGGATTCCATATGTCACTATTGGATTACTTGGACTACCACTTGGAAAGTTAGATTACGTGTCGTCATAATCCGCTATCTGAGATAACAAATTACTTAAAAACACTTAAAATTTAGTCAGCCACATAAAACCAACTTTTTTGTTATGTAAAGCCACCTAATCTAGCAAAGAAATCCAAATATGCAAATATACGAACCTTGCAATCATATATGGCTTTACTGATGAAATGGGTTCTACTTGTTTAGTGAATTGATCCCACTGTGACAAAAATCCATTTGCATATGGCAAATCTCCTATGTGGAAAACTATATCATAGTTATCGAGGTCGTTGATTAATTGGTCCGTAGTAATAAGGGATCCCGGTTGATAACTTGCATATTCGTTTGATCCATCACGTTCGGCCTAAATACATAATTTCATAGGACAATTATATTAATAATATAAAGGATAACAAATTTTTTAACGTGTTATTAGCGACTAGCGAGTGCTACCTTTCCCATGTCTCCAAATATTATAACGCGTTGTAGCGAGTCTTGTCCTGGATATGGGGATGATTTGAATGAATATGTTTTACTCCAAACAGTTGATCCATTTTTCAGCATATGTCCAATTCTATATTCATATCTGGAAAAAAATTTCATAAAAAAATATGTATAAAAAAAATAAAAGAAACTTAATCACAAAGGCCACACATGACTTACATGGTGTTGGGCCACAAATCCTTTAAGAAACTAGTGTGGATAAAACCAGGATCGCGCCATCCAACGGTACGAGCAGGGGCGCCTGTCGTGCAATTATAACACGTTACATAGATTCATTTTAATATATTACGCCACTTATGTTGTATCGTTAAAAAGTTGGGAATAATTATCAAAATAGACACGTGTGATCAAGATTTTACACACACGCTCATTCGAGTTAAAAGATAAGACACCATACCACACATGCTGCCACGTTTAAAGGTTAATGTTCCTGCGGGAGAAAGCTTTTTGACGTGGTTCTTCCAATCCCATTCGACTAGTGGAGTCGCTTCGTCAATATTGTAACCGCTGGTCCATGTTACCGTCATCTACACAATCACACAACATAACACATATTAACATATCATAAGTAAAAAGTTAAGAATGATTAAAAAAATGTACCTCATCCCAAGCCTTTCCATGAGCAAGCCGCGGGTATAGAGGAGCCTTAGGATTAGCAAATGATATCGGGTCCGAAACAGCCACCAATTTCGGCTGTAATTCCATAAACAAAATCAGTTCCATAAACAATTTCAAATGTTTAGTTTAAAATTACAAAATCACAAATTTACATTTTCCAAACCACCCGTAAACAAGGCGAAGGCGAAATCAGCACGTTGGTTAATAATCTGAAAGCTTAGTGTGGCTTTTCCAGTGTTAATATAATCAGCAGTAGAGTGGTTTGCAAATTTGTACTGTTACAAAACATAGTTCATGTTATTAGATTATTACTAAATATTAATTATACTACAATATATAAATTGCCTTAAAGATTTATGGTGTTATTATTATGTACCTTTATTGGGGCTGTGCATATGTATGGAGCTTCTGGCCAGTTACCAGACTCAGAGTAACAATCTGATGTGCTGTAAAAAAAATTAATATTTTATAAAAAAGAAAACAATGAATACTATGCATATATTTTAACAAGGATAAAAGATTTGTTACTTGAACTTTGCTGGTGAAAAACTCCAACCCAATCATCGTTAGTTGGTTCAGGGTACTCAAAGTCCACATTGACCCATTCAGTATCCTCACCCTATAATCATCATTCATACTATCATATCAAAGTATATACCTATAAAAAAACGGAGTTGGCTATACACATATTGTCTAATAAATAATCCCACACCGTTTAAACAATCTTTTGGATAGAGGTTGAACAACCGTTTTGAACCAAAAAAAAAATAAAGTTTGACCATCTATGGAAAGAACGGCAGTCTGGATATTGTCTAGACGGCCGTCCTCAAGAACGAGTTGATGTAGCTCACCAAAACATAAACACACACTCCTAAATAAATTTAACTCTAAAAGTGATTACAAACTCATAAACCATAATCACAATTCTGATTTGATTTTATAGACCATGACTTGGTATAATTATATACATGTTCAAACTCCTAAATAAATAATAAATAAAGTCTGCATGTTTGTCAACTAATCTAATTAGCTATTATTAATTAAATAAATAATAAATAAAGTATGCATGTTTGGGATTGAGTTTAAAAATGCTCATTGGCTTTTACAAAAAATCATTTTGAAAAGGCAGGATTTGAGACTTTTGAAAAACTACTTTTTAACCCTATCAAGAAGCTAAATTAAGAAAGATTCATTTGATTGCCAAACACATTTTAACTTATTTGCTTTTTGAAAACACTAATAAGTCAATAAGCAATTTTCAAACTCAATCCCAAACATGCTCTTAATTAGCTATATACAACTAATTTAATTTATCTCTAATTGATATAGCCCGTCCAACACGTTCTGAGTTTCTGACTAGTGTTTTGCAAAAGTTTAGTTTCTTTTGTCAAATTGGTTGTGTGAATATTTTGTGAACGGTTATTTGATGGTCGAGAGTCGTTTAGCTATAACATGACTAAAACAAATATAGCCTATAAACGTAATTTGTTTACTTTGGATCCCAGAAGGAAAGGGGTAGCATGAATGGAAGCTGATTTATGGAGAGCAATAACAGCTTTATGAACAGCGATTTTAGCTAGTGGTTGTTCACCGATGGGAACATGAGCTTGATGGCGCTCCAAACCGTCGCTTACAAGACGAGAGTAAAACGAACCATGACCGCTAACTGTATAAACAAAAGTAGCCGTGACCAAAAACAAGAAAAATGAAAGATGCTTCATGGTAGGCATTTAAGCTAACACCTTTAGTGTATGTTTTAAAAGAGTAGGTGTTCTAGGCTTTTTATAGATGACTTGATATGTATATTTCATCGTGCTATAAAGTAGAAATAATAAAGAAAAAAAAAAGGTAATGAATTATTTTGTTGTCGATTTCCATCACGTGGTTTATGTGAAATACAAATATGGATTTGTCCAACATGGGGTTGTCTGGAGTTTGGACAAAAAGGGGACCGAGTGGTCACCCTGAAGTCATCGGGGTGTCTTGGTCCCGCAAGAAACACTAACATGGTGTCTCTCAGACCTGGAAAAAATACCTTACGCATGGCGTATACATGTCGCTTCTCACTTTGTACAATGCGCTCTATCTCTCTCTACAAATTAATGGTAGAAAGATGAATTAGGGTGATAAATGACCATTTCCTGTGTTGAAAGATGGTTAAAGACAAAATGACGTAGTGCTTACATAGAGGAGGAAGAGCATTAGAGATGATTAGGGGTGGGATGAACCACTCCCACTAGCCTAATTAGCACAAAAAAAAGGAATTAAAGAGACAAATTTGAACATGATATATCATTGAGGAGAAAATTCTTAAAATGATCTATTTTATGAGAGAGAAGCTTTATTTGACTCAAAATGTCCCTCCCAAAACTCATGGAGGCGACGCTTATGGATTTGTGCCGATAAATTTCCAAAGCCACTAATATTATGCAACGTGTATCTTGTATGATCCCACCTGTGAAATTTCAAAGGAAATCCGTCTGGCTCGTGAGTTTTGATACTAAATTCTCTCATTGAAAATCATCTCCGCTGTTATGTTTCATTTTGTTTTCATCTCCTTCATGAGTTTTGAAAAAGTTTAAAGATTGAACTCCACTCACCATTAATTCACCGCCACCACCAACGTCTCCGTGATGGATGTCCGACCACCAAACATCTCCCTAAGGATTCGTATGTGACTATATTTAAAAACCAAAAAACCAAAATGCTATGAAACTAGCAGCAAGAACACTATACAAGCTTCAACAACACCAACCAACACTTTCAAAACTCTCCATTTGTACCGTTTTAGTTTATATCAAGGAAAATTGTTAAACATGAAAAAGTATGTGCTGAGAATCAACTCGTTTTCATTCTCTTTGCTTTTGATATGTTTGGGCCACTTCCCCCAAAGCCGATGTGTTCTTAAAAAGAATTCAACGAGTCGTTCACAATAACTAATCGACGTTAAAGAACCACAACTTTTTTCATTAAGATCAGCTTTACTATTTAAAAGGAGGTTACGACATAACTGGTTATCCGCGTACCTGTTATAGGTGATAATTGAAATGCTTTAAAGTTCACAAAGTAAAGATGCGTTTTTCACTTGGCATATTCTGAGTGGTTCGAAATTTTATAGACTAAAGCATAGCAAAATTCCAAGATATTTTCCTATTTTTTTACTCGTGCTTTCATTTTTTTTCAGATAAAATAATAATACAATGGAAATACGTTCTTCAATATTGGGCCTACTTGCACACATTAAAAAAACATCACCCTTATAATTATAAGGCAACAAATGTAAATCTTTTTACACAAAGTTTTCATATTTCAAATCCAACCTACCCAGCTGATATATTTGCTCTACTACCAAAAAAAAAAAAGAATATTTTACTATGTCAACTTTTACACTGCAATTAATTAGTTCGTATGAAAAACAAGAAATCAATTGATGTTAAACCAGGCTAGATAGATATGGGTCAAGTTATTCAACAAATATAAACGAAAATGAAAAAGATGAGAAGCATTTGTAGGCACACAAAAATAACCTCTCAAATAAATCTAAATAAATAAATTGTAACTTAAAATTTAATAAAAAAACGAAAAAAATAAAAAACACGAAAATGTTTCCACCGTCTTTCTCGTCCTCATAAAAAAACAATAGTAAGTGAAAAAAGTCGTTGTGTCTTTTTGTTTATCATTGTGTTTTGTGTTTATTTTCGTCATTGATTGTGTCTTTTTTTCTTTAACATTGTGTCAGTTTTTCTTTATATTGTGTTATATTACTCAAAATTGTGCTATATTTTGTTCGGCATTGTATTATATTTTGTGATCTTTTATGTCTTTTTTTTGTTATAGTTGTGTCTTTTGTTCATTTTCGTCATTGTGTTTTTTATCTCGGCATTGTGTCTTTTTGTCAATTTTTTTTTATTTTTATCATTTTTTTGAACGAGAATGATGACGGAAACATTTTATTTTTTTAATTTTTTTTGTTTTTATTATATTTTGGGTTTTTTACACTTCTTATTTTTGTCTCTCTTTGTATTTTAACTTTACCTAGATGTATAACCCTATACAAACTTTATTTTAGATGCATAAATCAAATACAATATCTTTTTAATAATATATTTCTCTCTAATGATCTAGCTAGATCATATTTTGTTTGTTTATTGATTAACTAAAGTTTATAATCAGTTTAAAAATGTAAAGAAAATTATGATTACTGTGACAACATCTTGAAGAAAACAAACGTTTGTTTTTTTCATCCTTGTACCTACCTCCAGTTAAAGAAATCACCTTTCTGGTAACCACTATAGGCAGGAATCCATGTGGTCAAAAATCAATCTCTGAAAATATTATATATATATATATATATATATGTAATTTTTGTTCTGTAACCTTTTGAGTTGCGTGTTAAGGATTAAGTGGAGTGGTGGAACTAACACATAAGTGCACAAACAAATATCACGCAAACGAAAAAAAACAATAGCAACATGACAATTTAACATGGTTTATTCAAGACGATCTACATCAACGGACTGCAACTAGGTATCTTATTAAGCTCGGTACAATATTACAATTACATTGAACAAGATTAGGATTAATAATCTTAGGGACCAAAAAAACTAAACGGGTCTTCCATCCCTAGTCTCTATAAAACACGATTTGGGTTTGCTGACAATGTGACTCGAGTTGTGTTCGTGGATAAAATTTGATGCATCATGAGTTGGGTTATCTAATAAAATTCAATACAAAAGGAGTTGGGTACACGTAGAATCAGATGTCTTCTTGTAGGCTTAGCATATCATATATGCTTTACTCTCCAAACCAACTTATTTATCTAAATTAAGTTGTTCAAAAAACATATAAATTCCACTCTCTTTTAACTTTTAACTATACATGTCGAACACTATCATCTCTCCACACTAGTTTGATAAATTAAACTTACATAGTTACCAATTTTCATCAAGGTTTACACTTAATTGGGCTACGTTAGGATACACACGATTGTTTTACTCTCACTATCCAAGTGAGTAATAGTTAAACGATTCATTAGGTGATCGAATCGATATACCAAATGATTCTTCATAGACTAATTATTTGCAATATATATTGAGTTTTTATCATTTGCAAATCATCATTAGTTTTATTAGCATCATCATCAGCTTGTCAGCTTCATAACTTTTTATTGTATAATCTAATTAAAGAGATCTTGATTAGTTATTAAGAAATAAAAGATACATTATTCATAATTATCGCATTGTTTCTTTGCATCCACCCTTAACCGTCGGTTCAGGCATCACAATGCCGTCACAAACCACCACTATTCAATAACTGCATATCTCAAACATCACCGGTTTTGTATTTAATAAATTAAACGATAAAAACTATCGATCATGAAAGATTATTAGAACCAGAAAATATATTATTATTATTATTATTATTATTATTATTATTATTATTATTATAAAGGCCTTCTCTATTGATAATTCATGACTGCATCTCACAATTTTTAATTTATTGGACAACAATATCCGTATAAGATAAATGCAATCCCACCATAACCAATAGGAGATTGATCATGTCCCACAAAATTGGGGATACCCAAGATAAGCTAATGTTATTTTAATAGGAAAAGTGGAAAACCAGAAAAAAAATATGTTCACAATAGTATTTTGGTTGGTGGAGGTTAGCATTTCATTAAGGTCTTTAAATTCTAAAATTATATAAGTGATTTTGGTTTTAAGATTGCTTAATGTTAAGTGTTTGTGGTTATACACGTATAGATGTCATGGAAGCAGGGCCGGGGCACTGGTTATTATAAACAAGCTAGAGTTTTAAACCTCCACTAGAATAATAGTAAATTTTTTAAAAATATGTAAATACGTATTCAATGTATATTAGGTTCATTTTGAGTGTTACAAACAAAAACATAATGTTAGTACTTAGTATAGCTCGAATATCACACTTTCAACTTATTTTTCCATGTTTTTAACATCTCATGAAAATGGTTTTTAAAATACGAACCAATTTTTTTAGTGAATTTGTTTTCACTTTAGATATGTAAAATGATTGATCTGCCAAGGACATGAAATTTCTTATAAGACCATCTTCTATAGGCGGGAAAGGGGCTTTAAAGCCCCAACCACCATAGAGGACATCCGGGGGGGGGGGGGGGGGGGGGGGGGTTGTTTAATGTGAAGACGGCCGGCTTGGGATTTTGGTGGGGCCATAATACTTTTCACCATCTCTCTCTCATACATACATACATATAATGTGGCGGGGAATGGCCTTTAAACAATAGTGGAACATTAATGAAAGGGGCTTCAAAGTCCCGTTTACTACGTGACGATGACGTGAATGGGCTTTAAAGCCCCTCCATAATGAATAGCCTAAAAAAGGTAAAAAAATTTAATGCGATTTACACCTAAAAAGATTGATAGGGCCTGTTGAGAAATGTGGACCTCTATCTGTTGATAAACATATGGCAGTGAGTGCATGCATGCCAATTTGATATACATGATGAAAATGATACGCGGTTACTCGGGGCCACAACAAGATAATCATATCATCAAAATATGGACCGGATAATGGTCAAGTGGTCCACGTTGCAACCTTTAATCCACCCACCTTATAACGCAAGCCCAGCCCAGCCCAGCCCAGCCCAGCCCAAACCCAAATTCAGGCTGTTTCTTATACGGCTGGCATTAGCGGCCCACCTGCTCACAATGCTTTCTATTCCCATTCGAGCCCACCAAGTGTTACACGCCCAACCGCCCAAGAGCAGGGCTGTTCACGAGCCGAACTTAACTGAACCGAACAAAGCTTGCTCGTCTCTTGGATCGTTTACAACCGAACCGAACCGAACGGTTTAAATTCGAACCAACCGAAAACTGAAACGAGCCAAAATCGAATCGAGCATTTTTCGATCGAACATCGAGCGATTTCGAGCGTTATTTATTTCTTTTTCACTTTAAAATTTTCAATAAGAAAAAAGTTTAAAGGTTGTAAATTAAATATTTTATAAATAAATTAGTAGTTTTTATACAAAAAATAGATTGTAAATTTTTATTAAAAGTAAGTTTGAAGTGAAATAAAATGATCATGTAAACACACTTCTAGTATTCTAAAAACTTGAAGGGAACAAATAAAACTATAAAATTGACGAAATAAGAAAAACTTAAAGGGGTTAAAAAAATTGTAAACTTGTATTTATGTGTTTTGTCTATATATTTATATTTGTTCATGTATAATTATATATAAAATAAATTAAAAATATTCGAGCCGAACCAAACCGAGCAGAGCGGCTCGTTTACAATCAAGCGAAAAACAAGTGAACATTTTCCGAGCGAGCGCCGAACGAGTTCGAGCGACGAGCGGTTTGGACGGCCCTACCCAAGAGCCACTTTTACTCGGGCCTAGCAGGTTTTACATGTAGCAGCCCAATAGGGTATATTACAGTATATTTGAGCATAAAACCTGGTTTCGGACCCGGCCCAGCATACCCGGCCTGAAACCGTTACACCTCTATCTGGTCAAAACCTTCATATTGTTACTTAATAAATACTTTAATTTCCCACTTATTTTGTTCATTTTTGGTTTACTTTCTAATTCAGCACATTTTCATATACACCCGACCCAGCCAAAAACCGATAAAACCCAGCCAAGCTGGTCTAAATACGGTCAAAAACCCAACCGTGTCCGGAAACGGTTCCCACCCGATCTCGTTCTTGATTTTGTTGACCAAAGCTGAAACCAGTTTTTAAAAAAACCGGATTTGTGCACGTGTATATTATAGGTCCACTTTCAACTCGACCAATTAATTGATTTATTACCGATGACATCCCAAGTATAAATATTCATAGAAACTGATTGTTTACAACATGCTGGATTTATTCATCTCATGTTATACTAGGTTGTAGTTATCCTAACCCGGTTAAGTTTATAATACACAACCTTGAGCCATTTCGAAATTCTTATACAGTGTATTATCTTCACTAACTTAGCATGTTTATAAATTGCCATGTTATATGTGTCATTTGATAACGCTTATATACGAAACTGTTGGTTGAATCATGATGTGAAGATAATTAGAACGAGCATTTTTCGAGCAATTTAAACAACCCTATCAGGGTGTCACATTCTGTATTTAATAAAATAAGTTATTTTATTTACAGAAGTTTAATTAATAAATAACAAAAAAGGCATTGTTAATGCAATCAACAACTTCAAACTTTATTTTGCAAGTGTAAAACCATACATTAACAACTCTACAAACAACTTGTAGTGGGAAAAAGAAAAAAAACCTAGGACGCGTGCGCTTATTCGACAAACTTTCAACAACAATTATTTGATACACACGAGTTAAAACACAACATCGAAACTTATTTATGGAGTTGTGTGCGTGTTGCCGGAAATTTTTAAAACATGTACTAAGTTGCCAAAGGGTAGCTTCACAACCATCATGTACACATGCCAATACGTCTCTGTAGTCCCTCGAGATTGTGAAGTTATCATAAACCTCTCCATCAACACTCTTCTTGTACTCGAACAATAGCGAAGAGTGATTAAACGCCGTGAGTTTCACAAATCCATAATCATGATCTTTATACAAGCTCCAAAATGTATTAATCTTAATAAAATCCGACAAATGGCTCCCTCCACCACCAACCACAACATGGATCGTCCCATTCACAGTACCTGAATAATGAGATATTTCCTTGTTCACACATTGGTTCTACCGTAAAAAAGATAAATATTTTAATATTTATCATTATTTAAAGTGAAAATTATTTAAAGTGAAGAAAAGAGAGTAATATATTTGCATACACACACAAACATACCTGATATATAGGACATGTTCTTTCATAGTTATGGACATGTCCGAAAAATGCAATGTCCACTTTATATTTTTGCCATAGCTTCTGTAAATGGGCTCGTCCCATCGGCTCTTCAAACGCACCCTCTTTTGCTAACCAATCGTTTGACGAATAGCCAAGAACACGATGAGCAGAAAATATGAGCCATGGTTGTTTTTGTCTATCGACCGATGCCAAACATTCCTCTATCCATGCATATTGTTCTGAACCTTCTCGCCAATCGTGCTCTGAATCTTCCATAATCCGTTGAATACCTGTAAACATTACAAAAAACTTGAGTTCAAAATATATTAAACCAATTAAGTGTTTAAGAAAATAAGTGTTTTCTTTTTCTTTTTCTTTTTACCAGAATTTAGCTCGGTTTTCTGCAGGAACGTAGAACATAGTCTTGGTCGGCACACCGCATTCTCCACCAGAATCAGGAGTGTTATAGAAGGATCCTGAATTAGGATAATCGCGTTCATGATTGCCACTACAAGATTAAATTATTAAGTTTTTAGTATTAACATGTATTTAGAAGTTAGAACTATACATGCACATATTATAAATATTTATGTTTTAACATATAAGAAACCTTGCAATCATATATGGCTTTACTGATTAAATAGGTTCGATTTGCGACGTGAATTGATCCCATTGTGATAGATATCCATTCGCATAGGGCAAATCTCCGATATGAAAAACTATATCATAGTTATCGAGGTCGTTGATTAATTGGTCTGTAGTAAGCAGGGATCCAGGTTGATAATTTGCATACTCATTTGATCCATCGCGTTCGGCCTAAACACATTATTTCATTGAAAAATTATTAGAATAATTTCCAAGATAACAAAAGTTCTTAAACTTGTCTTTGCAAATACTACCTTTCCCATGTCTCCAAATATTATAACACGTTGTAGCGAGTCTTGTCCCGGAGATGGGGATGATTTGAATGAATATGTTTTACTCCAAACAGTTAATCCGTCTTTTAGTAGATGCCCCATGCGATATTCGTATCTGGAACACGTTTTCATAAAATAATATAAATAATAAGAGAGAAAATTGCGCGTGCACGCGCATATATGTATAAAGTTACAAGCTACACACATATATGGTATTAGGCCACAAATCCTTTAAGAAACTTGTGTGGATAAAACCAGGATCACGCCATCCAATTGTACGGGCAGGGGGTCCTATAGGCCATTAATTATTAAAAATCTTAAACACCGATGTTAAAATCGAATAAAAAGGTACACGTGGACAAAAGTTGTCAAGTTTTTATTGGATCTTTGATCACTAGAAAATACACGTCTGTGCGGAAAAGAAATACACCATACCACACATGCTGCCACGTGTAAAGGTTAATGTCCCTGCAGGAGAATGTTGTCTGGTACAGAAAGACAGAGAGAAAAGAATTGAAAGCTGAAAATATTGTATTGATTTTTATTGTGTGTATACAATGATAAGAAAGAACCCTATTTATAATTATTACAATGTAATAAATAAGGTAAAGACTTGGAGAAAAAGTTTGCTGGGATTGGGGAGGAAATCGTGGCCAATCTTTTAATTTTCGGAAATAATGTAACAAATCTTTGACTGATCCATTCTTTTTAACACTCCCCCTAAAGTTGAATAGTGGGATCACCAATACTCAACTTGCTCAAACAACTACTCAAAGCATTTCCGTTGACGGCCTTTGTGAGTATATCTGCAAGTTGATCTTTTGATGGAACATACGGAAGTTCGATGATTCTTTCTTCCAATTTCTCTTTGATGAAATGTCGATCTACCTCCACGTGTTTAGTCCGGTCATGTTGAACTGGGTTTTCAGAGATTTGTATTGCAGCTTTATTGTCACACATAACTTTACTGGGAACAACTTGGGGAAAGCCAATATCTTCTAACAGCTTCCTAATCCACAAAACTTCACTTAACCCTCGAGCTATACCTCTAAATTCTGCTTCTGCACTTGACAAGGCAACTACCTTCTGTTTCTTACTCCTCCATGTAACGAGGTTTCCACCAACCAAGGAGAAATACCCTGATGTTGACCTTCGGTTTCCTTTATCTCCTGCCCAGTCTGCATCGGTGTAGAGCTCAACAGTTAAATGTCCATTTGGTTTGAACAATACTCCATGGCCTGCGGTTCCCTTGAGATATCTTAATATTCTTTGAGCAGCTTCCATGTGGGCAACTTGTGGTTGATGCATGAATTGACTCACCACTCCAACAGCATAAGCTATATCAGGACGAGTGTGAGAGAGGTAAATTAACTTGCCCACAAGCCGTTGATACCTTTCTTTGTCTGCCAGTTTTCCATCGGGTTCCATGTGAAGGTTGTGGTTCACTACCATTGGAGTATCTGCTGGTTTACAGCCAACCAGTCCCGTTTCTGCTAGGAGATCAAGAACATACTTTTTTTGGCAGATGAATATCCCCTGTTTGGACCTCAAAGCTTCTATCCCGAGAAAATACTTGAGATTCCCAAGGTCTTTCATTTCAAATTTTGAAAAAAGATTTGTTCTCAGTCGTGCTATTTCTTCTTCATCATCTCCGGTAATGATCATGTCGTCTACATATATGATCAGGCAAGTAACAAGACCTTTTCTTCTTTTGAGGAATAGGGTATGATCAGCATTGCTTTGGTTATACCCATACTCTTTCATGGCCAAAGTGAATTTTCCGAACCATGCCCTAGGAGACTGCTTTAGCCCATATAGGGATTTCTTCAACCGACAGACTTCCCTTTCTTTAAAGTCCCCTGAAAAACCAGGAGGTGCTTCCATGTATACTTCTTCTGTTAGGTCTCCATGAAGAAAGGCATTCGTAACATCAAACTGGTGTAAAGACCACTTCTTGTTAGCTGCTATAGAGAAAAGGACTCTGATCGTGTCCATTTTTGCAACCGGTGAGAATGTTTCAGAGTAATCAACCCCATATGTCTGAGTGTACCCCTTGGCAACAAGTCGAGCTTTGTATCTTCCAATGGAACCATCTGGTTTGTATTTTATTGTATACACCCATCGACATCCAACTGTTTTCTTTCCCTCAGGAAGAATACACCTTTCCCATGTGTTGTTTTTCTTGAGAGCACCCATCTCCATTTTCATAGCTTCTTCCCAGTTCTTATCTCCTTGAGCTTCTTTCACAGAATTAGGTATTTGTTGAGAGTATAATGAACTGGTAAATGCTTTAGCGCTGTCAGATAAGTTCCCGTTGACCATATTCGCTACAGGATACCTTGAATTTTTTGACTGTTTTTCTGGGGAGTATCGAGTTGGAGGAACCCCTCTATTAGACCTGGGAAGGAGAGTGTACCTCTCGGTTGTATCTGCTATAACTGATTCAACATTATCAACCTGTGGAGTAGGTTGCTCTTCCACTACTGATTCAGCCTGTGGATCTGGAGTTTCTGTTGTTGTAGATGGAGTTTCTGTTGGTACTTCAGGTATCACGTTGGGTGGACTCTCTTCAATGGTACTGTGCTCCGCAGATTGTGTGGCTGTGTTTGAAGGGCTCACCGTACTGTGATGATTCTCTGTTGTTACTTCTTCAGATGAGGAAAATTGAGCTAGCCAACTCAGAGTGTCTATACACTCATTCTCCCCCTGACCACTGAGTTGGGTGTCATAGAAATATTGGGTTTCAAGAAAGTCAACGTTCATTGTGGTAAACATTTGACGAGTTTTTGGATTATAACACCGATACCCTATTTGGTCAATCCCATAGCCGACAAATACACATTTCTCAGCACATGGGCCGAGCTTGTCCCGGTTGATTTTGGGTATATGAACAAACGCGATACACCCGAAGATTTGAGGTTCGAGTGTAAGAGGATGTGGGACATTGGAACATTTAGAAAGACAATCTAAGGGGGTTTTAAACTTGAGAATTTTTGTGGGGAGCCGATTCAAAAGGTAGACAGAGGTAGCAACGGCTTCAGGCCAGAAAGATGTTGGAACCTGAGATTCAATCAGCAGGGCGCGAGTCATTTCAAGAATAATTCGGTTTTTCCGTTCGGATACACCGTTTTGTTCAGGGGTATAGGAACAAGAAGTTTGATGGATTAACCCATTGGTTTTGAAGAACTGTTTCATAGGTGTATTGACAAACTCTCCCCCATTATCAGATCGAAGGATTTGAATTTTAGTTCGGAATTGTGTTTGAATCATAGAGTAAAAAATAGCAAATTTTTCATACACTTCAGATTTGGTTTTTAAAAAATATACCCATGTCATGCGAGTGCAGTCATCCACGAATAGTAAGAAGTACCGGAAACCCTGTCCCCCCAACACAGGGGCAGGACCCCACACATCAGAATGAATTAGGGAGAAAGGAGTGTCAACTCTCGTGTTGCTAGGTTTGAATGGTTGTCGATGGCTTTTTGCATATAGACAGGTTTCACATTCTATTTTTCCATTTGAGGGAAAAAGTTTTGGAAATAAAAGATGCAAATATCCATTAGATGGATGCCCTAACCTTCTATGCCACAGCCAGGCTTCTCGTTTGTCGGTTCCATGTGCCAACATCACAGTACCCTTTTGAGCCACTTCATCCACATAGTACAATCCTTGGCGCTCAGTACCACGTCCAATAATCGCACCCGTCCTGATATCCTGTATAAGACAGAAAGTAGGATGCATTAGTACCGTGCAATTTAACTCTTTGGTAATGTGGCTAACCGAGAGTAGTTTTTGCGATAGTGACGGGACATAAAGGCAGTTTGGTAATTTCAGAGTTGGTGAAACTTCAATTGTTCCTCCCCCTTTCACCGGCATCGTTCCACCGTTGGCGGTATAAATTTGGTTTCTTCTAGGGTTTGACCTTGACCGAATATCTGACGGGTCAAACGTCATGGTATCGGTTGCACCCGAATCGAAAATCCAAGAGTCATTTCCTATATAGTTGGTTGGCATGGTTAGGAAGTTGACAAACCAGGACCCCAATTCTATGAGAGGTTAATAGGATTCGAATCAATCAAGTTGTACTACACCTGTAGTCGCGATCAATATCAGACCTACTAAGCAATCGAGAAGAGGGACTGGCTATCAACAAATCCAAGGAAAAATGGTGGCAGCGGTGGCGGCGGTTCACGGCGGTTAATGGTGGCAGCGGTGGTTTGGTCGGAATTTTGGGTTTTGGATAGGTGTTCCACGGCGGCGGCGGCGGCGTTTCGCGGCGCAACTGCGGTGGTTTGGATTTTGGATTGATTGTTGAGATTGTTGGGTTGTTTCGAGGATCATGAACTCCGCTCTGATACCATGTTGTCTGGTACAGAAAGACAGAGAGAAAAGAATTGAAAGCTGAAAATATTGTATTGATTTTTATTGTGTGTATACAATGATAAGAAAGAACCCTATTTATAATTATTACAATGTAATAAATAAGGTAAAGACTTGGAGAAAAAGTTTGCCGGGATTGGGGAGGAAATCGTGGCCAATCTTTTAATTTTCGGAAATGATGTAACAAATCTTTGACTGATCCATTCTTTTTAACAGAGAAAGCCTTTTAATATGGTTTCTCCAACCCCACTCAACAACCGGAGTGGCTTCATCAATATTGTAGCCGCTGGTCCATGTCACCGTCATCTGCATAGTTGCATAGCTCAACGCATTTTATAAATTTATAAATAACAAAAACATATAACTCAAATTATTATATTATAAGTTAACTAGGATTAAAAAACGTACCTCGTCCCAAGCCTTTCCATGGGCAAGACGAGGGTATAGAGGGGCCTTCGGGTATGCAAATGATATCGGGTCAGAAACAGCCACCAATTTTGGCTATAAATCCATAAACAAAATAAGTCACATATGAGCTTACGGATTTGTTTTTTACTTGTCTAGAGTGTTACATTTGTTTATTTTAATAAATCACGAAATTTACTTTTTCCAGTCCGCCTGTGAATAAGGCAAAGGAGAAGTCAGCGCGTTGGTTAATAAGTCGAAAGCTCAGTTTCGCTTTTCCTGTGTTAGCATAATCAGCAGTAGAGTGGTTTGCAAATTTGTACTGTTACATAGTTCAAGTTAATATTCAATATTAATTATAAACCATAAGTTAAAATTGCCTTCAAGATTTATGGTAATATTATTATCATACCTTTATTGGGGCTGTGCATAAGTGGAGCCTCCGGCCACTTACCGGTTTCAGAGTGACAATCTGATGTACTGTAAAATTCATTAAGTGGTTTAGAAAAAAAAAATAACAATAATAATGAAGCAAGTATTTTATGAACTATAGAAAAAGATTTGGTACTTGATCATTGCTGGTGAAAAAACTCCAACCCAGTCATCGTTAGTCGGTTCGGGGTACTCAAGGTTCACGTTGATCCATTCGGTATCCTCGCCCTATAAAAAGACATACTTTCTGTTTATTCTCGTAAAAGTCCATTAATAACATTTTGTACATTCAATAATAATTGACTTGCATGTGCAGAACAAAGTATCATAACTAACATTACAAATAACAGTTTTCAAAACACGTTTTATGTAAATTAGTTGAATTCCTCTACGTGTTGCGTGGGTATTGGTTTGTTTCATTGCGATATTGGCACTCGCGATACCCAAAAAATAAAGTTGTGATATGACCAAAAGAAAACTGGTAAGTGTTTTACACTTTTATAGTTTTACATCAATCGAAAATCATAAGAATGAATATCAGTGCCAGTTTTCGATAATACCGATGTTGTTTAGTCGAAATCTGTTTGGTTCAGTTCATTATGGTACCGGCATTAACAAAGTAACAAATACCGGTATTGCTATTGTTCGATCAAAATCGGTTTTCGATATATTATAATACAAAAAGAATGAATAATAATTTGTTTTGAATACAACTCCCGTATTCAACAAATTTATACGAAATAACATAAGTTATCAGATAAAATAAACTGAATAATATAGTTAAGTGGATAATAATATATTATATTGTTCAAAATGGGTAAAGCATTATTATACTTTTGAAAGGTAAATTGTAACATCTTTAATATAAATACAAAAACAACTAAGACAACTTCCTTAATATGAAAACTCTAGTTTAACCCCCAAAATGTGAATCCAAGTTAAACTATAAAAGCATTTGCTTGTCTAAACAAACCACATTAAGTGTCAATAACCATCAAAAGAGATATATGATAATTGATCGAGTACACGCGTATACAAATATATTAGAGTAGTTGAAACGAACATAAAAAAAAATCCACGTTAAGTTCCATTGAAAAGTTTTAATTACAACATTTGGTACACGATATAACGATAGGTAACGTTTTTTTTACCTTAGAACCTAGAACGAAAGGGCTAGCGTGAATGGAAGCCGAGTTATGGAGAGCGAAAACAGCATTATTAGTGGCGATTTTGCCAAGTGGTTGTTCACCGATTGGAAGATGAGGGTGATGCTCGACGTCACCGCTTAGAAGACAAGAGTAAGATGAACCATGGCTGGTAGCTGTATAAACAAAAGTGCATGAGACCAAAAACAAGAAACATGAAAGACTCTTCATGGTTGGCATTATTTCATCAAAAGAGAATAGTTTGTGGTCTTATTTATAGATGGTAGTCAGTAAGTCATAATATCTTAAATATGTTACTAGAGATGGTAATCAGTAAGTCATAATATCTTAAATGTTTTACTGGATATTTATATATGGTTAAAAAATTAGATAGAAAAAATCTAAATACTTAACTTGTAATTAATTTTAATTTTTACAATTTATAGAGGTAAGATAAGATTTTATTAATTTTTTTGTCGGTTTGTTGTTGTGAAAGAGTTTAACCCCAAGTTAAAGTATCACGTCACGTTAAAGTGCCGCCCATTCAACATCACGTGTGGTTTAAAGCCCCGTTATCATGTTAAAGTATCACCATAATTATATTAAAGTATTTGGGCCCCACCTTTTCCTCCTTTGTCGCTCCGTTTATGTGTTGAAGCCAGCCCGGGCTTTAACGCCCTTACATGATGTGCCAGGCGTTAAAGACATGCCACAACAACTTTTAAAACACTTTGAAGCCCCCACAATATATGTTCTAAATTATACATATTAAAGCTATCATACATAAAAGTTATATTTTAACCATAATTCTATTTTAATGCGTCTCTTTAATCCTTCACAATCTGGTTGTCTCGTGGATAAGCTAGTGGGTAAGCTAAATGAGTTCATGACTTTAGACCTGCAGTTTTATATGACCTTCATTATAAATAGGAGTCATGCGTTATGAGATTTTGAAATTAGATTTCTTTTGGAATTATTAACTCATTGATGAGTCACACCAAAGAGGATTGCTTCTTATCCATTATCACGGCAATATGACGGCATACCATTCATATTCTATAATTATTGTATACTTTATAGTGCTATACGCATAAACAAAAGAAAAGAAAAAGTCTAAACATTTTAGTTAGTTTTAGGCCGCAAAAAACGTTAAGCCAACCCTGTTGACAATGGAAAAAGAATTATCATAGCAAACTGTAGTTACTTAAATTGAAATGATATATTATTTATGTGCCGTTCGAAAAAATATATATTATTTATCAATGAAGACATACGTTTAACGTTTTTTCATTTGTTCTTTTCCATCCTTGTATCTACTTGTACAGTCACATTTGGTCCCCACATCGTCACACCGCATCACTGCATCAGGAATAATCAAACATACATTGTGTTTAAATATACAGAGTCCAGCTCATCATTCTAAAAACTAGGTTTATTTTGCTTTTAGTTTAATTATTTATTTTTAACTAGTGTGGGCAAGAAATTTAAAAAACCTTATCCAAAGCCGAAAAAATCGAACCGAAATAAAACCGACAGTTTGGTTTTATGTTTTTTGTAAAAACCGCACTAACGGTTCGGTTTTGGTTTTGCATGTAAAAACAACCGAAAAAACCGAACCGAACCGAATTTCTAAAGTTTTGTTTTTTATATTTTATATTAAGTAATTTATAAGAGTTTAATAAATATGTAACTCCAATATTTTTGATAAAATGTATAATAGTCTATTATTTTACAATTAACCAATTTATTTATACCTAAATTCATATTTTTTTGCCAATTTTTTTTCCCTAAAATTTTTAAGCTCAAATGACAAAAACGAAAACCGAAACTGAACAGTTTCAAAAACTACAAAAACCGAAGTTTTACAAAAACCGAAGTTTTGGTTTTCAGTTTGGTTTTAGCCAAAAACCGCACCACACACACCTTATTTTTAACTATTTTTCCACGTGTATGTTCACATTTGTTTCTACTCGAAAAAACTATTCTTTTCTTGATTTTGTTGTAATATACATGTATAATTATTTCAACACCCGAACGTCAATAGTTGTGACTTTTTAACATTTTATCTCGAACTCCTTTTAGCCATAACTCGTGATGGCCATAACATATACTGTTTAAACAATGTGGTTTGTCCCCTAATTACCGTCTATCTTACCCGACCCACCTGTTTGGTCACGTCCTTTAAATCCATGGATGGTAAATAATGGTCGCAATCGTTGCTCCATGTTTCTTGAAACGACAATATAAACACATATTTAGTAGTTGCATCCCGCATCAGATAGTGAATACATGACCCGTTCAAAAGTTGCAGTTAAAGTTTCATGTTACGATTTATGGAAAGACGGTAAAACTAGAGATGCACAAACCAGATTTTGGGGCTTTAAAACCCGATTGATTTGATCTATAGAAGTCAAAACCGGATCAGGGCTAAACCAGATACGATTGAATTAGGGTTTGAGGAGAAATAAACCGAACTGGTTCGAATTGGGTTGGGACAGGTTTCATGAACCAATATAATCTGACATATCAGATCCAAACCGGACCAGTTAGAGTGAATTCGGATTCATATCTTGATCTCAATATTTTTCTCACCTCTAAATGAACGTTTCACTAACCTTAATGCATAGTTGTTTCTGAGAAGCATTAATATTTTTGGGGGCGAAAGTGCAAAAAAATTGTCTTAAGTAAATGGGTTTTTTATTGGGTTTAAACAACTAAAATTTTAAAATGAGCTTACTTTGTTAAAAAATAAACTTAAATGAGTTAGAGTAATTGGATATAAACATTAAAAAGTACATATTTTTTATAATAAAATATAAAATTTGCGTCGACCACCCTGCTCTCCTATCGAAGCCGGCTATGCCTTTAGCATTTTATAGAGAAATCCATTGTTTTATCATCTTATTTTTAATGATTGGGCCAATTTTCTGAACTAATGCCTTAACTACAATATTGGGCTTATCGGCAACATACAGCCCGCTCTCGTAATTACAGGTATACAGCATTGGCCTTAGTGGATCAAAATTTTTTGTTAATGGATAACAAAAAAACTCAACCAATTAGACTAGAGGTGCACAAATCACATATTAGAAAAATCCAGGTTCAAGTATGATCGAGTATTGAAAAATCGGGTATTAGCAATACTCGGGTCGGGGTCGGGTCCGGGTATTTTGTGCACCTCTAGTTAGAGCATTCACATTCAAACCGCCAAATTTGGTGAGTGGGTTTTTATAATTTATGAAGTGATTTAGGATGTTGTGAGTATATTTGAAAAACTATGCAGTGATTTTTCTGTATATATGAAAAATTATTGTTCACCCCCTATACTTTTATAAATATTTGTTGAAAGTGGTTGTGAGTGAAAGAAAGAGAAAATGTAATGATAAAGGTATAAACATGTATTATTTTATTGAAAAAGAGAAAGAAAATGTAGTATTTTTTTAGTGTAATTTTAAATTTAGAGGTTATGGATTGAATAAGAATCCTCTTATATGTCATATGTTTGTTCAGTTTTCGAAGTTAAACGAAAGTTGTTACGATAACTACTTTATTGTATTTGGTAGCATGAATTCATTTAATAATTAAACAACTGAAGTTTAAAAAAACATTTGTACACATTGCTTAAAATGTGATACATGAGATCATGTAATCGCATCTCGTTTGTGCAACAATTTATTACTTCCTCTGTCCCATTATAAGTGTCATAATTTGATTTTTCAAGTCTTTCTTGTTTAACTTTGACCCACAATATTTTTGTTTATGTTATATAATACTTGATGTAAAATATATGAATGGATTTGGTTTTAAATGTATTTTACATTGATATAATTTTCATCAAGTATTATATGACACGAACAAAAATATTTACGATCAAAGTTGCAAACGAAATACTTGAAAAGTCAAACTATGATACTTATAATGGGACGGAGGAAGTACATCAAAGGACGGGTTTCAAGATAGTATCCGCATTCCACAATATGTGATAAAATCATGAACTTCAAATTACCCACCATTTAAATTTAATCTACTCGATCTTATTAAAGAGATATATATATTTATAAACTATGTTAAGTTTCACTGTCTCCAAGAGATTGTTTATTCCGGTTCGACTTATCAGTTGCGAGTTGTTTTTTTTTTCAGTTTAATACACATTCCTATCATATACCGCTTCAAAGTTATGCATTTCTCTTATTTGAGACAAGTTTTCACTTTTTTTTTCGCAATATTACCATCTCGAGTACGTTTTGCTTTGTTGAGAAGCTCTTGTACCACTATTAGTTACATATGATTATTCGAGTTAAATTTTAAGAAAAAACATTTCAAATAATAAAAACATGATACTTTTAAACAAATAAAAGAAAAGTTTTGAAGAAACACTAAATGACCCCGGCAGATTACGGATAATCTTAGGGTTAAGTAGATGTTTCCCACGAGGGTTAGGTCCGGCAAAGATGGCTATTCTTCTCGACCTGCAAAACAGACACCGTAAGCTCGTCACTGAGAAGGGGGGGTTCCTCCTTGTGACCACCCTCCGGCGTGAGAATCAGACTAGATTGCTCTGAATATAAGTGTATATAGAGAGAAATAGCTAGAGAGAAGATGATGATACCGTTCCAAGGTGTTGGAGTATTTATAGCCGAATGTAGGTTTCCAAGTATGTACGGCCAGCTGTATATAATATTCCTTTTCCACCAACTATGGGCTACGTTCGTGCCACGATGGGAGTTGGTGGGTAGGCAGCGGCTGATAGTGACATTTTGTACTGGAGCGTGCTCCTCCTCGTACTATTGTCAGTGAGTTGTCCCCCTGTGATTGGTTCATGGGTTGCTTTTGTCAGATCTTGTCTATTTTGTCCATACCTTGGTAGGTATAGTACAAAAGATCTTCTAGAAGCATACGGACTGGCTCTTTTGGGCGGGAATATTCCCACCCTGCTCATTCCTTCTTCAGGTGACATTGCTGAAGTATATAAGAGTTAGTGCCTTATGCGTGTAGCCTTACTGTTAGTGCGGGTAGCCTTCCTTGTTGGCTTGTACCCACAGCTGCGGGAACAGGCAGGGTACTGTACCAAGGGAGGCTTTCCTGCGGGGGACAGCTGGCTTACTGCGTGTAAGGTCTTCATCTCTCTGAGCATGGTGGGTCTTGCGGATCCAGTTGGTCTTTGCGCAGACGTACCTCTTCAAGGTGAGTCTTGCGGGTCCAACTGGGCTTTGCGGGGACCTACCTCTTCAAGTTTTATACGTTTTTATTCGGTTAACCAGCTTTCTATTAAATGTAACGTTGTCAGATTTTTAAACTCTTATGCAATAAATGTAACGTCGTCTTTTAATAAATTCTTAAATGTATTAAATGTTTACGAACTTTTATTTCCTTTTTAAATAATATAAACAATTATATACGGAACGTACTACGATTATAGCATTACTGTTTGTAACTTTTCAAGTAAAAGTGTGTCCCTAGTAACTTTGTTTTGTGTGCCTAATAAACATTGTTTAAATAAAAGGTGTGTAACAAAAATAAGTTACTGTTTTCTCATTATTACAACTTATAAGCATAACATGTTGTATTGAATATATAGATAGCTCTTAAGGAAAATGAAGCTAAAGTAAACTAAGTGCATAAATATGATCATTCTCCTAATAGACCATAACATTTTATCATACCTTTAAAAAAAACCTTTATACATTGTTGTGTCGTTCGAAAGATGCAAGTCCTGATAAATTATGTCTAACCCACTCAACACGTCTCAATCCGGGTATGCATTCGCCCTTCTCTCCTCCGTTGTTGAGGTTTCCGCATATTTTGAGGTACTTTTTTTATATAATTTTCTCAATTTAGTTTAGCTTAATAAGGAAAGAAAAAAGTTTACTAAAAATAAGGGGTTTATTAAATAAATTTAATTAAGCAATTTGAAAATATTGAAATAATTTAATATTATAATAAATAATGAAATATTTATTAAAAACTACATAAAGACTATCAATAAATGCATTTTATATAGGGAAGAGCTCTGAATGATATCGGTACCGATCTTGAAGTTCGAAAGTATTTGATACCAATATCGAAATTCGTGTAAAATTTAAGAAATACCGGTAACAATCGGTACCAGTACCAAAAACGCTAATTCCTAATTTTACATACTTCAAAAGAGGGGTGGGGCCATGGAGGAAAACCATCTAACGGAGAGAGAGGAGAATGGAGACGTTTTGAATGTTTTCCACTATATATGGAAAAACTTTCAAAACACCACATCTTCTCTAATGGTTTATTTTCCAACCGGTCTCACCTGCCGGTTTATCTAGCTTTGTGTATATTTTTGAATACGAGAACACATCAAGATATCATGGGGCGGTGTTGTTAGCATTTTGGGTCAAAAAGCCGCCCCAAAACTCTCCATTACGAATGGCCTAATATTTCTAGCATTTAAATTAGTATTTACGGATTTTTAAAGAAAATATAAGAAACAGAGTAACTAGAGTAAATCATGGTCTCAAAAGTTAAAATCCTTCACCTAAAACCACCTTTACAAAAATCTGAAAAAGTAAAAAAAAAAATTAAAAAAAATCCAACTGTAGAAACGGTACACAAATGACAAATCAGATCTCGATCCCATCACCTTCGCCTCCTTCAATCTCCACCGTCCGATCATCCTCACCATTCACATCACCTCCCACCTCCACGTCATCAACCACATGGCCCACCCACTCCTCCATGGGCCCACACTCCCCCTTGTGCCGTACCCGCCAGTCATACCCTTGACAACCCCGCGAACAATAGTTTACCTTCCCGCAACCCGAACACCTCCTAAACTCGCTTATTCGAGTCTCGGGTCGCCCACACGCCTCGTAAGAACACATTCTTAAACCATGACACGCCACGTTTTCTCGGTTTTCCCCTAGCCCGAACCATTCCACCATAAACTTATTCACCGGGTGCATTAACGGTAACGGTAACACCAACGGTTTATTTTTATCTTTATTTTTTAAAACATTTATCACGGATGCGAATTCTCGTGCATTGGCTTGCACGAGAAGACGCCGGCCTTGGTGGACGTTCTTCCGTGCTCCGTAACCGTCTTGGAGACAATGTGCGAGTTCACGAAGAGCGTCCACATGGCCGAGGCACGCTACTCTCGCGCACAGAGCAACGCCTGCACGGAGATCCTTATCGGTCTTTAAACCACCGCTACCGTTGAACTGAATCAATGCGAGCGAGTATAGTGCCGATGCGTGTGACTTAATCGCCGCCTTCGCCATTAACGACGCGCCACTTCTCCGATTTTGTAAGCAGTAAAATCGGATCTACAAAATAAGAAGTTTAGTAATTAAGATTTGTACCATAAATTCAAAATCTACCTATTCTAAGAAAGTAAAATAATTGTAACACGTGTCAGTTTTTGGTTAATCCTCACAATTTTTTCCCTCCAAAACTAATATATGTCATATATATCAATAATTATTTACTTTCCTTTTACGCTTCATTAATATTATATATATAACATGATTAAATTATTTTTTTTAAACTATATTTTTATTATACCTATACACTTTTATAAAAAAAAACATTTACATGTTATACTTATATACATTGATAGAATATATTTTACAACATACTTGGTGAAATCCAAAAATCAACAACAAACTTTGTTTGTTAAATATTGAAAAGAATATAATTTTAAATGTTATTATTAGCATATTATACTACGTTTATTGTTGAAGATTATAAATAAAAAAATATAAAAAATCTAATATGCTTTCAATTTAAGAAGTGATTTTTTAATCATTAAATTATAAATATATGCTTAAAAGTTTATCCATTTTTTTAAAAAAAATCCACTTATCTATTGGTTTTTTTTGTACATTGTCATATAAATTTATAAATTATAAATATATGATTTAAATCTATCTATTTATTTTTTCTGTTAATTTAGTAAACTATGCATATATGTGTTATATTGTGAAGATAGAATATACTAATCACTTTCAAATATAATAAAATACGTGTTAAATTGTAAGGATAGTATATACAAATCACTTTCAAATATATTAAAGTTTATTATATTTAGTTTCTTAGGTTTTTTTTATCACCGATTGCTTAAGGTTTTTCGTCAAACTTAAATTTGATGTTACGGGTTAAAAGTTGGTGAATAGATCGTTTTGGTACAAATCAACTACATTTGGCTCAAATTTGTTACGGGTAAATGGGGGTAATCTGAATATTTTTAAAAATTTGAGAGTGCAAATAGATTTATCGTCAAACTTATTACGGGTTCAAAGTTTTGACTTGAAAATGTAAAACAAATGAAAGTTAGAATTTTAATTGTGATTGGGTTTCGAATTTATTTTTATTGGCATTTTTGGAAATAGTCTAAAGATTCTGGATTTTGCACATTGAGTATTTTTCATGACTATTAAAATTTAAGAAAAAATGACAAACACTTTCGACATGTCACCTCTAGGCCTATCAATGCTTCTAACTTTTATAAAATTAGAAACATTTATGTCAGCATTGACTTTTCCTTGAATAGTGATCAGATTGTTGCATGTGAAACATGTCGTGCAAAATTATGCTCAAGTGAAGCAAAACATTCATAAAATTGAACGAGTTAATGTGTTATTTTTTTTGTCAATTGGCAAAAGTCAAGAAACTCAAACTTATCAAAATATTTTTCATAGTGTAACTCAAAAATATTATTATATGAGAAGTATTATCCGAAATTGGTTCATAACCAATTTTTCTTTCAATTATACATATAAGACACTAATAATAAATTTTCAATAGATAGAGTATTCTTATGTATGTTATTGCAGGTGCAGTATTTTTTTATTAACTTTATTAATTTTTCGAAAAAATCATTTTATGATATAAATAAAATCAATTTATGTATAATGATATAAGCATAGATGTAATACATTTTTCCATATACATTATGTATTGCTTCATTTGTAATTGCCACAAATTCGTTGCTAATTTGTAATTCAATTATTTTAATCATCCTGTGTGTGCTACACGGGCTCTAAATCTAATACAATAATAGTAGAAATTAATTTTAAGGAGTTTTTTTCATTATGTTTTTGGTTCCGCTATTTTCAATGGTACCAAACTACCACTATTTTAATTAGGGATGGGATCATTATTATATCGAAAAATACCAAAACTGATAATAATTATAACCATATAACATACGAAAACCAAAAACATGAAACTGGGTACCGAAACCGATTGAAAATACCGAGTACATTATTTTCAATAGTACCGGTACTCGTTTATTCATATTTTTGTTTTTGGTATTTTCAATCGGTACGCTATATGGTTTTACTCGTTTTTTAGTACCTGTACTAAAAAATGAGTAAAACCATATATACCAATTACCATACCGATTGAAAATACCGAAACCAAAAACATGAAAAACGAGCATTGGTTGTCGTGCCGTTACCGTTGAAAATGCGGTACTCAGGCAATCGGTGTCGGTAAAAGTTCTTTTATGTCTTCGGTATTTTCAATCGGTACGCGACATGGCTTTACTCAATTTTTCTAGTACCTATACTAAAAAATGAGTAAAACCATATATCAAATACCCTACCAATTGAAAATTCCGAAACCAAAAACATAAAAAAAACTTTTACCGCACCGATTGAAAATACCGAGTACCGTATTTTCAACCAATGCTCGTTATTCAAGTTTTTGGTTTCGGTGTTTTCAATCTGTACGTTACTGATCTCATTCCTAAATAATTTATTAATACTCACCATTCCGAGAATATAACACGCCTCGACGTTACCGGCGTTAACACACAGTTTCAAAAACCGGTGAGCCTCTTCACACCAACTTTTAGCACTAACAGTAAGCGTTTTAGAACATGCTTTTGACAACACTAACGGATGAACCCCTAACTTATTCAACCTCTTACATCTGTCAACAATAAAAAAAAAACAACACACATTTTTGTTTATATTCAGATCTTACTTATAACAAAATATAAAATAATAATAATATTAAAACGTACGTGTCAAGAATAGAGATGAAATCAGACGGTGAAGATGCGGTAGAACTGAGTTTACATAGGATGGATATAATAATATCATCATGCAATGATTCAAATGGATCAGATATTCTTAGCTTCTTCTTCATGAGTAGAATATTGATGATATGTTTTTTTTTTTTTGTGAGAAACGTTGAATGGTTTTTATTTTGTGTAGATGTGGAGATTTGTGTGGGATATGGAGAGGTGTGCATCTCGAAACGGTTGATTCATATGTTTATTGTGTAGAAATATTAAAAGATTAAAATTGTAAGGGGTTTAACTTTTATAGTTGATTGTATAATAAAGATTTGAGTAAAATAGAAGGTGCTACGGTGGTGTTATTAAATATTAAGGAGCCCACGTACTATGAATAAAGAAAAAAGGAGAGAATAAATGGAAAATATCAATATATTTATCTATGTTAGTATTTTTTACTTTTATTTTAACCGTTATTAATTATTATTAGCTTAGTCAATCATCTTCATTCTCTTAGTATGAAAAATGTTATTAGTTTACTCAATCATCTTTATTCTTTTAGTATGTTTAAAATGTTGAGTGTTACGCAGGCATGTCCCTTAAAGAAAGTTTGTACATATGTTGTCTCATCGAATTCAATTTGAAGAGCACTCTAAGGAAAATACCCATTAGGCTTAACGTAGTGGGCGAGAAAAGTGGGGCGACTTTGGGGGGAACACCGCCCCCGGGCGATATTGGGTGAAATGGGGCGGGGGCCAGTGGCGAAGCTTGGTCTTAGTTACGGGGGTGACTGAAGTCACGGACTCAAAAATTTTCGGGTCGACGATTCGGTTCGTGTCGGTGATTCGGGTCAGGTCGGATCAAGCAGTATGACATCTATGTATCTATTTTTTCTTCATTTATTCAAACAATTGTTTCTTACAATAAAAAAAACAGAATAATATTTTAACCAACAAAGACCTAAAATATTCATGATGCGAGAGAAAGGGTGAGTACGGATAAGCAAATTCGGTATTGATACATGTATCGGTACCGAAATCGGTACAGATTTGGTACTGTCGGTACCGAATTGATACCAAAGTTTTGAGTTTTGGTACCGGTATATCTCAAATTTTATCTTCAATACCGGTATCGAACCGAATATTTTGGTATCGGTACCGGCACCGGTACGGTACCAATCTCATCCCTAAGGGTGAATACTGAGAAGAACAATTGCAAATACCTAAAATATTTATAAAAACAAATATTTTACTATTCGATTACTATTTTGTAACTTTTGTTTATAAATATTGCGAGGTTTTAGAAAAAAAAACAAACGATGGAGAATTATATTTAAAAAAATCAGTAGTGACCGGTTGCATTTTGAAAAAATACATCGGGGTGACCGCGCTTAATACCTATATAAATTTTCGAGAAAAATCGCAAAATTTACCATACTAACGAAGAAAACGGCAGTGGCCGGGGCCACCCCCGGTCCCCACATAGCTTCGCCCATGGCGGGGGCGGGTGGGTTTTGTCGCCGGAAGGAGGAAATAATAATAATTATTATTATTATATTACTACGTGTATATATATATATATATATATATATATATATATATATTACTATTTGTAGCCCCTACACCATTACACTCAAAAAACAAATTTCTACTCTTTGCTGACTGGAGCCACGTGTCGTAATTCGCCCCAATTTATAGCCCTCCACTACGCTTAGCCTTACATCTAACTATGATATTAAAGCATATGATTTTCCCACATGGTATCATTATAAAGTGTGCACATTGGATTACACATATGAAATTCCCTTAAATACATTTTCCACCTAATTAACATTCATTAAAATGTATAACAATTCATTAAATGTAGAAAATCCTCTATCCATTAATTTTCATACCATTCTAAAATTATATTAACTTATTCATATCAATTTAGAAAGAATAATCTTTGATCTTTTACAATTAAATATAAAATTCTTCATTATTTTTATTATATAATCATTAAACTATATAAATCAATACAATGGTTAAATCTTGAAAAAGGATTAAATGGTGAAAAAATGAAAATCATGGACAAATCTTTTAATTTTTTTTATATACATGTACTAGCTTTAAAGTCCGTGTAACACACGAGATGATCTAAATAATTAAGTTACAAATAAAGCAATACATAATATATGTTGAAAAATATATTACATATATGCATTTATCATTATACATAAATTAATTTTATTTATATCACTAAATGAATTTTTCAAAAAAAAAAAGAAAGAAATGAACTTAATAAAAAAATAACGCATGTGCAAAAACATACCCTAAAACACTCTATCTATTGGAAATTTATTCTCAGTATCATATATGTATAAATGAAAAAAATTAGTTATGAACCAATTTAAGAGAATATTTCTCATATAATAAAAGTTTGGAGCTATATCATGAAAATCATTTTAATAAGTTTGACGAGTTTCTCGACTTTACCAACTGACAAAAAAATAATAACAGGTTGACCCGTTCAATTTTGTGATGTGTTTTATATTAACCAAAATAAATTTTATACTGGTTACAGAACTCATAGCGTTTGACATAGCCGAAAGTCGACCTAAGGTTAATCAAAGGGGAAACAACTCACTTAAACTTATATATTATTTATTTGTGTAATTATATAGTACAACCTTAGAAAGTTCAATTTTATTAGTGGATTCTCACAAATTCTCGTTCTCTATGATTTAATATACCGGATTCGTTTTTTACTACTTACATAACCTTTTGGATCTAATGATCTAATATCTAACACTTATAGAGAAAATGAAAGTTTAGTGAAAGTGCGAGACATTACCATATATAGTCGTTTTCTTAAACATTAATCCTCGTCACACTTCGCTCCTGAAACGATAAGGACTTTATCTTGTTATCACTTATCATAATCTATAAGAGAACGCCCATGGATACATGTTAGTGACACGCACCATGTGATGCACCAGTTGAAGTTTCTAAAAAAAACACGAAAAGCATGATGTTATTCGTTATTTATTATGTATATTTACCTTTTTTAATCTAAAATGTCCATGATCTGCATGCCATGGGCTTTATTTTACCCACTTATACCCTTTTATCGGTTGTAAATGTGTATTTATTTGTTTTCGCTGTTATTCCATTTCTTTCCATGTATCGTTGCACGGGTAGAACTAAGAGATTTCACAACAAATCTCCAAATACCGTCACAAACTGTCGCATTAGCTTCACACCAGCTTCGCCTTAGATTCCAAACTACCTTCAGAACCCCAAGTTCTATTCTATGACAACAAACCTCCACGAATTGTTATATGATCGCCTACTTTTATAACTAATTTTATATTTAAAGCAAGTACTTAATTAATTATAATTCTACACTTCGTACATATTTAAATTATGGAATATAATTTAGAAATTAAATAGAAAATAACAAAAAAAATCTTAAATTAATAACTAGCTTAAAAATGTATTGAAAAATCACTTTTAAATTTTATTTTTTTTAGTTAAGAGTCATTCACTACATATTCTAAACATCAGTATAATGACAATTTATAAAGGTCTATTTTTATATTGATTTTGTAGGGAAAGCATTGAATGTTTGTCACTATTTTGGACAGTTTAGTGCCTTAGTGGTGCTTCTAGTTTTTTCTTTGGATGCCTACACGTTGAGTAAAAGTACATAGCAAATGAACAAGAAGACCTAACGTAAGAGGCCCCATTGTATAATGACGTTTGTAATTGATAAAGTTCGTACCGCGCTGGAGGACTTAAAAATTGAACTTTCTTAGACGACTACGGGTGAAGTTTAGCGGATGTTAAGTCGCTAACACATATATCAGTATACTTTATAAAATTATTCGTATTGTATTTACTACTTTCAATGATTATAGAAAAAAAAATATTAAAGTATTTCTATTAAGCTAAGTTGACTACATAACACAACACCACAAATTAAGGTTTGTACTTTAATAACTTGACGTATTTATTTACATCGTTTTTCTAAAAGGCTAACGAATCTTTTAAATGATCTATTGCCAAAAATCATCATATCAGGATGCACTCACTTTCGGACCAAGGAAAACCCTCACATAAGGCCAAATCTCATGAACACTTGCACGAAAGTACGACAATGCGGGGACATAAAACCCGTTCAGTTCAATGATCTAACTACCGATCGTGGCATAATCGCCTAGTCTATCAGCATCATCCAGTGCCGCTGAAACCAAATTGTGAGGGCATGAATCAAACTTGAATCACTTAAGATACCATGTCTCTCCTTTACAACTCCATCACAAGCTCACTTGAAACAGTTGGGTCATATTAAAAACTAAGTTATTATTATAACATATAATTTAGGTATACAAACGAGAAAAGTGAGAGTTAAATATAAATGTTTACACATGACAAGTCCAATGCATATGTAATTTTGTGCATATAAAACACGGATTTTATAAACAAAACACCGTCTATAATATTCTAAATGACATAAGAAACAAAGTGAGATCAAAAAGCAAAGGTAGTAATATGATTATATTGAAAACAATAGTATAAATATAAATAATTAAATATGAAGATAATTATTTAAGTGAGATAAATTTTGATGTGTAAGTATAAAGTAGAACACAAAAGTAAAATTTTCCTATTTTATGGAAGTTCCAATCAAATAACAAAGCTTTTAGTTTCTAGTGAGCCATATATTGATATTCTGTTTACTTTTACTTTCTATCTTATCATATCATGAAAGTTTTTAGGAAAAAAGAGAATAAAAATCTTTCTTTTTTTATAACGACGTTTTTATTTATTAGGTTACTGTATTTTATAATCTGGAGAGTCTCGTTGTTCCAGTCTATGTTGTCTTAATTGGGCTCATGTTGGCTTCAGAGTTTAACTTGGGCATTTCATGGAAAAATCTATAGTGCCGGCTGTCATTTGACAGTTGTTGTACAATCACAGGAGCATAACTCTCTGACATAATATACTGAGGGAATAAACCCGAGAAATTATATTTTTTATTTAGGGTATGTTTGGCACGAAGCTTTTAGAAGCTTATAGCTTCAAGCTTTTAAGAAAAAAACTCATACTCAATTAAAAACCTTTTTTGGTTCAATGATCTTGAAGCTTTTATGTTAGGAGAAAAAGTTTAAAGCTTAAAGCTTCTACTATTAACGTTTAGAAAGAGCTACAAACTTTTAGTTTTTTAATTTACTTAAATAACCTTCCAAAATAAATATATTTACTATTATTGTTTTTAGTTATGCCCATTTTAGTAATTTTATACATTTTATAATAAGCTCCAGCTACACTGCCAAAAACATCTATATATATCTAAAAAGCTACAACTTCAAGCAACTAGCTTTCAGCTAGTTTTGCCAAACATACCCTTAGTATACTTCTTTTAATTGCATGTTAAAAACCTCTTATATTTTGGTTCGTAATTATTCTCTATCCCAAATTCTCCATTCTAAGTTGATACATGATCCTATGTTTCAAATACGGTCAATACGATATAGAATTGCCGGACCTTTCTAACGAATTTACGAACACAACTACTTTTACTTTACACTTCTTTTAAAATTATTCCTATCTTTTCAAAAAGATCAAAAACACAACGTATTGTATACGAATTTACGAACACAACAACTAATACAAATCAGTCAAACATGTTAAGATAGAATCATAAAAGTCCTAACACGTTCAAAAGTACATTAATTTAAATTACACATATTGTAAAGTAAATAGATTATTCATATTAAGTTATTAACATAATGGTGAATTATTAGTTACATATGTGTGCTATTGAAATTCTACTGTGTAGATTAATGTCCTTTTGAACGTGTTCTGACTTTTATGATTCTGTTGTAACATGTTCGACTTTTCTGAAACTCTTTCTCGATTTGTGTGTGTCATCCTTGTGTATGGGTCAAACTAACATTTTCTATATCGTTTCAATATATCATATGTCTATTGCATATGCTTACATGTGTGTGTGTGAGGGAGGGAGAGGGTTAGAGACGTGTATGTTATTCGTTCTAATTTAATAAAATTTAAATCTTTAAGTTAATTATATAATAAATAGTTACTAAAAGTTAATTCCCTCATGTGAGATGCGTATGATTGAGCTTAGCACTTAATATAGACACTTATTAATGAAAATGTCGAAACATGCAAACTTTTTAAAATATAAAGAATATTTCTTGTTAATTTTTTAGTTTAAGAAACAAAATTAACTTGAAATTTGTTGTATACCTACATAATGAAAAAAATGTAATCTACTTAAACTTTTATCAAAAGTTATATTTAACTGCATCGCTTCCAATATTATGACCTTATAAAACGAGTTTGTTGTATCATACTTTAAAATATTTTCTAGTTTCGTATAGTATGACCTTCTAAACGAGTTTGTTGTATCACACTTTAAAATATTTTCTAGTTTCGTATAGTACAACCTTACAAACCGAGTTTGTTGTATCATACTTTCAAAAAATTTATAGTTTCGTATATTATGACCTTCTAAACGAGTTGTATCATAATTTAAAAACTATTCTAGTTTCATAGTTCAAACTGAGTTTCTTTAGTAATTGTGCTAGTTGTAAGTAGGGGTGAATGTTAGTTAGGGCCGGAGGTGGCACGGCCCCCCCTTCTTTTGCGTAGTAATGCAAAGTTACCCGTTTTCATCAAAAAAAATTTACACGTAGTGTAAATTTAGCCGTTTTCGGCTGAAAATTTGAGCACAACCATATTTGTTTGTGTAATTCTGTATACATTTTGAGTTCGGCCCCCATTTATTTGTGAAATTCTGTATACATTTTGAATCCGACCCCCGATGTCTTAGCCCAAGCTTTGCTTTGCCATTGGTTGTAGCTTGTAAGTTGTATCGTTTCCTCTATTTTTTGGATTTAAACAGCCAAACTTTATAATAACTTTACTAAAGGATCTCATGATTTATCTACTCAAACTGAGACAATAATTGTTTACACTTCAAAACCGTATACTTGGATTATTGGATATATAACCATGTTAATCACAAATGCTACATTGATTGTAGGGTTGTGCATGCATAGGGTGAGTGATGGTATGGGGTCTCATGAATCATGATTGTAAAGGTTTGTTTGGGTTTCGAGTAGTACTGTTTGTTGAGCATGAATCATGAGATCCTTTAGGTGATGCAATGTATCTATTTTCTTTGTGTTAAAATATTTAATAAAAAGGTAGATAAATGTATAATTGTCCTAAATTTTTACCATACCATCTTAAAAACATTAGATCAAAAATAAAAAAAAATCCCCTTTATTTTAATGTTGAAATAGAGAATTATTATACCTCATGTGCATGTCACGTGCTTGGACTTAACTGAGTTTTTGGATGATCGTTAGTGTTAATGACTAAAAACGAGGTACCTTGTCATCTAAAAAACAAAAAGTGAATGTAAACTTTTTAAATGACCCGATCTGTAAATTTATTATTTTAAAAGACAAAATTTGTATTTCTATCATGTAACAAATTGAAAAGTACTACAAATAAAATTAAAGGGCGGTTCAGTGTGGGACAAGTATATTCAAAACAGAAAATACCATATTTTTTCTTGAGAGATTGAAACATATTTTAAGAAAGAAAATATAATTTTACAACAAATGAAAGCTAAGATGGTCCTAATATTCAAAAATGGTTCGGTGGCAGTTTGTTGGTCGTTTGCCTTCCAATCTGATGTAAAAAAGAATATTCAACAACGACAAAAAAAAGTAATAATATAGAGTCAGATTTTAAATAAGAGATGCTTACTTTTTATCAACTACACGAACCCTTTTAAGTTTTAAGCCATACGACTCAATGAATCGCGGCTATTTCCTTTTCTAACAAGTTCCTTGATGATTACTATATTTTATTAAACTTAGTAATTAGTTACTGGTTTCAACTTTAGAAATCAATTTGTCTAACACTTTAATTGTAGTACCAATTAAGCAAACTTAGGAGTGAAGTGATTAAAACCATAAGGGCAAGATTAAAAAACGTAATTAACTTTTTATTCAGCTATTGATGCCATAATAAGTGTACCTTGCAATGATGAGAGCCTCCACTTGGGTCTGGCTTAAAATGCCCGAAAGGCATGAAGAAATTAGCTATCTGTTTTTCTATTGATAAGACGTAAAATGCAGCTAAACAGTAATGCTATTTTATTACCTTGTTTCCCTTTCATTAAAATGGTAATCGTGTTATAATTGTTTAGTAGACTATTTTATGTTAAGTCTAATGTTTATGAGCTATAGTGTTTTATGCTAAAGAAAGATACTGCGAAAAGAGAGAAAAAAATGCATCATTTTATTTTCAATTCTAGTTTTTTAATATAAAATTACAAGAAATTATTATTAACATACAAATATACAATGTTTATTAATCTTTTTTAACATTATAAACCTAAACATGTGTAGGTTATATGTATCACGTGTAAAAGTGAAAAATAAAGACATGAACAAACTCGTTTAGTGATTTCAAGTTACACGTGAGAAGATGACTTTATCAATAATCTAGACAAAAAGAAACCTAAACGAGCATTCTCAGTTATTTGAAAAGCGAATTAATCTTGGAACCGTCATTGTTAGCTAAATGATGAATCAGATGATATGATTAGAATAGTTGTTATTGTTGGTAGAAAATGCATGTAATACGAGTGAAAGGAAGAAGGAAAGTGAGAGAAGACCTCGAGATTATTGCGTGTTATGTAATTTGCTCGTCAGATAAAATAAAATTACAAAAAACACGTGTTTGTTAAAAAATTATTTATATGCTTTATAGAATTGTTTTTCCCGTTTTATCTCATAATATACGATTATACTCACACTTAAAAAACGTTGAAAGGACGCAAAGGTTATATATAATCTTGAATACTATATGCATAATGCATTACATCATCCACCCAAGTGGTCCATGCATCATTTTTCTTGGACTTATATATTTGTTTATTTTTAATATCTTCAATGTCCCTTTGGACACCTCTCAAGGTCGGGATGACTTTCAATGGGTCGAGTTAAAATATATGCGATTGCCTTTTGGTCATTATATCATAAACTAGCTTTAGAACGCTACATGTAGAGGATGATCCGAAAATTAGAAAATAGAGATTTATTTAAGTAATACATGGGCTTTTGTTTGCAATTGTATTTAGGACTATTAATATGGGCTTTTGTTTAATATTTTATAGGTCTTTATATTACAACATACACGAGACATTATCATGTGTGTGTATGTATAATGGATGCATGAATGGCTTAATGGAACCAAGGCCGGCCATAAGGTGTGGCCGGGTAGTCGACGGCCACAGACCCGACATCTTGTTAGGCCCGAATTTTTTTTAAAAAGTTAAATGTATTTTTATTAAAACAATATGTATATTTACTGTTTAAACTCAATTACATAACCACTAGTTTTGTCTAGTGGCAAAGATATATTAATTCTAACAAAAAAGTTATGGGTTCTAGTCTTATTTAAGACATGTTTAATCTTATTTTTATACAAAAGTTTTTTACACAACCCAAATTATAACCAGGTAAGCTCATAAAAAAATTAAATCGTTTAAACTCAACAAAATACTCATTCTACTTAAGACCCAAAAAACTTTTCGCCTTTGGCCCATTTTTTTTTTTTTTTTTTTTTGCGTTCTCGGAGCCGGCCCTGAATGGAATTAACGACACTAAGGACTCTGGACCCTCATAGTCTCATAATCCAACTTTGTTTCGAGTTGAGTGAATTTGCGAAATAGGATTGATATACTAGATAAGTTATATTACTTATTATTTATTGTAATTGGTATGAGTTGATTATATCTATGATCATCTCGATTATATTTTTTGTATATAGTTGAATACTAATGTATAATACATATATTACCGAGTTTTCAAATTAATAGGATGGAGTCACAGAGTATGACGTCTTGATTCTTAGCTTCTTGATGCTTATGGAATATTTAAGCTAGAAAAGAAATGTCTCACTTTGGTTTGCATTTTTTTTATTATTTAATTAGTTTTAGTTACTACAAAACGATTACAATAAAGTGGCATGAAAACGGGCAACAAGTTGCGCCGCAACCCCCTTTGAATAGCAAAGCCAAGCATATTAAAAACGAAGCCTTGGAACCTAGGACCTGAAGAGGTTCCGTGTACGACACGCTGAACTCTACTAAAAAAAATCACAAACTCTGGGCCAGAAAGCCAAATGTATCAAAAGCGAATGAGAGAAAGACATGTTGATTCTCTAAACAAATATTCTCGTGTTTAACAACTTTGCCCGATTCGGCCTTCAACGCAGCCTGACCCACAACAAACTCACGGTCTCTGATCACAACAAGAGGAGACACTCCTGTAAGATCCACACATTCGTGTTATCCCCCGTCCACCCGAAAAGAAAGGCTGAACGAAATCCAAATATCTGTTTGGAGCATTAAACACTGAAATGCCACAGAAAACCAAAAGTCAATATGTGAATCGCAAATATATCAATTATTCGAAGTCTTGAACAATCGGTTCAAAAGTTTCTCACAACTGACCACGTTTGCACTCTACGTGGAATAAATAAACCTTATGTACTATTGTGCGACCTTCTAATTTTAGTATCAATTAATTATTCGAAGTCTCGAGTTATAAGCCCACTTTATGTACAAGCTATGTTTTCTTTTCGGTAAAAAGCAATTTTAAAAGCTATTTCACCTAAATCATGTGAATTTTATTGTAGACTAACCTTATTAACGAAAAGTTTGACACTTGTAAGGTCAAACAACCCATATATATCCCTCTAATTCCACCCTTATGCACATAACATGAATTAAAATACAATAGAGGGTCATATAAAAGTGGCTCTTAATGGATATGTAGGGTTTGAGAAAAGATAAGGCATGCTTTGTAGGACAATGGTGGTAGATCATGGTTGGTATTAAACCATTTGATCTCACTTAATGTGATGGTCCACCAATTGTTACTTTCATATCATGAAGCTAGTTGGTAATCCAAGGATCCTATGGCATGCAAATATCTTTTTAAGTTTATCAACAAAAGTTGGTGGGAGTTGGTGTTGTGCGTATCTTAATATTCTAGTGATCTAGTCAACCTTTATATTCAACTTTACTTTTTTAATTTAGGTGTTTATAAGTTGCTGATACGGGCTAAACCGTTTAAAATAAAGCAAGTTGACCGGTTTGAACGGTCTGGTTAACGATTCGGTTTTTATGGTTTGGTTTATGGATTTGTTACTTATTTATTCCATTTTAGGAAATTTACATTCTCAAACCATTCTTATATCATTTTAAATAATATAATACATAATATGTTATTTTAACCATTTATTAATGTTGAACGGACAAAACCGAACCATCGTCGTCTAACCATGAAACAGTTTAAACCGGACAATTCGACCAACTATGTCTGTTTGGCTTGTCAAACCCTTTGGTGATTAATCATATCAGCCACATGTTTATAGAATGTGGTTTCGTTAATTACGTATGATCTTTGTGGTGTATACTAGAGGTGTACAAAACCGGCTTTAAACTCAAACCAAACCGGTTTATAAACCAAACATATTTAGTCAGCGGCTGGTCAAAACCGATTTGACTCAAACCAGTTCGGTTTATAATCCGGTTTAAAAGCAAGATAGGTCGGCCTGGTCACGTCGGTTTAACCGGTTTTTCTCAAACCGGTTCAGTTTTAAAACTGGTTTGATAATCTTAAGGGAAACTAGTCTTGAAACTGACGGTTTGGGTCGGTTTGGTGAAACCGGTTTCAAACCCAAACCGGTTCGGTTCGGTTTGTCTAAAACCGGTCCCAAACAGGGTTTTTTACACCTCTAGTGTATACATGTGTGATTACTACATGTAAAGTTGGAGCCCATTTAATAAATGGGCGGGTAGCGGCGGATCCGTCAACAAATCAAAATGGATTATTATTATTATATTAGTTGCTAATATTTTGGGCTTTAAAGAGATCCATACAGGCCAAATTGGGCCTCAAAATGTTTTAACTTTGTGGGCAAGATGAAGCTTTGCTTATTGGGATGTCTGGACTCTGGATTAGTGGATTCTACACTTCTTTTGGTTTGACTATATAAGTAAATATGCACTTTTGCTAAATTTAGTTATTCTTAAAAAAATATGTTATTCAAATTTGGGTGTTATTTGAATTAAGTTCGGTTCGAATTTCGGGCTTTTCAATTTCGATTTGAATAACGAACACCCACCCAAATAGAGTGCCAACTTTAATATGTGCATGAAATGGAAAGCCTTGATTTGAATTGGTAGTTAAATGTGATGGATTAATCTGTGTTCTCACTTGTATATGTAGCGAATACGGTCATTTCATGGGTAAAAGTTTTCTTAGAAACGCTGGACGACAAATTTGTTAAATGTTAAGATACATCGAGAATATGATAGCAAAATAAAAATGTATTGGTGTGAGTTGTAACAGCTGAAATAACTATTACTCGACTAGATTAGAGTAAACTTACCGCGCTTTGTTTTAGTTCTAGTATCGTAACGAACATAACGAGAACCAACCGAATGTTTTAGTTCCGGTGTCGTAATGAACGTGACGAGACGAAACCAAACCGAATTAACTTAGACTGACCACCTTAACGTCCGGGATCGATAACGGTTGGGTTTTACTGACCAACGACACCCCGTTGGTCCACCTCAATATTTAGTATTTTTGTTTTATTTTTTGTTATAATTCTGGTAGAATAAGACGTACATGTAACCGAAACGGACCGAATTCGTGTCGAATTACCGTCTCAACCCTTGAGACCGACAACGCTTGTGTTTTACCACCGCTCGAGTTTTATCGTTGTGCCGGGTAAAACACTAGTTACACACATGTAAATAATTACTCTACTTAAGGCTACCCTTTAACTATTAAGAGACTGTCAAACCACGCCTTATAAAACAAGTAAACACGAAGGACTACCAATGTCAGTTACAAAACTTTAAGCACCAGAACTATATTATAATGCAAACATGAAGGACTAACAAAATATAAAACAATTATTCACAGATCAAATTCTGTTACTCACACACAACAGCATAGACGAACTGACTGACTGACTGACTTTCAGCCGGAAGCTTCAACAACAACCATAAGGCGAACAAACTCTCGGTAATATCACTTCTTTCACATCTCAATATCCGTTCAGATCTGTTTATATTATTGTATTCGAACTTTAATTCACAATATCCACAGCTAAAACCTCTTACTCTCTGTTATTATGTACCGATTTGTGCATCGGAATCAATTTAACTCGAGGATTAGTGTTCGCGCTAGGTTCTATGCTCGTTAATTACGTTTATAGGTCGGTTAGTTGATTAGGTATTTACTGTATGTTATTAATCGGTGATTTGTGCTTCGGAATCAGTTTAAGTTACCAATTAGTGTTTGCTCTAGGTTATATGCTCGTTAATCGTGTGGATAGATCGGTTGTAATCGTTATAGCTGATTAGGTGTTTACTGTTTGTTATTAATAGGTGATTTGTGCATCGGAATCAATTTAAGTCTCTAATTAATGTTTTCATAATGTGTTGATAGATCGGTTATAAACTTATAATAGTTATATTTAGTTAGGTATTTATTGTCTGTTAGTAATCGGTGATTTGTGCTTCGGAATCAATTTAACTCGCTAATTAGTGTTTTCATAATGTTATATGATCGTAAATTGCGTTTATAGATCGGTTAGTTGATTAGGTATATACTGACTGTTATTAATCAGTGATTGCATCGGAATCAATTTAACACACCAATCAGTGTTTGCATTAGGTTATATGCTTGTTAATTGTAAGGATAGATCGGTTATAATCAATATCGTTGATTAGTTATTTACTGTCTGTTATTAATTGGTGATTTGTGTATATGAATCTACAATCATTATAGTTGATTATTAATCGGTGCTTTGTACATTGGAATCAATTTAGCTCACTAATTAGTGTTTTCACAAGGTTTTATGCTTGTTAATTGCGTGGATAGATCAGTTGTAATCGTTATAGTTGCAGGTATTTACTTTCTGTTATTAATCGGCGATTTGTGATTCAAAACCAATTTAATTTACTAATTAGTGTTTGTGCCAGGTTATATGCTCGTCAATCGCGTTGTTAGATCTGTTATAATTGTTATAGTTGATTAAGTATCTACTGTTTGTTATTAATCGGTGATTTGTGCATCAGAATCAATTTAAGTTACTAATCAGTGTTTGCGCTAGGTTATATGCTCGTTAATTGTAAGGATAGATCGGTTATAATCGTTAAAGTTGATTAGGTATTTACTGTCTGTTATTAACTGGTGATTTGTGTATCGGAATCAGTTTAAGTCACTAATTAATGCTTTCATAAGGTTATATGCTCTTTAATTGTGTTGATAGATCGATTGTAATAGTTATAGTTAATTAGGTATTTATTGTCTGTCATTAATCAGTGATTTGTGCATCGGAATCAATTTAAGTTTAACCAAAGTTAGATGCTCGTTAGTTGTAAGGATTTATAGGTTAGAATCATTATAGTTGATTAGGTATTTACCTGGGTCAATTTTTATGATTTAAATTAGGTGTTGGTCATTATCGAATCGTGTGTGTGGGAATAGGTGGAGGTTTCTGTTGAATGCATAAGCGTGAGTGAGTTACTAGTTTCGTTTATTACCTAATTTTTGTGTATTACGTTTTTGAAGGTCTGAAAGGACGGCATGGATCACTGAGCTTGAGTGTGTTTAGTTGTGTGATTTAATTTATTTATCAGGCTACTGTTACTGATTTGGAGGAAAATCTATCATCAGAGTAAGCTCCCTGCTCCTTTAGTTATTTAATTTGTGTTAATTGTAGGACTGGAAAATGGGTCGGGTCAGGTCAGAACGGGTTAGGGTCAGAACGCGTCAAATAAAAACGGGCTGTTTTGGTTTGGGCCGGAATGGGTCCGGGCTGAAACGGATCTGGGTCGAAATGGGTTCGATCGGGGCGGGTCAGGGTCGTGGGTCGGAACGGGTTTCGGGTCGAAATGGGTTGTTTTTTAATTATTATTATTATTATTATTATTTGTTGTTTATTTTTTCATTCTTAAAAACATTGCTTCATTATCAATATCACTATTCAAAGGCTTAACTTGCTATTCAAAGCTATATATTTGCCAATATTATTCTCACGAGCATGGCTGCATGGCAGACGTAACAAGCTTATGGTGTACCAGCATCATAATACTGCAAAGTACAATTAGACCTCAAAAATAAAGAGTAAAGATTAAAAAAAATCATTTTTAACAGTAACAAATTGTTAAACTTGTCTGTTGCATAAATTGTAATTACATATCAAACTTGGGTATGAGTTGATCTTTCACGATAAAACAATGGCATTTTTTATAAGATAACAAAATCAAGAGCTAGCAAGTAAACAAATTGAATTGTCTTGAGCATTCCACTATCTTGCTAGTGTCTGACTGTGGTCAATCACCAAGTGGGCTCGGTCTTTATGTCAACTAAATTTGATGTACAGATGTACAATTCCATCTTTCTTTCCAAGTCTTCTTTGATCTCATTTTCAATGTAACCATCATCTCTCAATTTGATAAACTTTGTTCCTTTGACTTTGTAACCATCTCCATTTGTGCCATGTTTTGTGTTGTTTTATGTTTCCTTCCATGTGCCTTGGTTTCTTTGATCCAAAATGACTGTTTTCACCTTAGGAACGGGCTGTTGATTTCCTGTACATATCAAATAAGAAGACACCCACCCTGCCAAAGAAAAAAAAAACGCACACTACATGAATTGAAACACGAAGGAATTCACTTCACCACAGTAAGAAACCTGACTACACGCCAGATAATACAACACCTGACAGGAAGCCCAATTCACACCAACCCCGCCGCCGCATGTATGGTGAAGGGACCACCAAAACACATACACACCAAGAATCACCCATCCCAAGCAAAACCCCAGAGAGATACAAGTAGATGTTTCCGCAAATATAAACCAGAAATAACCAATTAGTCTTCGCCCAGAAGTAACCAATCGGATTCATCTTTTTAACGATTCCAGGTCTTGGTTAGCCAACCATCTGAATCTTAATGAGCTTCCATACATCTATTAGAGCATATGGAATTATGCAGAATGTGCAGTTAGTGTGTACATCATATCAAGACATAGAGGCTGATTGTTAGATTATAATCATGCTAAACATCTACATTTTTATATAATCTTTTCTGCTGTCATATTTTATGTCAACTTAAGTCTTGGTTGGCTTACATTTTTGTGGGATGTAGCTACAGAGTACAGATACAGTGATAACACACCAAAATCTATTATAAATGCATGCAAGGAAAGAATCCCATTATTAAACTGATCATTTGTTAATAAATGCTATATAAAATTTTGAAACTGAAATAGGTGAAATGTGGTTTTTGTGATACCTAGGGGTGCAAACGAGCCGAGTTGCTCGCGAACTACTTGAGCTTGGATCGATAAAAAGATTGAAACGAGCCCAAGTCGAGCTTTGGCTCGTTTAAGGTACTACACGAGCTCGCGCTTTAGAAAAAGAGCTCGAAACGAGCCAGGCTCCAACTCTTGTAAGTCAAAACGATTTGATCTAGAGCTCAGTTGAGCTTGGGCTCAGCTCGTTTACACCCCTGCAATACTGATATCAATATACATTGTGACCTGAATATGGACAAAAATCTTCATAAAATATCAAATAATTTGAATCAAAGCTACGTTCTAACACACCCTATTGTGTATTAGCATCAAAACAAATTAAAAACTACTTAAAACATCAAACTATCTGAACAATCAGTAATCATGGAGGAATATGCATTCTTCTTGATGTTTTGTCTCTTAATGCATTACCAATATTGTAGTTCTTATTCCTTCTAATGTATTGAGAGAGAAACAACTTTTTGATCAGCAGATGGTACGTTGCTACTGGATCAGTTTCCTTTTGTCATTTTCTTGTTTCTTGGGGGTTCTTCATGCAAGTATCGTGATGCTGACCCCTCATATAGGTAAACATGTATCTATAATTATTCTCCTGTACTGTTCCCAGTTGAATGGCTTCTCATCTTGATATTATATTGTTTCTTCATACAGGTCCTGCCTAAATGACTGTGAGATAACAGGATGTGTGGGTGAGATATGCTTTCCACACTGCAACTTTTCATCTGGTGGTGCATCGGTTGATGGCCCTTGGTACATGCAAGAACCACAGTATTTAAGGTGGAAACAATGGGATTGCCATAGTGATTGCAAGTATCATTGTATGGTCAATAGGGAAAACGAAAGAGCGGCATCTGGTTTTGAGCCTGTAAAATATCATGGCAAATGGCCCTTCAAACGAGTATTTGGGATTCAGGTTTGTTACGATAAACATTAATACTTTTTTGATCTTCCATTTTATTAACGTATTGTATTTTACTAGGAGCCTGCGTCTGTTGTATTTTCTGCACTCAACCTAGCAATGCATTTTCATGGGTGGTTATCTTTTTTCATCCTCTTACATTACAAGCTGCCAGTGAAACCAGATAAAAAGCCATACTATGATTATGCTGGTTTATGGCATCTATACGCGCTCCTAGCCCTGAATTCATGGTTTTGGAGTGCTGTTTTCCACAGTCGGTAAGTTTATATAGTTATATATCTTTTAAAATTACTACGAATGCCACTACTTTTGTACCAACTTACAAGGGCGGATACCATAGAAGAACTAACGTACTTTTTGTTTTTTTGGTAAAAGAGTGTTAATAATATTTTTCACATAAAAAGCAACAAACTTTCTGTTTTTTTTTATCAAAAAAGTCCCCTAACATGTTAAATTTGAAAGAAGAAAAATGTCTCTTGATTATGATCGGATGAAATCATGTAAACATTATTTGACAAATTGCATTATAATAGCCCACAGAAATCATTCGTTTATAACTTTCTAATGATTTTAAATATATACTAACCATTTCATATTTTGTAGTTTTTGTTTTATTTTGAGTTACATCATCGATGCTGATGTATTTTTATTTTATTGTTTTTTAAAGATTACTATTTTTTTTATCGTCAATTGGTTGAATTAAAAATGAAAAAGAAAAGACAAAACATTGAACGGACTTTCCCTTGCAACATGCCCAATTTTTAACATAACTCGTATCAATTCTTTCCTCAAGTGGTGTTAATTAGTAATAAAAAAAATAATTTTGTTCAAATTTAACATCTGGAGGGACTTAATGTCCAAAATATTACTAAATGACTCTTACGATAAAAAATACAGAAAGTATATTGATTTTTATAGCGTTTGCCCTATTTACAACTGTGACGATGTTACTTTTCAGTGGCTCTGGAAAGCAAAACATATAACACAATAAACTTATAATAAGTTTTATTGATATACAGTGATGTAGAATTGACAGAAAGACTAGACTACTTCTCTGCAATTGCATTACTCGGATACTCACTCATTGTAGCCATAATAAGAAGCTTCAACGTGAGGCTAGAAGCTGCACGAGTCATGGTTTCTGCTCCACTGCTTTCCTTCGTTACCACTCACATTTTATACCTCAACAACTACAAACTCGATTACGGTATTCTCCATAGTTCATACCTCCATTTTTTACCTGAAATTCTGATATGTTATTATAGGGTAAAGTTAAAATACAAAGGGAGACAAAAGTGAGAAGTGTGAGAAGGAATTCTGACCACACAAAAGAACCCCTTAAAAATAAATTCAAAAAAAATAATAAAAAACTCATAACTCAAAATATAAATAAAAAACGAAAAAAATTTAAAAACTAAAATGTTTCCGCCATCATTCCCGTTTAAAAAAAATAAAAAAATAAAAAAAATTGACGAAAAGACACAATGCCGAGATCAAAGACACAATGACGAAAATGAACAAAAGACGCAATTATAACTAAAAAAAGACACAATAGATCGCAAAATATAACACAATGCCGAACAAAATATAGCACAATGTTGAGTAATATAACACAATATAAAGAAAAAAAGACACAATGTGAAGGAAAAAAGACAACCAATGACGAAAATAAACACAAAACACGATGATAAACAAAAAGACACAATGACTTTTATAACTTACCATTATGTTTTTTTTTATGAGAACAAGAAAGACGGTGGAAACATGTTGTGTTTTTACTCTTTTCGTTTTTTTATTAAATTTTGAGTTGTGATTTATTTATTTATATTTTTTACTCTTTTTTAGGGTTTTTTTTTGTGTGGCTACAAATCCTTCTCATTTTAGAATAACTTGACCCTGTTATCATATGCAAATTTTTCTTGACCTTACTGGCTTCTTAATAACGATAACTAATAGGATGGAACATGAAAGTGTGCGTCGCAATGGGAGTTGCACAGCTATTAATCTGGGCAATATGGGGCGGAGTGAGTAATCATCCTTCGAGAAAGAAACTATGGTTTGTGATTGTGACGGGTGCGCTCGCAATGCTGTTAGAAATATACGATTTTCCTCCATACGAAGGATTTGTGGATGCACATGCTGCGTGGCATGCAACAACCATCCCGCTTACTTAGCTATGGTGGAGTTTCATAAAAGACGATGCCGAATTTAGAACATCTGCTCTACTCAACAAGGTAAAATAGCTTATTCGAAGAAATGTTGTTGAAGATTTATGTGTGTATTTTGTTTTAGAAGACTAGTTTCATTTCGTTTTGTTTTTGTTTTTGTTTTTGTTTTTGTTTCGTAACTTGTTTGTGCTAAGCTAAGAACAATTTATGATCGTTGGATTATAGATGGTATCACGGATTAAGTCGACACTACTGAAAACTACAGAGATTACGATGGACAGATTAAATGGGTTGATTATGATTACTCGTTACTCATCCTAACTGATGTATATCAGAGTTATTGATTAATAACATAATTGATCCACAACTAATGTTTTCAATTTATTTCAACCTGTATATCAGAATTTAGTGGATCAAACTCGTGCAACATTTGTTTTAACCGTTTCTTTTATATCCTCAATATGTCTTGCACAATCCAGTATAAAATATGTGCAACACATCGACTATGAAAATATCAGTTATCGCAAATCAGTTTATATTTTCGTTTTAGTTGTGCATCCGCGACGATGTTCGAGATATTATAAAACAACATTGAAAAAACTTTGTTTTCTAATTCAAGTTATCTCAGGTAGGTATGCGGATATCAAAATAATTCAAATGTAAGCGTACGATTTATCATTTGCCCAATGAGCGATAATGCAAATGTACGAATCTAATGAACTATGTAGAGCCCTCCAAACATTGTAGGTTAAATTCACACCACTTTTAAAGTTTTCAAGTCATATAATCACTTCTTTTTACCTTTTCTTTTCATATTTAAAACAATCGCATCTAATGGCCATACGAAGTATATGATTATACCGTTTTTGAAGAGTTGACCTTATGTTAAAAATGGATTAAACATTTCATGAGCCCAGTGGTTTAATTCACCATATGATATATGAATTACACGCAATATGATCTTATCAATAAATATGTTATTTTATCACAACTTAAAAGTCGTATTTTCTAAGAAAACAATTAAAAATATAAATAAGAATTCTAAGAACTATTAATACAGAATATATTTTATAAGTAAGAACTCAAGAACTATTGCATTTTGATTGTATCTTATGAATTAGTTTCAGACGAAACAATGGCATTGTAAGTGTATAATAAAATTATTATAAATAAACAAACTTCAAAATATATTGGTATTGTATATGTTTTGACTTTGTACAATGTTCTTAAAAAACTAATGGTATATTCAAAGTATGGTGTTTTTCTAAAAGAAAGTTAAAAATAATATATAATAATAAAAAAGAAGAAAACCAACAGCGATGAAGTTGGAAGAATGGACCACAAATAAACTTAATGATGTTGTCTATGAAAAAATACATCCATGCACATTATTAACCCCATTTCCTTTTGATCCATAATCAAATAAAGTCTTACTTTTTAAAAGCAAAAAGGTTTTCAAAGTACATTCAAGTTCATTTTATATGTTAGTAATTAAGTATCATTGTTGACATATGATTTTCATACGAAAAAGTGTTTTGATAAAAAAAAATTAAAAGAATTTCTAAAATCAAAAGAGTGATTGGGTTGAAAAAAAGTAAAGACTTTATAGTCATCTTTTTCTAAAAATAATTGCAAAAATTCGAACATTTATTTAAAAAAATTATTATTTTTTTATATAACTAAATTTACGACTTCGTTTTATGAATTACTCCGTATTAGTTATTTTAATTTTAATTATAAAATTTTGAGTTTAATCAGAAGTATCAATTAAGCGTAAATAGATAAATTTACAATATGTACAAATCGACGCTCTTTCAAAATAATCATTTTGAAACAGTTATTTTAAAATAGTATTCTACAGTCACACAACATTTCGTTGGCCTATTATCGTTACCTTATTGTTAGTAGTATTGTTTCTATTATTACTAGTTTAATGGGTAAGTGACAACTCTTGAAATATTATGTGTTTTTTGTTACTAGACGGGTGCCCGCGCGATGCAGCGGGAAATATATAATTTGGTAATCACGTAACAGATTTATGCATGTTTATTGTTGTCACACCCTCAAAATCCACTAACGGAGTTTTACCGTCAGAGGGTGTGAACTAACAGGATCAGAATCATTAGTTATAATCAAACCATAAAAACGTTTAAATGAAAATAAGTGCGGAAGCGTAGAAACCAAAAGACAAAAGTTACGTCACGCAGGACGACTTAAAAACCCAAGTAATAATAGTTAAAAACATGTTTGCATATCAGAATGTTCAAAAACCATGCATGATCCTATACCGCGCGCCCGCCTCGGCTACCTGAGAATAACATACTAAAAGTGTCAAAACGAGGTTGGTGAGTTCACAATTTTATATAAAATAAAGCGTTTAGCGTTTGCGTTCAGCGTTTTGCGTTCAGCGTTTTGCGTTACCAGATAGTGTTAAATCAATTATATATCGATAGGTAGCTAGCCTATACAACAAGTATTACTAAGTGTTCGACACCGAAGCTGACTGTTTATCAAGTGCCTTGTCACCAGGTCATTCAGACCATGGTACGTGTTAGCCAAAATTACACCCGCTCGACCTCCAGTCGAGTTTAGCGTTGGGTGGGGTTTGTCAAACCCAGTAGTACTACTCAACAGTGACTCGCTATTATCCAAATATTAACCGGTTCGATGTGTAGGACTTCAATTGTTTCGTTTGCCACTTAGCCTTTACAAGTGATATATAATCTACTAACAAAATCTTAAATGCGTTTTTCGGAGTATGTTATCTCCCCCAAGTGAAAAGCGTTTAAAATAGTTTAAAGGGGTAAGTGAAACTCACTGTTTGCGAAGAATTCCCAAAATAAATCACCAAAGGATGCGCGTCACAGAAAAACTCTCTCTAGCGTTCTAAAACAACAAAGAGATTTTTTCTAAGTGTCGGAACTATTATCGAGTCTCTAGACTCGGCACATAATACCTATGCACACAATATGTTTCGTGTTTCGTTTGTGAATCGTGTGTGACTTTAACAAGTACATTTGTGATACATTACATGTGTGAGCAATTATTTACGTGTCATGTATTAATAATGTAAATCACTAGCAATTACTCCCCGTGAGGGCAATTTGATCACACATAACAATTAACTAGCAATTATTCCCCGCAAGGGCAATTTGGTCAAAACACGACAATTAATTAGCAATCATTCCCCTCAAGGGCAATTTGATCAAAACACGACAAGTAGCTAGCAATTACCATGTTTCGTGCAACTTTTACAAAATTCAGCAACTAGTTTCTTAACTACAGAATTCTACTTGTAAAACTAGTCTATTCCACCGATCATAGCATCTCAATTAATTTACCAAAAATCATCACAAAAGCATGTATGTGTTAGGTTTCCAGAACAAATTTTTTTGTATTTTTATTCCATATATATTTTTCACAATGATCAATTTACCACAGCAAACTCATAACAGTCAAATTTATGCGCAACAGAATGTTATTTGAAATTCCCGTTAAACGAAAAATCCAACGAATGCAAGACCACTTGGGTTAGGTTCCTAACTCAACAAGTCAACTTCCAGAAGTGGAACCAACCCAATTGGTCTCGTAGTTCATGAGATATAACATTTACAAAACAACCTAACAGCAGGTCTAACAACTCAGCTTTGCACAACGTTTTTGTAAAATCATAAAGGTTAACTTTTACACGTCCAAAAATTGCAAATTTATATTCTTTAGAAACTAGACTCAACCTAGTTTACTGTAGTATCAATAATCTCAACCAATTTTCACATTTACACCCCATTACAGTCAATTGAACATCAACAACACAATTTGTCCAGAAACTGTTTGCAACAAAACTCAACCTATTAACTATCTATGGACCATAATCCGTTCATATGACCTTATAGACACCATAATCGTTATCCATACACATCAAATACACATTACATCCATGATTAGGGTTTTACTTGAACTCAAAATCAAGAAACAAACGATTAACATGCAATAACACCAATACTAGCTATCAATTCAACAATCAATACATCTTTCAATCAAAACAAGACATATGAACATCATGTATATAATTTTCAGATTCTAGGGTTTATAATTATACCTTCCAAAACACAAAAATAAGCAAGGGGAAGGTAGAAGATAACTAGAATCTGGTGTAGGATGCTTCAATTGTGAAAGATGAGATCAAACAATGGTAGTATGTGTGTGTATGAGGGCTGATCGCAAGGAGGGGGGGGGGGTAGGCTGCCGTCGGGTTTTGTGAGGGAAAGAGAGAGGGGAGTTAGGGTTTTATAATATTATTAATAATAATCATATTACATCTAGGTCCCTCCACTTTCAAATGTTACTTTTCTAGCTTAATTAACTAGTTCTAGCACATTGAGTTAACGTTTATAACAATGTTATCACATAACACATAAGTCTAACACATAATTATCACATAATTATTATTTTGACGTTTTTCGTTTATTCACCAATTGTTTGCGTCAACTCGTTTGCGTTTCGGTGCAATTCCCGAAAGACTACACATGTAGTAATTGTCAAGCGTCATTTAAACCCTAGTTTAAATGTAGTGAGGTGTGCGTCATAGATTCAATGATCTTAAGTTTGAATTGACGGAGTTGAGTTAACGGAGTTAACCTGAAATTGACGATTGTCACAATTGTTCTATTTGAAACAGTGAAATCGTTTGTTGGTATATGCAGATTAACCATTCTTATTTTAAACTCAATTTATTATCAAAATCGAAACCAGATCGTTGGTAATGATTCAGTTTGGTTGGTTTCAGTTTTCAACGATAAATACCATTACTAACGATGTGGCTCACATTTTAATTCAAAACCATCAAAAGCGGACCACAAACACCTATACATAACATGTTATTTTTATAACTTAAACAAACTATGACAATATCATACTCAAATTAAAGAGAAAAAAATGCTCGTTTTTATAGTGTGATTTTTTTAGAAAAATATTAACGTACGAAAAAGTTATGATCACTTAAACATTGTGGGAGAAGTTGGGTTAAAAGTGAAATTAAAAAGAGTAGATATATAAAAGATAGAGGTTGAATTTGTAACTATTTTTTACATTTGCGTAAAATTGGTTAAAGTAGAGGGACTAAAATTGTAACTATATTGATAAAATAAGAAATACACTTGATATTTGTGTTTCAAATGACCACTTTGTCCCTCTTTAAACTTGTACCATATGCTTAAAGTATTGTAAAACCCTTAAAATTATCGTCTTAATTTGCCCTTCACTCGTATATTATATATAGTAAAGATATTGTTTTATAATTTGTCGATAAAAGTCATTTTTCTAGTAGTGTTTATTAGTTATATTCTTCATGATTACAACTTTGAAACTCTTTTTGAGTACCCATGTTTTCTTTATGCTAAATTACACAAACAAAACAAAATTTTAAAGTAATTTACTATATTCTTTTTCAATATAATCTACTTTTATAAACATTAATCAATATCTAATATCTAAATGTATCTTATTTCGATGCGAAAAATGTAATAAATGAACCTTTGAACGTTAAAACGTTCTACGATAATATTGTAACACGTAAATGTTTCAAAATATTAACCATAAATTTTGATACAAAAGTGTTGCGAATTTGTTTATGGTGCCGTGAACTTTTTTATAAAAACAAAACACATCTTTAATAAAAAAAATAGTTACAACTTTCTTTTTCTTCTAGTATCGTGGTGTCGTAATCTCTTTAGACTACACGATTCATGTAATTTACCCTTTACCCGTTAACCAAAACCAAACCAAACCAAACCAATCCAAACCTTCGCTCTATTCAAAAGATGTGTGTCACCCATGGTTCTAGTCCTGACGATAAAAGAGTCAAAAGAGTTGTTTTTTGTGTGAGTCAAGTGAGAACTAGATGACCCACTACCCTTAGGCCTTTGGCCTTTTTGCACTTACTTGACTATAACTAAATAGAGACGAAACATTTAGCATAGTTGGACCACCATCATAAAGATATCATTACACCCATCACTCCCTCTTTCTCTACTTATTAAACATGTCTTTTAGGACTATCTTTTAAAAGGAGTAAAAGGAAACTTGCCTGTCTTTCTGTCATTTTTTATCATAGAAATAAAAGGTTAAAGCTATACAAATTTTTGTTCTTTATTACATGGACTCCATTTGCAAATCTGTAAGCACACAATTTAAGAAGAATCTGAATCTAGAACATAAAATTCTCACCTGCTAAAATTTGGAAAACTTGGATGAATGTAAAACAATCTATTAACATAAATAGTCATATATATATATATATATATATATATATATACACACTAGCTGAGTGCCCGCGCAATGCAGCGGGGTGTGCATGCAATTCGACATTGAACGTATAGTATGTGTCGGTACATACGTCATCTGATGACAGCGTGCACGTAGCCCGAAATTTTACATGTAACTTGTGCAAATCCAGTTGCGTGTAATCGAAGATTGAACACGCGTAACCGGCCTGGAATGCATGTTACTGACATTAAAACATGATTAACCAACACCACGCATGTAATTCATAACGATTACCGGTGCAGGGCGCTATGTTGAGCGCTTACCAAGATTTGGCTATGTGCGTTACGTGGTGCTGAACACGCGTTTATCGGCCCCGGTACATGTAAACAACGACATCTGCGTAACCGGTGACGAAAATCAAGAAGCAAACCCGAAATATACAGTAATTTCAAATAAATCACTTTTGTAAACCAACCCGTTTTGGTCCTAAACCCGTTCCGACTCGACATTGGTCTGACCTGGCCCCTATCTACTCAAACCCGAACCAAATTAACCATTTTTCTTGTATCGACTTGTTCTAACCCTAATCCACTTTTACAAATGACCCAAGCTCACCCGACTCGACCTGTTACCAGTTCTACACGGTAATCGCGTAAAATGTTAACTTTTTAAAACAAAAACACTATAGCAATACCATATTCAAATTAAAGAGAATAAAATACTCGTTTTTATGATGTAGTTATTTTAAGAAAAATGTTAACGTGTGAAAATATATGGCCGTTAAAAGGTCGAGGGGTAGTTGGTTTTGAATTATGGGGTATATGTGTAACTATTATCTAAATTTACAAAAAAGTAGTGAAGTTGAGAGATATTTTAAAGGAATGAAAAGACTTAATTACCCTTAATTTTTATATTTTTGATACATTATGTTTTGTACATAAAGCATTGAGTTTTGTACCTCTTAAAATTTAAGAGATCCCTCACTCATGTTTTATATATAGTATAGATAGAATCATGATCACGAAAGAACTTTTTTGAAATTTAGAACCATGAGAACCATTTTGGACCACAAAAAAAAAATAAATAAAAAAAATTATAAAATAAAAAAAACACAAAAATGAAAAAAGTAAAAAAAACCAAAATTCTTATTTTAACATCCCGGTTTCATAAAAAAAACTCGGTTTAGCCAAATTATATACACATATGCATAATATATACATATATGTACATTTACATGATTTTTTTTATACACATGTGTATAATTTAAGATAAATGACACTGTACATATGTGTATATTACGTAACTAAGATTAAATAAAATTATACATATATGTATAATGCGACTTTTTTTTTAATTTATTTATTTATTTTTATTTTTTTTAATGAACCGGAATGAAATATAAGAATTTTGGTTTTTTTACTTTTTCAAAATTTTTGTTATTTTTTGTTTTATGATTTTTTTAAATATTTTTTTAAAGGTGTTTTTAGTGGTCCAAAATGGTTCTCAAAGTTCTCAATTTGCAAAGGGTTCTCTTAGGATCCTTACCCTATATATATATATATATATATATGTATATATATATATATATATATATATATATATATATATATATATATATATATATATATATATATAAACGAAGATATAAAAATCCTATGTGTCGCGATATGGTCGCTCCCCCTTTTTTTGGAGTCACCAGATTTGCTTGATTTTTAAATGAAGGCTTCTCATGCATTTGACCCAAATTCATGGGTATGGGTCTTACCAAACATAGATATTCCTTAAACGGGTTATAACATCTCATTAAATTAAAAATTATTCTCATCAAATTATTGATGTAAAAATCCTATAAAATAGGATATAATAAAAATTAATATATGATTTATTTTAAAAAAGATATATATATTATTTAAATTAAAAAACCAATTTGATAGTAAAAAAATAAACAGGTCTTGGGTCTCATCAAACCATACGTATACTATTAACTTTCATAAATATTATTTATAATTAAAAACCAATTTTATAGTAAAAAATATAAACGGGTATTTGGTCTCATCAAAACCATATAGCTTTTAAACCGGGTTATAATATTTCATTTATTTGTGAAACAATTTATTATCAACCATAAGTATATTATTAACTTTCATACAAGAAAAAAATATAAATTCAAAAAATAAATAAATATCAGAACAAACAATATAAAACAACATATATAAACGAAAACATAAAAATCCTACGTGTCGCGATGTCGTCACTCCCCTTTTTTTGGAGTCATCAGATTTGCTTGATATTTAAATGGAGGCTTCTCATGCATTTGACCTGAATTCACGGGTATGGGTCTTACCAAACCCATATATTCCTTAAATGAGTTATAACATCTCATAAAATTAAAAATTATTTTCACCAAATTATTGATGTGAAAATCCTATAAAATAGGATATACTAAACATTATTATATGATTTTAAAAAAAATTATTATTTATAATTAAGAAACAATTTTATAGTAAAAAAATAAGCGGGTCTTGGGTCTTACCAAACCCAAATAACTTTTAAACCGGTTATAACATCTTAGTTATTTGTGAAACATTTTTATCATCAAACTATAAGTATATTATAAATTTCATTACAATAAATAAAATTAAACCTAAAAAGGTATATAAATATTAAAAACGAGTAATGTAAAACAGCCCCCGTAATACGGGGGATAAAAACTAGTATATATATATATATATACACACGCAAGATATGTAGTTAGTATTAGTAATTTATAAGTTTGCTTTCTTTTTAATAAAAGCAATTGCGTTCAAAATAAAGGATACTTAAAGGAGCGAGTTTGATCATAACTTAAAATAAAAATGTTGGTTTCTTTGACGCAATTTAATTATATATTAAAAAACCGTTAAAATTAGTGTAATTTAATTAAAATCGTTGATCAGTTTTGTTTTCTTTTGGTCTACAAATGTGATCTTTTTTGAAATATTTTAGACATAGGTAACATAAGAAACACGAGACATAGTTCAGAATGAAAAGAGAATTCCCTTGTTTCACTTTGCAAAATCAAGAGACGGATGTCTCTTGTTTGCTACAAAATATTTTTCCTCGTCTTCCTCTTCCACAATTGATCACCCATGAGAAACCCTAGAGCTATTGAATTCATTTTCAAGAGTATAACTACACTTCCTGTATAATGAGATTTCCTGAATCAAGACATAAAATGTATTTTAAGGAGATTGTGTCTAATACATTCCTCAACCAAATCTAAGTTTTCTTCTATCTTTGTTCAATTCTTGCAGTTGCATATACTAGTTTGAATTCTTTTACCTTATGTAATAAGCACGTTACACTTACCGTAATCTATTTTGTGAATTCTAATAAGCACGTTACGCTTGGAAATCAGTGAGGTTCCTAGTTGCTTAGAATCAAAATAAACTCAACACAAAGGTGCGTTACAGACCTTGTGGCTTGTTTGATGTATACTATTATTCATTTTTGTCAACAAGTCAATCCAGTTACACTTAAATTCTATGGATGACTCTAAAATCTCTAGCATATTTTTCTTTGTAACTTTTTTTTTACTATATATTAAATAAAAAAAACAAACTAAAGATCAACTACCCCAAACCTGCTTCTAGTTATGTTCATGGTTATAGTTGTTCTAACTATCATGGTAGGTAAGGTGCCATAAGATTTCCCGGATATATACACTCCACCTTTTCAAATTCAATATTATATTTTTTTAGCTTTTTAACAAAAACTTGAGTTCAGTTACATGATCTGTAGTCACTAAATTTTAGCCACCAAACACCACTAACACCATAAGCCTCTCCACTATTTCTAGCATGATATCATAAGTTGCATTAATGCATTTGCAGTTCATAATTCAAATATATACGTATATACATTTAAATGTTTAACCAAACATTTTTTTTTTGCCGTCTAAAGAACTCTTTTAGGTTGATAGCTCAACTAACAAGTTATTGTAGAAATTTATATATTATTTTTTCTCTCATATTATAATTTTAGATTTTTTGTATAAAATTTGCATGTATGATGACTTATTTATGATTTTCATTTTCTTTTAACGTGATTACTTGAACCCGTTTTGAACAAAAACAATCAAACCATTTTGACATGTTCTCCGATTAGACTCGCTCGCCACAGTAGACAACAATTTTATGCATAAAATTTACTTGTGCACACAGTAAAAATACAACTCATGACATATGCTTATGTACACAAAAAAAATATATTTTTTACATCCAAAAATCACATCTTAAATTTAATTAATTAGTTACAGGGTTAATTAATTAAAAAGAATAGAAAATCTCAATGACCCATGCTCCAACTTTATAAATTTCTAAGTAAAAGACTTTTTTCCATGAATTTTAGTGCACTTTCCATAAGACAAATACTTGCCAACTACTTATTTTTTAGGGGCTTTCTCAACTTGGCCATATAATTGACCTAACGAATTCCATTATCTTTGGCATATATTTTGGAAAACAGTTGTTTTGCACAAATTTTTGCTCTTATTTTCTTTTATTATATTTATGAATATTTTTTTATTTATTTTAAAGGATGGATGCAGATATGCAACTTTAATCAAGAGAAGTTATGTCCTACATAATGGGGAGCAAATGACTTTATAAAAAAATGATCTAACTTATGAGACAATTCTGTCATTTATATCTCCGGAATATTTCTTTGTCTATAATTTCTAAATTCAAACTAGGGTCGCACAGAAACCGAATTAACCGATCTATAATCAAAATAACTGAGAAATAAAACTGATATAATCGAACCGTATTTAAAACTTCTAGGTCAGTTTAATGATTTTTGAAAACTTACAATAATTGGTCGATTATGATTAACAACGTAATCGTATAGAAATGCGTGATAACATTTTATTCCATGGTAAAAAAAGTTCAATCCCAACTTCCAGGCCAACATAATACCCAATTATGTTATTTTGGTTTTTAGCTAGGCTCAAATTCACGGTTATGTGACTTGTGATAACCTTTAAAACTGATTAACCGAAATCACCTTAATCAGTTGGTCATGGTTATGATTATCCATTAACCTACCTCTCGGTTATGATTATGGTTTTGGACAAAAAAACGACACAAACTAACCCATGCATACCCGTAACTCAAACTATCATGGCTCAAAATTTACAATCAAAGCCTTTTCTTTGTCCTTTTAACACTCTAGACATGCATCATAATATGAAACCACGAAGGCCTTGAGAAAGCCAAGTGGTTTTGTATATGGCATACAAGACTTACCTTGTGTTATTTGAGCCGTTACCGGTTCTCTCAACAACCTCATACTCTCCTAGTCGTTACCCGGTGGTTTTGCATATGGCATACAAGCTAGACTTATCTGTCCAACAGCCAGTTGCCATTTTATCTAGTATGTTGGTGGTTATGTAAAGCTAGAAATAGAAAAGTATTTAGAAGCCAAACCAATTGTCGTGGAGAAGATCATGGAAATTAACAAGGTAAACATGTTCTTGTAGGTTAATAATATTACGCTGTTTAGCCCTGTTGATTTTGTAGGATCGGTTATGTCATTCTAAAGAGGTTGTCGGCACAGCTTGTTGCCCGCTTACTGCCTCTTTATTGTAATTAAATCCCTTTATTTTAAATGAAATTTTCATGTATACATGTTGTTTTTTACTATAGCTTCTTGCTAGTGTTTGCTATAAAATTTTTGTCATTTAAAAGAAATAACTAAAAATAAGTATAGATTAAAGTTTTGAGCAAAATATCGAGTAAGAAATGAAAATAAATAAATAAATAAAACCCCTTTCAAAATATAAGGGAAGCCGACAATCCTATTTGATGATTGGGTATCCATACCATTTTGGATTAGACTACCTTAAAATAGTATATAATTTCATTCATGGCCATGTTATATAAATGGACCCTATACTATTTATTCATATCTATATGTAAGCATACTGGACGAGTGGTAATCTAACGGTACCCCAGTGACTTACTTTATATGATTATCGGTTTAACTCTCATTCGTGATAAATATAATATATGAGCTAGTGGTTTAAACACACGGGATACTTAGACAATGAGTTTCACCTGAAATTAATGCGTTTGTGGCAGGCCAGGTTACCATTGTTGTGTGCGATCCCGTGTGGGTCAACTTTTGCCAATGGGTTTACTCAGGTGGTCACTTTTTTGATGTTCAAAAGAAAAAAACAAATCGTCTCCCAATTAATCAAAATTTAGATCTTAATATCTAATTCGTATTTTTTTAAAGGTTAATAATAGAACCTTTCTAAAACTTACTCTTAAAATGCATATAGTGATTACTTTTTGGGACTCGATTACCATTTGACTAGTAATATCACTATATCCTAGCAAGTCTCTACCACCATTTGAATTGTTGTTTTATTGATGTTTTGAATTTCAAAATTTTAAATTTCTAAGATAATAAATATTAGATATTTTAGTGTAGTTGAATATATTTGTTAACCAATATAAATCATAAATTAATAATATACATCAAACAAGTCAGGGGGTGCGAGATGCACGCTTGTTTGAGTTTATTATGACGTTATGGTCGAAGCCCCTAACCAAATGAGGTTCAAATGGGGCAACACCTCCTTGGCGAGGTCCAAGGGGCAGTGCCCATGTTTGGTGTTGAGTTGTATTAAAAAATCATTAGAAAATAAATTTTATGATTTTATCACATTAAAATCATATTTCAAAATAAGCGCAATATTTCATAAAATTGAAATACAAGATGAAAAAAGGATTTCCCGATCATTTAGTTGCTTACATTATTAAAAATATCACTCAAAAAAACAAAATATAGTTCTTGTCATGATTTTTATCTGATTGAATATTTGAAGAATCACCAAATAATTTCAATATAAAAGTATTATATAATTCAGTTTATTCAAATGTTATCAATTCCGAATTCTTAACCATAAACACTCCTAACATGCATTGTGAAATAGCTTATAAAACTAGCTTTCAACATTCACATCAATGGGATTTTTCGGTTCACTTTTATAGTTTTATTAATCATATTTTTTTATTATTTTTTTTTGAAAAGTGGAGAATTATAAATTAAAATAAAAGTTAAGAACGTGAAAATGCGTGCGTGAAAAACACTTGAGAGCAATAAAAGTCTAATCCTTTAAAAGGAAAAGTTAAACATAACATATCCACTAAATATTAAAACACGAGGATAGTGAATGAGTTGTTAAAGTATATTATTTTTTTTTATTTTATTTCGTTTCTTTTATCTTTTCTAGTCACTAACCCAAAGGGTTTTCTTTTTAATCAAAGAACATATTTATCAAAAATACATTCTAAGGTTTTTATCTTTACAAAGAGGTTCATTTCATAATAAGGTTTTTAGTGTGATAAAATCTAGAAAAAAAATGTACTACTCATTTATGTTTATATAAATCTTGTAAATTAAGTTAAATAATAATAAAAAAGAAATGACAAAACACCAAAATTTTATCTTTCATATTAAACATATCCTACACGTATAGTAGATAATTTGCTGAAGCAAAATTACCCAACTCATTTTCACCTACACAAATTTGTAGCTCATTTTATTTTCAAAAACAAAAATTACATGTGTGGGTAACAAAAAATACACGAAAACTTGTTAAAAATTATGTTTAAATATATTGGTGTCTTACACGTGCAATATTTTGTTTAAGAAAATAAAAGAATTTATAATAATGTAGGCGCAAACGAGTTGTGTGCCGTTGTTTCAGCAAATTATGTATAGTAATAAGTTTATGTTACGTTTAAACACTTGTAATGATAAAATAACAAATAACAAAAATCAAGAGGCGAGACTCGAACTCGTGTGTCTTAGATGCAACGCCTTTTAGGTAGTGCCCAAGACCTTGTTATGATATTATGTCCCATCTTAACTGAGGAAGTTTTACAAACATGTAAAAAGATACGTTGATGAGGGACATGCATAATATGTGTATTGTTTTATTAAAAATAAAAATTAGAAAATCAACCAATTAAACAGTCGACACCAGTCATATTGAACGAGTGTTGGTTTTAATAATATATATAATAATAAAACATGTTACTATTAATTTATTTATTCTTATTAAGATAATATGATATTAACCTATATTAAACTAATTTTTTTTAATTATTCTTATTAAGATAATTAGATCTTTTAGGTATCCCATATGATCATGTTGTTGGATCTATAAAAAGTTGAGGACCATTTACACCTGACCCAAGTAGTGACCCGGATCCATTTGGCACCCCACGTGCCAAGCTGCTCATCACAAAGATGTTGATTGCTTTTTTGCTAACAAAGGCCCGACCCGACAATTCAAGCCCCACAAATAAAGCCATTTCTATGTTTTCACTAATTATCACCTTTTTTTTAACATTAATGTTTATCGCTTCAATTATTTTTTTATGAATATTTAGAATTTAAACAAATTGTGATATCAATGGGATATTGGGATATCATGTTTCTTAGTGGCCTGAATTTCATGGTACATCCATGGTGTACGTCAGCGATAAATCAGGTGTTTCAAAGTAAATCGAGTGATGTCTATGCTTGATCACCAGTACTCTGTTATCACTGACACCATCGTGGGACATGTTAACTCAAGTTGTTAATTAATATATGAAAGGAATAAAAGTGTGTATTCATTCATTAGCATCGCATATGTTGGGAAAAGTGTTGATAAAATTGTTCGATAATCTTAGAGTTGTGTGATACATTTTTACATCGAATTATTTTGGTGGTTCACCTAAAAACTCAATCACATACAACTTAGAAGAGACAAGAACTTCATATGGTGATTATGAGAATTCGAGAACTAGAGAGTGACCATAATAACGATGAATCGTATATATATTACAATATATTAGGGTTAGAAACTACCTTATGATAATTTCATTTTTGAAATCTTAATTGGCATTAAAAATGCACGATATTGTGACCATGGATTTCACATATGAAATTCCGAAAATTCAATTTTTTTACTAGCTCCGCCAAATTCAATTTTGATCATGGATTTCACATGGTCAAAATGCGCCATATTTTGACCATGGATTTCACATAATGGTGTGGTACATTGGTAATAAAAGAATGAAACGTTAAAACTTTGTATTTTTAAACCATACATAGTGTAATTTGAAAGCATAGTCGTGAATAGAAGATATAGAGATGAACATTATTATTCGCATATTATTCTAAATGATTGTTGCAATCTCTTTCAGATAAGTTAGGTCAGTTGTTGTATTATAGCGAAGGTAAATAATGTTAAATTTTCGGTTTCAGATTTCTTTAGTCTTTACTCTTAAACTATAAATTATTCTACTAAACTCGAGATTAGAACATGTTACATGTGACCCTCGAATCAATTCTTTTGGTCCAAGTAAGGGGCTTTATGCATGTAATTTTTGTCCCCATTTCGACTTTATATCAATAAAAGTTTTGCTTGAAATATAATTTTTTAGTTGAAATCCTATAGTTTGTTGAACACGTCAAGTTAAGACTTTAACACAAAAGGGGGAAACATCACACAAAGGAAAAGAACAATTCATTGATAAAATTATTAGCTTTTTATCAGAAGAAAAGTTAAATGGATAAATAAAAAAGAAAAGTATTAACATTATTTGTGACACCCGGTAATTTCTCAATCCCATAAACCAAGTAATCAACCTAATTATTAGGTGATTGTGAATATTATGCGCGCCATGTTATGATCAGTGCGGGCATATGTTATATGCGCCATGCGCGGATGCGATGCGCGCCATGTTATGATCAGCGCGGGCATATATTATATGCGCCACGCGCACAGGTTTTTGTTGTGTTTTCATGACAACTTAATTTTATGTCGTTTCTGTCTAATGGGTTGCATACCCCTTCAATGATCCATAAGTAAAACTATGTTCAAACAATATCCTAATTTCCTAATTAAAACCCAAATCATTTATGCGCGCGCGGAAAAAGAGAACTAACCTCCCCGCATGGCGGGAACATTGAGAGCTAGTTTGTTTGAAGCTCCAAGATGGAATTGACTTCAACATAACTGATCACTATGTTGAAATACCAAGACCTCATGGAGAATCTACAAATGAAACTCAACGTCCCTGACTACGAGAAGGTTACGCACCTACCCGCATCAAATAAAAAGGAGTTATGTGCGACACCTGCGGGAAGAATCCCCGCGGGACACCTTAAAACTAAACCCTTTACGCATGAACGTCTGCACAGAAACCAACCACCTTTTCGCTTAAATCCAAAAGTTCACCCTGTTAATAAACTCCGAGAACGCTGGTTCCAGCAGAGCTAGATGGACCCGCAGGATTCCTTATAAGGACGTCTGCGCAGTGATACGCGCAGGATTCGCTACAAGGACGCTTGCGCGAAGACCAACTGGAGCCGCCGGACCCACAACGTTCAAAGAAATGGCCTACACACAGAAGGCTATACGCGCAAGGTTACGCGCACAAAACACTTAGTCTATTCTTCAGATGAAAGGGGATTACCCCCGCCCAGAAAGAACCAGTTGCGTGTTTAAGAGATTTTTACCTTTTGACAGCACACTGACAACAGTACTGTAACACGAAATGTCAACTGTCAGCCGCACCTACTCTCACCAACCACAGTCCTGCATGTACTGTCAAATCAATCAGAATCTTCATAACCACTCCCTAGGACCACCACCCCCATCCCTAAATAAATAATAATAAACCCCATACCTTGTCATCATTACACCCAATATGATAAGATCTCAATCCCCTAAATCAAGGGATTGTGTTCCCTTGAATTTGCCTATAAATATCAATTCTTGAATAAAAATATCACAACCACAAGAAACACACTCCAAACTCCTCTCTTAAACCTGTAATTCTGCACTAACCATCTCCCAAGCATCCGTTTCCAGTTCCATCGCTAGGTAAGCCGAAACTTTAGTCTTGAGATTTACTTTTCTGACCAGCCCTTATATTCTTCGATTACTTGGTCTTAATACACATATTTCTTGTTATTTAAACATATTCTAGACTTCCAATTTCGAGGCTAACACCAAGAAACCCGAATCTCGTTTAACCATCACTTAACAAGAATCACAGGTGAGTCTCACAGCCCCTATTTTCACTGTTTTTAAACTGTTTTCGGGGCGAGGGACATGTGTTTAAATTATGTTTTATCATGGTATATTTACAAGTAATGCAAACGATTATCTGTTCATAGTGTCTATCTTGGTTATCAATGTGAGTGCGCTAGAACGAGAAAGGGATCACTTTAGCAATGGAACTCTAAGGGTAGGGACTACTGGTTTGATCAACCCGCTCGTAGGGGTCGCACCTCTTTGCATGGACGAGCGCCTAGTATGGTCATGGGGTAGTACTACTGGTTGTTAAACCCGCTCGTAGTGGTCGCGCCACTTTGCATGGACGAGCGCCTAGTTTTCCGAACAACGATGTCCGCGCGTAACCCGCGGGACGGTATTATTAAATCCGCTCGTAGTGGCCACGCCACTTTGCATGGACGAGCACATAGTTTTCATCGATGTCCGCACGTAACCCCTGGGATGATACTATCAAGAATATGTTTCAATATGGTTTTATCAAGAATATGATGCAATACGATTTATCAAGTCACCAAAACTTGTGAACTCACTCAGTTTATACTGATTCAAATATTTTTACGTGTCTTTCAGGTGGAAATTAAGTAGCGCAAGGGGTCACACGTAGAGCACTTCACGCAGAACAGCTATAAAAATGGTTTTTGGAAGATTTTAGTTCTATCCCTTCCACACGCGTGGTTGTTCCCGCCGTGTAAGGGGATATGGCGCAGAAATCTTCAACGTTTTTCATATTTGGATGTTTTATATGTTCTTCTAAACAATGTAATGTATTTTGTACTAAACATTTCATGAGAAATGGGAAATTTATTTGAATGTTTGCAATGACCCGTGCTTGATTATCAATCCCCACGCGCGCACGCCCGGCTGTTTCCGCCGTTTAGGGCCGGGTGTGACATTATTAGCACGCACATATATTAATATATTATCTTTAATTAACCTATTACACAAGTTACACAATTTAAACAATATATAGATGTTTTATAAAATAGGTTTATTGGATTTTATAATTCCTATTGAATGATATTGGACGCTAATAATCCTTATTTATTTTATCGTCACGGACGGTCCCAAATTTTAAAAAGTTGACATCCGGTGGTCCTCAGTTAAAAAGGACTTAACGGCGTCATACTTTTTTCCGAATTTCAAACAAATGTTTTAGGGCTTTTGATCGGAAGGAGCATACGAATCAATTGATATAAATTTAGCTCGAAATGGTGATCCAAACGGCTTGATTTTTGTTAATTGTACGTTCAAACACTCGAAGTGAAACATTATTTCGTCGGTTTGAAGCACCGTTTTGAACTAAGTTTTACATCAATCGGTGCGTATCCTTTTTTCCGATTAAAAGCCCTAAGACATTAGTTGAAATTCGGAAAAAAATATAACGTCGTTAAGTCATATTTAACGCGGATCATTGGGGGGCAACTTTATTAAATTTGGATCACCAGTGACGATTAAATAAATATGGATTATTATTAGGAAATACCATTCAATAGAGATTATTAAAATCCAATAAACCTACAAAATACGATGTAATACAACATTTTGGCTTTGCAGTTAATGAGATTATTTTTTTATGTATTAAGTGCCCATATCGTCGTGAATCTTGACGACATGAAGCGATTCAATTAGAAAAATATCGGTACCTGAAGAAACACTAACCGGACCCCGGACTGATTACTTGTAACCTAGGGGTTGGATAGCTGTTTCCCACGAGGGGTTAGACCCTTGGAAGATGGTTCTTCTGATAACCTGTAAAACAGACACCGTGAGCTCGTCACTGAGAAGGGGGGTGGGTTCCTCCTTGTGACCACCCTCCGGCGTGAGAATCAGACTAGATTGCTCTTTAAATATAAAAGTATATTAAGAGATTGCTAGAACAGATATCAGGTATATTATGATGATAATGTAGTAAGATATGATAAGATGAGATGGTCATACCATTTGTGGTATTTATAGCCGAAGGTAGGTTTCCAAGGAGGTATGGCCGGCTGCTACAATGTTCCTGTTTATCAACAGTAGCATACGCACGTGCCCTGCTGGTAGTTGGTGGGTAGGCAGCGGCTGATAGTGACCAGGCCTGCTGTGTACTATTCCCTTTCCACCAACTGCCGGCTATGCACGTGGTATGACAGTAGTTGGTGAGTAGGCAGCGGCTAATAGTGATACAGTACAGGAGCATGCTGCTTGCCATACTGTATCGGTGAGCTGTCGTATCTCTGATCAGATCTTTCGCCCATACCTCGTCAGGTACAGTAAAAGATCCTTCAGTATACGGACTGGCTTATTTGGGCGGGAGTATTCCCCCTCCCGCCTCTGTGCGGGATTGCTCCCGGCTTGGCTCATTCCTTCAGGTGACACTGAATGATCGAGAGCTAAGTGCCTTGTGCGTGTAGCCATGCTGCGCGGGTGGCCTTCCCTAATGGCTTGTATCCGAGGCTGCGGGGACAGGCGGAGTCCTTCACCATTGGGAGGCATTTCCTGCGGGACCAGCTTGCGTACTGCGCGTAAGGACGTCACGTCTCTGAGCATGGTTGGTTCTGCGGATCCAGTTGGTCTCTGCGCAGACTTCCCTGTTTAAGGTGAGTCTTGCGGGTCCAACTAGGCTCTGCTGGGACCTACCTCTTCAAGTCCCCCCAGTCCAATGTTCTTCTCATGAGTGTTTAATAAAGTGAGGTGAACTTTTGGACTTGAGCAAAGGGTTTTGAAAAGGGGTTTGTAAGGTTTTCCATGGGGATTCTTTCCGCGGAAGTCCTTGTCACTTGCAGAAATGCCCGAGTTTCCTGCTTGGTCTTTGGGTATGATGCGGGTAGGTCTGTAACCTCCTCGCAAGTCAGGAGCATTGAGTCCCAGTTGTATGGATTTTCCATGAGGTTTTGGTAGTTTTGAACATAGTGATCAATTATGTTAAGACCACCAATTCCATCCTGGAGCTTCAAACAACGTAGTTCTCGACGTTCCCGCTATGCGGGGATGTTATTTCCGTTTCCGCAAGCATTGCCCAGAAGATCCTTCTTGGTTTCAATTCCCAGCGGAGCGCTAGGTATGTGAAGGGTTTTGCCTTAACACTGTACCTGCGCTCGTCTTACGGTTACTTTACTTCCAAGGTATTCCTGGCGTCAATTCCCTGCGGGTGCTAGGTATGTGAAGGGTTTTGCCTGAACACTGTACCCGCAGCCGTCTTATAGTTACTTGGTTGCCGAGGTACTTGGCTTCAATTCTCTGCGGGTGCTCGGTATGTGAAGGGTTTTGCCTTTACACTGTACCCGCATCCGTCTTACGGTTACTTGTTTGCCAAGGTTTATTTGGCTTCAATTCCCTGCGGGTGCTAGGTATGTGAAGGGTTTTGCCTTTACACTGTACCCGCATCCGTCTTACGGTTACTTGTTTGCCAAGGTTTATTTGGCTTCAATTCCCTGCGGGTGCTAGGTATGTGAAGGGTTTTGCCTTTACACTGTACCCGCATCCGTCTTACGGTTACTTGTTTGCCAAGGTTTATTTGGCTTCAATTCCCTGCGGGTGCTAGGTATGTGAAGGGTTTTGCCTTTACACTGTACCCGTATCCGTCTTACGGTTACTTGTTTGCCAAGGGGTAAAGGGGTATTTTCCCGCTTACTTTTTAATATTTTCGAATTTTGAATTTTGAAATTCGAAGAGTTGGTGAAAAGATCAGAACAGTCCAAACCTCTGAAACGTCGTGCGACGGTTTCTTCTGACTGTGTCAGGACGTGCAGGAAGTTATGGTGACGTGACAGAACATGGTCATTCCAGTCGCTTTTTCAGGCGCGTGGGCGCGATTTTTCGGGCGCGTGGCCGCGAAATTACTGGCACACGTCCTTTCAACAGCTGTTGCCAGCTTGCTTTTTGCCACGTGTCATAGTTTCATTGCACATTCGATTTCTCTCTCCTCCGCATTAAATTCACCGCATTAATTGCGATTACTATATAAAGGGGGAGAGGGTAATTCACACTTTTCACTTCTTCTCTTCATCTTTAAGGCGATTTCCGGCGAATACTCCTTTATTCAATCGAGCATTCTCTCGAAATCGTTCTCTTCTTTCTCTGCAAGATGTCTTCTCGTGATGCTGAAGCTATAGCTGACGACAGGGGTACTGCTGGCGAGTGCCAGTGTGCTCTGCCCGGCGATCAGTACCGGTATGTTGTCAGGAAGTTCATGCTCGATCATCTCGAGCCTGAGTTTCCTGAATCCCACCAGACCGTGTATGATGCCCCCAGAAGCAAGATCGGGGTTTATGCTGCATTTTTTGTCTATGGGAATCTTAGATTCCCGTTGACAAAATTTGTTTACCGTGTCCTTGAGAGGCACGGTGTTCGTTTGACCGAGCTGCACCCCATGGCGATCGCCAAGATTCGCCATTTTGAGTGGGTGTGCCGGATTTTGGGCATCGAGCCCCATGTGGACCGCCTGATGACCTTCTATACCTGGAGGTGCATCCAGGGGTGGTACACCTTGACAACCCGTATTAAGGGTCTGAAGATTTGCGACACCGAGCGCAGTCTTCGCGCGTGGAAGCAGGAATTCTTCTACATTTCTGCCCGCGCCATCCCCCTTGCCATGAAGTTTAAAAATGGCCAAGCGATACCGAGCCTTCACGCCCCCAACTACCAGGAGGCGGAATGGTTTTCGAAGATATCCCGGATCCAATCTCCGGTTTACCGGTTTGCGGAGTCCGGGATGGTCATGTTAGGGATGAGCCGGGTGTGGAAGGATGCGTCCCAGGTTCCCATCCTTCTCGAATACGGTTTGAACTCTATTCCCTATGGTATGTCTTGTCTTTCTTTTTGATACAAGTTTGTCTTCTAACTGTTTCTTTTCTTTCAGAGGGAAATAATTTGGAGTCGCTTCTGTTCCCGCGGGAAACCGACGGTCCCGCGCGGATGGGTACTCGTGCTCTGGACGAGGGCGAGTTGCCCATCCTGGAGCAAACGGCGGATCGTTTTGTGGAGGTCTATCCGCTGGGCCACGAGATCCTGAGCCACCGTCGGCCAGGTAAGGCGATATTCTTTCCTCAATCTCTCAATGCTGTACCCGCTGTTGGAATTCTTGACCTGTCTTCTTCTGAGGAATCCTCAGATGCTCCTCCATTGGTGCGGAAGAAGAAAGCTGCTGCCGGCGGGAAAGGGAAGGAGAAGGCCTCCACGGCTGGTCCGGTGGTTCTATCTGACTCGGAGTCAGATAGTGAAGAGGTGGCGGGGAAGCCCGGTGGTGAGAAGACCACTGTTCCGGAGGCTACGACCGTTACCTCCGGAGAACCAACGAAGACGACGGTGACCGGTACCAAGAGGCCGGCTCCATCGGGTTCCTCCCCGCCCGTCCGTACGTTCAGGGTCAAGAAAACCCGTAAGTACAATGATAATGTCTTTGCAGATTTATTACTTCTTAAATTTAACACTTTCTTCTTTGTGCAGGCGTGGATGTTGACGCATTCCGGGGTGAAGCGCAGGGGAGTACCTCCCCGCCAATGACGGTAGGCTCGGTCAGCCTTCCTGAGGCGTCGACCCAGGCGCCTGCGCCTGCATCCGCTGGTCCAGTTGCTCGTTCCTTTGAGCCAACTGTTCCGGCCGAGATGACGTCACCGCCGGCCGTGAGTGCGATTTTTACAGCATCCTTCACGGAGCCGGCGGTTACTGCTGCTGCTGAGGAGGCGGCGACCGCGGCGGCGACCACAACGGCGACCACGGCGGCTGCCACCATGCCCGCGCCACCGGCACCTACGGCCGGACCATCAGGTACGCGCAGGGCTTCCCGCCGATCTTTGCCCCCTTCCCGTCTGCCTGACCTGTTGGATGGATTTCCTTTAGGTTCAGGTGATGGGTTTGGCGGCTATCGGCCTGTCATTGACCCTACAGGTGCGTAGGGTTCTTTTCTTTTTCCCTTATGTTTTTTATCATCTTTTCCTTACTGCCTTTGTTTCTTTTGCAGTGTCGGATTCCAATGAAGTGTATGTTCCGCGATGGAACATACGCCGAGGAACAACCCTTCGTACCCCTGTGGAGTGCGTGGACTGGGCTCGCCACGCTGCTCCTCATGGTGCGTTGGGGGAAGCCATGGCTAGCTACCAGGAGGGTAGGCTAACCAATGAGCTTCGGGTTCTCCAAGCCCGGATGCAGCCGCGCGTCGAGCTGCTTTGTCGTGAAAACGACAAGTTGAAAGCAGCTCGCGCCAAGGACGTATCTGAGGCGCGTGCTCTCCGGGAGGAGAACCAACAGCTGGCGGCAGCTGCCGCCGACAAGGAGAAGGCCTTCAAGGCCCTCGAGGTTGAAGTTCAGGCGCGACTCGAGGCCCGCTCCAAGGCTGCCCAAGCTGTGAATGAACAGCTTCGGCTGGCCAGGGAGACTGCGCGAAACGCAACCGAGAGGGCTGCAAGGCTGAAGCCGTTGCTGAGCCTTTGCGTGTGGAGAATGAGGAGCTCAAGGCCAAATTAGAGGCTCTCCAACGCGCTCATGATGCCTTGGCAATGGAAGATGCCAAGAAACTCCAGGAAATCTTGGACCAAAGAGGGGTGCTTGACCACACCGAGCGGAAGCTTAAGGGCGTCGAAGAGGCTGCCGCAAAGGAAGTTTTACTTGCCAACCTTAACAAGAGCGAAGCCGAACGCGCCCATAACGAAGCTCAAGCTGCCCTCCAATGGCTTCTTCGAGAAGCGTTGCCTCAGGTATGTTTAGCTTTATCTTCTCGCTTTTCTTTTGTAAGAAAAGGTTCTAATACTTGTATTTTTTCTTTGTAGGTTGTGCGTCGGGTCTTTTCAGAGACCTCTTACGATGATGCTATGACCGCAGCCCTCAACGCTTCTCATGAGGATGGGGAAAAGGCCGGCTTCCTGCTTGGTCTAGGGTTTGTTGAGAAAGGCGTCCCGCCTTCCAACTTCCCTTTGTTCGATGTGGATACCGAAGCCATTTATGACCAAGCATTGAACCAATACGCCGCCTTCCCGCATCCAGTGGTGGAAAAGGTGGACAAAGTAGCTGCTGCGATGATGGGTTAGCTGTCCTCAAAGCGTTCCTCGAACCACCCCGTTCTTCTGACGGAGCGGGTCCAAGTGGAAGCGGCCCTGAAGCTTGATCCTGAAGATCCCTTCCCATTGCTAAGACTTGTATAGTTTTATTCTTTTAGGCGGGTAGTTACCCGGCCATTCTTGTAATATATTCTTGAAATATTAATCTTTTTGCGTATAAGATTGTTATTTCATTCTTTGGGTTCCTTGCTTTATAAACTTATGACTTGCATACTTAGTTTAAATTAGCAATTTTCCAAGTGTTTAGGATAAGAACCTTTGAACGTGGTTGATAATGGGTTAAAGTTTCGCTTCCTCCTTCGTGATTGTGCGGGTAGAACCGTCACTTGCACTTGGTAAGATGGCTAAACTTTAACCTTCATCTGACCTGCGTGTAGGTTTTCCTTTTCGAAATTTCTAATGCATTAAGATAAGTTAACCTTTGAACGTGGTTGATAATAGGAAGTCTTGCTTCCTCTTTCGTGATTGTGCGGGTAGAACCGTCACTTGCACTTAGTAGGATGGCAAAACTTTACCCTTATCTGACCTGCGTGTAGGTTTTTCTCACCTTTTGAGGATAAGTTAACCTTTGAACGTGGTTGATAACAGGAAGTCTTGCTTCCTCTTTCGTGATTGTGCGGGTAGAACCGTCACTTGCACTTAGTAGGATGGCAAAACTTTACCCTTATCTGACCTGCGTGTAGGTTTTTCTCACCTTTTGAGGATAAGTTAACCTTTGAACGTGGTTGATAACAGGAAGTCTTGCTTCCTCTTTCGTGATTGTGCGGGTAGAACCGTCACTTGCACTTAGTAGGATGGCAAAACTTTACCCTTATCTGACCTGCGTGTAGGTTTTTCTCACATTTTGAGGATAAGTTAACCTTTGAACGTGGTTGATAACAGGAAGTCTTGCTTCCTCTAGTGGAGGCGGCCCTGAAGCTTGACCCCGAAGATCCCTTTCCATTGCTTAAACTTGTATAGATTCTCTTCTAGGCGGGTAGTAACCCGGCCATTCTTGTAATATATTATTGAAATATAAATCTTTTTTGCGTATAAGATTGTTATTTCCTTCTTTGGATTCCTTGCTTTATAAACTCATGACTTGCATACTTAGTTTAACTTAGCAATTTTTCAAGTGTTCTAGAATAAGTTAACCTCTTGAACGTGGTTGATGATGGGTTAAAGTTTCGCTTCCTCTTTCGTGATTGTGCGGGTAGAACCGTCACTTGCACTTGGTAGGATGGCTAAACTTTAACCTTTATCTGACCTGCGTGCAGGTTTTCCTCATTTCTAAGTATTTAGGATAAGTTAACCTTTGAACGTGGTTGATAGTGGGTTAAAGTTTCACTTCCTCCTTCGTGATTGTGCGGGTAGAACCGTCACTTGCACTTAGTAGGATGGCAAAACTTTACCCTTATCTGACCTGCGTGTAGGTTTTTCTAACCTTTTGAGGATAAGTTAACCTTTGAACGTGGTTGATAACAGGAAGTCTTGCTTCCTCTTTCGTGATTGTGCGGGTAGAACCGTCACTTGCACTTAGTAGGATGGCAAAACTTTACCCTTATCTGACCTGCGTGTAGGTTTTTCTCACCTTTTGAGGATAAGTTAACCTTTGAACGTGGTTGATAACAGGAAGTCTTGCTTCCTCTTTCGTGATTGTGCGGGTAGAACCGTCACTTGCACTTAGTAGGATGGCAAAACTTTACCCTTATCTGACCTGCGTGTAGGTTTTTCTCACATTTTGAGGATAAGTTAACCTTTGAACGTGGTTGATAACAGGAAGTCTTGCTTCCTCTTTCGTGATTGTGCGGGTAGAACCGTCACTTGCACTTAGTAGGATGGAAAAACTTTACCCTTATCTGACCTGCGTGAAGGTTTGTCACGTTATTGGGTTCGTGCGGGTAGGACCGCCTTCCCATGCAATGACTTCACGTAATTATGCGGTGAAAACCGGCATATTAGTGTTCAGAAAAGTATGAATGTAAAATCATCAGCTTCGATGTTCTTAAAGAGAATCATTTCCATTAGAAGTGGCTCTTGGCCTTTTCTTTACAAGTTGGAATTGATTTACATGCAGACTGTGTAAATGAGCTCCCTTCCATGTTGGGATGGGAGTGCCATCGAGCCGATACGCACCTGGTTCGGGATCTCGTTCTTTACGCAGCATGTAGTCTCGATTTTGAAGCTGGAATTGATTCGTGTCTTCCCCAGCTGAGGTTCTATACGCACCCGCCTGCTCAGCCTTTATTGTGCCACGAGGTGCGCGAGCGTCCCATCTCTGACAAATGCTTCGACCATGTCCTTTACGTCTATGCATTCTTCAGTGTTGTGGCCTTTTGTCTTGTGGAAGTCACAGTATTTGCTCCGATCAGCATCGTGACGATGTCGGATTATTGGAGGCTTTGGCCATGGGAGCTCTTCAGTGGCGAATATCTCAGTGACGCTTTTGGTGAGTGGCGTCCATCTGGAGTTCCGGTGCGACCGTACATTATCCCTTCCGCCCACTCGATGTTGCAAGCCGGATGAGGTGTCAAAGTTTACCCTTGACTGCCAAATGCCTAGCTTTCGCTTTTTATTTAGTCTGGCGGTGAGGACGTTGTCTTCTCTCGTCTTCTGAGTGTAGAGGTTTGTGCTCTGTGGGAGATCTCTACCCAGTTGCTTCTCTGTTTCCGCATAGCGTTTTGCTGCTGTCATGATGCCATCCCATGTGGATGGCATGCCATCTTTACCCGTTAGGGTGCGGATGAGCTCTGGGTCATGTGCGCCCTGGATGAAGGCAGCGCGAACAAGATCTTCGCTGATATTGCCCAAACTTAGCTTCTTTGAGTTGAAGCGAGTGATGAAGTTTGGCAGAGATTCATCTTCCTCTCGTATGCATTTGAGGATTGTCCATTGCTCCTCGGTATACTTCCGTTGCTGGCTGAAGTGTTGGCTAAACTTCTGTTGGAAGTCTGCCCAGTCGTAGATGTGGTTGACCGGTAGACGATCAAACCAAGCTCTAGCAGCCCCAACAAGCGTCATTTGGAACATGTAGCACCACGTGGGTTCCGTCCAATTGCTGACGGTTGCCCCTGCTATGAACCTGTTCAAATGATCGTCTGGATCAGATAAACCGTCATATGTGCCTATGTTAGGCATTTGTTTGGCACTCTTTGGGGCGATTGCTTCCGCAATGTCCCTTGCAAACTTGGACATTCCTGCATTTGCAACGTTTGGTCTGAACGTTTTGGAGAAGTCTCGTGGACTTCCACCTGTGCTTTTTGGTTTGAAGGCTTGTCCAAAATGCCTTTTCGGTTGGGATTCCGTTTCCTTACGCTTCCCTTTTGCCCTATGGCGAGGGTTCGCGTCGGAGTCGGATTCCTCCGAGTCATCCTCCCAGTACTCGAATTCGTCGGCCTGTTGCACGGAACGCAAGCGTTCGTCCAACTCAGCCTGGAATTCCTTTTGTCGTGCCTCCGCCCATGCCTTAACTTCATCGAGAGTCTGGCGGGGGAGTCTTCGTTTCTCAAACTGGGTATCGGTGGATCCCAGTAGGCGATCATTTACTGCACTTGCCCCAGCTTTGGTAAGTGGGGTAGTGTTCGTAAAATTTACTTCACTTGCCCCGGCTTCGGTAGCCGGGGTAGTGTTCGTAAAAACTGTGTTGCCGGTATTCCCCCTAGTAGCTGGGGTTGTGGTTACCGGAATTTCTCTAACCATCTTTGTAGAAGTTTGAAAAAACTGGAGAAAAATAAAGTTCTAGCTTTATGCACGGATGGCGCCAATGAAGAAACACTAACCGGACCCCGGACTGATTACTGGTAACCTAGGGGTTGGATAGCTGTTTCCCACGAGGGGTTAGACCCTTGGAAGATGGTTCTTCTGATAACCTGTAAAACAGACACCGTGAGCTCGTCACTGAGAAGGGGGGGGTTCCTCCTTGTGACCACCCTCCGGCGTGAGAATCAGACTAGATTGCTCTTTAAATATAAAAGTATATTAAGAGATTGCTAGAACAGATATCAGGTATATTATGATGATAATGTAGTAAGATATGATAAGATGAGATGGTCATACCATTTGTGGTATTTATAGCCGAAGGTAGGTTTCCAAGGAGGTATGGCCGGCTGCTACAATGTTCCTGTTTATCAACAGTAGCATACGCACGTGCCCTGCTGGTAGTTGGTGGGTAGGCAGCGGCTGATAGTGACCAGGCCTGCTGTGTACTATTCTCTTTCCACCAACTGCCGGCTATGCACGTGGTATGACAGTAGTTGGTGAGTAGGCAGCGGCTAATAGTGATACAGTACAGGAGCATGCTGCTTGCCATACTGTATCGGTGAGCTGTCGTATCTCTGATCAGATCTTTCGCCCATACCTCGTCAGGTACAGTAAAAGATCCTTCAGTATACGGACTGGCTTATTTGGGCGAGAGTATTCCCCCTCCCGCCTCTGTGCGGGATTGCTCCCGGCTTGGCTCATTCCTTCAGGTGACACTGAATGATCGAGAGCTAAGTGCCTTGTGCGTGTAGCCATGCTGCGCGGGTGGCCTTCCCTAATGGCTTGTATCCGAGGCTGCGGGGACAGGCGGAGTCCTTCACCATTGGGAGGCATTTCCTGCGGGACCAGCTTGCGTACTGCGCGTAAGGACGTCACGTCTCTGAGCATGGTTGGTTCTGCGGATCCAGTTGGTCTCTGCGCAGACTTCCCTGTTTAAGGTGAGTCTTGCGGGTCCAACTAGGCTCTGCTGGGACCTACCTCTTCAGTACCATTATCTTGGGTTTGGTTTTTGAATGCCGGTACTAATACCATTACAAATCAAACCGATTCTATATTCAAGACAAAATCCCTACCGTTGCATAGTGATTTCAGCTAGCTGAAATAAAGATTTGAAGAAGCAAATCTCAGAACATAGCTACAAATCCACGTAGATGCTTCCTCAATGATTAAGTAAATATTAACCATATCTCGTCTTCTCTATATTGCATCAGATGTGTAAAATCCATGAGAAACACTCATTAAAGGAAGTCGTATTTCAGAGTCTCTGGACCACGCTTCGACGCTCAACTTCACACAACGGCATCCATTTCTTGTAAAATAAAAAGGTATATTATTATTATTATTATTATTATTATTATTATTATAGTTCAAAAAGCACTTAAATCCAAATAACGCCATCCGTTTCTTTCAACACAACACAATCCAATCCCAGTTAATGGAAAATGTACCATCTTAACCCCATTTACCAAAACACCCTTGCCACGTCACCCACCTAAGCACAAAACCCCAAACCCATCAAGGGCAAATCCGTCCTTTTACTCCCATCAGTTACATATCCTTTTGCATGGCAACCAAGGGCATTTTCGTCATTCTAACTTTAACAAAACGTCTATATAATAACGAAACCTTCCTTTGCCACCTTCATTTTCACACACACAAATACTTTCTCTCTCTAGAAACATGGAAGACGATCAACGTGAACTGCAGCTCCTCCCGACGCCGCAGTTCACAAGAGGCCCGTACACAACTGCACGAGCCTCCCCATGGCTGTCGGATTCGATCAGGTACCGATCCGACGACATGGAGTTTCCTTTAGAGAGCGCAGGTCCGTCTCTGGACCTCGACTTGCAGCTCTCAATCAGCATGCGGCCAATTCAGTCGCAGGCTGATCAAAGCTGCAGAGAAGGTAAAGGCCAAAACGGACAAATTGAGGTTCTTAAATGGCAAACGGCGGATCAAATACGGATAGCGACAATGGAGAAAGCGTATGCGGAGCGTGTGAGAGAGATGACGAAGCGCGAGATGGAACTCGCGCAGTCGGAGTTCTCACGTGCGCGGCACATGTGGGAGCGTGCACGTGAGGAGGTGGAGAGAGTGGAGAAGATGAAGGAGAGAGCGACTCGTAGGATTGATTCGAATTGTCTCGAGATTACGTGTCAAGCCTGCAGGCAAAAATTTCGACATTAGTCTGATAATTGGATTTTAATAATCCTAACTATTACTTATTAGTCGATAATAATTCATGTTTACAATTTCACCGATAATAATAATAAATTTCACTTTTGTTGTCAGCAGCAATCCTAGAATAATAATCATAATAGATTTCGTCATTTTACACTTTATTTTCAATTGATTTCTTTCATAATAATGATTATGAAAGAAATAGATTAAATTGAGTGTAAAAAATAAATCTATGATGATTATGCTTTTAAGATTGTTGTTGACAGCAAAAGTGAAAGTTGTTATTATTATTGGTTAAAGTGTAACTACAAATTATTATCAGCTAATAAATGATAGTTTGGATTATTAAAATCCAATTTATGTATCTTAATTTAATGAAATCTCTTATCAATTAGCTCGACCGGATTTGTATATTTAATTGCCCTGATCGGCGAGTTAACGTTGCTCCGATCAGAAGCTTGGTATCGGAAAAAATGGGGAAGATTGGATGATAAGGGAGGAATAATATTATTTATATTTTCATTTTATTATTCTAGAATTCTCATTATGTTTGTTAACCAGCACATGAACTTGTGTGTTTAATAATTACTGAATCATTCTTTTTAGTATGTTGGATTTAATTATTTATTATGGATAAATAAAAACAAAGGTGGTGTACGAATTGGGATTATAATTATTCGGCATTTGTTATTGTACTTTTTATTGTCAATAATGAATAAAAGTTAAATTATAATCCCAAAAAAAATCCATGGGTCGTACGTGAATAAGATATCTAACATGCTACAATGATGATGAACATATATATATGTACAAGGATGTATCTACACACAATCCAAGCTCCAATCTCTAATTCATGATTCTCTTCAATCTAATGATGAAGCTTTCTATTTATGTTTCTTTGTTTGTGTATATTTACAAAACCGATGTCTCATTCGACATGCTATGTTTATCGTCGTCTACCACAATTACCAACATTGGATCCGTCTCGATTGAGGGAGTGCAAATACACGTTTTTAGGGTGAAGAAAGATGTAAACGTGTTTGAATAAGTTGTGTAACGTTGAAGTAAAGATAAATTAAAGTATCTTCATTTCAAGTCACGTTGTAGAGATGGTAATGAACGAAAACGAGTTCATTACCAATCACCAACACCGGAACCATCTCGATTAAGGGAAATATCGGTTTTAGGGTGAAATGGAGATGTAAATATGTTTGAATAACTGAATAAGCTTGTAACGTTGAAGTAAAGATTACATAATTTATCTTCTTTTCAATTTCACTTTGTGGTGTTAGCTAATGAAATAAAACTGTCTTGACTCACAATGGTTTTTAGGGTGAAATAAAGATATAAATATGTTCGAATAAGTTTGTAACGTCGAAGTAAAGATAACCTAAAGTCTTCATTTCAATTTGACTTTGTAGTGTTAGGTAATGAACTTAGACGAGTTCATTACCAATACCGGAACCGTCTCGATTGAGTGAAATTTCGATTTTTAGGGTTAATAAAGATATAAATATATCGGATAAGTTTTTTAACGTTAAAGTAAAGATAGCCTAAAGTATCTTCATTTCAAGTTGACTTTGTAGTGTTAGGTAATGAATTAACACGAGTTTGTCGATTGGTAGGGAAAATAAACATGCTCCTTATGTTGTGTATATGTAGCTAACAAAAAGTAATTAGTCATACATTTTTAGAAAATTTCAATAATAAGTTTAAGATGATAAGAAATTTAATAGAACAAACGTGAATGAAAAATGAAAATAAAATATAATTGTTTTATGATTGTTGATTAGAATAATGATTATTGGATAAGAAATTTGTTAGAAAGATGTATTATTTCCAAAACATTATTGTTGTTAATCATGTTGTTTTTTTGTTATACTTACAATAAAAGTTGACCTAAATCTTGTTTCTATTACAATACCAAAATCTCCTTTCTATCACTATGGCTACTTAAGGGCACTTAGGATTATTGTCTTTTTTATTAGATAAATTGTTATGTTTTTATATCTTTTATTTTGGGTTGACGTTTTAAAATAACATTTTTGTACCAGAAATACACCTATAATAATAATAATAATAACTATAATAGTAATAATAATAAATGATTAAGTATACAAACAACTCATCAAGTGCAAAAAAAGAATTAATTCAAGTTCGTTATGACAATAATATAGACCAACATTTGATTATAAATAATAAAGTTAATGAATATTAATGTTATATAGGGATTATAAAGTTAGATAAAAATTCAATTGAGATATTAAAATTCTAATTAAATTTAATTTGTTATATACTTTTAGCTTATATGCAATTATGCATATTAAAACTTATTTTTATTATTTTATTTAATACAATTTTTACGAAATAAAACATTTATACTAACTTTATTTATATCTATGCGCTTCAAAATGATAATATACATATTACTAATAATATACTGAATTTGTTTTATAGAAATGAATAACTTTTGCTTTAGATTTAAAAGGAATATTACTTCCTTAAAATATTTCTAAAAATATAAAGCTTAACTCAAGTACATACCGTTTACCATTCATAAGTGAAGATCCCCCTACATATCACCTCACAGTAACGGCGACGCCACACCCATGATTGTAAAAGGGGCATCAACACCTTCCTCGTGAGCGTAGAAACAAATCTTTCTTTCTATTGGTTGTACTTGTTTATTTACCGTTAAGTGATTAGGATGATCACATAAATTAATACACATAATATGAGACAAGAATATTTACAGTTTAAGTTACATGCAATGGAACAGTTGATTTTGTAACATTCAACATGAGAATGGGAATAACTAATTATTACTAGAAGCCATATATTGATGAAAGGTTAGTACATTTATTTAAAGAGTATATATATATATGTATAAATATAAAATTCAGTTTCAATCCAAACCGATATGAAAATCACATATGATAAGGTTAAAAATGAAAATGGAAAAAAGAAATGGAGTCCACCTTGTTATCTTTTAGCCATTCAAACCAAACACCCACTACCCTTGTCTCCCTTCCTAATTTGATTCCAAACACTAAAATCTATAAACATTGTCACACTCCTCCATGTAATAAAAGTACTAGGTTTCAAGCTTTAGGTACAATCAAGTGGACACCTTAAGCATATCCTCAAAGTCGAGCACAAGGACATCACTTACCACTGGTAATTAGTTACAACTGATAGTTACTATGGATGATCATTTGCCACTAATGGATCAAATTCTTCCCTTGAACATCTAGGTTTGTTCGTACATCAAATAAGACCAGTCGTCAACGAGCGTGCACTCCACGCTATATTTAACTTGTACGAATATTTATCTGACTTCCCTTTGGTCTTAAGTAATCGATTAATCAAAATGACTTGATTACGCACTAAAATCACCAACACAAGAATGTCACATTTAAAAATTATTTATTTTTTGTGTTTGTTAGTCGGATTAACACTTGGTAATTTATATTGACGACATATAAAATAACCGTACTAGACACTAGCTAGCTATGGTTCAGTCCATTAGATTCGACCTACACCAGTCTAAACTTCCAAGATTTTTACAGGGTTTTATACTATCTCTCACTTTACTTTATATTTACTCATATCGGACATACGTATACTAACTTTACTATCTCATTATTTGTGAGACTTGGTTCCATAAACCTTCTAACAACTTCTCATGATCTTGTATCCTATATTCCGGCTTGGGAAAACAAGAACGAGAAAACAGCACCACCGAGACAACTTTGAAAAGAAGAAGCTTCTTCGTCCACGTTGTTGCTCAAACCTATAGACTCTTGCTCTACAGATTTTGTAGCAAAAATAAAAATTTTAGATTATGTGGATTTTAGCAATAGTTAAGCCACACATAATTATAATTTATTTATTTATAAAAATAGTAATCAAGATTTAAACACTTCACTTTACGCCTAAAAAATAATAGCCCAGAAAAGAATCTTCGTAAATGTTTCCAAAAATAAATGGACCTATCTTGAATTGAACCTTCACGCTTGGATTATTAATACCATACCCTGCAAACTCTATATAACTTACCCATTTTTTCCCATAACATATAGTAAGGATAAGAAATCATTTTATTGTGGAAACTATGAGAAATCAACTTAGACCATTGATTTGATCAAATCAATGGTATTCGATTATAGTGACAGTTGTAAATGAAGTTGTACGTAATGGCTAATAATTGTTTTAAGGAGAAAGTTAACGTACAAATGAAATTAACATGATAATTATTAGAATCAAGTAGATTAATTATATATACAAGTATAGTAATTATACATTTACTCTACTTGTGAGTACTCGATCAGTGTGATAAATTTCTAGTCACTCTGTGTGAGTACTCCAAAACACTTACATATAAACATTTTAACTAAAACGTACCAGGTCTGGCATCATTGTAACTCGATATCAGTTTACCATTTACGTACATATATACATGCACCATGCACGCGTATTTCTATCTAGATCTTAGTAGACCAACAATTAACACATCAAGTAAACATTTTACAAACTTTTGTAGGTATGATTTGTATCCATATGCATGCATGTAGATGGTGGGATGCATGTATGACAACAACTGGGATGATTGGTGAGATGAATCAAAAGTAAAATTAATACCCATTGCTTGCAAGTACCTAACGTCATATAGCTCACTTGTTAATATGAAAACGATACATCCATCATTTGAAAATAACATTGATATTTCCAAATAGCATGCATGTTCCCACATATATTTTAGATACATACATACAGTATCCTGACATGAGTAACATTATTTATATATATTGGCAAACATATATATGCTTATGTAGGCAAATTGGTTATGACGATTCTTTTATAGAGCATTTGGAGGATAAGTCTTGTTTTATTTAATATATTGAGTTCTTTTTTTAAAACTTGAGTTTGGCTATCGTGAGTTGTTTTTTTAAACTCGAGCTCGGCACGGACACAATTCGTTTATAAGTTATTAAGAAAATTATACGCATTTTATTTTTTCATATATTTTTAATTGTGATTTTATATATTTGTCATAATAATATTATTTAGTTCTATTATACTAACTTTATTTATATCTATACGCTTTAAAATGATAATATACTATTCAGTTACTTTTTATATAGAATGATTATATAAAGTTAAATTTAGTACATTTAATAAATTTAATAACTAATAGTTTTTCATGTATTTTATCTTTTAGAATTTAACATGTTAAGGAACTTTTATGATAAAAATATAAAGTGTGTTGGTTTTTATGTGCAAAATAATGTTAACGGGCTTTACGAAAAAAAAGAAAAAGCAGATTGTGTGTATGTTGGTTTTTACATGTAAAAAATATGTTAAGTGGCATTTACGAGAACAAAAAAAAACCCTTAAAAATGTTGGTTTACTTTTATGGTATTTACCCTTTGATAAAGTTAAATTATATATTATTAAGAAATGGTAAAAGGAACGTAGATTGTCGTGATTCACAGTGTCATAAAGTTCATGAAATGGAGTCGTGTGCTCTGATCACTTGCGATGAGGATCAATCAGATGGAGGGTCACACCATGATGGGTCCGTCTTTTAGAGCTTACTCTTCATGCTTAGCCAATATGCACTCGCGCAACGAATACATGATTCGAGATTTAGCTGTTAATTGAGGTACCATCAATTACCCATCTACACACGTGTAAATGTTTTATTAACATCAAACTAATTATAAGTAGAGAACTACAAAAACTTATATAAACACATATATGCGTCACTTTAATTGTCAAACATAAGAAGTTTATGTAACTGTATAATCCACTTGCTTATGTAATCGTATAATACACTTGTTTCTCTTTTCCATTATATCTGGTTAGCACTATATATTAATTCTTATGCATTTCATTACTTAGTCTATTAAACGATCATTTTTACGTGTATACATTTTTTTAATTTTGTGTTTATGTGTATATATGTATATATCTATAGTCTATACAACTGTGCATGCTATTGGGAATCATAATTGTAACTAAACATATTGATTTTAGTCATGTCTATGTTTGGGAATTATAGTTTTGTTCACATGCACAAAAAGTGGACAATAAATAAAACATACCAAACAAACTCCCATCAACTAAAATTAGCATAGTACCATCATATAATCTAAACAAACAAATGAAATTCAAGATTATATCCAGAAGCATATATATGTTTCATAAAATATAAGAAAAATAACACATTTTATATAGGGTTATTGGATTTTAATTAATAATCTCAAATCAGTAAACGTTACTGATAGTCCCAACTTTGTACGTATTTTACTTCAACAATCATTTACGTACTTTCCACGTCATCAAAAGGTTAATGGTGTTACTTTCCATTTAGTAAACATTTTTTGAGTTTGGATTAATTCCGACCAATATGTGAAAGTTGAGATTATTAACATTTTATGAATAGTTAAACAAGTCCACATATTTGTAACACCATCTGTCCCTATGGCTACATTGATGGAATAGAAGAATATGTAGGATATGATTTCTTGAAATATCATCAACCCTTTAGGCTATCACCATTATCAATCCTTAACATTTTGTCTTTTATCTTCTTGTCATCTTTCTATCTCTTGTTATCTAGTGCAATGTTGCTTTCTAGTCTCTATTTGATGGTGATGTATGGGTATAGAAACACTAACAACAATTATTTAAATACATTATTGATTATTAAACCAAACAACTTAAGTCCATACATTTTCAATGCATAGCAAAGACTCGAGTTGTATGCCCATTGATTTGGAGCCACCTCAGAAACGACGGTCAATGTCGGTGAGAGGACATCGATACTCGAAAAAGATAACTCAATTATTCGGTCTTTATATAGTAAAATCACATAGTGTGTAACTGTATATAGAACGTACAATGAAAAGATCTTAAAGTAAAAAACCTTAAAAAGTAGCAACCAAGAGAAAAAACAAAGAAACAACAATTTATGTTCTTCTATTAGGACTAGAACCTTTTATATTTAATATATCTTATATGCGTTGCTTTTGCTAGAAACATAGTGGTATGTATGCAGCAGAAACAACACACATAAGCGTACAAGAAACACGACACTAGAATTGTATGTGGTTCAGTTCCAGCTTGGGTGCAACTAGGTTATTTCATTATGATTATGATACAACCACGCAGATTACATTTACATCATATTGTATAAATAGACTGGGATTATGGTTTCTAACTTATTCACCAAGAAAGCATCTAAGGGGTCTAAATAGAACAAGCCCAAAAGATTTCACAAACTCTTAACAGTTTCATAACATTCTAGATGATATAGACTATCTCTTTTACTCTAGTCAAAGTGTCCAATCATGAAACAACCACTAGAGTGAAGAGTCCCCCCAAACACCATGGGTGAAATCTTTAAATTTTTGCACAATATGGTGTTCCACCCTTTTCAGTGTAACATTTGGAACAATTGATTTGGACAATAGCTATATGAGATGCAATGCAAATTAGCAAGGGACAAACAATGGTGGAGATGTTTCTTCCATGTGAGGATTCACAGTTCAATCCTTTTGTATTTTATTTCCAATCTTACCCTTTTAAATGTTATAACAAAAACTAACTAATCATACTTGATTTTTTGGTTATAAATATATTATCTTTCTTCATAAAAGATTAACACTGTTCAACACATCATGTATATGAGTGGTTATTGTCTTATACAATAAAAGTGGTGATCCTTTTTATATTAAATTTTCATGGACATGCTTGCCATAATGCCATTTCACTTGGCATATTTCTATGTTGAGTGATGGATTGTGTTTGTGTTGTTACAATTTCTGGAGGATATATCGATTCTTTTTTGTCGGCTTGGACCGGTTCTAGTCTCTTTTGTGTTTGCTAATGCTGAAACATGTAAACAAACCCACTAGAAGACGTTACAATACCTAAGTCACAAGAAACACCTAAGCCCTTTGACGATTAAGTATCTTATGTGTGTTTGAATAATTTGGAGCGGATTAAAGGAAGAAAAGATAAAAACCTATTCAAGAGGATTAAGATCAAGAAAAGAAGATAAAGATTTGAATTTGAAGATATATTAGAGATTATATTAATTTGTGTGAACTATATTATTTAAATTTGTAATACCTTAGTTTATTTAATTGAGATTGAATTATAATAGGATTAGTTTAAAGTTAAGCATTCATATGTAGGGTCATGTAACTGTTTTGTGTATTTCGAGTTTTTTTGAGTTTAATAGAAACGGGTTGAGACGATTTTGTCTCCTATCAGGGTCTATATTGTTGATTCAATCACATCATGCGGCTCAGGTGCCTTTAATGTGTTCATGTTTACTTCCATTGTAGGTAATGTATTTGGGTTCAAAGCCCTGCGTGCTCTACGTCTGTGTCGGTGGGTGTGTATACATGTATAATTTTACATATATGTAAAGTTGTAATATATAGTCAACAAAGGGGACAAGAGAAATGGTGGTTGTGTAGAAAGGGTTGTCCCTCCTTTATCTAGAGGTGATAGGCCTTAACCCATAAGTCAAACTAGGGAGGTCCAAGCACAAAAGATGAGGCCCAAATAAATATCACCTCAACATACAAAAAAAGAGGATGACCAAATGAGTAACATTTAAAGTGGCAATTTTAGTTTCTTCAAACCCCAAAACAAAGGGGAAACTACTTTATTTTATTGGAATGGAAAGAATGGTCTTTTAGCAACTAATAATTGGGAATGGTGGGGTTCTTTTAGGAATCTTATACAATATGTAAATTGTGTATCACATCAATATAAAAATAGCAATGTTACACTAAAGTGAACAAACATGAGTAAGGGGAGTGGGGGCAATTTTGTTTTTATATATAAATGTTTTATAAGCTTAGAATGATAAATTTAAGTAGAAATTATGAGATCACATAAGCACACAAATGCCCCTAGTTGGGCTCAGCTTAAAGGGTTTAAGCCCAATAAATACTGATCCACATTAATTCTAACCTAACTATCTCATGTATATATATATATAAAAATTCCACCTCCACCTTGAACGATGTTTTTCTCTTACATTTTTCGAACGACAACTTTCATTTCTAAAATATTTTTTTTACATGTGTTTTTTTGTACACACTAGTGTGGTCGGTTTATTTTGGAGACTCGAAGCAAACTCTAAAACCGGGCCCTTTTATAAAATGATAATCTTTGAACTTTCGATTTCATATGGACTGATATGGATTTCAAATGTACCGCTTATTATTTATAGAATAAACATTACTTCTTCATAGTTTTTTTTATGTTTATTTATTTATTTTTGCATTATAGCAAGTAAACTAACAATAATAGGCACAAAGAATAGCTAAACTGTGATTAATAACATTTTTTAGTAAAGTTGGTTAGTTCTTATCTAAACAAAGGTGACCACTATTATCATGCAAAAGATTATATTATGCTATGAGCCATTTCTTTTCATATTGTTACAGAGTTTTATCATACAACTCATAATTATATTCATATGATATTATATCAACATATATTCATCAAAACACACATCTCACCCCTAACTAAATTCATTTCATTTTTATGTCTTTTTCCAACCTAATGATAATAATATATATAAAAAAACAAAAAGAATTGAAATGTTAATTACTTTCACTTGTCACACTTGCTTCAAAGAAACCAAATTCTTTTTCTGATCTATCTTAAAATTCCAAAACTTCCCTTTAGAAGAAACCAAATTCTTTTCACTTAAAAACTCCCAAGAAAACCATTTCTCGATCATCCGATCGACATCATGAACAACCACATTCGTCCCATTTCCAGCCCGAGCAAGCACACCCGCCATATAAATAGCCCCCATTCTCCCGGGTGACTCGGGCCCATCCCCACCCGGCCCATCCACAACAATAACATCCCACTTAGTCTTAAACACTTCTTTAGGAAGCCCGGTTAATGCGATCTTACATTTGGCGGTAAGTGTTCGTATCCCAGACCGCAACGAACAACTAGAGTGCGTTCTCGCGTGTTTTAGCAACTTATACGCTTCCTTAGCCGATGTTTTGTACCTTATTCTGAAAACCCGTGTTGACCCATTCACATTACTTGTCATTTTAATTAGCTTTTCGGGTTTGTCTTCTAGAAAAATTGTTGTACCGCCTTCGTTGATGGATGGTAGTTTGAGATATTGATCTTCTAGCCCGAAAACAAGAAGGTTACAAGGAGATTTTTGTAAAATAATATCGTAGAGAAACCTAAGCTCTTTATCGGATAATATTTTGTCACCATACGTGTCGGCACGCTTATTGTTTGTGTTTGGATCATGTTCTAGGTTGAGGATATAAGAAGTGTTGATGGTGATTCGGAGTACTCGAAAGAGGGATGCACTGACTAGGATGAATATGAGAATGAGGATCAATTTCCTCTTGGTAAGGTTCATTTTGAATGAAGATTTGTGTATAATATGAGACAATGTTAGGGAGTGAAAATGAATAAAGAGAAGTTTTTGGGACTAAATATTTTTGTTGATTTGAGTGAAAATGAAGGAATTAATGATTGTTGCTTTGATTTGAAGCATAGATATTGTTGGGCAATCACCAAACTGTTGTTTAATGTTTAGGATATTTATGTCATGCAACAATATACTATCAAATTAGCATAATGTGAAAAGAGTGTTAACTTGGATAATATTTACCCTTATTATTGTTATTATGTTTAATGAGGATGTAAACAACTACACAAGATTTGTGCTCAAAACATGAAAAATAATGAGACCCTAATGGTGAAAACGAATCCAACTTTTGACGAACTGTTTGGTGAGAAGTCCGTTTATGTCTGTTTGTTTAATAAATGAATGAACATGGAGACAGAATTTCGTTCGATTAACTAAATGAACGAACACGAATAGAGACCATGTTCGTTCAACTGTGTTCGTGAACGTTCCAAAAGGTGTTCATTACATCCGTTTATGTTTGTTCATTATAGGTTAATTATATTTTTAAGCAAGATTATTGACTATAAAACGAAAATATATATGAGTATTATTATGTGATTAATTTATACGTAAAGTAACATACGAGTATATTAAGTATATTAAAACAAACCAACACAAACTTGGTAGTTGGACCGAACCGTTGACATTGACAATTCTCGGTTATTCAAGTCAAATAAATCATTATTCCTGTTCATTTATGTCACGAACAAGCTCATTTCCGTAATGAACAAACACGAACAATAAATTTGTTCGGTTAGGTGTTCATAACCCGTTCGTTTCCCACCGACATGAACAAGGCCTTATTTGGTTCGGTTCAGTCCGTTTACGGAGCTACCAATGGGTGTGGTTGACTTGACATACGAACTCTCCAAAATGCACCACATGGGTTGAAGTGAAAATTGGGATGTAATGGTGCTTTCTTACTCTCTTTTTTTATTTGGTTTTAATTTGGTAGTAGTTGGAAGAGGTTGGTAAGTGGGTTATAAGGCTGCACTCACTTTAGACTTTCTCTCCGGCTTTAAGATTAAGAAATTCGGACATTTTATTTTTATTTAAACTAAACTAGCTTTAGAACACGTATATTACATAAAATGAAATAAATAATATTTATTTCAGCAATACGACATAAATACGTATTCCAATATTACTGACGTATATTATCTCTGCTTATATAACACGGTTACCAACTGATTTTACATGTAGCATAATTCCATTACATAACCATGTTTAATTTTTTATTCTTGAATTTCAATTTAAGTTGGCAGTACTTCATATAGTTGGAAATGACTCGGTATATAAAATGACTCGGTATATAGATGTTTACCCATTCTTAGTTGAATTAGAAAGAAAAATGTTATGGATTCATCAAGTCAACCGACTCATTTGAGTGCGTTTTGTTGTATTCGCTTTGAACCAAACCAAATTTAAAAGTTTTTTAATACAAACCATTTAGATCTGAACCTATTTTGGTCAAATTTGTTTTAACCCGCCACCAACCTAACACGTCCGTTTTGCCAAACTTAGTTACAATTTGTTGAAAAATATTATCAAAAGGATGTCAAATGCTGTTTTGCGTCTTAGGAGATTAAAAATAAATAAAAGCTTTGGTGTCCTACGTAGAAGCCAGGTAAAAGTGTAAAACCCTTTGTGATAAACCATCTATAAAAATCATAGGACTCCTCCAATATCTTGCTAACCAATATAATCGAGTAAATCATAGCAACCCTCGTGTTTAGTTGCCATCATTGAACTTGAAACCCTGAACAGATTGTCGGTGATAAGCTGAAGGAGAGGATGACGTCAAGTCGTCATGTCCCTCATGCCCTGGGCAACACACGTGCTACAATGGTCGGGACAAAGGGTCGCGGTCCCATGAGGGTGAGCTAATTTGAATAGGGGTCTTGTGGCCAATAAATACAACCCCTCTCACTTCATTTTCTTAATCAAACTTAACACACAAAGATCTCATTTTGTACCAGAATTTGATGAAACTTTGTCGCTATAAAACATCATTCTTGTAACGCGAAACAATTCAACAACACTCATAGCACGCAACTCGAAGGAATGAAGGGGACAAAATTGCTTTAATGATAAAAAATTTTCGCAATGAAGTAACAAATGGTACTATGGTAGAGCTTTCGTTTTAGCAACCATAGTCAATCCAATTTACCTCGGTATATAAGAGAACTCATCCGGTGCGTACAACATATTCAAAGTCATATAAACTTCAAAAAAGAAAAATGTTATGTGAAAATAACCAACAATAACTTTAAAAAAATGAATAAATAATATAAAATGAAATAAAACAAAAGGCAGAGAGAAAGGAAGGCGATAGTATCAATTAAAATTTAAAAGTGCAACCCAAAGTATACGTTGCTTGTTATGTGATGACTTTCATATAGAATAATTAATTTAATTCCACTAAACGTATCATTTGGTGAAGCAAATAATATAATTCCACTAAAATGTCTCATTTGGTGAAGGTTGCAACATATAATAATATGATTTATTGTGTGGATTTTCTTTGGTGTGGTGTGGTGTGGTGTGGTGTGATTTGATGACCGTTAGACGGTTCGATTATAAGAAAAATAAGATGCAACCATATGTTTGACTATGCTTGATTCTTCATATCTCCGATCACACAGCTCCCTTAATTCTCAATATCTTGAATTATTCGTTGGAATTGTATCTTTTTAGAAATCATTACAAAAAACGTGTCATTATATTTTCATGTGTTAGGATACCATATGTTTTTTCAACGAAAATGCCTCTGATTTTAAATCATTTCCATGTATTCAAAAAGATTGTGACGACCCTGTAACGAGCATGGACGAAGCTTATTGAGGGCCAGCACACCTCCCCCCCCCCCCAAAAAAAATCTCTTCTGTTTTTTTGCGCGGTGTAAAGTTACCAGCTTTCGCCGAAAATTTGGACCCCCTTCCTCTGTTTTTTTCACAGTAGTGTTAATTAAACTCGTTTTTCACATGAAAATTTGTATATGTAGTGTCAATTTACCCGCTTTTGGACGGAAATTTGATTAATGATTGTTATCAAGAGACATGTTTGCGGGTGAGGGTCCTGAGTTGGGAACAACAAACTTTTAATCAAACATATTAATGTATTGTTATTATATCTTAAGTATGGGCTGTATGTTATATATCTCTAGTCTCTTCTCACCAACTTGTCTCCTACTAAAACTCTAAAAGGCATCTTTCAAACGGCATCTATTTTCTATAATCATTTGTTAACATAACATCATGAAAGAGAACGTCACTAAATAAATATATTTCACCATAATGTTTTCTAATACATCTATGATTAACATTGTTATCAAGAGACATGTCAAGATTTTTTTAACTTAGTTGTGTGTTGCGTTAATTCACTTTAAATGCGACATAATTATGCAAAAACTAAAATATGTTAAATATAATTTAAAATTAAAAGAAATTATAATTATAATTACAATATGTCAAATGATTATGAATTCGATGAAATTGGATATAGTAAACGGTGTTAGTGACCGTGGCAAAAGTAGTTGTAACCAATGTTTTAATAATTGGTTTTGAACTCATACCGGACTGAGTTAAAAAATGGTATAACTGGTTAAACCGAGTTGTACAGGGAGATTCAACCGGGTTGGGTAAATCTCTTGGGCTTATGATTCCATAATAAAATATAACCCAAATTTTAATCTATAGTAACAAAAATAATACAAAAGCACTAGATTTTCGAAAAATAATCCAAAGGTTTACATTTTCTTTAATGTTAATCACTAGGTTAAAAGTAGTTTTTAAAATATGGGCTGCAAAATATCAAAAATCTCTTGGGCATAAAACAGGTTTGCAGGTTTAAACAGGTATTTTACAAAAAACCGCTGGTTCGATGAGCAAACCGCCCATAAATACCGGGCTCAAAATACCGACCGGATATGCAAAACCCTGTATTACCTGTTCAACCGGCCGGTACGAACCAATTTTAAAACACTGGTTGTCTAGTTGTAACAATGATGTTGAATTACTTTACCTCATTAATTTGGAGCAAATTCACTTAATTTTCTTTTAAATCTTTATATGTATGCACGGACCCTTAACATATTGGTCCGTGTATTTTTGCCTCATACACAACCTCTAAAGAACGGGTCGTATGTGATAATATGATTAAACTAGTGTCTACGTCGAGTATTTGCTACTTTCCAGCCATTTAGAATCAAAACCATCATGCAAAACATACATTAACTTTTCTCCGAAAACCAGAAACTATTTATTAAAATGTTATATTATACTTCAAATGGTGAAAAACATCATTTTCTGATGTCATTTTATTATTATAAGTTAACAAGTGACATATCTTAATTAAATATGATTAGTGGCTTTATAAACAACATTAAATCCTTAAATTGGATAGGCGGAGGTGTGAACCCCACACCAACTCGGATCCACAACCAAAGCTCCAACTCACCATCAATGTAACCGCGTATCACAATCGCACACTTGTCGGTATATAATTGGTAGACTAGCTATAATATCCTGACTCATTCACAACTCACTGAGTCAAACCAGGCTGGGAAAAACTTGTTTAAACTAGACCCAAATGCATAATATTATTTAGAGTAAACTTCTATTTTCTTTCATCTGGTTTGTTCCTATATGCGGTTTTAGTCCAACAGTTTTAAACCTGCGATTTTCATCCCTGTGGTTCATTCCACTTGCAATTAAACCCGACCCCACTAACCCCGTTAAGTCTAGTCGTTAAAGTCATCAACGTGTCCCTCACGTGAGGGGCAGTTTTGTCCTTTTTCTCTCAAAATAAATCTCAACCCTAAATCTCAAGCCCCTTCGCGTGAGGCGCTGAGGTATATTTGGCGAAATAAAGGACAAAAACGCCCCTCACGTGAGGGGCACGGTGATGAGCTTAACGAGGTTAGTGAGGTCGGGTTTAATTACAAGTGAAATGAAACCACAGGGACGAAAATCACAAATTTGAAACTATTTGGCTAAAACTGCAGATTTTGACAAACCACATGAATGAAAAACGCAGTTTACTCTATTATTTATTTGTTTAAATCACTATCTAAAAACAAGAAATGTGTAGGCTTTTTTGGCTTAAGCTATGACCAAGTCTCTTTGTTTCACCATCCAATTTCTTGGCAACTTCTTAATAATAATATAAGAGTAACTACTTGTGTTGTAGATGTCATCAAACCTGTCTATAATATTATCAACACTTTCATTTCTAGACGAACAAGATCCGGTTTTCACATTTGTTTCGTTTTGTTAGACGCGCAAATCTTGCTTGCTTGTAATGGGAAGGAATAGTGAAGAGCCAAGAATCATTCAAACTAGACCAAAGGTACAAACTTTACTAATCCTTTTTCTTTCAAATGATATAAAAACTTATGGTATAGACTATAGTTATAATTTATAAACTTGTGTAATAACTTGATATGATATATCAGGGTGGAGTGGAGCGCGATATGGTGAAATCTCTTTACAAGAAAAGTGAAACCGAGAGACCAAACAGTTTGATCATTAAGGTATGTATTTAATGTTGTTACAAGATTTTTGATCATTTTAAGGAAGATCTAAATAGTAAATTCTAATGATGAATATGAATATGAAAAACAGAAAGCACATAGAGTCATACCGCCACATATCATAGCCGAAGCGATATCAAATCTTCACGGTGTAGACCTCAGATGGTCAGGCCCCATTACACCCGCGGAGATGCAATATGTGGAACAATATGTTGTTGCAAAGTATCCCGAATATTCAAATGCACTCGTTGAAGGAAAAGACAAGCCGGATCTTTATGAACTTTGTGTGAAAGAAGAACCATCCGAGCCTTCTCCAGAAGACAAGCAAAAATCACCACGAGGGGTGTTTTGGGAAACTCGTGGGAATAACTTTCACGATCTAGTACGAATCCAACTTGAGCCATCAAGATTGTTAGATATCCTCACGAAAAAATCATCGTATCTTGGAAGTTTTATCTCAATACCCGAGATTCAAGCAAGAAACAAAGTTTTAAAACATTGTGGATTACGCGAAGAAGAGTATCTTGTATTATTCACTTCGAGCTATCGAGATGCCATGATGTTGGTTGGTGAAAGCTACCCGTTTTTCAGGGGGAATTATTACATGACGGTCATGAACGAAGAGCGTGACTACATAAGAGCGTTTGCGGGTTATAAAGACTCAAAGGTGGTTTTAGCACCCAAGGCATGGTTAGATCTACGGATCAAAGGTTCACAACTGAGTCAGTATTTCAGAAGGAAAAGTAAACAAAGCCCGAAAGGGTTGTTTTGTTATCCCGCGAATGTAAATGGGACACACTACTCGATGCACTGGGTCTCAGAAGCACATAGAAACTCGTGGCATGTGTTGCTTGATGCAACGTCTATGGTTATGGGGAAAGATCGGTTGAACTTAGCGCTACATAGGCCTGATTTCGTGCTTTGCGGTCCTGAGAACACGGCCACGCAATGTTCGATGATTACTTGTTTACTTGTTAGGAGGGAATCATTTGAAACTGCATCAGTACCACATGCTATCTAGCTTGTTAACTATAGTTGTCTCATTGTTTTTAGCATGTAACATAGTTTGTTGCGTATAATAAAAGCTATGAAAATTGTAATCCAAAAGACATGCCTTGTATTTGGTTTCATTTTTCTTTTCTTAAAATGCTAACAAAGATGAGAGATAATTTTAAAAATTTTATATTTAAATGTTATATGTAGAGTGGAGACATATCATTTAAATCCCAAAGTCCAAACACCCCTCTAGAGGTGTACAAAACCGGTTTTAAACCCAACCCGAACCGGTTTATAAATCGAACCGGTTTGGTCAACGACTGGTCAAAACCGGTTTGACTCAAACCGAACCGGTTTATAAACCGGTTTGGAAGCAGGGTAGGCCGACCTGGTCACACCGGTTCGGTTCAGTTTAACTTTAACCGGTTTTTCTCAAACCGGTTCGGTTTTAAAACCGGTTTGATAGATTTGAAGGGGAACCGGTCTAGAAACTGACGGTTTGGGTCGTTTTGGAACCCGGTTTGGGTGAAACCGGTTTTAAACCCAAACCAGTTCGGTTCGGTTTGCCTAAAACCGGTCCCAAACCGGTTTTTTTTTGTACACCTCTACACCCCTCTTTTCTTAAAGCCCAATAAATATGAACTAAATCACCCAAAAAAAAACTGATGGGCTAAATATTAAGCCCAAAGACAGGAGCCCAAGAAAGTCAAAACGAGCCAAGCTTGGGAATCGATTAACTGATGAGCTGTCGTAAGTCAAAATGAGCCAAGCTTGAGCCTAGTTAAGCTCGGGCTCAGCTTGCTTGTATCCCTAGCTAAGAAAGTAAGAAGTGGATTCAAGAATCCGCAACAAACAAGAGCCGAAAATGAAATCACAAGAGTATGTTAATTGTGATTCAAACTATTAATAACGTTTTTTTTCTTGTAGTAAAGCGAAACTGAATCGTTAAAAACTAAAACCAAAACAAGCTAAACCGATTATCGGTTTACGGTTTAGGTTTGTCAATTCTACAGGACAAACAATACATAGGTTACCGTTAAATTAATGACAGGGTCATCTCCGAGACTTTAGATGCACCATATATTAAACTTTAGAAACAAACTCTTGCACAAAATAACTATACCCAAATTCAAATATCAAAAGCACCCCTTTGCTAAAGTGGGAATATTAATATTTGCCTTTAAATATTATATCAACACTTCACTGCATGTTGCAACAACACAAACTAACAATAGCAGCAACAAATTAAACTTGAATCAAGAAATATTCCCAAACTCGCAACTTATAATAAATCTGAACAATCTGTTATAGACAAAAGTAGATTTTCAAAATACAACTAGATGCAACTGGTAAATGGAAGCGCTTCGTGTCTTTTACTCGTCTGTTATGTTTGAAATTTTATATTTGTGTGTGATATTGATATTAATTATATTTTTTCTAACGAATTCTGTTCAGCTTTTGCAAAAGGGAACTGCTACTCGATTGTCCATTTTTCAAGTGAGGCTCAATAAATGTGCCTCTTGTTCCTAGGTGAGTGCTTCAGCATCGTCTATGCCAAGAACATGAGAAGATAAAAGCCGAGCAAAAGAAACACAAGGAGGTCAATTTTGACTATTTTAGAACTTTTGGTACTAATCAGATGATATTAAATGCTATCAAACACAACTTAAAGTTATGATCAGAAAACTACTTCAAAGCAAGACAAACCTAATCCTTTTGATGTACCTTGTGTTTCAAAACTTTGCATTTTTTTATGTTTAAATTTCCTTATTTAAAATGTTATCACGTGACCAATTTTGTATAAATACATCACGTGAGGATCGATAAATAACAGAAAACGAGTATTGTGTTGTATATTGTCGCCACCGCGTCAATATACAACCCATATAGAATTAGAGGCCTAGAAATAATGGAGTCCCAAAGCCATTGCCTTATTTGGCTAGCCCATGGGCTGGGCCTGTCAGTCTGTCAAAATAGTTTTACCCGTTCAATCTACAGTCGGGTTTTTCCCGGTCTGCTAAGAGTATAAACCATAAACCAAACGTTTAGTTTGGTTAGAAACTTCGAAAACAGACCAACAAAAAGACCAAGAACACAACAAAAGCAACAACCGGTTTCAAACCAAACAATGAACATACGAAGGACAATTCGACTAACTAAAAATATATCAGAAATTGTCACTGTCAGATTCATACAGTTAAAAATATTAATAATAATATCTACACAAGAACAGAAAAGGCCTTAAAAACTAGACATTCAACAGCTCACCAAACACATTCTCAACTAACTATTCTTTTGGAATTATAGAAAATATACAAACATTTAATAAAAAAACATAATAACTAATATAAACATAACTTTGGTCTATAATATGTTAAACATAAGGCAAGAGATAAAAGATGAAAATTTATTCGAGAAACGTATTAAAAAGAAATGTCGATAAACCGATCCAGAACATACGTAACCAGAAACTACATTACACAACAAAACATTAACTTAAAAACAAACTGCTTACAGAACACTCTATATGCGACTTCGAACCTCAGTATTTCGTTCTGCCGTCACCTTCAGTGATCACATCCGAGAAACCGCCACCAGCCGGAATCATGGGCAAAACATGTTCTTGATGTGGCACAATAACATCCAACAGGTAGGGCCCGGGTGTATCCAACATCTTCTGAATAGCCGCCCGAAGATCCGCCTTTCGTGTCACACGCGCAGCCGGGATATCACACGCTTCAGCAAACTTCAACATGTTCGGGAATATTTCAGCCTCGTTTGACGGGTTACCTAAATACGTATGAGCCCGATTCGCCTTGTAAAACCGATCCTCCCATTGTACCACCATACCCAAATGCTGATTATTAAGTAATAATATCTTAACGGGCAGATTTTCAACACGGATAGTCGCTAACTCTTGAACGTTCATTATAAAGCTCCCGTCACCGTCGATATCAACCACTACCGCATCCGGTCTTGCAACAGCTGCCCCGATAGCAGCGGGCAGCCCGAAACCCATCGCCCCGAGTCCACCCGAAGTCAACCATTGTCTCGGTTTGTTATACTTGTAAAACTGAGCAGCCCACATCTGATGCTGCCCGACCCCGGTGCTAATAATCGCGTTCCCGCCCGTTAACTCGTCAAGAACCTGAATCGCATACTGCGGTGAAATCGCTTCACCAAACGTTTTAAAACTCAACGGGAACTTCACCTTTTGCTCATCCAACTCCTTCCTCCAATTCCCGAAATCAAGATTATTATTACCCTCCAAAATCTTGTTAAGCCCCTGTAACGCAACCTTTATATCACCACAAACCGACACATGAGGCTGCTTATTCTTCCCGATTTCCGCCGGGTCAATATCAATATGCACAATCTTCGCCCGGCTAGCAAACGCCTCGAGCTTCCCGGTCACACGGTCATCAAACCTTACCCCAAACGCAAGCAACAAATCACTCTTATCAACCGCGTAATTCGCGTAAACCGTCCCATGCATCCCCAACATATGAAGCGACAAATCATTCGAAGCCGGGTACGCTCCAAGCCCATCAAAGTACTCGCAACCGGAATCCCCGTAAGCTCCACAAACCGCCTCAACTCATCACCCGAATTCAAACACCCACCGCCCACATACAAAACCGGCCTCTTCGCTTCGGATACCAACCGAACAATCTGCTCTAAACTATTATCATCACTTTGCGTTTTCGGTAACCTAGCAAGATACCCCGGTAACCTCATCGGTTCATCCCATTTCGGTACCACTAACTGTTGTTGTATATCCTTAGAAATATCAATTAAAACCGGACCCGGGCGACCTGAACTCGCTAAATAAAAGGCTTCCCTAACAATCCTAGGAATATCCTCTACATCTAACACAAGATAATTATGTTTAGTGATCGAACGGGTTACCTCGACAATAGGCGTCTCCTGTAAGGCGTCGGTCCCGATCATTCATCTCGGGACTTGACCGGAAATGGCAACCATGGGCACACTATCCAACAATGCATCAGCTAAGCCACTGACCAAATTGGTGGCTCCAGGGCCAGAAGTGGCTATGCACACCCCGGGTAAACCCGAGGCGCGGGCATAGCCCTCGGCCGCGAAGACACCGCCTTGTTCGTGGCGCGGGAGGATGTTTCGGATGATTTGGGAGCGGGTTAAGGCTTGGTGAATCTCCATTGATGCGCCCCCGGGTAGGCGAAGACGTCGGTGACGCCTTCGCGTTCCAAGGCTTCGACGAGAACGTCGGAGCCTTTACGGGGCTGGTCAGGGGCGAAACGAGCGGGCAACGGGGTAGGGGTAGTGGTAGGGGAATGAATAGTGGTGGGTGTGGGTTTGGAGTTGGAGAGGACGTTGGAGATAATAAGACGGTGTCGTTTTGGGGGTGTAGGGTGGACTGGGAATGTGAAGCGGTGGAGGATGGCGGTGGAAGATGGTGGTGGTGGTGGTGATGGGAGGGTTTGAAGGAGAGAGAGCCGCCATGTTTGAAGCGAAGAAGAATAATATTGTTGTGTCTAGGAATGGTGTTAATAATAATAATAATAATAATAATAATAATATAGGAGGAAGGAAGTGAATGGAAAGGATTCAAGGAACACAAAACATGTGGTTGGTTTTGGTTTTGAGCTCTCCACTGTTTAAGCACTGTGTTGAAAATATGAAAGGTACAAGTTTTTTTTAGTCCTTTTACTATAAATGTAAATTCCATTAAGTTTTTCATATTGTTTTGTAGGGGTGTTTTTCGAAACTATCTTAACCGGTCATTGGTTTGGTTTCACGGTTGGTTTTTTCTCCTAACTTTCGATCGGTTAGTTTCAAAAAACTCAAACCGCACGAACGGGTTGGTTGCGGTTTAAAATATAAAAAACCGTTACTCACAGTTTGATTCACGGTTTCACCTAAAAACCACGAAAACCGGACCATTAACACCACTACTTCTTTGTTAAAAAGAGTCCGCCTCGGCTACTAGGAATGAACTCGGTACCGAACTAGTACCAGCACCGAAAATCCCAATCCCAATTTTTCCAAAATCTTGGTATTGGTATCGTACCAATCCATAAACATCAAAAGTCAAACTGAATTGGTATTAACGAAACTGGTACCAAAAATCTCGGTTTGGTACCGATATAGTATCGATGTCATAGACAAAAAAAATTGAAAAATATCGACATTGAACAGTAGTTGGTATCGTACTGATCTGATAACGCCAAAATTTGGTGTTGACAGTACCGGTACAAAAAATGTTGGTTAGGTACAAGTACAATATCGGTGTCGTAGGCAAAAATTCAAATATTATCGGAATTGAACTGTACCGGTATCGTACTAATCCAGACCCAAACATTTTGAATTTCTTTCAAATGGCTCTCTTCCTACCGCTTATCTTGCCTAAAGAGTTTGCTCCTCTCTATCGGCTACAAAATTAAGGTAAAGCTAAGGCGTGAGGTCTTCCAAAAAATTATATATGATCAAATGGTTTAAAAACTGCTGCAAATGCTAGCATGTCAAATTTTTTTAGTTGAGATGGCATGTTAGTTTAATAAGTATAAAAGATTGTGCATTTTGTGTGTATATGGCATGTACAGTTCGATGTTAATCATAATACTGAGTTTTTTTTTCTTGCCCGCCAATTGTTGATGAAATGCCTAAACCGAAACTCACTTAAAAGAATCGACCATATTGTCATGTACTTGCTTTAAACGTGCCAAATTCTCAACTAAAATTATCTTGATTAGTCCGTTGATTTAACAGAATAATGTTGATGGTCTTGATTAGTTCACAACTCGAGGTTTAATTAGTTGATAATGTTGATCGGACTGATTAGTTGATTTAATTTCACATAACTTGAGACTTGATTTGTTGATTAGTTGTTTATTCTTTTTTTTGTCTTTAGAATGTTAAATTGATATCCCCTCGCTAAGAATTTAGAAGTGAAGTTTGATCTATCCCCTCGCCAAAAGGCGGTGCTTGAATGCCTTCGGGCTCCTCGGGCTCAGGATTTTCTAGCAGCCATCCCCATTGAAGGATTAGGCCAACGTATGTCGGGTTTGGAGTATCGGGCTATCCTTAAGTACCGGTTAATGATCTCTATTTTCCCGACTGATGAGCCTTGCCCAATTTGTCGTAAGGTCTGTTTGGATTCTTTTGGTGATCATGCGGTGCATTGCAAAGAATTGACTGGATTTAAATACAGACATGATTTGGTTAGGGATGTTCTGTGTGATGTTCTTAAACGGGTAAGGATTTCTGCTAAAAAGGAGGCCCCTGTTAACTTTCTCACGGATCCTCTTGAAGGGAGGTCTACTTTACGACCAGCTAATATTCTTGTGTTCGGCTGTGCAGGGGGAAACACGCCTGTGTGGATCTTACAGGAGTGTCTCCTCTTGTGGGGCTCAGGGACCGTGGGTTTGTTGTGGGTTAAGCTGCGTTGAAGGCTGAATCGGGCAAAGTTGTTAAACACGAGAAAGCTTGTTTAGATAATCAACATGTCTTTCTACCATTTACCTTTGATACATTTGGTTTTTGGGCCCCAGAGGTTGTGGATTTTTTTAGTAGGGTTCAGCGTGTCGTACACGGAACCTCTTCAGCTCCTAGGTCCCCAAGCTTCGAGCAAGATTGGTTTTGTTATTCAAAAGGGGGTTGCGGCGCAGCTTGTTGCCCGTTTACCTGCTACTTTATTGTAATCGTTTTATAGTAAATAATATATTTGTGTTTTTCCGTTAAAAAAAGTTGATACCGAAAGTACCATTGAGAATAAGAAAACGTCACTTCACGCTACAATGAAATTCTAGTAAAAGGCCTGAAAATACAATTTCGTTTTAGGCTTTTAAAATGATTGAACGAATCCTAAAAATAATTAATGTTTACAAAATGTTGTTAGTCTAAATAAATAATGTTTTATGTCGGCTATGAACTTCCAACAAAAGTATTGGTGGACTGAAGTCCACATCTTATAAGGCTGAGGGGTGTGGGGGGCGAGAGAGGGGGCGCGAGTGTGGGCTCCAGCCAATAATATTGTGACGTGTGGCAGAGAGAGAAACTTGATAAGATAGGTGTTGGTTGTGGTGCTCGCGCCCCTGGCCCTGGTGTGGAGGGGCGCGAGAGGGGGCGCGAGCGGTTTATTTTTTTATTTTTTTATAAATGTATTAAAAAAACGTATTATTAAAAAAACAAGAAATTATTTAAAAAAACACACATTTTTTTGAAAATTCATAATAAAAAAAAACATACTAAAAATTAAACAAACAATAATATTTAATAATAAAACTAATCTAATACAAGATCATCTGGTCGCCTCGCCCACAAATGTTCAACCAACTCATGTCGAAGCTCCCCGTGTATCTCATGGCTCTTGATATTTGCTATGTTATGAAGTTTTTGTTGATCACTGATTGTGGACGGTTGTGGCGGAATGTCACCTTGGTAGTTTTGGCATATAGCTTTGCCCTCGTCTTCTAACGTCATGTTGTGTAGGATAAGACACGTGTAGACGACGTCCATTATCCTCTCCCGAGTCCAATAACGTATCGGGTTCGCCAGAACATAATATTGTTTTTTTATAGCTCCAAAAGCTCTTTCAATATCTTTTCTAGCAGACTCTTGCTTCTTCGTAAAATACTTCCGTTTGTCGGCGATTGGATCTGTAAAAGCTTGAACTAACACAGCCCATTCGTTGTAAATACCATCGACCAGATAGTACCCGTACTTGAAGAGTTCTCCATTTGCAACAAAAGATTGAGGTGGTTCAACCCCGTCGATAAGGTCGTTGATCAAATGTGACTGATCGATAACATTAAGGTCGTTATTTGACCCAGCAACACCAAAAAAAGCATGCCAAAACCAAAGATCCTGTGACACCGCCGCCTCAAGTATGAGGGTCGGCCCTTCATGATCACCACGGTGGAACTGACCTCGCCAGGCCGTTGGACACATAGCCCATCCAACATGCGTACAATCGATGCTACCTAGCATCCCAGGAAAACCATGTTTTTCTGCGTGCACCTCATATATGCGTTGGATGTCATACGTTGTAGGTTTACGCAGATATCTCCGAGCGTAAGTCGATATGACTCCTACGTACAATATATATTACAAAATGTAATAAATATTTAATAAAAAGTAAAATTAATGTTTTTTACCTTGGCAGAAAAAATGAAGGGATTCACGTGCAACCCTTTTCGACATCTGTAAATACTCATCCAAAGCGTCCGACGAGATGCCGTACGCTAATTGACGGATAGCAGCCGTGCATTTTTGAAGAGGGGTAAAACCGGGAAGACCCCTAGCATCCTCCCTTTGTTGAAAAAAGGGATACCGTGCCTCTAAATCACTCGCTATACGCGTGAACAATTGCCTGCTCATTCGAAAACGAGTTCGAAAATCCGACTCCGCGTATACCGGTTGAGGGCTAAAATAATGCCTCATCAAAGTATCGTTAGCACCCGATCGATCACGATCACGATCACGAGGTGGTGCTCTAACCCTCGGGAGTCGGGGTTGATGGGCTTGATTTTGCAAGAGATTGACCACGGTTGCGGTCAAAACTCCCCCTACATGAAGAAGCAAATCATCCTCTTCGGAGGAGTCGGAATCAGACGAGTACGACGACATTATTTTTAAAAAAAAAATTGGGACGATGGGTTGTTTTTGGATTTTTTTTTTGAAGTTGTGGTAATTGATTTATATGAAATGGGTTATATATAGGAAAAAAATTTTGGGTTTTATAAAGGAGTTTGGGATATTATATATGAGTTTGGAGATTGAAGTTGTGTTTGATATGGTTAAAATGGGTTGATTTAGGGGTATTATATAGGATTTTGTAAAGGTTTTTTTAAAAAAAAACCCGAGCTCAACGGCTCTTTTGGGTGGGCCCACCAGCTTTTCCTCTCTCTTCTCCCGCGATCACCCTTGCGCCCGCCTGGAAATCCGCGCTCGCGCCCCTCTCGCGCCCCTCTCGCGCCTCGGTGGTGTGGTGCTCGCGCCCCGGGGCGCGAGCGGATGGCCTCACGCGCCCTTTCTCGCGCTCCACACCCCTCAGCCTAATATGTAATGAAAGATAAAAACATAAAATAATAGTTTGATCAACTTGAACTAGTATTGAATTTTTGCATGTAAAGACAAAATAATCATCAATATTACGGAGTATCTTTTTATAAGGGTTAAGTTTTTTAAGTGTTTTAATAGTCATTTAAATTCTTTATTTGTTTCTTTAAAGTTATTTGTTTTTTTCTTATGAGTTTTAATTTTGTTCCTTTTAGGTTTTTTTGTTAATTTAATTTTATTAAATTAATGACCAGCCTACCCATGAGGCTAATTGGCCAAATATCCATGTTAACCATATGGACGATTGATAAAATCTAACTACATCGGTTGAGGATTATATCTGTATTTTTTAAATCATAGAAACAAAATATATAATTTTATCAAATCACAATGACCAACTGTGTAATTTACACTCGAACCTTAATCAAAAGGTTACAAGTTAACCAAAATTTACTTCACCGAATAGTAATTAAGTTGCTCGTCATTCAAAAAATAATAAAGTTTCTCAAGTTATATATAGAGGCTTTAATCAATAACCATGTACCAAACCTGTCATGTTGCTACATCGGCACAAAATTCGGTTGCGGTACCACAACAATGCAAACTTGTCATGTACTAAACCTGTCATGTTGCGATAGCACAACGATGCAAATTTGGTTGGTACCGGCTAAATATGTTGCAACATTGGCACAAAATTAAAATAAAAATTTGTAATGCCCAAAACGGTATTGACACGCATACAATATATGACCAAAGTGACATGAATTTCATTGGTATCGGTTATGTTCGTCACGGTACCGGCATTAAACCCAAACAATAACTTAGTAAACGGCTAGAATAGTAATGACACCCGTATAAATTATGATAAAAAGTAACATATTTAAAATTACGTATATTCGGCCGGTAAAACCAGGGCGTTACAGCGGCGAGCTGAAGAGATTCCCTCGTTTGCGGTTATGTTCATTAAGAGACCGAAACTAAATAAAAAATAATTCCTTTGAATTAACATATTATTGAAAAAAGGGAAAGAAAAACAAAAGAAAAAACAATTTTAATAGCGAATTTAGTTCCATTTAAATCTCTCTGACGTTGCACTTGCAAGGATTTACACCATTAAAAGCAAACCTAGTTTCATCTAAATCTCTATAACCTTGCACTTGTAAGGATTTGAACTCATCATCTTTATTTTTAAAGAGTGAAAACCATGCCACTAGACCATTAGGTCATAGATACATAAATAATAATAATTATTATTATTATTAAAAATTAAAAAGAAAAAAAGAATTTGTGACAATCAACATCCCCTTTAAAACTTTTGGGTAATCAAAGCCAGATAAATACTTAATGAGTAGCCCTTCCCAAAAAAATATAAAAAGAAAATTTTATGTTATATTCTTAGGCTATGGGGTATACTCTAACCTCTATATGGGTTAACGTGACATGACACTTTAAAAATAGATTAAACCACTCCCCCACTTGTGTTAATTGTGTTAAAATGGCTCATGGATTATGCTTTTAATGGGTTAAAAGGAACATTATGTATTAAATATGTATTAATTACTAATTGATTTGTTATTATTTATTTTTGTAACTAACTAAATGTTTGATTTTGAATTAAATATTAATAGGAGAGAGATGAAGTTAAATGAGTTAAACCATTTCCTTTAGATGACATGAAGTGACTGAGAAAAAATGTGGAGCTTATGTAGAATTAAGATTAGTTAGAGTATACCTTATGACCTTATAATTCTATTGTAAGTGCTCGTTAGTCTTAATTTTATTTGTAGTTTTAGTTAAAAATAGCATTTTCGTCAAATGGTATGCAGGTGATGTCTAAGACTGGGGGTATTAAGGTCTCTAAGTTCGAAACTCATCTCAAAGACGTTATTCTATAGTGATGAATTTCATTATTTATGGTGTTATTAGATGAGTCAGACGTAGAGCATTAAAATTAATACGATCGATTGGCAACCCTTTTAGAAAGGCTTATTCACGTATTGAAGATGATTCCAAACAATGGTGGGTGGTGGGTGTGGGTGGGGGAGGTGATGTCTAAAACTGGGGGTATTAAGGTCTCTAAGTTCGAAACTCATCTCAAAGACGTTATTCTATAGTGATGAATTTCATTATTTATGGTGTTGTTAGATGAGTCAGACGTAGAGCATTAAAATTAACTAGCAGGGTGCCCACGCTATGCAGCGGGGCACAGACGCAACTCCACATTGAACACATAGTACGTGTCGGTACATACGTCACCTAATGACGGTGCATACGTAGCCTAAAATTGGACGTGTAACTCGTGCAAAGATAGTTGCGTGTAATCGAATATTGAACACGTGTAACTGGACGGGAATGCACGTTACCGACATTAAAACATGCTTAACCGATATACATTAATTTGAAATATACAGTAATTTGAAATATTTTTTTTTTAAAATTAACCGCCTCAAACCCGTTCCGACTCAACATCGTTCTGAGTCTTCTGACCTGGCCCCTTTCTACTTGAACCTGAACCACGACCATTTTTTCGTATCAACGCATTCCGACCCTATTGTACTTTTACAAATGACCCGAACTCGTCCGACTCGACCTATTACCCAGTTCTAAATGGTAAGTGCATAACATGCTAATTTTTAAAAGTAAAAACTATAGCAATATTATATCCAAATTAAAGAGAAAAATATGTTCGTTTTTATGATCTAATTTTTTTGAAAAAATATTAACGTGTGAAAAAGTTATGGCCGTTAAAAAATCGTGGGGTAGTTAGTTTTGAATTAGGGGACATATATACACTATTATTAAACTTTACAAGAAAGGTAGTGAAGATGAGGAACTAAAGTTGTAAGTATGATATTTGTGAGTAAAGATTTAATTACCCATAATTTCTAAATTTTTGATGCATTATGCGTTGTATATAAAGCAATGAGTTTTGTACCTCTTAAAATTTAAAAGGTCCCTAATTCATGCTTTATATATAGTATAGATATGATCGATTGGCAACCCTTTTAGAAAGGCTTATTCACGTATTGAAGGTGATTCCAAACAATGGTGGGTGGGGTGGGGGGTTAATAAAATTTGTTATTTAAAAAAATAACTTAAATATAAATAACATTAATTTGAATAGATTTCGTCCACTGCTGATACTTGGACCACCTCATCATTATTTCCCAACAAAAATCAATATAGGCGTGGAAGATTTTTTCTGTTATTTCTTTTTCCAATTTAATGTATTTTATTATGCCATAAATATTATTATTATTATTATTATTATTATTATTATTATTATTATTATAGTTAAGAAATAAAAAATACATTCACAATATGCTTTAGGGTTAATAATGTTTAAAACCAACAAATTACTATGTCACACATTACCACTTAAAAATCATGTTTAACCCCTAAACTTACTTTAAGGGTTATACATTTATATAACAATTTATAGTTATATGTTTATAATAAAATTGCATACTACAATTCAAGGTAAGGATGAGAGGTTGGTGCAAATGCAAGGAACATAACAAGACATAACCGTCATGGATGTTTGTTTACTACACGAGGATGTGAAAGTTCAAAGTAAAGATCATATAAAATTGCTCGGCATAAAAAGAAGTATATCAAATGAACAAGCGGCAAATCACCGACTACAAAAGTTTTGAGCAACTCTTCATGTAAAGGATATATTAAGATGCGAGAGAGATGCGTGTTGTGCTTTTTTTACCTTCATTGAGTTTTATCTCATTTGGTTTCCATTAGTTCATGTCTTATATATCATTTTATTAGTATTGTTGAAATACATGCTTATAGTTTTTCATCAGTTCAATAAACAAATATTTTCTGGAATAATATGAATTGTCTAATTGTTATATTGCTTAAATAATTTGTTGTTTATTTGCACATTATGTGAGAGCTGGTCATATGAGAGTTTGGGCTTGAAGTTCGAAAATATTATTGGACTTGAAGTTTAGTGAAGTGTTTTGGGCTTGCAGCAGCTCTCAGGTAGCAGTTTGGGCCTTTAATGTTTCGGCTTGTACAGTACAACTCCTTTTTTGCACAAATTGTGGATGTGCAAAAAAAAAAAAAAACCGAACCCGAAAAAAAAAACTGGTTCTAGGTTTTTACTATCTGAACCCGTATCTGACCCTACATGTAGGGTACACATAGAGTACGCATTTCAGTACCAAAACTCGTACCTGAAACCAAACCCGATTTGTACCACGTAATACATGAAAATCGGAACCGGTTCCATACCCGGAATCGGGTTTTTCCAATACCCAAAAAAGTGCAGCCTCTTAAAAGACCGAACCTGTACCCGAAAGATACCCGAATAATACCAGGAAAACCCGAAAACAGGTTTTTTTCAATACCTGAAAATAGGGTATTCAAATACCCGATTTTAGAATACCCGAGTATACTCGACTCGAACCCGGGTACATAGAGATATTTTTGACAATACTCAACCCCGAACCCAACCCTGACCTAAGTATGACCAATACCCGGGCATACTCAAATCCAGTTCCATGCCCAGAATCGATATTAAAAACATATTTATGTTAGCTTAATCAAAACATATCAATCCATCATTTAATCAAATAGCTAATTCGCTATCATGTAGTATCTAGTTTCTAGTCTTTTAGCTCTCGATATATATTCTAGGGTTTCACCACTTTGATTAAAGTGTGCTCATAAGATATATCATATCGATTTTCCTATTCTTGTTATGAGAGTTGCGAGTCTTTGTTTAGATTTATTGCATTGATAAATTTTGTTTACAGATCTGTTAATGGTTTAATTTTACTTTTATCACAAGAATATTAGAAAAGTTTAGTTATGTTATTATCTTAGTTTTGCGTTTTGAAGGACTAAGAATGTAAATTTGTTTTATCTAGAATTCAATTATAAAACCGTGTGTAGTGGATGGTTTGCGTCATGTGACTCCACGTCACAATAGGAGTTTTTTGACAAAAAAAGGTGTAGTGGATGGAGTCTCTATTAATCATTATTATTATTAAAAATAATATAACTAAAACCAACCCACTAGTCAACAATCACTTTCAAACCCCCCCCCCCCTCTTCCATCCGACGCTTTGTGAGGAACGTCCCCCACCCCAAAAGAGCCTATAGCGTCTGAGGGGTTGTTCCCGACACTATGGGCGCATTTTAGGTAGATATAGCGCTCCACTACACATGATCTAAGTGGTTTTGAATGTCACGTGAAGGGTTAACACCCCTCGAGCTTTTATAAAACCAAGGGTAACATATAACATGTTAATCAAAGTCTCTTAAGCCCATTATTATTTAGATTTGAAAGAAAACAATAATTTAACCACAACAAAATACCAAAACCTTTAAAATTAAAAAGACACATCTTCATCATGTGGACAAACAAAATAAACTAAAAACCATAATAAAACATTACTATCATCGGGATTACAAACACAAATGCAAATAACAAGAAATTTCAGTCACAAATTCAAAACACATCACTCAAAAAAACAAATCACCATCCTCCCTATTCATCTTCTTTTCGAAGGCCCGCTTCCACCAACATGCCTCGACGGCGCCCTCAATGCAATAATAACGCTCCTTTCCAACGCCTTAAATCTTGGGTTTATCGGCGGGGTCCCAAACGAAAGCGGGATCGCGAGAAAATGCTTGCCACAATTAGAACAAACACTCTCTTTGTTAAGTATGTCATTAGAATAATGAAACTTAACCTGACACCTAGGGCACATGGTCCAAAATTCTCCTGTTAACTTGCTAAAAGCCTCTAACAAAATGTTTAGGGCTCCATCTATACCAATAACATTATGATTTTTTCCACCCATAACTTGTTCATATAATTTGAAATATTTTTCATATATGTTCTCGAGTGTAACGGTGTTTTCAAGCCCGAGAACTCCGAACCAATCAGATTGACCATCGACTGTTTTCTTGTAGGACAAATAAATGTCGATGATCATGAAAAAAAAATGTTTAGCCATGGAAAGATAGCATGTGCTTCTTGGGCAAGTTTCCTTGCCTCAACATAATCTTCATTTTCAAATTTAAGTTCAGCCATTTTCTTCAAGTTAAGAGCTTGATTCTTGTAGAGAGACATATTCACTGAAATTGCATATGCAAAAATATTAGAATTCACATATGAACTAACTATATTTTTTCAAACTCTATAAATATCTAAAGGAATAAACAAAAAATGAAAACTTTGTATAGACATATACATAGTGAATTAGAAAAATCACCTTAAATCTTGATTATACAGAACAAAAGTCTTAGAATTTTAGAACTTCCCCTCACATTAGCCCCCTTTTATATGTATTTTTGCCCCCCAAAAAAAATCAAATGAACAAAACAAAAAATGTGAATATTTACTTTCTTTACGTTAATGACTCGATCCGCTTGTTGACCACAACAGCTAAGATGTTGATCACGTGGTTCATTGAAATTTATTCTTTTTTTAAACCGCTTATTGAAATAAACTTATTCCATTACCTAATTTGTTGATGTAATTATTAAATTTAGAATTAATTACATTGTTCGTTCTTTAGATAAATAATAAATTTTGTGTCATAAATTAAAAAATAGGTAAATTGGATTTTAATAATCTTATCTAACTTTATTGGCTGATAATAATTTCAACTTAGTTTATTCCCATTGTTGGTCCCAAATTTAAGAAATTTGGCTCTCAATGATCCCTCTTAAAAAAACTTAAAATCTGACTCTCAATGATCTCTCTTTATAAAAACTTAATGACATTAATGACTCGATCTGCTTCTTGACCACAACAACTAAGATGTTGATCAAATGGTTCGTTGAAATTTATTCTTCTTTTAAACCGCTTATTGAAAAAAACTTATTCCATTACTTAATTTGTTGATGTAATTATTAAATTTAGAATTAATTACATTGTTCGTTCTTTAGATAAATAATAAATTTTGTGTCAGAAATTAAAATAGGCAAATTGGATTATAATAATCTCATCTAACTTTATTGGTTGATAATAATTCCAACTTACTTTATTCCCATTGGTGGTCCCAAATTTAAGAAATTTGGCTCTTAATGGTCCCTCTTAAAAAAACTTAAAATCTGACTCTTAATGGTCCCTCTTTAAAAAAAACTTAATGACATTAATGACTCGATTTGCTTCTTGACCACAACAACTAAGATGTTGATCACGTGGTTCGTTGAAATTTATTCTTTTTTTAAACCGCTTATTGAAAAAAACTTATTCCATTACTTAATTTGTTGATGTAATTATTAAATTTAGAATTAATTACATTGTTCGTTCTTTAGATAAATAATAAATTTTGTGTCAGAAATTAAAATAGGCAAATTGGATTATAATAATCTCATCTAACTTTATTGATTGATAATAATTCCAACTTAGTTTATTCCCATTGGTGGTCCCAAATTTAAGAAATTTGGCTCTCAGTGGTCCCTCTTTAGAAAAAAATAAACGACGTTAAGTTTTTCCGAATTTCAATTTGATGTTTTACGGCTTTTGATCGAAAAGAGGATGTTAGTCGATTGATGTAAACTTGAGCTCGAAACGATTCTCCAAACAGCTTGATTAGTGCTTCAAATTGGGTGTTTGAACTTCACATTAGCAAAAAGAAAATAAGCTGTTTGGAGCATCATTGCTCCAAACAACTTGATTTGTGATTCAAATTGGGTGTTTGAACTTCAAATTTACAAAAAATAAGCTGTTTGGAGCATCATTTCGAACTAAGTTTAGTATCCTCCTTCCAAACAAAAACCCTAAAAAACCGGTTTGAAATTTAAGAAAAAGATTAAATGAACGCCATAAAGTTTTTTTAACCAGAGACTATTAAGAGCTAATTTTTTTTTTAAAATTTTGGACGACCAATAGAAATAAACTGAATTGTGATTATTAAAATCCAATTTGCCATTAAAATATGACCATTTACCTTATTTTTCATTAAATCGTTTCTTAAATACAACTAAGATGTTGATCACCAGGTTCATGATCCTGTTCATGAACCTAATTTGTTGGTGTAATTATAAAATTTATAAAAATTTATATTTTTCATCCTTTAGGTATATAGAAAATTTCATTTCATGTGGGCGAAGCTATGTGAGAATCAGGGGTGGCCCCGGCCACTGTCGTTTTCTCTGTTAGTAGGGTAAATTTCATGATTTTCTCGAAAATTTTGTAGGTATTCAACGCGGTCACCCCGATGTATTTTCCAAAATGCTACTTGTCACTATCGATTTTTTTAAATATAATACCCCATCATTTGTTTTTTTTTTCCTAAAACCTCGAAATATTTATAAACAAAAGTTACAAATAGTAGTCGAATAGTAAAAGATTTGTTTTTATAAATATTTTAGGTCTTGCAATTCTTCTTCTAGGTATTCACCCATAAGGATGAGATCGGTACGGCACCGGTGTCGGTGTCGGTGCTGGTACCGGTACCAAACTATTCGGTTCGATACCGGTATTGAATGTAAATTTTGAGATATACCGGTACCAAAACTCAAAACTTTGGTATCTATTCGATACCGACGGTACCAAATCTGTACCGATTTCGGTACTGATATCGGTATCAATACCGAATTTGCTTATCCCTACTCACCTTTCCTCTCGCACCATCATGAATATTTTAGCCTTTTAGTTCTTTGTTGGTTAAAAAATTATTTTGTTTTTTTCTTTATTGTAAGAACAATTGTTTGAATAAATGAAGAAAAATTAGATACATAGATGTCATATTGTTTGCTCCGACCCGACCAGAATCACCGACACGAACCGAATCGTCGACCTGAAAATTTTTTAGTCCGTAACTTTGGTCACCCCGTGACTAAGCCCAAGCCTCGTCACTGATTTCATGTAAACTAAGGAAAATACGTAAGTCAAAATACTAGTGTATACGTCAACTACTTCTTGAACATAACTAAGATGTCGATTACGTGGTTAATGATTTAATATTTATTTTTTTAGTGGGTTTTTTAGTGGGTTTTTAAAAAAGACTCCATAATTTGATATTTAGCTAATTTGATGATGTAATTATTAAAATTTAGAACAATTTACACCTTTTATTCTTTAAATGTATAACAACAGGAAGAGTTTATTCAACTAAAATAACTCAAATCCCATTTTCACTTTGTACATTCAAAAAGGAATCATCATCAACTAAAATTTCGAAGAAAATAGTTTGCCCACCAGGTGTTCGACAAAATGCCTCAATGAAATAATCTTTGTTTTTGGTGTTTTGAGGAGAGGAGGGAAACAGGTGGTTGCTCTCCTCCTTCCTCTTTGGTTCGGGTGTTCATTCCTCAAACTCAACTCGAGTTTTGTTTTATTATTATTTTTCTTGGTGTGGTACGTGGCTACCGGGGTGTTTTGTGGGTCGGGGGTGGTATGACCGGGGCTATTGAGGAGTTGTTTGGCCGTGTCCGTTTAGAGGCTTCCACTGTTGCCCGGATGGATTACCGGGGTCCAAGGGGGTTCGATTGGCCGCACATATTAAGCGGCTTCATTTGTCATCGGATGACAAGAAAGAGACATTACGGGAGGCGATCTCGACAAATTTGGATTTGTTTATTTCGGTTGGTGAGGCTTTAAAGGTCTCGCGTAGGTGGATGTGTGGAGCGTGTATGGAGTCACATGCTCTCCATCGGGGGTGCCATCATGATGACGGGTCGGTCTGGTACAAGTGTGTCACGGGAGATGTGGAGGAATATATAGTGGGGATTGCGAAGCCACATGTTGGGAGGGAAGTTGTCGCGGTGGGAATGGTGGAGGTGGATGTAGCTCTCCTTGAGCGTGTCTTCACTCTTCCTATTACGACTGTTAAAAACATTCCTCATAGTTGTCGTATGGCTTTTTCCCAAGCCTTAGTGGGTGCTCTGGGTAAGGTGGCGGCTATGCTAGAGTCTGTTGAGGCGTGGGTTAAACTGTTGTTGTTACCACGTTGCACCTTACGAGTTTTCAGACCTTCTAATCGTCAGCTACGCAGGTCTGGCAATAGAAAGTCTGAGCAATGCCGAATTATTCAATGGTCGCTATCCGCTTGGGGTGACCGTGACGGTTTCTTTGAGCTCCTTATATCGCTTTTTAACCAACCCCTAGGAGATGCCCCGGGTGGTGATGCGTTTGTACCCGAGTCTGACAACGCCGGGTTGGGCGCCAATGTTAAACAATGTTTGCGAAAAGTTGCGGACGGGCATTTCACTGCTGCGGTCAAGGTATTATGCTCTTCAAGGGTTGCACCTTTCGGTAAGGATACTTTGAACGCTTTGTTGTCTAAGCATCCCATCATGGCACCTCCGATTATGCCTGCTTCCTTGCTTTCTGAGTCTCCCCTTGTCGTGGATGTTGATAGTGTGCTTGGGTGCATTAAGTCTTTCCCTAAAGGGACTTCGTGTGGGCGGAACGGTTTGCGAGCCCAACACATTTTAGACGCGTTATGCGGAGAGGGGTCTCCGATTGCGGATGGTTTGCTCAAGGCTATCTCTGCGATGGTTAATTTATTTTTGGGGGGAAGGTGTCCTAAGATGTTGGCAGAGTTTGTTGTGTCTGCCCCACTTACGCCGTTGCTTAAACCGGACAATGTGATTAGACCTATTGCCGTTGGGGCCATTTGGAGGCGGTTGGTCTCTAAGGTGGCTATGAGGGGTGTCGGGAAGGAGATGGCTAAATACCTCGGTGACTTTCAATTTGGGGTGGGAGTCCCCAGTGGGGCAGAGGCCGTGCTTCATAGCGCGAACAGGTTTCTAAATCAGTTTCATTCGGATGGGTCATTGGCTATGCTTACTGTTGATTTCTCCAATGCCTTCAACTTAGTAGATAGGACGACCCTTCTACATGAGGTCCGGAGTCGATGTCCTTCCATTTCTCTTTGGGTGGGTTTTTTATATGGGCACTCGGCTAGGTTATATGTGGGTGATACTTTCATTAAATCCACCACTGGGGTTCAACAGGGGGACCCTCTTGGGCCTCTCCTTTTTGCCTTAGCTTTGCACCCACTTGTTCACCAAATCAAAGATCGGTGCAAGCTTCTCTTTCATGCTTGGTACTTGGATGATGGCACGATTATCGGGGATACTAGAGAGGTAGCCAAAGCATTATATATTATCAGGTCTGAGGGGCCTCGTTTGGATCTTGAATTAAACGTTAAGAAAACAGAGTTATTTTGGCCAACATGCAATAGGGTGAAGGCACATGAGGGGTTGTTCCCTTGCGGGATTGGAAGGCCGGTGCTTGGCGTGAAACTCCTTGGTGGTGCTGTAAGCCAGGATGCGGGGTTTATCAGCAGTTTGGCTATGAAAAGGGCATCTAGCGCTGTGGAACTGATGAGCTATCTCCCAAGACTTCGGGATCCTCAATACGAGCTTCTTTTGCTTCGCTCATGTATGGGAGTCGCTAAGCTTTTGTTCGGTTTGAGAACGTGCCAACCTATGTATGTGGGGGAAGCTGTTTCTATATTTGACAATGGTCTTCGAAGGGCGATTGAGGACATCGTGGTTTGTGGAGGTCCGTTTTTTGGGGATCTCCAATGGAGGTTGGCATCACTTCCGACCCGTTATGGGGGGTTGGGTCTCTGTTCGGCCGAGAATGTATCTACATATGCTTTTGTGGCTTCGAGAGCACAGTCGTGGTGTTTGTAAGACCATATTCTTCGGGGTTGTGATATTTATGGGTTGGACCCTGATTATGGGTGTGCGATGGATTGTTTACGTACTTCACTTCCAGATTTTGATCTTAGCGGGTTCTCTAATAAAGACACCGCCCCCCCTAAAGCCCAACATGTTGTGGCGAGTGCCTTATTTAGTGGAATCGTCAAGAGTTTAGAAGTGAAGTTTGATCTATCCCCTCGCCAAAAGGCGGTGTTTGAATGCCTTCGGGCTCCTCGGGCTCAGGATTTTCTAACGGCCATCCCCATTGAAGGATTAGGCCAACGTATGTCGGGTTTGGAGTATCGGGCTATCCTTAAGTACCGGTTAATGATCTCTATGTTCCCGACGGATGAACCTTGCCCAATTTGTCACAAGGTCTGTTTGGATTCTTTTGGTGACCATGCGGTGCATTGCAAAGAATTGCCTGGCTTTAAATACAGTCATGATCTGGTTAGGGATGTTCTTTGTGATGTTCTTAAACGGGCAGGGATTTCTGCTAAAAAGGAGGCCCTTATTAACTTTCTCACGGATCCTCTTGAAGGGAGGTCTACTTTACGACCAGCTGATATTCTTGTGTTCGGGTGGGCAGGGGGGAAACACGCCTGTGTGGATCTTACAGGAGTGTCTCCTCTTGTTGGGCTCAGGGACCGTGGGTTTGTTGTGGGTCAGGCTGCGTTGAAGGCTGAATTGGGCAAAGTTGTTAAACACGAGAAAGCTTGTTTAGATAATCAACATGTCTTTCTACCATTTTCCTTTGATATATTTGGTTTTCTGGCTCCAGAGGCTGTGAAATTTTTGAGTAGGGTTCAGTGCGTCGTACACGGAACCTCTTCAGCTTCTAGGTTCTAAAGCTTCGTTTTTAGCAGGATTGGCTTTGCTATTTAAAAAAGTTTTGAGTTTTCAACCAAACTAAGAAAATTATATAATTCAATTGTGATCATTTTCTTGTCTTTACATTAAACCACTTGTTGAACACAACAGCTACGATGATTTTAATTTCATGGTTCATGATCCTGTTTATTCGTTTTAAAATTAGTTATTAAAAATATAACTTATTCCATAATTTATTTTTATTATTTGCCTAAATTGATGATGTAATTATTAAATTTATGACTAATTACATTTTTTTTCCTTTGGAAATATAACAAAGTTTCACTTAAAGTAATAATATGACAGAAATCAAAATAGATCATTTTCATGTCTTCGTGTTAAACCACTTCTTGAATACAACTAAGATGTTGATCACTTGGTTCGTGGTTTGTTATTTAAAATTATACTTATCATGCAATTTGAAATTTACCTAAATTGATGGTGTAATTATTAATGGATATTTTGAAAAAATTCCATATTTCATTCTTTAGGTATATAGAGAAATTTCATTTGATGTGCTTAAACTAAGGAGAAGGAAAAAAAAAACAAAATGCGAACATCTACTCGTCTTTCGTTAAACCACTTCCTGAACACAACAATCAAGGTCAGCCTTGGGGGTGGGCGAGCCACACCCCAGCCGAGGCCGTTTTTCTCCAATGGGGGATACATTTATATAAATTTGAAACCTTATAAAAAATATTGGATCCAATAAAACTTTATAAACATCGCCCCAAACACTTTTTTCTATTAATAATCGAACTAAAAGAAATTGGTTTGTATATATCATCACTCGTTACGACCTAACAATTTTTCTTTTTGGCTTGGCCAAGGTATGCAATTCCCTTGGACTGGCCTTGACAGGTGTAATTATTAAATTTAGAACACATTACACTTTCTTTTCTTTAAAAATTTCTTTACTCGTCCTTAAAAGAATAACATTTATCAAATGTGATTATGTGACCATATACTTGTCTTTACGTCGGACCACTTCTTGAGGACAACATTGTTCATGACTACATATTCTTTTTCTTAAATCGTTTATTGAAAAAAAAATCATATTTTGATATTTGCCTAATTTGATTATATAATTATAAAATTTTTAATTTACACTTTTCGTCGTATATATCATATTTCACTTTTCTTCTATAAAAGTAAGGGAATAACATAAATAAAATATGTACGTTTACTTGTCTTCACATCTATCCACTTTTTTAACACAACAACTAAGATGATGATCACGTGGTTCATGGTCGTATCGTCATTTTTAAAGTGGTCATTAAAACAAAAATTGTTTCATAATTTGATGGTGTAATTATTAAATTTAGAACAAATTTCATTTTACGTTTTTTAGGTAGATATCAAAATTTACTTTTCGTTCGTAAATAAAATGATAGAAATCAAAATGTGATTATCTACTTGTCTCTACATCAAACCACTTCTTTCAACACAAGATTCATGTGGTTCATGACATTATTCTTTATCATTTTAATACAATTATCGAAAAAAATCAATTCTATAACTTGATATAAACCTAATTTGATGATGTAATGATTAAATGTAGAAGAAGTTACGAGTTTTGTTCTTCAGGTACAAAACAAATTTTACATTTCGTTTTTAAATTAACGAAATGACAATTTTCATTCTTTATGTTCATATTTTGTCATGGCTTACGTTCTTTCCACTAACAAGTGTTAACTTTTTTTGTCCACTAGTGTAAATGACATAAACTATGACAATATGTGAACATAAAGGATGACTTGTGTGACTTTCTTAGTTTAAGGACATTAAGTGAAATATGTTATATATATATAGGATGACATAAAATACAATTTGTTCTTAAATTGTTATGATGTCTTAAAATATTTGTTATTACATGAATACTCTTTTCTCGTTTCCTTTTACATTTTCATTAGTTTACTATTAATAATACGTCCAAAAACATGTTTTTCTTTCTTTTTTATAACCATTGGTGACTGACATCTAACTTGCTTGGTAAACCTATTTTGAATATATGTAAGTGAAAACCACAATGTATGTGGCAATGGCATAAAGTATGACAAAATGTGTACACAAGGCTATCTGTAGTGGGCGTGAGTTAGGGGCGAATTTGGGCGCGAACACCGCCCTCCTCCCCCCGGTGATATGTGGGCGATTTGGGATGGTGGCGGGGTTTAATTGTCACCTAGAGGAGATGAAGGTTATTATTATTATATTATATATTATTATTATATTACTATTGTATATATATGTATATGTATATATATATGTTGTGTGTGTAATATATATGTATATGTATATGTGTTGTGTGCGTGTATATGTATATATGTATATGTATACATGTTGTGTGTGTGATATATATATGTATACGTATATGTATATATGTTGTGTGTATATATATATATGTATATGCAAAATGAATACTAGAAACAACCCGAACCACCCATTGCCTTCTTTCGGTCAACACCATGGTTCGCAAAACCAACTGAACGTGAACTTACAATGGAACCCGATGAACCTAAACCAACCGAGCTATCCGTTTCAATTTCCCGACCCGAACCTAAACATGTACGTCAACCGAGCTATATGTTTTTTTATATTTTTAGTTATGTATTTTTTTTGTATTTCTTTTTAATTTTAATGCATTTTTATTTAATTACTTGAACAAAATTGTTTTTATTTGATTAGTTTAATTATAAATAAAAAATAATAAAAAAAGATATTGTGGACCTAATTTGTAGCCCCTACACCATTACACCCCAAAAACAAATTCGCCCATTTTGCTGACTGGGCGCCACGTGTCACAATTCGCCCCAATTTGTAGCTCCTCCACCACAAATAGCCTAATGGATGAATTCTGTTATCTCTTACTTTAAGGACGAAGAGTGCAATTTGATATAAATTTGAAGAAAGAGAAATATACTTCGTTCTTAAAATTATTATAAATTCTTAAAAGTATATGATGTAACATCAATGTTATTGCCTCGTTTTTTTTATCATTTTACCTTTACTACAAAAAAGTACGCCAGGAACATGTTTTCTTCTCATAACTGTTTGTGGCTTTTAGTGTAATTAATAATTATATGATATATATAGATATAGATTTATGGCAATGAGAGTGGATAGTCTGGGTATGCTCTACATCTTACTAGCCTCGGTAAACCAATATTAGAATATGTGTTAGTGAAACCCATCATGTAAGCTTAACGGTACATGTATTTCGACGTAGTGACATATCCCTTTTTTTTTTGTAAAGGGCAAAGAATAGGCCGGGTCAAACTAAATAGAGGAAAAAAAAAACTTACGTTGTGGTTAATCATTTATAATTAATACATTATATTAAATAGCTCTATGATTGTTCAAGTATCAAATCAAACTAAAAGATTTCATATAACTTCATTTGAGTTGAAGTATTCACATTGGAGCTGCTATTTCGTACTTTTAATATATTATAGAGTAAAATATTAAAAAAAAACAACTAAAACACCATTACATTGAATTCTACATAATAGAGAAAAAAAATATTGAAAATTAAAACACATCTCTATAAAAATGTTTGTGAGCATAGTAGAGATAAAAGTAAAGAGTTGAGTGTGAGGTTTTTAAAAAGTAATAGAATTTACAAAAAAACATATGATTTTTAAGATGTCGACGGGCATTTTAGTGAGATCGTAAATCATTAAAATTTACAAAAATTCTTGTCGTCTAGTGTGTTGTGTTTATTAGTATTATATATGTGTGTGATATATATATATATATAAGATTACAACACTATAACACCCTTAAAACTCATAATTTAATGGCTGGACGCCACATGACGAAAGTCGTAATATTTTTTAGCCCCCGCTACACAGCCTTATAAATGAATGGTTAATAACAACTCAATACTTGTGATAAGCGATAAATAGATATGAATGACCTATTGCACATGGACACATGTTCTTAATGCTAAAATCAAGTTGGATGAGTAATAGTTAAGCAATAAATGTCACACATGAAGTCATAAATTCACTATGATCAATTTTTGAATAATTTGGCTATTTGATAAATATTTATGTGAAATAGTACTACAAACACTAAAAAAACATTAAATTATTCTCACTAAAAGATTTAATACAATTCATTCCACAAATAAAATTTGTACAACGCACTATATTTGTAGCACATCATACAAGTATACAAAAGAATCAATACTAAATGTCTTCATTCATATCAAATTAAAACATTAAGATTAAGCCTAACATGTATGATACTAACTTCTTTGGCTTCCATAAAGTTGTGCATAGACTCTCTTGGTCCTATAGACCACAGTCATACTCAAGAAAAACGCGATGAGACAAAGAACCGACAAGATCCCACAAGTGATCGAATAGCATATGGTTCCATAGCACGTGAGTGCATCACTGTCTGTGAGCGGGTTTGAAGCGTTTTGAATTTTGGCTTCGTAGTCATAAATGCCACTAGCAATGACGCCCGAGAAGATTAATGAACCGGCGGGGCTAGCAAGTGTGAGAAAGTTGTAAAGTGCACCGAAGCTCTTGAGCCCGAATAGTTCTGAGGCTGCAGATGGCACGATGGCCCAATGGGCCCCGTAACATGATCCCATTACGACTGAGACAATGTATATTGCGCCTGGTGCACCGATGGCGTAGTAGAAAAGTGAACAAGACATCACTACTTGAACTGCAGCCATTGCTACTGGCCTAGGGTATGCATACTTCCTGTTGCCAAAATAGTTCAAAAATTTTTAATCATTTAAAAAAATCAAACTTATTTAGGTGCTCAACCCTGAGCTCGAAACACGATGGTTTAGTTTTATGTTTTCGAAAAACTGAATTCCTGTTTGATTCCGGTTTTGGATGTATTTAAAACCGAAAAACCGAATTTATGGATTTTCATTTTATATTTTAAACGCTATGTAATTCATGAAAATTTAATATATTGTGTTTTAAATATTTTAGGCCCAAATGTGTCACAATCAATTAACCATAAATTAATAAAAAAAAATTTAGCCCAAATTCAATATTTTCATTTTATAAAATCGAAAAACCGAATTTATGGATTTTCATTTTATATTTTAAATGCTATGTAATTTATGAAAATTTAATATATTGTGTTACTTGAATATTTTAGGCCCAAATGTGTCACAATCAATTAACCATTAATTAACAAAAAAAAAAATTAGCCCAATTCAATATTTTAGAACTACTTTTTTTTCGGCTGAAATATTTCAAGCCCAAACGGTAAAAAAAAAGAACCCGAACCCAAACCCAAATCGAAAACCAAAAAAATTACCGCTTTCAAAACCCAAGAGCCGAAAATTTGGTTTTTGGATGGGTTTAACTCACGCACACCAAAATTGTACCCATAAACCGATAAACGCACCTTACAACAAGCTCGGAGAAATACCCGCCAGCAACACGACCAAGAAAATTCCATATGCTAATCATCGACACGAAAATATGCGGCTTTTCATACCCCAAAGATTGACACATCTGACCCAGATTATCAATAACCGTCAAACCCGAACCTGAAGCCAGCACAAGCGAAAAAAACATAAGCAAAAAATCCGCCTTCACCAACGCTTGCATCAAAGTAAAATCATCCCCTCTTCTCGGCCCTTTTTTCTTCTTAACTTTCACAGCCCCATCCGCTGCAGCCTGCACGAGCCTCGCTTGCAAATGCGCTATCCGTTTCTCACGCTCTTCACTCGAAAGCAAATCAACCAAAGACGAAGTCTCATCCTCCACTTCACTCAATATAACTTCGGTTTTACCATGTTCAACAAACTCTTGTTTTTCCTCCTCGGTAAGCAGGCTTTCGGGCTCGTGGGTAAAAAACACCAATGTAACGGGTATTACAACGGGTAGTAACACGAGGATCACGAGCCCGATAGTTAATGTAGTGAGAACAGTTTGGTTTAACTCAACCAAGTCTTGTAGTATCAATACTGCTAAAAGATACGCTGCGAGAATGAGGCAAACGCCGTAAAGAGCTAAGAAGCTCGTGTTATCGGATTGTCTCGCTTGTTTGTGGCCTCCAACGGGTCGAATGAGGAACATAACCGCGGTGATCACTATCGTGGGGCCCACGGCTACTACGAATATTATAGAGGCTTCGTCTGGGAAGTTAAACATGGTGTAGATTTGGGTTAGTTGCTCCGCTTAAGCCTGCGAAACCTTTGAGGATTCCGACTACTGGATCGCGGCTTTTTGGGAAGTTTTGGACACCGGAGACTAATGCTCCGGTGTTGAAGTAGGTTTCACCATTTGTTCCCACAAATATGCAAACACATAGCTGCATTTAACATTGAACATCAACATGGTAAACATAGGAAATGTACATGCATTAAACTGAAAAAACCGATCTGAAACTGAAAAAACCAAACAGAAATAACCTAACTGTAATAAAACATGACAGTTTGGGTTTATGTTTTAGTAAAAACCAAATTTTCGGTGCGGTTTCGGTTTTGCTTGTAACTATAAGTGAAAAATTAAACCGAAACCGAACCTAACCGTAATAAAAACCAACAATTAGGTTTTATGCTTCTGAAAAAACTGAATTTTCGGTGTAGTTTCAGTTTTGCTTGTAACTAAAAGCGAAAAATCAAACAGAACTTGTAGATTTTAATTTTTTATTTTAAATTTCAAGTAACTTATAACAGTTTAATACATAGTTTAACCCAAATATTTTTAGCCCAGTTGTATAATAATCAATAAATTATTAACTAACAAAAAAAATTAAGCCCAAATTCATTATTTATGCACTTTTTTTTTACGACCCAAAATTTTTAAGCAAAATGACAAAATTTGAACTGAACGGTTCGGTTTTTAATTCTGTTTTAGCCCAAAACCAAACCGAACGGTTGATTTCATAAAGTCAAACCATCTACTTTCAAAGTTCAAGATTTACATCTAGTTAAGGTAAAATTTGTATGCAATTATTAACCACAAAGAGATTTAAAATTCAAGTTCATTTTTTTAGCCAACTTTAATATCCGGCCCAAAATTTTCAAGCCTAACAGCCAAAACCGAACAAACCGAATCCAAATCAGAACCAAAGGCGAACGCTTTTCAAAAACTTAAAAACAGACATTTCGGCTTTTAATTCAGTTTTAGCCCCAAACCGAACCAAACCAACATTATTTGTCATATAAAAGTCAAAAGTGATCATATGTTGTCCAATAAAATAATCCTAGGAAACCAAACAACAAAAATACAAAAACAAAAGTATGTTAATCAAATAACATCCAAATCTCATCAATCAAAAGTTCAAAACATTTGAATTTGACCCTTTGACCATTTGACTTTCTGTGTGTGTGAAATAATAATAATAATAATAATAATAATAATAATAATAATAAAACTAACCACCCACAAAGGCAAGTGAGGCAAGGTTTGATTAACAGTTAACCAAACAAGACCATAACCAAAGAAGTTTTGAGCCACACCAATAAACAAGACCACCCAAATGGGAGCCACTTCACACAAACTACCAGCAATGAAGCCAATAGCATCACCAATATCTTTAGCCACACCTAATATAGCAATCTGCCTTTGGTTATAACCCATGGTGCTCTTAATCACTGGTGATATGCTGCCATACATGTACCCAATACCAGAACAAGATTGGACCCACATAGATGTTACAAACACTAGCCATCTGTTGTTCACAAAAGCCTTAGCTTTTTCTGGTATTGTGATCATGTTTGTATGGTTTAAGGATCAAGATTTTGATCAAGGTTGCATTAAGGTTGAAGCTTTAGTCGGTTTTTGAGTTGAATGTAAGAAGTTGTGTTGGGTTTTCTTGTTTATGCAATTTATGGTCTTTTAAATGATGGTATATGAAATAAGTTGACTATTATTTATTTGACTATTATTTATTTTTATATTTTATATTTAGATTATCCTGGATTTTAAAGAAAAACAAAATTAAACTCATGTTAACTTTCTCACGGATTCTTTTGAAGAAGGTCTACTTTACGATCAGCTGGTATTTTTGTGTTCGGGTGGGCAGGGGGGACACGTCTATGTGGATCTTACAAGAGTGTCTCAGGACTGTGGTTTTGTTGTGGGTCAGGCTACGTTGAAGGCTGAATCGGGCAAAGTTATTAAACACGAGAAAACTTGTTTAAAGAATCAGCATGTCTTTCTCCCATTTGCTTTTGATACATTTGGTTTTCTGGCCAGAGGCTATGAATTTTTTGAGTAGGGTTCAACGTGTCGTACACGAAACCATTTCGGCTCCTAGGCCCCAAAGCTTCGTTTTTAGTAGGATTGACTTTGCTTCAAACGAGGTTGTGACGCAACTTGTTACCTATTTGCCTGTCACTTTAGTAATCATTTTGTAGTAACTTCAATGAAAGATAAATATTTTAAAACACATGTTAAAATAATATAGTACGTGTGATATACATTAAAATAAATAATGTGGTCTTTTAAACATGTCATAAATTTTTTTAAAATAATTTGTACAAATTCTTAACTGGTGTAATTTACTAAGTCTATTATAAGGGGGTGTTTGGGTTTCCTAATTCATTAAAGGGGTGTGGAAGAGTCGGTTTTGGTTCTGTTTTGAGCAAGAACTAAAAACCGAAATGCTAGTTTTTGAGTTTTTTAAAACTGTTTGATTTATCTGCTTTATTTTTATGCTTTGTCATTTAGACTTGAAAATTTTAAGTCAAAAATATAATTTGACCAAAAATAATAAATTTAGGTCTAAATCTTTTAAATATTTCGGTTAGTGTGTTAGACTATATATTAGACCATTATCAATTATTTTAATTTTTAAAATGAATAAATCCAGGTCATGTTCAGTTATTTTGTTTTTTCTGGAACGACCAACTAAGTAACGCCGGGGTTCTTCGTATGCGGCCTCCATTGGCTAAAGGTAGCCCGAGCCGGCCACTAGTCCGGACAAACGGAGCCCCTAGCGGTCCACCTATTGAGGGATTCACCGGATAAAACCCGACCCCCACGCCCGCCAAATGGCACGACAGCGAGGAGCCGGTAAAACCGGGTGAGATCAGGACTCGAAAACTAAGTAACGCCGGGTACTCCGTACGCGGCCCCCATTGGCTAAAGGTAGCCCGAGCCGGCCACTAGTCCGGACAGACGGAGCCCCTAGCGGTCCACCTATTGAGGGATTCACCGGATAAAACCCGACCCCCACGCCCGCCAAATGGCACGACAGCGAAGAGCCGGTAAACCCGGGTGAGATCAGGACTTGAACCCTGGAAAGCGACGGTTATTTCTCATATATCCCATATAAATTGGTGATAGTTATTTTGGTTTGAATATGCTTTTTTGGTTTATACACTTCTTTCTAACTGAATATATAAAAATAATAATTAAAATTAGCATTAGTCTAAAGTCTTGATTAACCGAGTTAACTAAGTCTTTTCAAATAATTGAATTAACTAAACTCATTTATGATCAAACTATACTAGTATATGTTAACCTTTAACGTGTTTGCCATTGCTAATAATAATATTAATTTTTCTTTACATCTATAATTGCGGGTGTTCTTGTATAATGATTTCTTTAATTGAATGCACATGTGACAGGTTATATATTTTATTAAAAGATTACATCAAATTTGGTCATTATATAATGGACACTATATAATTAATTAATTATGAATTATACCTTATTTACTATTTATATTATATTAATTATTAAACTTCCAAAGATATATACTCAGCAGCCATGATCCTCCACGAGTCTCTCAAGGCTTACCTAACCCCTGGTCTCAAAGTTGATCTTGAGTAGGTACGAAATGTTTGGTGGTAGGTACAAAATGCATAAGTTAAAACAAAATGATATTAAATTAAATTAATTTGTTTCTACCAAAATATAAATAAATTTTGTTATCTTTATGTACGGGTGCAAACGAGCCGAGCCGAGCCGAGCCCGAGCTCGACCAGCTCGTTTAACTTATACAGAGCTCGAGCTCGAGCTCGGCTCGTTTCGAGCTCTATTTCCAAAGCTCGAGCTTGGCTCGTGAGTAGTTTTTCAAGCTCGGCTCGTTTACCATTTATTAGTTATTTTTTAAATAATATAATTATTAAGATATATTATTTTCTATTATAATTTTCTGTATAAAATAATATATATATATATATATATATATATATTATTTAGTTACTTTTATTTATTTTTTATAACAATATATATATATATTAATAATTATTAAATATATATTTTAAAAAGTTATATAACAGGCAGGCTCGTTTAGGCTCGCGAGCAGGCTCGGCCTCGATAGGTGAAGCTCGGGCTCGGGCTCGTTTATTAAACAAGCTTACTTTTAGGCTTGAGCTCGGGCTCGGGCTCAATTAAGCTCGGCTCGTTCGAGCTTTTTAACGAACCGATCCCGAGTAGCTTGCGAGCAGCTCGGCTTGTTTGCACCCCTATCTTTATGTTTAGAATGTTAGGTGTATAACTTTTAATGTCATTGCTTGACAGTTGACACATGACCAAATTTATGTAAGAAATAGGAACAATTTTTTGATTTGTTTAATTATCTATTTAAAATTTTCAGGTTTTGGTTTGTCGTGTTAAATTAGTATGCTAAATCAACGTTGAAATAGCTTCTGATTACAAAATAAAAAAATCGGGTTGACTGGTAAAATTAGTTTTCTAAATTAAAATTAAAGTTGAAACACTATTTGATTATAAAATTAAAAAAATGTTTATTAGTATGATTATTTATGTAATTGGTCGTTCCAAAAAAAATATATGATTAAGAAACGTATTATAACGCTTTGATTTATTCGGCTTATACTAGAGCTAGCAGTTTATGCGTTACCATGTAGCTAGATTATCATTCTATGCACATTCATTCATAACCAAATGTCTAAATCTATCAATATTCAACACCACCTACCTCGTAAAATCGCACCCAACAACACGTGAAATATGCATTAATGGTACATACTACTACATATGACTAATATTGAGGCCACGAGTAGTCTAGTGGACCAAGGGCTTTTATGCTAGTACCATTGAGGTGACGGAAAGACATCTCGCCATCTCGGTTCATAAGCATAATATGCGTGTTACCTAACTTTTATGAAAAATGTAGCATGTTGGTAATTTTAGTATTACGAGATAGGATTTACATAGACTTTCTTGTACGTTGTGTGTTCTTGCGTTGTGAGATAGTTAAATTAGTTTGTTTGGAATTCCGATTTAATTTTGGAGAGAAATTACTAGGGTATTTTGTTTTAAAAGGGTAAAATGTTTACTACGCGCTAATTCAATCAAGTACCATGCAGGATTCTTGATTCTCGTCCGAAGAATCCACTTAGGATTCCTTGTCTTTGTTCGCTCCTCAACATTTCGATACTTCCACTAAACACGAAATATGATTTTCTTTCGGCTTCCACACCAGATGCCACGTAACTCTTTGCCAAACCACTTAGGCTTCAACTTCCTTACTTAATCAACAAAGGTTTCGAGTCTTTGTTTCTCTTGTCTTTCTTAAAGTCCCACCACACATGTATCAACTTGGCTCGATTCGGTTGATCCACATACGATCCGTCTTCTTCATGGTTCTTTCTTCATTCTACATTCTTGAGTTCGTCTACATGTTGTTGATCTTCACCTTGAATCTATATAAGTTACCCATATGCTTTTCAAATATCAAACTATCAAATTTCTATAAAAATTGAAATATAATAATAGTTTTTTGAGTTACCTTTTAGATTCTTTCTTGGATCAAATTTAATCAATGTTAAATAAAAACATCAATGTTGATATGTCCGAGTGGTTAAGGAGACAGACTTGAAATCTGTTGGGCTTCGCCCGCGCAGGTTCGAACCCTGCTGTCAACGATATTACATATTTTTTTTAATTTTTTCCTTTGTTTTTGCTAGACGAATATGTTATCTCGATTACGCACTCTGACCCTGAAACTTTGGATCAATCTAAAGTTCTAAATCATTTAGGGTTTGCGAATGATATATTTTTAATTTTTTTATCCATAACTTCACTTTATTAGGAATCTGAATCAATGGAAGAGACCAGCACCTCCCGCATTCGTGTCAGAAATCGACAAAGAACTTGACGATGATCCGATGGATGGGCAATATATAGTATTTGGAAGATACAAACACGTGTGTTTTTTACATGTATATTTTAGGTAGTTGGAGATACAAGCAAGGAATTAAAAGTTCTCATGCTTGAGAGCATATTCACGACATTTCAAGTTCGCAAAGTCTTGTAGCAGTATGACGTTAATAGATACTTTATGTCTAAGTTGTACTTGTGCATCCTGTAATGATACACAAGTTGTTACCAAATTTAAAAGATTGCAAATTTTCTAATTAAAACATTATTTGTTAGTGAGTAAACTGCGGTTTTCATTCATGTGGTTTGTTCAAATATGCGGTTTTAGTCCAATAGTTTCAAATCTGCGATTTTCGTCCATGTGGTTTTATTTCACTTGCAATTAAACCCGACCTCACTAACCCCGTTAAGTCTGGTCGTTAAACCCATCAGAGTGCTCCTCACGTGAGGGGTAGTTTTGTCTTTTTTCTCCCCAAATTCGCAAGCCCCCTCGCGTGAGGGGCTAAGGTGTATTTGGGGAGAAGAAAAGACAAAACTACCCCTCATGTGAGGGACGCGCTGATGGGTTTAACGACCAGACTTGACGGGGTTAATGATGTCGGGTTTAATTGCAAGTGAAATAAAATCACAGGGACGAAAATCACATATTTGAAACTATTGAACTAAAACCGCAGATTTAGACATACCGAAGGGACGAAAACCACAGTTTACTCTTTGTTAGTTGTGACTTCTGAAATGTGTTAGAACTTAGAAGAGCTTTCTTTTTACAACATTAATGTGTTAAAAACTGTTAATTAGAGGTATGGACCAAGGTTTGTTCAGCCCATTTTATAAGCAATGACCCAAAAGGACCCATAACGTGTCAAATTAAGTTATATCACCTGTCTTCATAAAACTTATGTAACAAGTTTGATTTTTGAACACATACTTCAATTTCCTAGGTTCCGTACAGGGAATATCTAATAGAATAGTAACCAACTTTCAAAATTAGTCTAATTAGGTCACTCATGGATATTTTTCTTAAATTGGGTCACTAAATCTTCAAATCGAGTCTCACCGATTTTTGTGTGCGTCAAGAAAGAAATGGAGGATAAAATGTGGGGGTCGGAATTTGCAATATATGTAGTTATAATTAAAAAAAACGGTAATTATTTTAAAATTCAAAAATAAAAATTAAAATTCACGTCGCCACTTACGTCAACATAAAAAAAAAGATAAAAAGATTTCCTATGTGAAACAAAAATGAAAAAAGCTAAAAGAACATGTTAAAACCTTTAATTTAATAAAATATGAAAATTGAGTGACTTAATTGAAACACTTTTTAAAGTTGAGTGACCTAATTAGAACACTTTTGAAACGTGATTATTATTCAATGAAGTTGCCCCGTTTGTATAAAACAAACTTACAAACTTTTAAGTCTGTTTCGAATAGAGTGATAAATTATACAAATTGGTCGATGTGATTACAACTAGGGGTGTAAGTGAACCAACCTAAGCCCGAACTCGACTAGACTCAAGCTTAATTGGCCTGGCTCATTTTGAGCTCTTTTTTTAAAGCTCGGTTCATGAGTTGTTTTCTCAAGCTTGGACTAGGCTCATTTATTATTTAATTTATATACCTTTTTAATTATTTGTATGTATTTTGAGAAATCCCTTAAACGAGCCTAAGCTCGGTTCGAGCTTGTGTAATACCTTATACAAGCCAAAGTTTGGCACATATCCAGTTGCACAGTGTGAAACTACGAGCTTCCCATACAAGACTCGAACTCGAAAAAACTCGGCTTGTTTCAAGGCTTTTATCCATCAGAGCTCGAGTAGCTCACGAGCAGCCTAACTCGTTTGCATCTCTAATCGCAATCAACAATCGACATGGTGGTTGTTGACAAGTGTTTATTATGACAAGAATGATTGTGTACAAATTATTCAGTCACCTTTTGGATGATGAACAATTATAATAAAAAAATTCAAAGAATGTAACAGTGGCGTGGATCCGGGAATTTTAGTCAGCGGATGTTGAAAAGGGTCAACCTAAAACGAGTCAAGTAAATCTAAAACGGGTCAAACCAAAATGTTTCGGATAAGAAAACATTAAATAAATTATGTTTAGAAATATAATGTATAGAAATATAGGCAACAAATTTCATTAAACATAATTTAATTTCATTCTTTAAGAACGGTCGATTACAGCTTCATCTTGCAAGTGCTTTTTCGACACTACAAATTATATTGGCGTTCAAAAAATCTTCACCAATTCAATTATGCAGATTTGTCTTTATGATCTTCATTGCCTAAAAATATCTCTCAACCATTGCGCTTGCAATAAGCAAAACTAATGTTAGCTTCAATAATTGTTAAACTATATGAAAACTGAATATAAAATTTCTAAATCAAAATGATTATTTTTTATGCTAGCATGTGTTTTTTGCTTTGTTTAGTAATCCAAATCATAAACATATTATTTTTATTTGTTTTTGTTCTTTAAGAAACTGATTTAGTTTGGGTTTGCACGTAAAGTTCACACAATCCAACTGTTATGATGTTAATTATTCATTAAAATATTTGATATGAACATTAATGAACACAAACGAAACTTTTATGTATTCAATCACTTAAATAAAAAATAAATAAATTTATATTTGCATTTTATCCGATGAATCCCTCAATAGATAGATCGCTAGGGGCTCCGTCCGCCCGGACTAGTGGCTGGCTCGGGCTACCTTAAGCCAATGGGGGCCGCGTACGGAGTACCCGACGTTACTTAGTTGGCCGTTAAAAAAACAAGTAATCAAACAAAACTAACTTCCTGTCAACAATAGTTAATCGAGGAATATTGTTCATGAAGGGTGATAGAGGAGTGTAACACTAACAAGGAGACGATCGGGATTTTCACTTACAAATAACACTAAAACAAAAAAAAATTCCTAAGATTGGGGGGAGGGGATGCCAAATTAACACGTTAAACGTGAGAAGAATAGGTAGTCATAACCTAACTTTCTAGCGTAGAATGGTTTAAAAGGCCGTACGCATTAAAACATAAAAGCATGTACTTTCGAAGACCTTTAACCGATTCAAACAATTTATTATAACTTTAATTTGATTTGTTACAAGCAAACCAAAACTCAAACCGGTTGATTCGATACGTGAATAATAAATTCATAGCTAATCTGGCCATAAATATCCAGCAACATGAGACATTTATAAAGCTATTTTAAGAATTAGGCAAAAAGGTCGATATGTCCGAGTGGTTAAGGAGACAGACTCGAAATCTGTTGGGCTTTGCCTGCGCAGGTTCGGATCCTGCTGTCGACGTTTTATTTTATTTTTCGTAGAGTATTTTTTTTATAGAAGCTATAAAAGTATAATTTATGAAATTATTCATAAATAATATTTCCTTCACAAGGTCTGATTTAAAAACACAATACTCTATGATTTTGTTTCCTAGTTAATGTTTTTAAATATACTTTCACAAGGTCGTTTAAGATCTATTAAGCCATAGACAAAAGACCACCTATTTTAAACCAGATTGGTCACGCTCACAATGAACAAACACAATTTGTTTTTTGAGTTCTTTTTAATTTTAAGAGAACGTAAAGTAATTAGAAATATCTTTTTTCCTCTTATCTTTCAAAGATACTTATTTCACCTTTTTATCCCCTATTATCTTTGCACTTGTGTAGCACAAAAAACTGCACCAAGTTCATACTCATGTGATACGTGAGTAACGTGACACTGGTATTGTGTATTTATTTAGCTCGCATATCAGTATATCACACTTTATGTCATTGATGCATACGTAAATTGTTATATATGACCAGTACCTTTGCATCATCTTTCATTCATGTAACATAAAAAAACCGTCATTCTTATTGAGGAATCACAGTAACGTTGAATAGAACTCGCACAATAGCTACATTTTCAGTTTTCATATATCTTATAATCGTAGTTCATATATATATATTTAGAGTTTTGTAGCGACTTTTGTTCCATGTAAAACTCAAATAAAAGAAATGGCTAATTAACGCCAAAACGATGTAAAATGTCTTTTATAACTCTACCTTCATGATTCATTCATTAAGGTGTTATATTTATTTTTTTATCAACTAATATGGTTACATTTCGACTGGTTGTTTGTCTATATAGACATGTTAGATGTTGGTGTATTCGCCGACAACACCATAAACCTTATGCGAAACTAATGTAAAATATCACATCACTATAAACGTTATTTTGATGTCGATTAATTATGTATGTGTAGCAAACCAATATCCGTATGTTTAACCTTTCTAACATATTACATTATGTTAGAACTATTGCTAATGTTTAGAACTAAATATGTAATATGTAAATCTTAAAAATTAACAAAAATGTCGATATGTCCGAGTGGTTAAGGAGACAGACTTGAAATCTGTTGGGCTTCGCCCGCGCAGGTTCGAACCCTACTGTCGACGATAACACTTTTTATTTTTATTTATAATAGCTAGGGCCCTCCAAACCGCTCGTGGCTTGAACTCGCTCGCCGCTCGCTTAGAAATTGCTCGAAAAATGCTCGCTCGTTTTTTCGCTCGATTATAAACGAGCCCCTCTGCTCGGTTCGGTTTGCAAACGAGCCAAGCAACGAGCAAAGGTCTGCTCGGTTCGGTTCGGCTCGAATATTTTTAATTTATTTTATATATAATTATATATGAACAAATATATAAATACATAGACAAAACACATAAATATAAGTTTAGAAGTTTTTTAACCCCTTTAATTTTTTTTATTCCGTCGATTTTATAGTTTTATTTGTTTCCTTCAAGTTTTTAGAATACTAAAAGTTTGTTTACATGATCATTTTATCTCACTTCAAACTTATTTTTAATAAAAAATTTACAATTTATTACACGTTTGTCTAAACACCACTAATTTATTTATAAAATATATAGTTTGCAACCTTTAAACTTGTTTGTTATTGAGATTTTCAAAGTGAAAAAAGAAATAAATAATGATCGAAGTCGCTCAATGTTCGATCGAAAAAATGCTCGATTCGATTTTGGCTCGTTTCGGTTTTCGCTCGGTTTGAATTTTAGTCGTTCGGTTCGGTTCGGTTGTAAACGAGCCAAGCAACGAGAGAGCCTTCGCTCGGTTCGGCTGAGCTCGTGAACAGCCCTAATAATAGCGTGCAACATGTCCGCTTGCTAGGGATCTGCACAAAACTGAAAAGACCGAACCGAAACAAAAAAAACCAAACCGAATTAGAAACCGGCGGTTCGGTTTTGAACTTTAGAAAAAACCGAAATTGGTTTTGGTTCGGTTTTGTATTTTGTAAACAAATGAAAAATCCGAACCGAAATACCAAATATCAAAATAACCATAATATCTTAACCTAGCCATTAAAACAAAATCTGTCAATGACTATTAGTTTAATTTTAACATATGGTTAAAAACAAATATATTTAGTTTTCTGCATATGGCTAAAAACTAATTATATTGGTACTTTTAGTTTTGATTTTGAATTTTGATTTTAAATCTATCATTGATTAGCCTTTAATATTTGAGGTTCAAAATATTCAATATTATATTAAATTATTAGGTTAAAGAAAAAAAATGCCATGCCCAATTTTAATATCTTGGGTAGAAATTTTTTTTTTGGCCTAAAAAGTTTTCGCTTGATTAGCAAAACCGAAAAAACCGAATCCAAAAACCGAAAATGGAAAAAAAACCAACACCGAACGGTTTTAAAAATCATAAAACCGAAAGTTTGGTTTTCGGTTCGGTTTTAGTTAAAAACCGCACCGAACCACACCAAACACACCCCTACCGCTTGCCTTCCATTTTGATATAAACAGTTAAACACTACTCTACTCTTTGATGAATAAAACTACTCATTAAAAAAATAATAATAAATAATGATGTCTAATAGATGAATAATATATATATATATATAGCAAAACTTTGGTTTCTTGTAGCTTATATTCATTCAACTCTAGATTCATATAAATATGTAATGATACAAAAGTTGTAGCCAAATGGTGCAAAAGTTTACATACAAACAACCATTTTGGTTTACTTCATATTAATCTGGTTCCAACCTCTTAGCACACATATATGTTCTATATCCTTAACGCGTTAATTATGAACCACGGTTCGGGTTGTAAGAGAGGATCTCATATCAACGATGGCCGATTCATCCGCACCTAACTTGATAGCTTCTTTACTAGCCGTTATGAACCGTGACACCGCACCTTTCATGTACGTGTGCGCTTCTTTAACACTCATTTTCTTCCCCATTTCGTCCGGAAAACTGCTCAAGAAATGGTCACCATTTAAAACCGCGGCTAGTTGAACCACTTCACTTTGGAATTCAGACAAGCCCTTTGTTTCATCCGGCTCGGTTTTTCTTAATGGTGCAGCCTCGGGCAAGACCTCTGCAACCAACAATAAGTTCATATGTGTTTATAAATTATATGGTGAGGATCATAAGAGAACTTTATGAATTGAGAACCATTTTAGACCACAAAAAAAACCCCTTCAAAAAAAATATTAAAACAAAAAAAAACGAAAATTTTAAAAAAGTAAAAAAAAAAATTTATTTAGCATCCCGGATTTTAAAAAATACAAATAAATAAATAAAATAAAAACTCGGTTTTGTTAAATTATACATATATGTATATTATCATTTAGACTCTAGTTACATAATATACACATATGTACATTATCATGTATCTTAATTGTACACATGTCTATAAAAATAACATGTGTATACGTGTTTATAAGTATTATACATATATGTATAACTTAGCAAAACCGAGAATTTTTTTTATGAAACCGGCATGCTAGATAAACGTTTTGCTTTTTTTAATTTTTTTATTTTCGTATTTGTTTTGGTTTTAAATTTTGTTTATTTTTTCTAGAAGGGTTTTTTTTTGTTCCAAAATGTTCTCAATTTCCAAATGATTTTCACACTATCGCAGTCCATAAATTATAATAATAAATACTTATATTAATAAAATTACCTGGGCAGTCGGTTCGTGGAGCGCTTAGTTGGCTAACAATATGTTCAAAGGATCCAGCCCATGCATCTCTGTGAGTTAAAAAGTTTGATGACAAATTGAACATCTTCTTTATAGTAGCAGGGATTGAAGAATGCTCATATTCCGAATTCGGTGTTGGTCCTTTCGGGCTACTTATCACTGCATAATACATATAACACATTACACATGTTCAAATTCATAATTTATTTTGCAATAATATAACGTACGTATGAAGAAAAGGATGAGAAAAATATTTGCGAGAAGGTAATTGTTATATTCCTTTCTTGTTTAATATTACGTTTATTTGTTATGTTTCTTATATTGCAGGGATGCCTTTGAAAAGCGAATATACAAACTTCTTGTTGTTTATACCCTGTTGATTGTTTTTGGGAACATATAGGTATACGCTGGCGAGTAGCGCAAACTTCTTGTTGTCAGTAGCTATGGTATCCTTGGTAAGGATTCTTCATGTGGAGGTCGCTTCGTCAGATTCAAAAAATTGGAGACTAAAAACGGTGTGTTGGCTTATCCTCGATTCCATGGCCTCACTAATTATCATGGTGGGGATCACCTTCGTGATGATTATGGACAAGACCAGTCATATATTTGCTTGAGTTGGTTTAGATTATTAAGAACGTAAAACTTATATACAGGTCAAGAATCGAATGTGAAGGTTGACGGTTGGTATAGTGTGATGGTGTGTGGAGAATGTGATATTCAAAAGTTTGAAAAAAAAACACCACATTCCCCCACACCGTCGCACTATACCAACCGTAAACCTTCACATTCGAATCTTCACCGCTATATAATTATTATATTCTTTATAATCTAAACCAAAAAAGTCAGACAAATATATGACTGGTCATGTCCATAATCATTCCGCTCATGAAGGTGATTTCCATCATGTTAAACAGTGAGACCATCGCACCGAGGATAAATCAGCACTCTATTTATTTGTCTCCATTTTTTTAATCCGACGAAAGTACCTCCCACATGAAGAATAAAAATCAACTACCACCATAACCACCACTAAGAAGGTCGCGCTACACGCTAGCGCATATCCATGGTAGTTCAAAAAACAATTAACTCGGTATAAAGTATAAACAGCAATAAGTTTATATACTTTTCAAAGACAGCTCTGTAATTTAAAAAAGTATCAAAACAAAACACGAAAGGAATATAACAAATACATAAAATTACCTTCTCCCACAAATTTTTTCTCATCCATTTCTTCATACGCACGTTATATTATTGCAAAATAAATTACGAAATTTTTTACCTGTGCCTTTCTTGATCCAAGGAGAGACCATAATAGTGGGAACCCGAACACCTAACCGATCAAACTTAAAAAACGAGGGCGCAGGGCCCGTGTTCCCATCCGGGCTAGGAACATTAACATAAGGAGTCTTGACATGATCAAAGAATCCACCATGTTCATCATAAGTAATAACCAAAAGACTCTCATTCCATTGAGGACTAGCTCTCAATGTCTCATATATTTCCTTAACCAACTTTTGTCCATTCGCCACATCATGTGATGGATGATCATCATTCGCCGGAAAGCCTTTAATATCAAAGTACCTTGGCTCAATAACACTTAAGCTTGGCAACTTACCATCTTTAGCATGTTGTTTAAATGTGCTATATTGATGGAACTTGAATACATATTTAAGTTTTCTCATGTTCCTATAAAATAATGTTGTTGGTATGTTTTGAAAATACACCCCCCAAGTTTTATTATTCTCATGAAGTGAGTCAAATATTGTTTTTTGTGGGTAACCTTTTGCTAGTTGTTTTTTAACATGACTTGTTGATCCATGAGAAGTGGCTGAATAGACGAATAACCGGTTCGGTTGTGTCGGGCCAGGGATAGACGAAAACCATCGGTCGAAAACCGCAAACTCTTGTACTAGTTTAGCAAAAACTGGCACATTTTCAGGGCTAAAACCTTTCATAACAGTTTTGGAAAGACTTGGTGATAAAGTTAATGCTTGTTCAACAAAACCATTCATTGATGGTATTAATGGGCTTGACCCATTTGACCCATTGGACCCAAATACCTGTTTTTCAACTTCTTCAAATGAATGACCCGGATCCGGATCCACATACTTTGCATCATCACTGAAACAAATAGATTCTTGGGTTTTTGGGTTTTCTTGGTTTTCTTGATTTTTGACCCGGGTTGAAACCGGGTTGCATTCTTGACCCGTGACACCATTGATTAATGGGTTGAAGGTTTTCTTCATCCAACCAATCATGTGATCAAAAGATCTGTTTTCAAGAACCAACACTACAATGTTTTTGATGGGTTGTTGTTGGATATTTTGGCCTGATGCGAAATGGGTCGGGTCAAGAAAGTATGAAAGAGTGAGGAAGATGAAGAAAATGGATAAAAGTTGAGTTCTTTGAGGTGTTTTCATGGTGGGTTTTTGGTAAAGATTGAAGCTTTTTTGTGTTTCTTGATGGAAGCTAAAGAAGTGGAAATGGTGACTGGAAGCTTTTGTGTTTTGATGGAGGGAGAGATTTAAATAATGGTGTTTCTTAATTTGTTAATATGTTAGCTTAGCGGTACCTCGCTTGCTTTTTCTGGGGCGGTTTTACTCGGTTGTTTGGGTTTTTGAAAATTTGGCAACGAGGGGTTTTCGATTCGGATCTGAAACGTTAAATAGTTGGGAACGGTTGTAACGCTGTCAGAAGTAGACTTGGAAAGAAACGTTACGGGGTTCCAAAAATTCTGCCAACGAGTGGTTTTCGATTCAGACCTGAAATATCAAATAGATAGGAACGGTTGAAATCCCGTCAGAAGTAGACTTGGAAAGAAACGTTTTTTGGGTTTCCAAAAATTTTTGATTCGGATCTGAAACGTCAAATAGCTAGGAACGGTTGAAATCCTGTCACAACTAGGCTTGAAAAAAAATGTTGTTAAGAAAGTATAAGAACATGTTTAATGCTTTAAACATAAATTTGTTTGCTTTTGACAAAACTACCCTTGGATTGCCACAAGGACACAATTATGGTCTTTAATTTTAACTTTTTTAAAGCAATAAAAGACACGAAATGGGGCCATAGATGATCACAAGTGCAAATTGATGAAAATGGATGTATGTGTGCATGTGAGTATGAAATGAAATCTTGATAAATAAACAAATGATTTTTTTATCCCTCACTTTAACACAGCATTTGCAGACACCTATGTTGCCGTATGCACACAAAACCTACACATGATAAGGTAATTTTTTGACTTTTTGCACTCACACAAATAACCATTGGCCACAAAACAGGACATTTATGTTTTGTTGTATTATGCGTTTTGTGTTTTTAATACTAATTAACCGGTTATACATAATAAAGAGTTAATAAGAAACAGGCTTCTTATAGTTCTTAGTAATAATGATTTTAAAACCTTTGGTATATAATAATAATAATAATAATAATAATAATAATAATAATAATAATAATAAATATTATAACAATCAAGTCATTAGAAACATGTACTTGAGTAAATTTGTATAAAAACTTGACAAATAGTTAGAATATTTACTTACTTTTTGGGAATGGGTGATGGATAGACGGTCATATTGGTGTGTCCAAAGTATGGTAGGTATAAATCAAGTAATATATTGGATTCAATGTGAGGCTGAGGGGTGTGGGGCGCTAACCGGGGCGCTAGAGCCCCTCCGCTCGCGCCTCGGGGCGCTAAACCCACACCACCGGGGCGCGAGCGGGGCGCGAGCGCGGAAATCCAGGCAGGCGTGAGCCTGGTCGCGGGAGAAGAGAGAGAAAATGGACGTTGGGAATGGAGAAATAGCCGTTGGGACCCGGGTAAATTAAAAAAATATATATTTTTTACCTAAATAATACCCTATTTCATCTATAAAATACCCAATTTCACCCATATCAATCACCACAACTTCAAAATAAAACCCAAAATCAACCCATCTTCCCAACTTTTTTTTAAAAAATAATGTCGTCGTACTCGTCTGATTCCGACTCCTCCGAAGAGGATGATTTGCTTCTTCATGTAGGGGGAGTTTTGACCGCAACCGTGGTCGATCTCTTGCAAAATCAAGCCCATCAACGACCTTATCGACGGGGGTTGAACCACCTCAATCTTTTGTTGCAAATGGAGAACTCTTCAAGTACGGGTACTATCTGGTCGATGGTATTTACAACGAATGGGCTTTGTTAGTTCAAACTTTTACAGATCCAATCGCCAACAAACGGAAGTATTTTACGAAGAAGCAAGAGTCTGCTAGAAAAGATATTGAAAGAGCTTTTGGAGCTATAAAAAAAACAATATTATGTTCTGGCGAACCCGATACGTTATTGGACTCGGGAGAGGATAACGGACGTCGTCTACACGTGTCTGATCCTACACAACATGACGTTAGAAGACGAGGGCAAAGCTATCTGCCAAAACTACCAAGGTGACATTTCGCCACAACCGTCCACAATCAGTGATCAACAAAGATTTCATAACATAGCAAATATCAAGAGCCGTGAGATACACTGGGATCTTCGACATGAGTTGGTTGAACATTTGTGGGCGAAGCGACCCGATGATCTTGTATTAGAATAGTGTTATTATTAAGTATTATTGTTTGTTTAATTTTTAGTATGTTTTTTTTTGTAATTTGAATTTTAAAAAAAATGTGTGTTTTTTTAATAATTTATAGGTTTTTTTAATAATACGTTGTTTGAATATATTTATAAAAAAATAAAAAAAAAAATTCGCTGGAGCCCTTGCTGGAGCCCCTCCACACCAGGGCCAGGGGCTCCAACGGGGGCTCCAACACACCCCTTATCCAGTTTCTCTCTCTACTACACGTCATAATATTATTGGCTGGAGCCCCCACTGGAGCCCCCATTAGAGCCCCCACACCCCTTAGCCTGACAAAAAGAATTTGGCAACATTCCATCTCAACAACTTAAGTTATATAAAATAATATATATATATTTGCTATGACTATATCATATAAAATATGTTGCATTCATGAATAATAATAAACTTGAATAAAAAAATATTATCTAAGAGCCGAGATTTCAATCATTTATAGTGATTTTGATGTTTCATGTCTAACTCACTTAGGAACATCATTATATAGTAAAATCACTACTGTGAGAAACCCGTGACCATGAAAATCCCAAGGTTCAATCATCACTCACATGTCATTGATCCAAATATTTTAATTTTATATTTTAGTACAACTTTTATTAAATCATGCATAAAATTATCTATATTTTTTTACATGTAGGGTTGCTTTGCTGAGCTTCTAAAAGTTGTTTTTGATTTTTAAAAAGCAAAATCAATTTTGAAAAGCTTCAATTTTAAAGTTTTTAAAGCTTTAAAATGAAGCTTACCAAACAACTTTTGCTTTTCAAAAAACAAATAAGCAATTTATAGAAGCTCGGTCAAACACCCCCTTAATTTACATCCTTAAGATCTTAACCAACTTTAATTTGTGTTATTTAGACTACTAAATTTAAACTAAAATTAATAGAGAAACAATGTCACATGGTGACATTTAAACAAAAGTTAGGTCCAATAGATCTTCACCGACACAAACACCGACATCGACACCTCATCATAGGGCCCACATCACATCCAAAGTCCAACCAACGTGTGGTCTTCAATAGTTCAATGTAACAAAATTCATGCATTGATATATAATCATGTATCTAGAGAATACATTATTAAATGTTACATGTGTGTAAAAAATAATATTACAATAATTAAAACCCAAAATGAATGCAATCATCAACACAAGTGTGTCTCAAGTAGAGACCAACACAAAGTCACAAACAACATTCTTGCTTGTTCATATAAAAATATTTTTCGACATTATCAATAATAATTTACCTCAAATTCTCACTGGCACACGTGTCACCCCATTTTAATGTTTTTCAAGGACCAAGTGGTATCAATTGGCACCTCGTCTTAAGAAGGCTAATACACCTAAACCAGCCACTAATGCAGCTCCGGCTGCAACCGAACTGTACGCGGAAGCCCATGCGTCTGCATGAGCATGCTCCAAACCACCACCGCCACTGCCGCCACGTGATGAACCTTTTCGAGTTCTAGGCATACCGGAGTAATCTAGTTGCAACTTTAATCCCTGTTGATGGTAATTAATATGTTATATATAATACTTTTATACAAGTTAAACATCATTTTATTAAATAGTATTATCTCATTTTTTGAAAAAATATATTTGGTAATCATATTTAATACATTATTATTTACAAAATACAAAAAAACAAACAAAAAGTGTAGGTGCGTCGACCCAACCCAGCTCGTTTAACAAAATGTATAGGTGGATCGGCCCAACTCAGTTCCCGTTGGATATAAAAAGTGTAGCCAGGTCGGCCCAATCCAGCCCATTTGAAAAACAAGTGTAGATGGTTGGGCCTATCCCGTTTAAACAAAAACTGTAGGGTGGGTCCAACGCAGCCCATTTGACAAAATGTGTAGTTGGACCTGCTCAACCCTGCCTGTTTGACAAAAAATGTAAGTGGGTCAGCCCAACTCAGCCCATTTGACAAAAATTGTAGTTGGGTCGGCCCAACCAATCATGTTGGACAAAAGGGTATGTGGATCGGCACAAGTGAGCCCGTTTGACTAAAAAGTGTAAGTGGGTCGGTCCACTCAGCATGTTTGACAAAATTTGTAGTTGGGGCCAACTCAACCAGCCCGTTTGACAAAAAGTGTAGATGGTCGGCCCAGCCCAAAATAGCACACACACCTTCCAGCCAGCTGATTTTGCATGTTCCACGGCTGCAGCAAGATCACTATCTGTTTCAAGTATCACCATATCCTTATCTTCATCTTCATACTACAAAACATACAGTCCATGTCAACTTAAAAGTCAACAATCATGAATATTCACTCTTTGACGAGAAATACCAGAATCTGTGGGAGGTTGTTGCGGTCAATCTCACCACCTACTCTTTGAAGTATTGCAGTTATAAGCTCGGTCAAACTATGAGTTTCTAACCGCAACAATATAAAAACAATCAATCAAATTACTATAAGATAATATTTTATCACGACTGTAATTAAAAAACAAAAAGACATACCACACATGAATCTATGCATTCGACCCTTTCGATCTTGAATCTTGAATGCAAATGTATTTGGTAGTGTAGGTGAAGGAAAAAAAGCTCTTCCAATATCTGCCCCGCCTTCAGAAGTTAATCTGAAAGAACTCTCGCTGCAATATCACCAGCTAATCGGTTATGTTTAGGTTGACCAACAATAAATCAAAATCAGAGTAATCTAGTTACCTTCTGGTTTCACTATCATCATCTGCAGGTGGTGCTGCCATTGCAGAATCCCAAAAGTTTTGCATCATTGAACTTGCAGCCTCGTTATCAATTCCTGCAGTACTTCCAACCTAACCCACGCACTAAAAAGTAAATAACATAATTATATATGCTTTAAACTACTATAAACACTTGTGATCTTGAGGAGCACATGATCGACTCTGCTCATTTACATCCCTAACTTATCATTTATCTACTTGTGAAGCCGAGCTCGATCTCTCTTAAGTTAAATGTGCTGAAATCGAACTTAGACGAAGTCGGGCTCGGCTCGTGTAAACCCTTAAAATGATTAATTAATTTGTTTGATATATAATAATAATAATAATAATAATAATAATAATAATAATAATAAAGAGAAGAGTAAATAACTTACTCAAGCAGATAAAAATAAATATATTATGAAAAATAAGTAAGTTGATTAATTAATAGAATTTTATAAAGTGATAAAAAATGGAGAATTACAAAGAAGAAAAGAAATAAAGTAAAGTAAAGAAATAAATAATCAAAAGAGAAAACAGAAAAGAAGAGAAACTGTGAAAATCACATATTTCTAATGCAGTTTTGCAAAAAGTGAACGCGACCCGACCCCAACCCATTTTGATATGAACCCACCCAGAGAAAATTTAACTTACTGAGGCCACAGCTGCATGAGTGATCTGAAGTACATCAGTAATAGCAAGAACAACACCATCTGACCAAACAAATAAGCCACTTTTACATATGAATTGTACAAAATAAGACTTAAAAATGGAAGTAGCCATATGAAAATAATAAATAAGACAAAAATGATTAAGATGTAGCATTTACCTGTGTCAATAACAGGAAGATGTAAAAACTTTCCTTTATTCATAATATGCAAGGCCTCAACGATTGGTGTATCAACCGGAGCACATTCAGGATTTGGAGTCATCACCTTAATAAGAAAATGATCATAAAATATAAAAAAAAACAGTATAAACAATTAAAACTAAACAAAAAAAGATAAATGTAGTTTACCTTTTCCACTTCAGTTGACTCAGGAGAAAGACCAACTGCTATAACTCTCATCAAGATATCCTTTGACCTATTATTATACATAAAAATTGCATTTTTATGATATCTTTATACAAAGAGTTAAAGATTATATATAATTAAGATACTAACGTTAAAATCCCCGCGTGGTTTGTTATCAACTGTTATGATGGCAGAGCTCGTGTGAGATTCGAGCATCGCTTTTGTTGCCATTAGCACCGTGTCTGAGGGTGAAACGGTCACAAGCCTGAAAGATTAATAATTGTGGAATAACCAATTTAAACGAGCTAGTAAACCATGTTTATATACAAGTAAAGATATTACCTACTTTGGATTTCCTGATATTATGGTCGATAATGAAGGCTTGAACAATCGCTCTCGCAGTGTTTCAATAAATGTGTTGGAACCTGTTATAATGACAAGTAAATAAGATAGAGATGGGGCATTAAAACAAGAGAGAAAAATAATAAAATGTCAACGAACCAGAAGCTGAAGATCCCCAATGCTTCTCGACACCTTCAACAGCAGCTGCAATGGCTTTCCCCTTTTCAGCAGCTCGTTCCATACGTGCAATCGCATCATATAAACATTTTTGCAATATCAAGAATAGCAACAACCCCTCCGTTTTCTACAACGGGCAAGTGTCTGAATTTTCCTGCAAACCAAATTTCATATTTCCAAAACTCAAAACAACAAAAAAGAGGAAAAAACTTTGTTGCAGTGACTGATAATTTGATGCAAACCTTGAACCATTTTTTGTAAGGCCTCGACTGCAAGAGTATCTGAAATTACAAAGACAGGATTCCGTGTCATAACAGCTGAGACGGGAGTGGTCTCAAGATCAAGCTCACGCGCTACTAACTCTCGTTACAATATCCTTCGTTTTTTTTTCCAAAAAGATAGTTAGTGATTATAATCAGAATTGACATTATAGGCCCAAAAACATTAAAAGAATAACAACCCTGTCAGTTAATATGCCACAAAGTAATGCATTTGAGTCGGTAAGCAAAAGAGCATCAGCTTTGCGAGCAGCCATGCGACGACACACTTCGATAATAGTTGTAGATTCAGGTGCGGTTAAGGCTTTTGAGAGACGGAGTCGTTTCACCGTTCGTTCTCCCGTTAACGCCCTGTTTAATAAAAATTTAAAAAAACATTCAAATAAAAACTCACTTTATTAGTGTAATAGGTAAACAAATATATGATTGAAAGGTCTTAATTGCATTTGTTAGAGACTCAACAAAATACGTGTAAGGAACCAACTGATTACAATAAAATAGATCATTTGTGTTCTGATATTTTGGAAATCATAGGAAATTTGTAACAGAAAGATCAAGGAACCAACTGACTACAATTTTTTGAAAAACTGGAGTGTTACAATTTGGATCACAACAATTATGAGTGCCAACAGGCCGAGTTTTTTGAGCTCGAACGTCAAACAAAGCCCGCTTAGTTATTAACCCCGAGCATGAACTTTGTATGCGAAGCTTGTTTAGGCTCGTCGAGCCTTATGTAATTTTAAGTTTTACCTCTTTTGTACTTCTCTGTACTAATTTTACACTTTACAGTCGAGCTCGAGCCAAGCTAAGGCTCATTTAAGGTATTTCTCAAAAATACATAAAATTACTTAAAAACGTAAATAAATAAATTAATTAATTAATTAATTAATAACAAACAAGGCAAGCTCGAGCTTGAAAATACGACTCACGAGCCAATCTCAAGCTGTAGAAAAAAAAGCTTAAAACAAGCCGATTTTTGGTTTGTATGAGGTACTACACGAGCTCGAGCCAAGCTTAGGCCCATTTAATGTTTTTCTCAAAATACATAAAATTAATTAAAACATAAATAAATTAAATAATGATTTACAAACAAGCCAAGCCCGGGCTTGAAGATACGACTCACGAGCCGAGCTCAAGCTTTAGGGAAAAAAAAACTTGAAACGAACCGCGTTCAAGCCGAGTTTTTGCTTGTTTGAGGCACTACACGAGCTCGAGCCAAGCTTAGGCTCGCTTAATGTTTTTTTCTCAAAATACATAAAAAAATATTTAAAAACATATATAAATTATTTAACAAATAAACTAGCCTAAGCTTGACTTGAGCTCGTGTAGTACCTCAAACAACTGCACAAGCCAAAACTCGGTTTCTTGAATGATGAAAGCAATAAAGGGGCAATAATCAAAGTTAATGATAAAATTAATAATTGAAGTAGCTAAAAATTTGTAGTGCGATAGTAATTACTCTAAGGCCATAGGGTATACTCTAACTCCAACATAGGTTAAAATGACATGGCACTTTAAAGATAGATTAAACCACTCCCCACTTGTGTTAAATTTGTTAAAAAGGTGCCTTGGATTATGCTTTTAACGGGTTAAAAGGCAAAGAACAATATATTAAATTAACAATTAATAGGGGTGAGATGAAGTCAAAAGGACTAAACCATTTCCTTGGGTGAGATGGAGTGAAAGAGTGAACAATAAGTGATGCTATGCTTATGTGAAGTTAAAAGGCAAATAACTTCACATAAGCATAGCATCACTTATTGTTCACTCTTTCACTCCATCTCACCCAAGGAAATGGTTTAATCCTTTTGATTTCATCTCACCCCTATTAATTGTTAATTTAATATATTGTTCTTTGCCTTTTAACCCGTTAAAAGCATAATCCAAGGCACCTTTTTAACAAATTTAACACAAGTGGGGAGTGGTTTAATCTATCTTTAAAGTGCCATGTCATTTTAACCTATGTTGGAGTTAGACTATACCTCATGGCCTAATTATCTGTACGTTTGTCACGTTAACTCATTAAGTCATTAACTACTGATTGTACTTGATCCTTACACATGTAAGCAATATGTGGACACTAATCAAAGTTAATAATGAAAAACAGTCATTGTAACGAAGTAGAATTATAATAATAATTACTCTAGCTCAAAAATTATAGAGCAATTAATTAGTTAATTAGTTATGTGTTCGTTTCTCACGGTTAACTCCTTCCAAATGTAAGCAACAACGGAACAACAACAACAATAATAATAATAATAATAATAATAAAACTTAATGATGATAAATAGTCAACGCGTTGTGCTCATCATTACCGGTCAAAATTGGCACATAAGCATAATAACTGAAAAGTAAAGGAGCAAAATAATAATAATAATTAAAGTTATTATGTAACGTACAGAGGACGCGGAGTGGATGAAATGGATCTTCGAAGAATAGAGTCACCGGTGGCTCCGTTATCGGACGGTTTGTTCCTGGAAGAATTAGGCAGAACCATGCTTCTTCGTGAAGAGCCTCCTGATTGACTAGCCGTCATCTGATCAATCAAAACTGGCGTCTCACTGATACAGAATATGAAATTAATTACATAATATAAGTTCCGAGAATATTGGAATAATGAAGTAATTGATAATTGATTGATTACCAGATGAGATGACAACAGGAAGAACGAACCCTAGGTGGTTGATTGGGCGGAATTGGTTGTTAATGGTGGACTGACTTGTTTCTGATTTGATTGGATTGGATTGGACGCCCACGCACGGATTCTCTGGGTTTTACATAATGTTTTAAACATTTATTATTTATAAATTATTATAAATATCTCAGAAGACACCGGCCTAGTCAACTCTCCCCGTATGTAAACGAAGAAACTAAACGTTCAGCCAACGGTAGGGGTGTAAACGAGCCGAGCTGCTCGAGATCGGCTCGTGAAAGAGCCGTGAAAGAGCTCGGGCCCAAACTTCACTTATCAAGCTCGAACCGGCTCGTAAACTTGAATAAGCCTGTCATTTATATATTTTTTTAAAATATGTATTTAAAAAATAATATATACTATTTTATACATTATATTCTAATAAAAATAATTATAACTATATAACAAATAACTGATAATTAGTAAACGAGTCGAGCCCGAGTCGAGCTCAAACTTGAAAATCTACTCACGAGCCGAGCTCGAGCTCTGTGCAAGTTAAACGAGTCGAACTCGGGCTGGGCTCGGCTCGGCTCATTTGCACCCCTAGCGAATGGTTTGTAAACTGTTTGGCGTGAAGTTCGATTATGTTAATTCGTTTAATAAATAAATGGACATGAAGAACAAATGTTGTTCAAGTAGTTAAACAAACGAACATAAACATTTGTCCATTCAATTGTGTGTTCGTGAGCGTTCATTCATGTTCGATTGTATATGTTGTTCATGAAAGTTTTTTGTGCATTTATTTATTTTATCTAAACATTTTGTATTCTTTAGTTTATTAGTTCTTACATAAAATAGGAAGTCGTATTCTTACATTGTTTTTGTATCGTTCCCACTTTTTTCTCATTATCCACACTGATTAATACATCGATCTAAATCTTGAGTCTCCGTCAATTTTATTTTGTGCTCGTGAACACATTCATTTTCTTAATGAACGAACATGAACATAAAATCTCGTTCGGTAAGTGTTCTTGAACCGTTCATGAATACATTATTTCCTTAACAAACGAACATGAATAAGGTCCTGTTCGTGTTCATTCAGTTCGTTTATAGCCTTATATGTCAATTAAAACGAGCGGGTTGGATTGGGTCATGGGCTCGTAAGAAAAGTTTTCGGGCTTAGGGCAATGCGTTGGTGGTTGTGTTAGTGGTGGTGGCGGCGGTGGTGACAGTGGCCGATGTTAGGAGGTGGAGGCGACGCCCCGTAGGTGGTAATGACTCACAACAAACAGTGTCATGGGTATTAATTGTCTATTTATATGTGGTTCAAGTTATCAAGTGTTTTAGGTCGACGCATTTTGGCCGGTTGTTTAATCCGAGTCGACCCATTATGACTGGTTAACTTTGAGTCGACTCAGTATGACCCGTTTAATTTAAGTTGACTCATATGAACCCAAATGCAATTTCGCATTAGCAAATCAAATCACCTACTGATTAGCAAGTCATGATTACCCGGCTTACTCGTGTTAGTAATGAGAATTCAACCATATTTTTATATACCATGGAATCACAAAATTATTTATAAGGCAAACTGAATTTTAATAATCAAAATTATGACAACTAGAAAGTCTCGTCTTTAAAAACATATTCACGTGTAAACGTTTAGAGTAGATGTTGCGTGTTGTGGTGGTTCAGTAGGAACATCGAACAATACATACATTAGTGAACGTGTAAAAAAACCACCCAATGTCTAAACATTACACTAGTAATTGTTGAAGAATAAGCCCTTTTAGCAGCCATACGTCCATACCAATCATAGAAAGTATATATGTAGAGGTGCACAAATCAGATTTTTTAAATACCCTGGTTCGGGAATAGAACCGGGTTCGGGTATGACCGGGTATTGGTAGTAATCGGGTCGGGTTCGGGTAGGGTATTGTCTCTAAAAACCATACCCTATGTATCGGGTTCGGGTCGGGTATAGCACCGGGTATTCTAAAACCGGGTATTTGAATACCCTATTATCGGGTATTGAAAAAACCCTATTTACGGGTTTTTTTCCGGTATTTTTTTGGTATAGATTGGATTTTTTAAAAGTTTACACTTTTTAGGGGTATTATTCGGGTATTTTTAAGGTATTTTTCGGGTATACATCGAGTATTTGAAATACCCGGTTTTGGGTATTGGAAAACCCCGATTTCGGGTTCGGGTATTACCGGGTACAAATCGGGTTTTCGGGTATTACCGGGTACAAATCGGGTTCGGTTCGGGTTCGGGTTTTAGTGCCAAAATGCATACCCTATCCGTACCCTACGGGTAGGGTCGGGTACGGGTTCGGGTATAAAAAACCTGGGTATTAGAAAAACCGGTTCCGGGTATTTATTTCGGGTCCGGTTCCGGGTTTGGTTTTTTTGTGCACCTCTATATATGTGTGTGTGTGAGAGAGAGAGTGAGTGAGTGTGTGTGTAAAAGAGGAGTTTGAAAATTGGGATAATTATATACAATTATGTTTATAAGCAGTTGATTTGAAAGCAAGTGTGATATAGTCACATTCCTCACTTGTGATTTAGTGGTAGGAGGCTTAGTTTCTCCAGTAGAGACTTAAGTGTGAATCTTACTTGTGTCACATTTGGATGGATATTGGCAATGAAAAATTTGAACTGGGTCTTGTGCAAAGGTTGTCAGTTTGAACCCTAAGCCCACCGGGATTTTCGTCCCAACGTGTGTTACGCCAGAAAGTTCTGCTCTTATGGTGACACAACGGTTATCAAGTGGCAGTCGGCGGTAAGGTTTCCCGGGGGGAACGCCCAAACCAAACTCTGAAGTTAGTGTGGGCCTAGTTAATACAACATAGTCTGGCCAGATTGGGGCATAAGACTCTCCAAATTTGGAGAGCGCGGTAACCTAAATAAAAGAAAGTCGTCGTTCTAAAAATCCAAATTTGAAGAACGCGGTAACCTAAATAAAAGAAAGTCGTTATTCTAAAAAATATGTGATACGTGCAATTTGCACAAAGTTTGTGAAGCAATATTTGAAAATATTTGGAAATTGAAAACAATTAATATTGATATCATTTATCGATGTGTTATGAAACTTAATATGATAATCACGTTTCCATTTAAAGATAATTAATGGCAGTAATGAAGTATATAGGTATCGGATAGTTCTGAACAATTAGCATAACTATCACTTCACTGTTGATTTTTGTGTTCTTCTTCCACAATTATACATCATGTTACGAAGCACTCATCAAATGAAAATAAATAAACAATTAAAATCGTGAAAAACTTACAGTTGTGATTATTACCTAAAACCCAATCTTCACCGATGTGGCAAGATTTGAAATAGTCACGAATACAAATTTATAACAAAAATAACTACAGACCTACAATAGTACTACTATTGATATAAAGATACAACTTAAGAACCATGTAAAACTTCTATAGGCTAAGTTTCATCAATTGTGATGAAACCCTAAAGCTAAAAGATGAATTAAACGCTAGAGATAGCGATACTGACGACTCATTATATTTTCGTCTAGTGTGTTACTAAGGTCCGACTCAGATAGTAGATACCGAAGGTTAATCAGTGCACCTTTGAAGCATGCAGCCGAACTCCAATGATCGTCCATTAATATATCCATACACAGTAGCGGATCCAGGATTTTTTGCTAGGGTGGGCACAAAGTAGACAGGGTAAAAATGGTTCAGGTCATAGAGAGCAGTGCCGACCTACCGTTTTGGAGGTCCAAAACGGAATGAACTTCCGGGGCATATGAGAGGGTAAATTTGTATTTTTACATACTACTTTTTAAAATCAAATGTTTTTCTTTCATTAATACGCATCAATTATATGACATAAGTAAATAGACCCGTTTGTTAATTATTGATTCCTTAGATGTTGTTGAGTATTAATCAAATAAGAATTAATTGATTTAAGTAACTAGTTCATATTATCGATATTCCCTTTTCAAGAATTAAACAACTTCTTGATACTTTCTATTTTTATATCTAAATGATGACTCTATTGTATGTTAGGTCATCAGACTCTCAAACTTGAAGAGCTCCGTTTTTATTAGTATTAGTATTTATTTCAACACATGAAAATAATAAAATAATATATATGTTTGAAAAATTATTTCTTAAAATAATAAAATTTTAAAATAAATTAATGATTGCAAGTTTATAATGTTGAATGTTCCGATGATAACCAGTAAAAAAATCTATATTTACTTAACTAAGCATGGAGTAAACAAAAAAAAACTTAAAAGAAATATATATCTAAGCAAAGTAATAGATGAACCATTTGTAGTCACTAGCCTATTTTCTCTTATCTCTAAATCAATTTTAAAAAATTAAATTTAGAATGTAACATACTGACATATCCCAACAAAGTTACTTCTCTTCTTGTTTAAATCAGTATTTTGAAGTTTGACGTTCACCGCATCGTCGCCTCCGATGGCCGGAAAACTCATAAATATCATGTGTTTCTTCTTCTCTTCTAAATTTAGATGCCCAAGGAAGCATAGCATAATACTGATGCAAACATGGGGTGGGCACCTGCCCACCATTGCAAAGCTCTAAATCCGCCTCTGTCCATGCGTATAACTCCAGTGTATGACCAATATTCAGATGAATATTGAGTTTTTCTTTAAAGACTTTGTTGGCCATTGATTGATTTCTATCAGCAAGTTTCTTCGTACAACTTGCATTTGGAGGAGGGATTAGATTATAGTGTTGTAAGCGTCAGTTGAACACAGTGGATATTCGAATTCAACAAAGATGAAAGAGGATGAAAATAAAAAAAAAAATCAAGAAACTTTTGTACAAATGGAGTGAAAGATATACTACTTGTGGTAAAGTCGGATGATGAAGTTAATGGTATTTATATAAGTTGATATCATTAACGCTAACCAACGGCTAATTTTTCAAAATTCAAAAAGTATACGTTGTTTCAAATAAAAACTAATAAAAATATAAGAGGATAAAGTTAATGACATTTAAATAAGTTGTTATCATTATGTTAATCTGACGGCTAAATTTTCAAAATTCAAAACAAAATAGTAAATGTTCTAAATTTTCAAAATTCAAAATTCAATATTAATGACCTTTAAATAAGTTGACATCATAATGTTAACCTAAGGCTAAGTTTTCAAGATTAAAAAGATAAGTATATGCTAGAGATTCAAAGAAAGATTTAAAAAAATATGATTGGTATAGTCAAATTAAAATTAACAGCATTTAAATAAGTTAATACCATTACATTAATGATTAACCTAACGACTACAATTTTAAAATTCAAATAATATACATTGATATTTTAAATAAAAACTAGTATATACGAATGACAATGAAATTCGTACCTCATGGAACTCAAAACTCATAACTTTTGGGACACGTAACACATGTTCCATATGGTAGAGACGAGTTTGAGATTGCTTTTGAAATTTTGCGTGGGTTTGTTACGGGTATGAGATTTGTAATATGCCCAATTACCTGACATAATTACCCGATAACATTACTCCCTTTACCTGACTATATATTCAAGTAACCCAACATATATTATCAACTAAATATTTGTAAACAAATATTATTATTTTTTGTGGAATTGTTTTTTGTTTTACTTTTTTTTTTAAACTGAAAGTATTAACTGAAATTTGGAGCATTACTTATTCATCGAAACAATGTTTATAACAATTATTTATCGTAATTGATTAGTTATTGACAATATATAATGGTAATTGTTTTTTCTAATTTATTAGGGACAATTTATATTGATAGTTACTTATGTCACACCCACCGACGATGGATTATATACATCGGGGCATAACGCATATTGTCACTATTAAAGTGAAAGTATTTATATTCATATAATTTAATATTTTCACACATTAAACAAGTTTGAAATATGAACAAATATACAAGACTAAATCTCTTTTTATTAAAATAATCTAAGTGTAAACTAGGTGATCTTCACTTGAGCAATTTTTCAAACATGTGTATCTGTGGCATGCATTAAAATAATGGTCAACGAACAAGTAATTGATAAGTAAACATAAGTTTGCAAAATGTGTAATAATGAAAAACTACAATTCACATGTCGTTGTGCAAATACAAGCACATATGAGAATGTTAAATAAATAGATGTGGACCCATTGTCATTGTCGTTTGACGTAAAGTTTAAATGTATATGGGTAGGTGTATGAGCATACTCGAGTTTGAGATATACACATGAGGTTGAGATATACACCAAATAAACAAATAATCATGAGACATAAACACAAAAAATTGTAATCTAAACACATAATAACATGAAGTTTGAATTGTATATTGTGATAAAACTTGAAGAATTGATGTTAGTAAGCATGCTAACCCCACCCCCCAACCCAACCCAAAAAAATATTAAAAAATGAAAAGAAGGGTATGAATACGGGAGTGTGATTGGTAACATGCTTAAACGAGTTGATCGGAGGACAAGAAATTCTTTGTTTTGATTAACGAAAAGATGTGGAAAAACAAATAATTGTGTAATAAAATACTTACTAGTTTATGACAAAACATTCGGTTTAAATAACCGTTTCGCGATGCAACAATTATGTAATCGGTTTTAAAACGATGTATGCATTAGGTTTATATAAAAATTTAGTCGGTTTAAATGTATTTTCTATCTTCAAAGTAAATTACTAGAACCAAGTTTTTAATGAGTTATGATTCGGATTTACGTTAAAAATATTAGTTGATAAATTATACAACTTGCAATGGTATGTGAATGAAAGAGAAATAAGTATATGAAAAAATGTTCTATTGGACACACCACAAGCTATTGCCTAAACTCGTTTTATATGAATTAAATTCACCTTAAGTATCTACTTATCGATTGAATTTAGACTGAGCAGAATTGGTGGATTATTTCATATTAAGGGATTATGGATTTGAAATCGTGATTGTTGGGCTTCGGTTATTTTAGGTATTGGGTTGAAATTTGAATGGGGCTGAAGCTGGAAAATTAAACATGGTAAAACCGGGAAAATATAATAATGTAAACTGGTTTGAATATTGGATTCGGACCAAAACAATTTCATCAATTTTCTGTAATCCTGGTAGATAATTACTTGTATTAAATAAATAATTTATATATTTTTAAAATACTAGGTTAATGACCCGTGTATACCACACGGGTGAAATTAGTAAAATCGTCATATATATATATGTGTGTGTTTATATATTTGAAGGTAATCAAGGTATTGCTTGCTAGTAAATTTATTAGTAGACATATAAGAATAAAGTATGATATATTAAATTTGACATTAGTAATGGAAAGTTGGCATTCAGTATGTTCAAAACAATAATGAAGTTACATTGAAGTTAAGTTTTTCACATTTCTCGTAGATTATTGTTAATCTCAGTCTCATACTTGATCGTAAAAGATGTTTCATAGACTTCAAGTACCCTATTAGTCTATTACCCAATATCCTTGACGTTGTGGTGATGTCTAATTATTCAAGTTGATATGTATGGTGTAATTGCCAAGAAAGTAAAGAGTTAATCCTCATAATATTTTTCCATAAACAATTCATTAAAAACCTTTTAGCTATACTTTGGGTTTACATGTCATTTGTAACAACTATATCAACTATATTTGTAACAGCAATATTAAATATACTATATGTGGTTAGTGTATTTGGATCTCGAATAGGTTAATTTGCAGTTAAATAACTAGTAATGTAATATTCTGTGTAATAACGTATTCATTAAAATGGAACATCTTAAATGAAGTTATAGCCTTATAGACACATATTCTAGCATTATTTTCAAACATTTTGCTCGATTTCAAACTTACATTAACTTTATGTTTGTCTAGAAGACCACATCAACTTATTCATTTACAGTCGTCACTGAAAATTACCCGGCATAACTATTTATTTACCATGATACCATCTATCTTTAAACAAAAGTTATATCCAAGACATATATCAGTATCCCGGCATAATTTATAAATTATAAAAAAAAACAAACATATAATAGTTTTAAAATAACGTAGATAAATTTGAAGAATGAAGATTAATATACGTAGTTTTAGCATAGTATAATATAAATAAATAAAGTTAAGTAAAGGAGGGATGAGATAGCAACCGGTAAAATACCGATATCAAATTTGAACAAAACTAGGTATTGAATAGCGTATAAAATGCATTAATTCTATACATGTATGGTATCGCTATCGATGCCAATATTCGTTATGACACCTACTTTGATACCACTGTTTTTTTTTTCTAATATTTATTGATCATATCAAAATCGTCTGTAACCATAGGTAATGAAGAAATCATAATTTAAAAACTAATACATATGTATAAAAAAACGCATCAAAATTGTTTTAAAAACAATAAAGTTAAAATCTAGTTTAATCCTCGCTAATCCCTTTGTATTTCCCTTTTTGTTTTCTCAATTGTTCGTTTATCGCATTCTCAGTTTTTTAGGAAAACAAGAACGAAAGATTCTAGTACCGATACCTAACACCCAAGAAAATTTCAAAATTTTCCAATGGGTACTTAATACTCAAGTACCAAAAAAAATACCAATCTCAAATAGGTTAAATCGATACGGTTCACCCGCGGATCTTAGTATGGGTCAAGGCGGGTCACTACCCACCTAGCTTTTTCGTTCAATAGTGCAATTTTTTCGAAAAAATAAACTTATATGCATTGAGGCTGGCCCATTCAAATTATTGTTCAAAATCCTTCGGCCCACCTATGTTATGTGTTCAAGATCTGTCACTTATATATTTAACGGTACCGTATGATAGGGGTGAGCAACTTAACCGACATAACCGTTTAACCGAACCATAACCGACTTAACCGAACCAATTTTAACCGATAACCGACATAACCGGTGGGTCGGTTTAATGAAATTTTAAAACCGTCAAATACGGGTAAGTTTTGGTTAAAAATAATTCTAAAACCGCCATAACTGAACGGATCCATTTATTTAACCAATAATTAACTTGAGACTAACTTCCACCAAGCATGTTGTTGGATTATATTGTTTTGATGTTTTTGGTTCAACGATTTTTATCAAATTAAGTTGAACTTCATTGTTGGATTATATAATGTCATTTTTTTTGAATATTTGGTATTAATATTAACGATTATACACTTTGTTAGATTATGTTATGTTGTTTTTTTTGTAATAATTGGTAGAGGTGCACAAATCGGGTTTTTTCTAATACCCGGGTTCGGGTATGGAACCGGTTTCGGGTATGATCGGGTATTGGAAAATCGGGTATTGTGAGAAATCGGGTAGGGTTCGGGTAGGGTTCGGGTAGGATATTGAGGAGAAAAACTCAACCCTATGTACTCGGGTAGGGTATGATCGGGATCGGGTATTGAAACCGGGTACGACCGGGTATTAATACCCGGTTTTGAATTTGTAATTTTTTTATACATTTTTTAATTTGTTTAAAATTTAAATTTGCTTTGTGATTTATAAAAATAATTAAACCATATTATAAAAACCATTCCACTTTATTACAAATTATTTACTTAGTAATATGCATTTTACAAAAACTTAAACATAAAAGTTGCAAAGTAAACATAAAAATATATTATAAAAACTCATGTATCATTTCGGGTATTAGAAAATTGGTATCGGGTATAACCGGGTATCGGGTATAGGGTATGACCGGGTCCGGGTATTTACGGGTATAAATCGGGTACGGTTCCGGGTACGGGTATTGAGCTCAAAAAGCATACCCTATCCATCCACGGGTAGGGTCGGTTCCGGTTTCGGGTATAGAATACCTGGGTATAAAAAAACCGGTTCCGGGTATTTTTTTCTGGTCCGGTTCCGGGTATGGGTTTTTTGTGCACCTCTTTTAAGCTAAATTACATTTTTTTGGTTACGGTTAACCGACCCATAACCGACTCACTATAATCTACAAAAGCAATTAACCATAACTGCCATAACGGGTCGGTTATGATTATGGTTATCCATTAACCAACATATCGGTTATGGTTATGAATTTGGCTCAAAACCGCCCCAAACCGACCCATACACACCCCTACCGTATGAATATAACATTGATATTCTGGAAAAAAAAAATCTCATCCATAAAGGTGGTGAATATTTTCCATAAAAAACTCTCTAGATGGGTGATAGTCATAGCTCGGCCTATAGAAACGAAATATGGAGGCACTATTGGGCCGTCAAACTCAGGAGGCCCACCATTAGCATTAAGGTCCACCCACTAAGTTAATTATGTCCGATATAACGTTACTTGCCCCTTTCATGCTAATGTAATCAGTAATCTATTCTTACATAAGTGGCCCACTTTCACTCTCTCTTTTATCTTTTTCCATAAAGTTATGCTTAACGTGTCTTCGTCTTGTTTGGTAATATATTTTATCCACTTATCTTCACCCGGTTTTTATCATTATTTACAAGTATTTACACTTACCTTTTTATATTTGCCATGTAATGAAGTCATACACCTTACATACATAGAGTGACGACAGTGTTGTCATGTGGTTTGGAAGCCATACACACTACCCAAATTAGACGTGCACAAAAAAACCGGTTCCGGAACCTAACCGGTGGAACCGAACCGGAACCGGTTCCAGTTCCAACCCGGTTGGAACAATACCCGGTTTGGGTATTTTTGTACCCGAAAATCGGGATCGGTTCTACTATATATATTTCAGTACAGGTTCCAACCCGGTTCCTACCCGGTTCTTATTTGGAACCGGTTCGGGTCGTACCCGGAAAAACCGGTTCCGACGGGTTTTTTTTCAAGGGTCAAACAAAAAGTCAAACTAGCCGTTGGAACCGGTTCCAACGGTAATATAGCCGTTGGAACCGGTTTTTTAGACACCAAGTAGCCGTTGGAACCGGTTCCAACGGTAATATAGCCGTTGGAACCGGTTTTTGAGGCAATATCCGTTGGAACCGGTTCCAACGGTAATATAGCCGTTGGAACCGGTTTTTGGGCCAAACCTATATATAACTTGTTTCCATTACTTGTTTCACCACCAAACTCAAAAACAAACTAAAATACTACTCCTTTAGCAAACCCGTTCCTTTACCCGACCATCCAACAAAATATTATTATGGCACCCATCAAAAAAACTAACAACAAGGCTAAGAAGGGTGTTTTTGTTGCCCCCGTTCCTGTTACGGAGGACCCAAGGGTTGTTACGGTAGTCAACCATAACCGCAACCAAGACATATGGAAGAATTGGGATTTGATTGTGGATGACGAAGGTTATCAAAAGGCTCGTTGCAAACTATGTGGTTCAATATTAAAGCACGATTCCAACTCTACTTTGAGAAAGCACATCGAGAAGCCATATTGCAAGGCGTTGAAAGGGATTGGCACGACCGATCAAATTGACTTGGGTAAAGATGGTACACTATTTCGTTACAACACGACTCAAGTTCAAGATAGAATGGCAAAGTTCGTTATTCAACGAGGTTTGCCGTTTAACCACTTTGATGACCCGGAGTTGACGTCGTTGATTCGCGAAACTCTACAACCGAGATACACACATGTAAGTCGTACTACCTTAAGACGTCATTGTGTCAAGTTGTGGGAGTGTGCTAAAAAAGAGTTAATCGAGTCTTTTCATTCTTTAGAAGCCATGGTTACTTTAACTACCGATGTTTGGTCGGCACCACACGGGTTGCCCGAATCATACATATGTGTCACCGCTCATTGGGTTGATCCGGTGACATGGCAATTGATGAAACGCACCATCGCTTTTGAAAACTTCCCGTTCCCACATACCGCCGAAAAATTGTTTGAATTACTTGATGAAGTTATAACGACTTACAACTTGAGAAATAAAATATTTTTGATTTCGTTTGACAACGCTTCAAACAATACTAAGGCGGCTGAAAAATTTATCATTAAATATTCACCACCTTGTTTCGGGGATTTTTTTCATGTCCGATGTGTTGCACATATCATCAACTTGGTTGTTCAAGTAGGTCTTGACAATGAACACATTTGTGATGATTTAAAATACTTTAGACTTATGTTACAAGATGTCTTCAAAAGTGGTAAAAGAAGACATCTTGAATATAAGAACTATTGCAAGTCGGTGGAAATAAAGTATTTGGGGCCGAATTGGGACGTTCCAACCCGTTGGAACTCAACTTGTCATATGTTAAAGTGTGCTTTTGCCCAACGCCAAACTTTACAAGCTTTTCATAACAATCTTGTTGAACAACGCGAGGCCGATATGTTTCCGGAAAGTGTTTGGGTCCAAGTCGGTTATATGTTGGAGTATCTTGACGTGTTCAAAAAGTCAACAACAAAATTATCGGGAGTCTATTACCCTACTAGTTGTTGGGTTTTGCAAGAATTGTACTATATGTCTTGTGTTTTTAAAAGCTTTGCGGAGAAGAACAAACTCTTCGAAAATATTGTTGCGGTGATGAAAGAAAAGTTCATAAAATATTTTGAAATCATACCGCCGGTCTTTACTTGTGCCGCCGCATTAAACCCCTATTGGAATGTTAATGGGGTTGAAACAACGATTGAGGAAATATTCGACAACTTAGGTATGCACGAGATTGACCCGAAGTTGTCGACGGAAGCGAAGGACAAGTTCAACAAAAATCTTCAAGACCTTTATGACCACTATTTTCAAATGTACGGTCCAAGCACGAGATCGTCTTTTGTGAAAAAAACAACAAGTGGTAGGCCGTGCAATGACCCACTTATAAACTTGATGAATGGGATTCGTGAATCCGCATCTAAGAGGCAAAGAGGAAACACACCAAGTAGCGAACTTGGTCGATATAGTGGAGCAAACTATGTTGAGGGCGCAACGGTAGACGAAATTCGCAATATTGATTTATTGGCTTGGTGGAAAGGTAAACAAAACGAATTTCCCATTCTATCCGCCATGGCTCGTGATTTGCTTGCCGTACAAGCCTCAACGGTTGCTTCCGAATCGGTTTTTTCTCTTAGTGGGAGGGTGTTATCTATGCGAAGAACAAAACTAACTCCAGAGTCTCTAGTGGTTTGCATTTGCCTAAAGGACCATTTGGATGCGGTGGATCGTGTACAACACAAGGCGAACTTTGAAGACGAAATACCAATAGAGCGTCATATTCATGATGAGGAGGCGGAGGACGGGGTTTCTTCCGATAACGAAGACGAGGGTGAAGAGAATGAAGACGAAGAAGAGTTGTAATTATTTGTTTTGGTAAAATTATTTGTAACTTGTTCGACTAATTATTTGTTTTGGTAAAATTATTTGTTTCGACGAAGAAGAATTGTACTATATGTTTTATTATAATTTGTTCGATTAATTTTTGTTACTTTTTTAATAACGACGAACATTTTATTTATTTAAAAACTAACTATTACAAACATTATTAAAACATAAACGATACTAAACATAACAACTAAAACATAAAAAACAAAGTCCGTCGTTTTAATCCGGGAATACTTATTTTTGGGTTGTAGAGCCGGACGACTCTCCCACTTCCTTTTTTTTTATCTTCCAATCTTCTTTTCTCTCGACAATACTTATTCGTATGTTTTCGTAATGTCGAGTTGGACCCTGCTTTAAGAAACTTCGAGCAATATTTGCAACGTGCCAACTCATGTGAGTCGGTCATGAGACACAAATCGTAATGGACCCAAACATCGGGGCATCTTGTTGTTTCGATCACCATAACAACGTCATCATTGGATGCCATTTGTGGTCGGTTTAAGGTTAATTGTGGTTTGTAGTGTGTATTATGGTTTTGGAATTGGAGTGTGTTTGATAGTTTTGAAACTTGCTATTCTTAGTAAGAAAATACCCTATTTATAGTTAAAAAACCGGTTCCAACGGTCAAAAACGGCTATATAGCCGTTGGAACCGGTTCCTAACGGCTCTAATTTTTAAATTTCAAAAAAAACCGGTGGAACCGGTTTTTACGTAAAAACCGGTTCCGGTTCATACCCTACCCGGTTCTTAAAAGTTCGCATATCTGGGCACCGGTTCGGGTCGGGAACCGAACCGGTTCCTGACTGGAACCGGTGTCATTCTCTACCCGGGTTGAAAAAAACCGGTTCCGAACCGGTTCGGGTTTTCAAGGTGTACCCGATTTGTGCAGCTCTAACCCAAATGAGTGTCATGTCTTCTCTTAGATACAAACAACTATGGTGCTGTTTGTTTTGTAAGAGGTAAAATGTTTGCAGTCTGCGGACCATATCTGTAGACATTTGTAGAAGAAGATGTTGACCAAAACTCTGCAGTTTGCAAGAAGAACACTGTTTGTTTTTTAACGTCTGCATATTGCTGAAATAAACTGGTGGTTGTGTACGAATGGTGGTGTTGGATGGTGATAGTGGTAGTGGTGGTAGAAGGCAATGATGGTTGGTGGTGGTGGTGGTGGCTGGTGAACAGTGGTGGTGGGTGGTGGCCGATGGTGGTGGCGGACGGTGGGTTGGTTGTGGTGGTGGACGGTGGTGGCGGCGAATGGTGGGTGGTGGATGGTGGTGGACAGTGTGTGTTGGTAGGATATGGTGTTTTAACCCTCTCGAAACCTTAGAAGCTCTCGGAAGTGAATGAGCCAAGTCTGCACCAAAAAGAGCTTGCGCATACGTTTTTTAATAAAACGTCTTCGAGAATGCCATTAAAATTAAATAAAAAAATTGATTGGTGCAATGAGGGTGATTATCAACATGTTAACTACACAAGTTAAAGAAAATAAATAGTTAATAATAAGACTTAAATTATAAAACAATATTTTGAGATAAGATATAATTGAACGTGAGTCCGTGAAATGAAAATCAAATATGTTTTTAAACCTAATTTGTAGGGGCGGCCCGTAGGTCAGTGAAAACAAGTTAGGGCTTTAGGCCACATGTAATTAAGGCTCTAAGTCCAAAAAACATTATTTATAGATATAATATAATGTGTGAAGTAAACTCAAAGTAAAGTATTGATATTGTGGTAGGCTTGGTTGTCAGTAAAGTATAGGTCATGAGTTCCAAACTTGTAATATGCCAAAAAAAAAAAATTGTTAATAATTGTCATGAAAATGCCACAAAATCTTATTTCGATTCAGGCTTCCACATTCGTTGCGCGACCCTGCTAATTTGTTTCAAACCGAAATCAATTTTCATTAGTTATGCAAGTTGAAAATATATATCTTACAAATGAGTGAAAGATGAAATAAAAGGAACAGAAATAAGCAGGAGACTCACAAAGTTAAAACAAATGACAGTGAATAATTATTTATTTATCAAACATACGTAACACTTTATTACGAGATCATGTACATTGGAATCATTTACCTTTTTTCAAGATATATAAAATTTTGAAATCATAAACCATATAACATTTATCGTTTTTTATCTTTAGTTTGTTGGCATACGTTATAAAATAAAGATATACATGAACAAACTTGTTTAATAATTTTTTATATCATTTCATTTGTACGTGTGTTTTTAAGTAGTACATTTTTTTATAAAAAAAATGGCTATTAGTTAAATAAAGAAACGAATAACATATCACCTTATAGAAAACGAGACATTATAACCCATAAATCTATAATAATCACTTGTAATTTTTAGCAACTGAATTGTGATTGAATCTAAACAATCACATAATCAAGGACTAAAAACAATCACATAGTTAAGGACTAAAAGTCTAAAACTAACCCATGATTCCAATAACAAGAATCTCTTATAAAAATAATTTTAGAAAAATATTCGTGATCACAAATACTTCCTGTTTAAAATTGTGGTTCAACCTCACTATCACAAATTTATATGGGAGATATGAGGGATGACTCTGGCTTGCTAGAGTTCAAGTCCTGATCTCACCCGGTTTTACCGGCTCCTCGTTGTCGTGCCATTTGGCGGGCGTGGCGGTCGGGTTTTATCCGGTGAATCCCTTAATAGGTGGACCGCTAGAGGCTTCGTCCGTCCGGACTAGTGGCCGGCTTAGACTATCTTTACCCATTGAGGGTCGCGTACGAAGTACCCGAAGTTACTTATTTGATCGTTCAAAAAAAAATTTGTGGTTCAACCACATAATATATGAGGTAAGAGTGACAACTTGGTAGTGGTGGTCATTCACTCATTTGTCAAACAAAGAAAAATAGAATCACCCCTAAATTCCAATTGGATCAGTTAACCTTTAAGGCTTTATCTTAAAGCCAATAGTACGTGGTGGGTGGGAGCTAGTTTTACTAAACATGGTGACGTCTGCTATATATTGGCAATATTAAAGAAACATATAAGAGGTTGACACGTGTGAGACATAGGGTCCCACCCAACAAGGCAAAATTGGACGCGTTTGTACATTTAAAGAGAGTGAAATCAACCTAGTACTAGAGATATTCTTGAATCTTGATCATGGGTGGAGGTATTGTACACCATCCTTCGAATATTCCTAGGTTAAGTTTGAGGTTACCTCTCTTTGGATGACACCTGTCATGTTACTATTTATGTATGGCCCATGTAAGCATCTTATGCTCCAAGATAAAACTACAATTATGTCCCCTTAATCTATACAACTACAACACAATTAACATCTATTTGTTTTCCATTATCATTTTATTATCTTAGATGCATGCACGGCACAACACAATAAATATGTGGGTATGAGAATGAATATATGCATTTATGGAAGTGTTTAATGAAACTATTTTACATTTTCATTAATTAATTAGTAAAATAAGATATACCTTATATGATCCAAGATTGACTCCCCAAATTATATGTTGTGTATGAAACCATAAGATATCAATACAACAAACCATAGAGTTATTATCATGTGTATGTATGTATATATACACATTTTAGCGACATGAAAATCAGGAGATAGATTCATGGGTCGTTTTAGGCTCAAACCGATTCAAAACTGAAATCTTTGTTTTACGGTTTTACTAGGTTTGGTCATTAATGGTGGATTTTCAGTTTTATATTTAAGTTTGAATGTTTAGGCCCGAATTAATGAACTCGGGCCAAAACTTTCGGCCTAAAGTATTTGTCATACTTACTAATTGAATTTAGGCCCAAATAAAAAATTTTAGCTAGCCTTAAATTCAATAACAAACATTCATACAAGTTCGTTGAGGTTCTGTTCCTACACTTGGTGAAGTTTTGTTTTGGAACAAGGCATAATCGAAATTGAACCATAATTAGTATAGGCAAGTTATTTTAGTTCAATTTTATTGGTTACGTTTTGTTTCAGTTAAGTTAACATGCTTTTCTCACCCCTACTCTCAAAATACATAAGTTTTATCATTGACTTATCTTAATGTCATGAAGACATGAACCATCATGAGATATGATTACATTAAATTTATTTGTTATCTTATCCTATTTCATAGTGATGTATTACATGGAGTTCACACTTGTATCTTTTTACTTATTACGTCGCATAGATATTTACAAATAATATGATGTTATGAAAACACATGTATATACATATAGCAATAATGACAAGTCAGACATTCTGGTTAGAATCAATCGTACGGTCCTTGTAAAATGAAACACCTGAAACCACTTATCTAGTGCCAAACTAAATCATGTCAGGATGGCACAAGAAAAAGAAACACTGGTGTCATGTCAATGTTTAACCTGAGATAAATACACTGTTCTAACTTACATAATCAATTACAACATCAAGTGGGTATATATAACATGATATTTTTAATAACTTAACAAAATGACTAAATTTTAAATTTGGATTGTACAAGTTGACACAATAAGTTTTTAAAACATTTGTCATCAAGAAATATTTATAACTTCATAAAGTTACAATATGCATGCATATGTTATGCCCTGCTAGTTGTGCGCGTATATAATGTATATATGTGTAAACCCTCAGGTGGACTAAAATGAAATTCCACTAATTTTTAATTTTGATGTCATTTTACTAATCTGGTGAAAATAACCTTAAAAGTGGCGGAAGGTTAATTAGGCATCATATGGTAGCGTTGATAGCCAAAAAACAATGGTACATACACCAATCGGCCGATGTCCGATAGTTGAGTGTTATATGATTTATGTCCAAAGCTTGATGCAAAACTACTATCGAGTCGAGAGTCTCATCCTAGCTTTGCTATTGGTGGGATTTACTGAGTACGATATGACGATGATGATGATGATATGCATGCATATGTGATTTTATCGACATGGAAAACTTTAGCGAGAATAAAACATATGAATTCCTCTTATATTACTTCGATTTATGTTGTGCTCGGTTCCTTATAAGGTTTACTAGCAATGCTTACGTTATACTCGGTGAGGATTTAGATTATTGTTTAATTTTTTTAAACAAAATCCCCCTTTTGTAAGAGAGAACACCATACCACTAGACCAATAGGTCTGTGATAAGTATTAATTGTTTAATAAACAATTTTACACATATATTAGTTGTTTTAATTGTAACACTTATGATAATTATGTAAACAAATATCTTATCTTTCTCTTTCCATTGTATCAGATTATCTAGATAAGTATCTGATTATATATATCTAGATATATACAACTATACAAGTGATGTTTGCACTTCACTATTTAGATTTAGTTATATATATAGAAGATTGAAGAAAGACAAAATTAAGCAAAATGGGAAGAGGGAAAGTAGAGCTCAAGCGAATCGAAAACCCTACGAACCGACAAGTCACCTTCTCTAAGAGAAGAGATGGTCTCTTCAAGAAAGCCATTGAACTCTCTATTCTTTGTGATGCTGAGGTTGCACTTCTTGTTTTCTCTTCTTCTGGGAAAGCTTATCAATTCTCTAGCCATGAGTATGTTATTTCTCTCTATATATATTTGTATCTATATATATATGTGTGTGTGTGTGTGTGTGTGTGTATGATCAAAGTTAGTTGATGACATATATATATTGTTTCAGCATGGATAGAACAATCAGGAGGTACAGAAATGAAAAGGGTCTACAAAAAATAAATAACCATGGAGTTAGAACTATGGAGGTATTATATACACTTTTGATTAATATTTGTCACACTAAATGTTTACTAAACAATGAAATAAATCTGATTAATTAACAGACCGACTGAAACCGGTACGGTCTTACTAACATTTTGATCAACCATGTTATATTCTCGGCTAATCGGTTCGATTAAAATAGTCCTGGATGATAATATGTATGTTCAAATGCTATTTTATCAGTTTTAGTTATTTTAAAAGAAGAGAATTTGACTTGGTGTAGGTGTGGAAGAATGAAATGGATGAGTTGAAGAAAGCAATTGAGACACTGGAAACAAAACACAAGTATGAATTATTTTACAATAAATGAAATAATTATTTTTTTATATTGATTACTTATGTAATTACTTTTGTTACACTATTAATAAATAGTTAATATTATAACAATATTAACTGTGGTGTTTTGTTTTTTGTTTTTGTTTTTTAGACATTTGGCTGGGGAAGATCTTTCCACATTAGGGATGAAAGAACTCAAACAACTCGAACGCCAACTGAGGATTGGGGTCGATCGTGTACGCGCTAGAAAGGTATGTACTGTTATTTTACCTGGACAATTTTACTATAATTAACTAAGTATGTACTTTTATTATGTTTAAAGCTAGTAAAAGTTTTTTTTTTGGAGTACATTCTAATAAGATTTAATAAACGAATTTGGACAGTGGCGACTCTTATCGGAGCACGTAAGTTTATTGAAGAGAAATGTGAGTCTTAAGAGCTTATAATTATACATGTCTAGTGTTTAATGTACATTTTTTAATCTTTGGTATGCAATTTTTATATATTTTTGCATGTATATATTGTTGCAGCATAAATTTTTGCAAGAAGAAAATAACATTCTTCAGAAAAAAGTAAGCATTTTCTTGAATTTTATATATTAATAATTTTATATATTTGTTTCAAGTTGTATTAAGATATAAATAGATATTAAACTGCTTGTGATATAACTGGAGATGAAGCTGCATGATCAGCTACTGAGCGAGGCCGATGAAAACTCGGGTTTGGATTCATCTGATCATGTAACCCAAAGGTATTAATATTTTGTTTAAATACTATACTTGTAGTTTTTAATTTCTAAATTTCTTATATAAACAAATATTATGATTTTGTTGGATTTAATTAAAAGTGTTAAAACTTTGCAGGTTTATTCCAGAGGGGCAGCCTCTCAACATGAACCAGCTTGGTTTTCCCAGTGGTTGATTATTATATAATCCCTTTTTTATTATAAAAAGGAAAATATATATGAAAAGATTATATACAGGTTTAGGTTGCTATAAGGTGTCGAGTAATATTAGTTTTGGGATGTAAATACTTTGGTAATGCGGTGTGTAATTAATTACTTTTTATGATGTCATGATGTTTTTGGGTTTTATTAAAAAAGATTAATATTTATGTTGATGTCATGTGGCTATCCATAGCTTCTTGTTAGTTAGTCTTGTTTAATAAAAGTTGTCATTCTGTGATTATAATTACATATGAGTTGATGATATCATTTTTGTTCACGTTGTACCATATTTTACATTTTTTGTATGATTACTTTTTATGATATAAATGTAATAGTAAAACATAAGATCACATAAACGGTATAAAATCACACAAACATTCCATGGTAGATGATCAAACAAGTGTTGAATATTAAGACAAAACGTTACGGGTTAAGTATTTGAAGCAGTGGCGAAGCTTGATCGTGAACGGTGGGGGGGGGGACTCAAAATGTATAAAAAATTTCACAAACTAGGGGGGCGGGCTTAAAATTTTGGTCGAAAATAGGTAAATTTACACTACGTATAAAATACTTCGGACGAAAAAAGCTAAATTTACACTAACGCGCGAAAAAACAGGGGCCGGGGCCACCCCTGGCCCTCAATATCATTCGCCTTTGACGACTTACGAACTGAAAGTCTAAAACCATTGCAAACTTGCAAAGTATGATCACTTGTCAAACATCGGTTGTATGGGCAACAAGTGTTCTCCTGGTCGGGTTGACGGGTTGTAATAATGGTATCAAAGCCAAACTCGAAATGGTGGCGGATGGAGCTAGGTGTGACCAACAATGACGTTGGCCCTCAAGGACGGTCTATTGTTATGGATTGAAACCGTTACAAGGTATGAAACTTGTCGAACATTGATTGTATGGGCAACAGTGTAGGACGTAATAGTAAGAGTCATAAGACCATTTATTATTAGTTTTAGTTCATAATAAATGATCTTTGGTAACAAACTAAAGATCAATGAACAACATTAATTGATAAGTTATTAGCCTGCTCAATGATAATAGTTGAACCGAACATTGTTCTTATTCAAACTAAAGACACAATTGCATACAAAGTTAAAATCACTAGGATTGCCAATAAAATGGAAGTGTTTGAGGATCCATATCAGTCGCACCGCCCCAATCCGCATGAAGATCATTTTCTGAACTACCATAACTCGGTCCTTGATCCAACTGACTCGTTGAACCAAAATCAGGACGTGGGGCACATAGCATTATATGGTGTTGAACTAGACGCATGTGGCGGCGCAACCGAAGATGACAGAAGAGAGGGAGCATAGTTTGAGTGGTCCACCCAAGCCGGGCCCTCACCAACCCCACTCCATACAGGGTTTGTGGTTCGGTACACCTGGTCACTAGCAAACTGCAACATATCGCTTCCTGTAACAAAAAATAACCTGATGACACTAAAATAATAAAACAATCACTTTCATACGAACTATAAAACCCAAACCATGGTTTGGAGGTAAAAGATGTTGTCGGGGCTTTCTTCTTCTCTTGTTATGCCCGTCAAGCCGCTTTCTACAACTTCTTTTCCCCTCATCAAATTCCTCTAACGAATGGAACCTATGATTAATATGTCATAAACCCAATAATAATAATTATGATTGTTGGATTTTAACAATCCCAACTTTGACTTACTTGTCGAGAATAACCCTAACTCATAAAATGTTTTCAGAAAGTCCTAACTTCAATCGTATTTTTCCCAGTAATTCAACTACCTAAAAGTACGTTCAAAAACCTAAAAAGGTTGTTTTTCCGTTAGCGTGAGATCGCTACGTGAGATTGCTAGAAAAAAATAAGTTCAAAGATGAGACTTTTCGAAAACATTATCTAAGCTAAGATTAATCCCGACCAATATGTCAAAGCAAAGCTGAGATTAACAAAATCCAACAACACTGTAATTTGTAACACCAAATTGAAAACAAAAACATGGGAAATAAATAAATAAATAAATAATATTAATCGTAACAAGTGGTACCGGCTACATTGCTGGCAGAACCGCAGATTTTGACCATTAATTGAAACTTGTGGACTCTTGGAATGAGTTTCACAAACCTTATGTCTTTGGTAATATTTTCTGCAGTCACTAAGGTCTGCCTCACACTCATCCACTAGACATGTAAATCCACTAGACATATTGTACTTGCTAGTTGTAGTATTGTACCCTTTAGTCTTAACTAAAACAACCCATCATGAGAATTAAAAGATATCAAGTAAACAAAAGTTGATTACATGTGATTGAACATTTGAACATAAAGTTTATGGTATAAAGGACTTACATAGAGATGATCAAAGTCAACGGTTAAGGTCAAACTAAAAGGAAAGTGCCAAGAAGGTGAGTCTCTAGGGTGTTTTCATGGAACACATCATGGGTTGATCTTGGAATATACAGAATGGGATCGATCAAGAATAATGTTTTGCAAGTGGATAGATTTTTTGGGATTATTGTGATAGGAAGAGTGGTTGAGAGAGATGGCAGTATTCCAATTTCCAAGTTATTGGTGGTGGGGGAGTCTATATTTATGGTAATAGTAGAGTTCTTTTATTGAGATTGGTTAAAGTTTAAATGTCAATTAATGGAAAGTTGGTTTAGATTAATAAAAGGAAAAAAGTGATGATAAGACAAAAATTACAAATGAAAACGGTAAATATATATATACTACAGGGGGGGGGGGGGGGGGGCTCGAGCCATTCATATCAGCATAAGCTTCTCCCTTAACTATATTTTAACCCCGAGATATGCATAACAACATAAGCTTCGTCCTTGACTATATTTTAGATGTATTAGTATATCGAATTTTACTTTGTTAATGATTGTACATAGACACATCTCACATGAATATCATGTTAACAACTATAACTTTCGGTTTATCATATCAGTCAATATATTGTCCGTTTTATTTATGATTATCTAACAAGTATGTTTTTGGTTGTTTGGATGAAAACTTTTCAATATCTAAGTACTTCATTTATATAAGCCAAAACGTCTAATACATGTAGACTTAACATTACATGGCATTGATTATAACTTATAGGTTACAAGTTATAAGTTGACCAACATCTCTCATTTGTATATAACATCTCTTAACATGATTTTAAGAAATATGATTCAAGGTTAAGGATTTAGTTGTTATTAACAATTTATAACTTTTTAATATTATAAGTTTTTACTTGTATGATGTAATATATATGACGTAACATTACAACCAGGAAATAATGTTGCAACGGTGTTTGGAGTACCAAGTCAAAAGTGCATTTTAATTTTTAATATAATAAGTAAACAATTGAGTGCGATAAGTATTTATATATATATTTCCTCAAAGTTGATATATGCATATATTTTTATTGAATATTAAACAAAATATTGAACGGTTTGGATTGTAAGAATATTTGCAAAAGAAGTGTATAATTAAAACGTTAATAGTAATAATGGTAAAGTTATTTATATTTACACACTGAATTTTTATAATTAGTGTACTATACCTAAAGGCGGGTGCAGTAGGTGACAAAATGGAGGTTTTGAGACTACAACACCGTTACATAGGAGCGAAATGTGGTGGGGCGAGAAGTTCTTGTCGCCCATATGCATATGCATGTTTGTTATATTATTGTTATTATTATTATTATTATTATTATTTGTGTGATATATATATATATGGGTAAAGTTAAAATACAAAGGACAACAAAAATGAGAATGGTGAGAAGGAATCCAGTCCATTGATCTTATATTTAAATGGCTGAGATTAATTTAATAAATAAAAATTGATGAAAAGGGCATTAAGGTAATAACTCACATTTGTTGACTTTCTCTCTCCACATGCAAGGCACATGTCAATTCCCCCATCATTTTAAAATGTCCATAGCTTTTAAATACGACATTATTTTTTTTAAAAAAAATTCACCATAATAATAAACGTTTTTTTATCTTTAATATGAGTATCATATTGTTATATAAAAATAAAAAAAAAATAATGGGTTTTTTTTAATTGTGTTTTTTTGTTGTTCATTGTGTCGTTATGTAATATGTTGTTTCCATTGTGTTTTACGTTTCAAGTTATTGTGTTATATATATTCACCATTGTGTCTTACGTTTTAGGTAATTGTGTTATACGTATTCACCATTGTGTCTTAAGTTTTAGGTCATTGTGTTATACGTATTCACCATTGTGTTTTACGTTTCAAGTTATTGTGTAACATGTATTAAGCATTGTGTTTTATGTATTAGATAAAAAGACACGATGGTGTGCGAAAAGACACAATGACGAAAAAAGACACAATGATAAGCGAAAAAACACAATGGTGTTCGAAAAGACACAATGACGAAAAAAGACACAATGGTGTGCGAAAAGACACAATGACGAAAAAAGACACAATGATAAGCGAAAAGACACAATGGTGTGCGAAAAGACACAATGACGAAAAAAGACACAATGATAAGCGAAAAGACACAATGGTGTGGGAAAAGACACAATGACTAAAAAGACACAATGATAAGCGAAAAGACACAATGGTGTGCAAAAAGACACAATGACGAAAAAAGACACAATGGTAAGCGAAAAGACACAATGATGTGCGAAAAGACACAATGACGAAAAAAGACACAATGGTAAGCGAAAAGACACAATGGTGTGCGAAAAGACACAAAGACGAAAAAAGACACAATGATAAGTGAAAAGACACAATGGTGTGCGAAAAGACACAATGACGAAAAAAGACACAATGGTGTGCGAAAAGACACAATGACGAAAAAAGACACAATGATAGGCGAAAAGACACAATTACGTGATTTTTGTTTTAAATTTTATGTAACAAAAATCATACTCATATTAAAGATAAAAAAACACTTATTATTATGATGATATTTTTTTTTTAAAAAAATATCATACGAAAAAGTTATAAACGTTCTAAAATGATGGGGGTATTAACATGTGTCTTGCATGTGGAGAGAGAAAATGTGTACAATTACCTCTGTACCATTTTTCTTTTGGTCTCCACTTGACACATGTCAATTATTTATGGCTTCTCACACTTCTCATTTTTGTTACCCTTTGTAGAATAACTTGACCCATATATATATATATATATGTATATATATATGTATATATATATGGTTACAAAATCGTTACACCCTAAAAACAAAAACACATTATTTGCTGATTGAGCGCCACATAGCGTAAATCACCTCATTTTGTAGACCCCTCACTACACATAGTCTAATAATTCTCCACCTAGCTTCAGAGTGAGAAGAACATTAATCACTTTAATACCATTCAAAACAATGAAAATATGTAATACATTATGCGATTTTTGTTAGTATTTCTAACACACAAATAACAAGTTAGACAATTATAAATGATACACTGTACATTATACATATAAGACAATTATAATTATAATTATAATGTAGTGTAGTGTATGTAATATAGTGTAATATCGATATATATAAGACAATTATATTATGGTTTAATTGTCAACTTTTTTAAAATAACACTTTATTTTCAATTGCTCACTCAATGGCAACATTTTTTATCCTTAACGCTAACTATCATTAAGATTTTTGTTACGTTTGTGTAAAATATAAAAATATTCTTATTACTGGAAAAATAAAAGTAACTTATTACCAACCTACCCTCGTCCTTTTCCCTCATTCTCCCAACTATCGACACACCCCTCCAAGTCTCCAATCAGTCAATCACCCTCCGGTTGCCTCTTCACGCGAAACCTCTAGTCATCATGACATAGTCCCACCGCCCATGCCTTGCCACGCTTCTCTAACGCCAATTTTTCTTTTATGTTTTGCATACCATCGTATGCTTCTTTCGATAGCAGGTTTGAGCGGCTTACAAAACGCGTAAGTATTTGTATTTTGGAATATGAGACACCTGTTACGTTATTTTATCGATTAAACTATGGAAAAATAACTAACAATGATTAGTGATTCAGTCTTTTGACCTTCACATATAGTAATAACAGTGTAGTGATGTGCCATATAAAATCAATGAAAACAATTAAACTGCACTTGTTATAACCTTAAATCGAATATGTATAAGTGATCGTTTTACATATATATAATTTGACACATCATTATTGTTTGTTTAGTAATTATTAAGTATCTCAATTTAGCTATATTGAATCAATATATTGAGTTTCACAAATAAACTTGTCTTACATTGTTTTTAGTTGATTTGTTGTATCCAAAGGAATACGCAATACGTGAGCGAAAGGTGATGCTAATTTATATTTGTGTCAAGCTTTATATATTTTTATCTTTATACATGCATTTATATAAGTTATCAGATAATTTTGAAAAATAACCAAATAACGAAATAGAAAGATAAAGGGCTATTGGTTTATAATACTCCTAACTTTCTCTCGTTGGTAGATATCACTCTCAACTTTCAACTTATTTGTTTTTATCACTCCCCCGTTAAGTTAAGGCTAACGCCGTTAACTGGGACGCTGACGTGACTTTGTTTATAATATTTTGTTATTTTACTCAGTTGATGTGTCATCTTACATGGCTACCAACATGAAAATTGTATTTTTTTAGCAAACATCAATTAAAACACAACATCCTCATTCTCATCCTCATCATCCTCATCTGACCCTGACCCACCAATACCATACTTAAAGCTGCTATCATCACATATAATCTCATGTATATTGACAAAAACAACTTCAATCATTGAGCAAAAGTATCAATAACAGGTGCAGTATCATCAATATCAGGTTCAGAATACGATACATATCTAACGACCATCAGCTTCTTCCGTTGCGGACACCACGGACCATAACATCTCATCAAACTCAACTCCAATTTTCTGTCACTAACGACGTTAGTACCAGAACCTTCAAATTGTTGACTGAAACCACCTCCGTTGATAGATCTACACGGTGACAACGGTAAAGCTCGAGAAACCGAGATCTAAGTCTTAGCGTTGATTTTACGGTCAAGAAGTTGAGCCAGTGCGTCGGGTTTTAGGTACCGAAATCAGGAAAACAATCTAGTTGTAGTTAAGACTTTAGGAGATCAAAGTAGTTTTGGTAAGGATAGATCTGATGGTGAGGAGGCTGATGATAGTGATGATAGCAGCTTTAAGTATAATATAGGTGGGTCAGGGTCATATGAGGATGAGGATGAGGATGTTGTATTTTAATTGATGTTTGCTAAAAAAAATACACTCATGTTGGTAGCCACGTAAGCTGACACATCAGCTGAGTAAAGTAACAAAATATTATAAACAAAGTCACGCCAACGTCTCAGTTAACGGCGTTAGCCTTAAATTAACGGGGGAGTGATAACAACAAATAGGTTGAAGGTTGAGAGTAGTATGAGACAAAGTAAAAGTTGAGAGTGGTATCTATCAACAAAAAAAAAGTTTGAAGTATTATAAACCAATAGCCCAAAAATAAATGATGAAACAATATTTGACTTTACTTTAACATGTGGATGGTTCATAGCCTCACAAGTCACAACAGGTTGAGAACCCAATATTGAAACACATGACATAGTAGTTGGTACATTTTGACCATTTGAACAAGGTGGGGGCTAGAATTAACAAGTTAAGAGAAATAAATATATAATTATACCAAAACGTGTATTAATATTATTAAACAAAATATTACATTTTATAGATATAAATTTTCAAATTTATATGAAAAAGGCAACAAAGACATCAATAGTGAAATAGTGAAATACACGGTTACACCTTCAGAACAGTGGGCGTTGTTGTGGTATAGGCAAGGCAAGGGTGAGGTGTTGCCCTTTGCCGCTAGAGAACATTGCTTCCATCAATGCAGTATCGTCTATTGGTGTCAATAGCGGATTTTAAAGAAAATTCGATGTAAATAGCATATATAAAAGAAAATTTCAGAAGTATCCTAAATAATGGACTATGGGTATGTTAAAATATGATGGGAAGGATAAGTTGAATTATGTAAATGGTATAATTACACAATTGAAGTCACGATCGACGCTACCTTTAGGCCAATGGGGATCGCCCCTCCTATTTTTTTTTGTTAAATTGTATAAAATTATCCGTTATCTTCCGAAATTTGGAGCCAACCCCCCCCCCCCCCCCCCCCAACCACTACATTATCGTCCAAACTTCGTGTTTAAACACTAAAAAGGTGATATTAGAATATACATGAGAAGGAAAGAATAAAGTTGAATTAGCGAATGATATGATTCAACAACCGATGCAATATTTGTTGAATCATCCAATTCACGCTCGTTATAAAAAAATACTACATTATAAATCTAGAATCAACAAGAACTGTCATTTGCCAAAAGAAAAAAACTCGTCTTTTGATAATAAACCAATCCTTATAAAAGAGATTTCTAAAACAAACAATGGCTTGATAATTTAAACCACAATAACTTTTCTCTATAACATATAAACAGTAAAAATTTATAAAATATCATAAGAAAACTCCTTATAAGATTGTGGAAAAAACTTTCAACAAACACTCAACTCAGAGAAGTAGAGCGGTTGTACCTCCCCACGTGGAGTGCATGTTAAAAGTTTCTTCCTGAACCGGAGTTCCATGTGACCCTGCATAAACGTTTTCTTCTTTCTCTATTTTATAGAAAATCTTGTGTAGTGTGAATTCTATATCCAATGCGTACACATCTCGCCTATTGAAGTTACGTTCAAAAATGCTGCCTAAGAACTTGTATACACAAGGATACACAACAGTTCTTTCATTCCAACATAGTTGCACGACGCTGCCATTGGCATAACCGATACACCATACGTCACCCCACCCCAACCCATTCCTCTTTTGCTAGAGTTGGCTCCTCGCAATTCTCTCTCTAACACCAATGGTGGATAGAAACCGAACTGTCTCACAACGTTCTAAACCAAACTCATGCACCACTTGAATAGGTGACCTATTAAACAATTGGGACCTTCTTCAACCCCAATATGTGATGAGTCAACATCGAGGCGCCAAACAACTTCGTCAATAAGAGATCCAGGGGTGTCTGAATGCATAAAACTAGGGGTGTCAAACGTGTCGGGTTGGTGGGTTGACGGGTTGATGAGTTTCGGGTTGGCGGGTTAGCTTGTTGAATTCTTCAACCCTAACCCAACCCATATATTTATTCGTGTCATGTCGGGTCGACCCATTTAGATTCGTGTCGTGTTCGGGTTGTGTTTCGGGTCAACCCATTTTACTTTCATATACGTATACGGGTAATACTTATTAACTTAGTAATAAATTAAACAATTAATTTCTCTTAATTATATAAAATTTGTTAATAATTTGTGATAAATCTAATTGTTTTTGTGTATTTATCTCTCATTCTCAATTAACAAACTTAGGTTCACATATTTAGCCTAAGATAAGAACAAACAACCGAAATAACCATAGAATAGATAGTTAGACTTAATAATGTAAAAATGTTTGAAGTAAAAAGTAGATAAAAGTAGTGTAAAAAAAGTTTTACTTTTAAAAAATTGATATATGAAAAATTAAAAATCTAAGTATTTAATTTTAAAATTTAACACTTAATATCTCTATAATCAAAATATTAACTTCTCTAAAGATGTTAAACGAGTTAACAGGTCAACCCACTTTTTAATGGGTCGGGTTCGGGTTGACCTGTTTTTTAAACGTGTCGGGTTCGGGTTGACCTGTTAAAGAAAATGGGTCGTGTCGGCCAACCCAAAAACTATATTTTTTCGTGTCGGGTTCGTGTTAGGTTTCGGGTCGTGTCAGGAGTTGACACCCCTAGTGATATCCATGCTTGTATGCTACATCCACACTTGTCTGTGTGATATGGATACGAGCCGTGTACAATTGTGCACTATAGTTCATGTGTGTTTATCATTTTTAATACCAGCCAACATACAACTTATTCATCTCAATATACAAACCTAAAAGATTGAGAGACGGGGAGGGTGCAAGAGATGATTATTTCTTAGCTTAGAGATGAAGTGAGGCAGATGACGTGACACCGATGTTGAAAATATAACTACACTACTTATATTGTTTTAATCTACTTGCCATGTGTCTTGCGTGAATTCGACAAATAGTTGAATTAACCTTCCCGACACCTATAAATTTTCAAATCTCTTCATTAAATTGAGTGAATAATTACACATACGGTCCATCTAGTCAAGTCATAATGACCCCTAGTTCCCACCTTTCAACAATTACACACATAGATTCTACTTTCCGCAAGCGACAACACCAACGGTTCCTAGAACATATTTACATTAACTTTTACCGTTAATCATATGCAAAATGTCTATTTTACCCCTAACGCAACTGGGCTTTTAAAGCCCAAACAATTACAAACGTTCAAAACATTTCACTTTCCCCACACTCAAAAAAACCCCAAATTTCCGCCATAGATATAATACACTCACTCTCTCATTTTCCACGAAGATTATTATTAGTAAGTATTAATAACCTTCGATTGCACTGTTCGCTTGCTTAATTTCGGAGAAATATGAACGGCGAGGAGTTAACGGAGCAGGAAACGGCGTTATATGATCGTCAAATTAGGGTTTGGGGCGTTGATGCGCAAAGACGGTAGTTAATTAACTGTTTAATTGCAATTTGTTTAACCTAGGGTTTATGTATACATGATTAACTGATTGCTGTTTGTTGATTTGTTTTAGGCTTAGCAAATCTCACGTGTTTGTTAGTGGACTCAAAGGCACTGCTGTTGAGGTTTATTATTATTATTATTATTATTATTTTTACTAATTTGTTATGAAGTTTTGATAATTAGTTATTAAACTGTTGAAGTTATTTGAATGCATATAATTAGGACTGGAATTGAACTGAATTGAATTGAATAAGGTGTTGTTCGTGTTTGTCTGTTAAGTTTTTAACGGATAAGCGAACGGTTTACGAAGAGTGACGTTTTTTGTTTGTGGATGTTTGTTGAGGAAATGAACTTTTTTGGTTTACGACGAGTGAGACATTTTTTATTGGATGTTTGTTTTATTTGATTTGGTTTGTTTATGTTGAGGTTATTTGAGTGTGTATAATAAGGGCTGTCAACAAACCGAACAGCGCGTTGTTTATGCTCGTCTGTTGTGATTTTGTCGGACAAGCCAACTGTTCATTAAGGAAATGAACTTGTTCGGTTCACGAACACAAACCGTTTGGTTTGGCTATCAAGTCTGTGTTGGTGTTTGTGTAGAGGTTTTTCTTGCCAATTTGTTATGTCCTGTAATGTTGAGGTTATTTGAACGCATATACTTAGGGCTGCGAATTTACCGAACCGATTGGAACAAGTCTTTGGTAGTGTTCGTTCGTTAAGCACTTATCGGACAAGCGACAGTTCACGAAGAATGAACTTTTGTGTTTGTGTTCGTTGATTAAGGAAACGAACTTGTTCGTGAACGGTTGACGAACACATGAACTGAAACAATATTTTATTTGATGTGGCTAACCGAGAATTGTCAATGTCAAACGGTTCAGTTCCGTTCAGCTACCAAGTTTGTGTTGGTGTTTATTAACTATACATACAGATGTTTTAATGAGAACCAAAAAAATGTTGAGAACTGTGGGAATCGCATAATGCATTTGTATCTTTTGCGTTAAGTGTTATGCAGTAGGCGGTTACATAACCACTTACTTACTGTATTTACCAAGTTATTAATGCTTTAGCTACAAGTGCTTTAAGAGGTTCTCGCAGTTCTTAACATTTTTTAGTTTTGAAACAATTGTGTCATTATATCTTTGTATATCTGTTCTATAGTTAATAATTTTGCTTAAATATATATGATAAGTTTAGAAAAGTCATCGATAAATATAAAAAATCTTTAATGAACAAATATTAACGAACGTATATAGACACATTATCAAACGTTCACGAACACAATTGATTAGACATAGCCTCTGTTCGTGTTCGTTCATATCATTAATTGTACTGAATTCCTTATTCATGTTTGTTCATTTATTAAACGAATGAACATAAATGAACTTTGCGTCGAACAGTTCACGAACACAATTGAACGGATATGGTCTCTGTTCATGTTTGCTCATATAGTTAATTATGCGAATTTTTTTGTTCATGTTTGTTAATTTATTAAACGAATTAACATAAATGAACTTTTTGCTGAACAGTTCACGAACTGTTCACCGAACGTTCAGTTTGTTTACAGCTCTACATATATTATGGTTTAAAGTTGGTTATGGAATTATGGATGCAGTTCTGCAAGAACATTGTTCTGGCAGGGGTAGGAAGTTTGACCTTGAATGATGATAATCCAGTCACAGAAGAAGCATTAGCTGCTAACTTTCTAATTCCTTTTGATGAAAACATGGGTGGTGGAGGTTCTCTTGCAGAGCTTTGCTGTGATTCTTTGAAAGATTTTAACCCTATGGTTCATGTTTCTGTAGCAAAAGGTATGCTTAATGTTTGTTATACGAACATCATGATAATTTAGATTTATCAGCTCTTAGCTTTTAACTTTAATTATATATGCAACTAGCATCTATTATCATAGTATAGTTCTGAAATATATTAAGACATCATGTCATCATCATAGCTATTTGTTCTATGCAGGCGATTTGTCAAGCTTTGATGTAGATTTCTTTGAAAAGTTTGATGTGGTGGTCATCAGTTGCTGTTCACTTGCTGCCAAAGTATACTTGTCTTACATATTATTTTTTCAATATTTTGTTTGAACCAATGGTAATGTTTACAGCATTCATAGAAGCTAATTTCATAATTTACTCTCATGCTGCAGAAATCAGTGAATGAGAAATGTCGCAAGCTGTCAAAGCGAGTTGCATTTTATACTGTTGACTGTAGGGACTCATGTGGTGAGATATTTGTTGATTTGGAGAAGTATGCATATGTCAAGGTGATAATTAATATTAGTTTATTCAATAAGTTATTATGATTTCTATTTTACAAGTTACATGCAAGATGTATTTTTCAAAATGCATGGCCTGTTATGTTAAACTATATGTTTGCCTTATTGTGTGCAGAAAAAAGGTGATGAGACGGTTCAATGCCAATTGCACTATCCATCATTTGAGGTATGACTTGATCAATTACAACTCTAAACACGGTTTGCTAGGATCATACTTATGAGTTATAACTCAAGTCATACTTATGAGACAGTTCAATGCCAATTGCAGTATCCATCATTTTTTAATAAATTTAAGTACATAGGATATAAAAGATCATATATGTTATTTATTTTGTAGGAAGCAATTGCAATACCATGGAGGTCTCTTCCTAAACGAGTATCAAAGCTTTATTTTGCTATGCGAGGTACCATAAGTTCATTTTTTTAACCATGATTATCTTAATTATCTTTTGCTTTTAAGTATTTTTAACCATTCATATATTGCAGTGGTAGAAAGGTTTGAAGAGGTGGAAAGGCGTAAACCGGGAGAGACGTCCATTGAAGACCTACCAAATGTCTTAAAGCTGAGAAATGAGCTTTGCCTTGCACATGTATATACTTATACTAATCACTTAATGTATTTCTTAAACCAAATTATTTAACCTCACTCTTCTAATACATTCATTCCATGATATCATTGCAGTCGCTTAATGAATCTCAGGTTCCAGACTCCCTTCTAGAAAGATTGATTGTGTCAACAAAAGAATTCCCTCCCGTCTCTGCTATACTTGGTGGAATCCTCGGCCAGGTAAACTAATTATCTAATTGTTAGATTATTATTTCAAACATATCTCAGTTGTTTTATATTAATTTGAATTTACAGGAAGTGATTAAAGCAATATCCGGCAAAGGTGACCCCTTGAAAAATTTCTTCTTTTTCGATTCGGTGGACGGGAAAGGTCTCATAGAGGACATATCCACCTCTTAATATTTGGGGACAATTCAGGTAAGTCAGTTGATGATAACTTAGTCAAAACTAGTAATGGAGTTCGATAGATTTGAGGATTGTTCTAACTTTATCTATTTGTATTTTTTCATGGACGAAAACCGAATCTGGATATCATTTTGTAACAAAACTCTTGATCTTAAACCTGGTTATAAATAATGCATATTTAGGGAAACCGAAAACACAATAAAACAGTTTCTAAAGAAACATTATTCCAACAATAATAAATACTGGTTTAGTTCTTTTTGGATGCAATGGCATGAGTTGATGGGTTGAGCTCGTTCCAAGCATCGATCCATGTAACCATCTCACCTGCAAGCTTCTCAAAATAAGGATCAACGCGTCCGAGTTTCTTCTTCACAAGCTTTGAGAGCTCAACATAGCATTTCTGTGGGGTCACACAATCTTTAGGTAGAACCACTGATTGGAAAAATGGGATAATATCTTCTTGCCAGTAGATGCCCTTGTATTCTTTCTTCAAGTTAACAAACGGGTTGCTAGCTTTGCTATGCCATATGTATGGCAACCCGGTTTTCACTCCGAGTCCCAAATGGTCACATATCACCTTAGCACACCAACCGGCCCACATGTCGTCGTAGCGACCAATGGGCTGACCGTCACCCATGAGCCCAAAGTACATTGCTGGCCCAATAAGTTCCCTGTGGAACGCGAGGTTCATTCCACACATAGGGAACAAAGTCCCTTTCGGGATTGTCAAAACCGCATCGACGTACCTACATTAACCATCATCATTATCATCAATACGAGTTTACCGTGATTAGTTAGTATAATAATAATAATAATAATAATAATAATAATAATAATAATAATAATAATAATAATAATAATAATAATAATTGTAAGTTTGTAATGGACCTGGAGTTACGCTCTAGGGGTTTGACAAGCTGGGTGGGTGCGTCATAATCGGGGATGTTGAGCCAAAGGCCATGGGAGATGGCGGTGGTGACACCTTCTCTTAAGCTGAAGGGGTACCCTCTCACGAAATCTGCACCTTCTCGGAATGGGTCGTACAATGTGTTAAAGAAGAAGGGTGTTGCTGGTGTTAGTAGGTTTTGAATATGCTGAGCCAATGCATTTATCTCTTGTCCTGATGGATCCTTGGCCACCTTCATCCCAACAATTATTTTCATATTTTATTCACAAATATTGATATTATTACAATCTTTATTCACTGACTAGTTTATGGATCAAGAGTTGTAAGTTTATTTTGGAAGTATAAAGTCGTCGGCCTTGTAGGCGGTGACTTTTTAAAATAGTTTTTAACGGTTTGGTTTTAGGGGTTCTTTTTAGGTCAAAATGTGAGCCAAGTTGTTAGTGATGGTTTTCATTTGGACAACTGAAACCAAAGTGTTGAAAATTAAGACCAGACTAAACCAAACATAACCGTTACTAATGGTTTTACTTTGATTTGGTTCATGGTTGAGCTTGTTTGGTCTATATAATAAAAATGAATAGAATACGATCAAGATAAATAACCGATAATGTTTAAATTGTTAAAATTTAAAAGACAAAACACCATGGATTGTATTCTTTTGAAAACTCTAGCAAACGTAGACAACTTGAAATAGTTGAAGATAAAACATAAAAACTTATATATTCCAAACTTTAACGAACTATTTGGTTTTTCTACTGTTTTAAAATGTTTCAAACGTGAGTACGTGACCAACAGCCAGATGCCTGAAAAGCAAACGATTTGGTTTTATATGAACATGTGTGGTGGGGTGACGAAGATATTTGAGACTTACAAAGCAGTCGTCGTCAATGGTGAAGATGTACTTCTTCTTCGAGACAAGGAAACCAAAGCAGCGACAAGCAGAGTCCTTGAATGAAATGCAACTTGATTTAGAACCTAAGATCTTATTAATATCGTTACGATTGTAGAGCTCGTAATCAAACCCTTCGGGTACTTTGATAGTTTTGGTAGGATCTCCATCTTGAACAATGATCAAATGATAAGGCTGGAAGAATGATCTCCACTGCTCTAGAAAATCAAGGTTCCTGATCGTAGGGATCACGATATCGAGCTCATCAGCCCATGGCGGAGTCACGGTGGTTGCCGGCCCAGACATAGCAATGGTTCCAATAGATAAAGACTGAAGAGTTGATGGAAGTGAGATGGTGGTTACAAATTACAATTACTTATACAAGGGGAGGAAGAAAAGTGGTCACATGGGATGTGAAGAAACACTAAGTGACCCGGTACAGATTATAGATAATCTGAGGGTTAAGTAATGTTTCCCACGAATGAGGTCTAGCTGAGAAGGCTGTCCTTCAGGAGACCTGCAAAACAAACACCGTAAGCTCGTCACTGAGAAGGGGGGGGGGGTTCCTCCTTGTGACCACCCTCCGGCGTGAGAATCAGACTAGGTTGCTCTGAATATAAGTGTATATTAAGAGATTGCTAGATAACTGGATAGCAGATGATCTTACCATTCCAAGATGTTGGAGTATTTATAGCCGAAGGTAGGTTTTCTAGAAGGTACAGCCGGCTGAATAGTATTCCTGTTCAACCAACAGTGGACTATGCACAGGCCATACTGGTTGGTGGGTAGGTTACGGCCAACAGTAACAAAGTCGGCTGCACTATTCCACCAACTGTAGATTATGCACGTCCTACTTACTGTGGATTGTACGCAGGCCATGCTGGTTGGTGAATAGGTTACGGCCAACAGTAACACTATTCCACCAACTGTAGGCCGCGCATGCTCCTCAGTAAGGGTTGGTGAGTAGGCAGCGGCTAATAGTGACAAACAGTACTAGAGGGTGCTCCTCCTCGTCCTGTTGTCGATGAGCTGTCACCCTGTGATTGGCTCATGGGCTGTTCTGGTCAGATCGTCTGTCCTATCCATACTTTGGTAGGTATGGTACAAGAGATCTTTCAGAATCAGACTGGCTCATTTAGGCGGGATTGTTCCCGCCTTGCTCATCCCTTCATGTGACTACTGAAGTAGCTAATGTCTTGTGCGTGTAGCCCTGCTGTCTGCGGGTAGCCTTTCCTGATGGCTTGTATCCGCAACTGCGGGAACAGGCGGGGTACTTCACCATTGGGAGGCTTTCCCTGCGTGTTCAGCTTGTGTACTGCGCGTAAGATCCTATGAGCATGGTGGGTCCTGCGGGAGCAGATGGCCTTTGCGCAGACGTCCCTGCTCCAGGTGAGTCTTGCGGGACCAACTGGTCTCTGCTGGGACCTACCTCTTCAAGTCCCCCCAGTCCAATGTTCTTCTCATGAATGTTTAATAAAGTGAGGTGAACTTTTGGACTTTGAGCAAGGGGTTTTGAAAAGGGTTTCTAGTTTTAAGGTTCTCCGTGGGGATTCTTCCCGCGGGTTTCCTAATGTCACTTGCAAAAATTCCCGATTTTTTTGCTTGATCTTTGGGTATGATGCGGGTAGGTATGTAACCTTCTCGCAAGTCAGGAGCGTTGAGTCTCACTTGTGTGGATTCTCCTTGAGGTTTTAGTGGTTTTGAACATAGTGATCAATTATGTTTAAACCACCAATTCCATCCTGGAGCCTCAAACAATGTAGTTCTCGACGTTCCCGCTATGCGGGGATGTTATTTCCGTTTCCACAAGCATTGCCCAGAAGATCCTTCCTGGTTTCAATTCCCTGCCGAGCGCTAGGTATGTGAAGGGTTTTGCCTTAACACTGTACCCGCGCTCGTCTTACGGTTACTTTACTTTCAAGGTACTCCTGGCGTCAATTCCCTGCGGGTGCTAGGTACGTGAAGGGTTTTGCCTTCACTGTATCCGCACCCGTCTTATAGTTACTTTGTTGCCGGGGTATTCTTGGCTTCAATTCCCTGCGGGTGCTAGGTATGTGGAAGGTTTTGACCATAACACTGTACCCGCATCCGTCTTATGGTTACTTGGTTGCCAAGGTAAGGGGTATTTTCCCGCTTACTTTTGAATCTTTTTGAATTTTGAATTTTGAAATTCGAAAGGTTGGTGAGGATAAGAACAATCCAAACATCTGAAACGTCGTGTGACGGTTTCTTCTGACTGTGTCAGGACGTGCAGGAAGTTATGGTGACGTGACAGAACATGGTCATTCCAGTCGCTTTTTCAGGCGCGTGGGCGTGTTTTTTCGGGCGCGTGGCCGCGAAGTTACTGGCACGTCCTTTCAACAGCTGTTGCCAGCTTGCTTTTTGCCACGTGTCATAGTTTCATTGCACTGTCGATTTCTCTCTCCTCCGCATTAAATTCACCGCATTAATTGCGATTACTATATAAAGGGGAAGAGGGTTATTTGCAATTCACACTTTCACCTCTCTTCTTCTTCTTAGTGATTTCCGGCAAATACTCCCCTTTTTCAGGCAAGCATTTTCCCGAAATCACTTCTTTCTGCAAAAATGTCTTCTCATGATGCTGAAGCTGTAGCCGACGATAGGAGTGCTGCTGGCGAGTGCCAGTGTGCTCTACCTGTCGATCAGTACCAGTACATCGTCAGGAAGTTCATGCTCGAGTCTCTCGAGCCTGAGTTTCCTGAATCTCACCAGACTGTGTACGATGCCCCCAGTGGCAAGATCGGGGTATATGCTGCATTCTTTGTTTATGGAAACCTTAGGTTCCCATTGACAAAGTTTATGTACCGTGTCCTGGAGAGGCACGGGGTGCACCTGACCGAGGTGCATCCGATGGCGATTGCCAAGGTCCGGCACTTCGAGTGGGTGTGCCGGATTCTGGGTATTGAGCCCTACGTGGACCGCCTGATGACCTTCTATACTTGGAGGTGCGTCCAAGGGTGGTACACCCTTACAACCCGTATAAAGGGTTTAAAGATCTGCTTGACCGAGCGCAGTCTCCGATCGTGGAAGCGGGAGTTCTTCTACATCTCTGCCCGCGCCATCCCCATTGCTATGAAGTTCAAGAAGGGTCAAGCGCTTCCGAGCCTTCATGCTTCCAGCTACCAGGAGGCGGAATGGTTCGCGAAGATATCCCGGGTCCAATCTCCGGTTTACCGGTTTGCGGAGTCCGGGATGGTGCTGCTGGGGATGAGCCGGGTATGGAAGGATGCGTCTCGGTTTCCTATCCTTCTCGAATACGGTTTGAACTCTATTTCTTATGGTATGTCTTGTCTTTCTTGCTGATATTAGTTTATTTTTCTAACTGTTTCTTTTCTTTTAGAGGGGAATAATTTGGAATCGCTCCTGTTCCCGCAGGAGGCTGACCGTCCCGTGCGGGTGGGCACTCGTGCTCTGGACGACAATGAGTTGCCCATCCTGGAGCAAACGGCGGATAGGTTTGTGGAGGTCTATCCGCCAGGCCAAGAGATCCTGAGCCACCGGCGGCCAGGTAAGGAGATATTTTATCCCGAACCCCTCAATGCTGTACCCGCTGTTGGAAATCCTTACATCCTATCTTCTTCTGAGGAATCCGCAGATGGTCCTCCCCTTGTGCGGAAGAAGAAGACTGCTGCCGGCGTGAAGGGGAAGGAGAAGACCACAGCTGATCCAGTGGTTCTATCTGACACGGAGTCAGATAGTGAAGAGGTGGCGGGGAAGCCCGGTGGTGAGAAGACCACTGCTCCGGAGGCTACGACCGTTACCTCCGGAGAACCAACGAAGACGACGGTAACCGGTACCAAGAGGCCGGCTCCATCGGGTTCCTCCCCGCCCGTCCGTACGTTCAGGGTCAAGAAAACCCGTAAGTATAATCACAATGCCTTTGTAGATTTGTCACTTCATAATTTTCTTTTAACACTTTCTTTGTGCAGGCGTGGATGTTGACGCAATCCTGGGTGAAACGCAGGGGAGTACCTCCTCGCCAATGACGGTAGGCTCGGTCAGCCTTCCTGAGGCGTCGACCCAGTCGCCTGCGCCTGCATCCGCTGGTCCAGTTGCTCGTTCCATCGAGCCAACTGTTCCGGCCGAGATGACGTCACCGCCGGCCGTGAGTGCGATTTTTACAGCATCCTTCACGGAACCGGCGGTTACTGCTGCTTTTAAGGAGGCGGCGACCGCGGCGGAGACCACGACGGCGACCACGGCGGCTGCCACAATGCCCGCGCCACCGGCACCGACAGCCGGACCATCAGGTACGCGCAGGGCTTCCCGCCGATCTTTGCCACCTTCCCATCTGCCTGACCTGTTGGATGGATTTCCTTTAGGTTCAGGTGATGGGTTTGGCGGATATCGGCCTGTCATTGACCCTACAGGTGCGTAGGGTTCCTTTGTTTTTCCCCTTTTTTTATCATCTTTTCCTTACTGTCTTTGTTTCTTTTGCAGTGTCGGATTCCAATGAAGTGTATGTTCCACGATGGAACATACGCCGAGGAACAACCCTTCGTACCCCTGTGGAGTGCGCGGACTGGGCTCGCCACGCTGCTCCTCATGGTGCGTTGGGGGAAGCCATGGCTAGCTACCAGGAGGGTAGGCTAACCAATGAGCTTCGGGTTCTCCAGGCCCGGATGCAGCCGCGCATCGAGCTGCTTTGTCGTGAAAATGACAAGTTGAAAGCAGCTCGCGCCAAAGACGTATCTGAAGCGCGTGCTCTCCGGGAGGAGAACCAACAGCTGGCGGCAGCTGCCGCCACCAAGGAGAAGGCCTTCAAGGCCCTCGAGGTTGAAGTTCAGGCGCGACTCGAGGCCCGTTCCAAGGCTGCCCAAGCTGTGAATGAACAGCTTCGGCTGGCCAGGGAAACTGCGCGAAACGCAACCGAGAGGGCTGCCCAGGCTGAAGCCGTTGCTGAGCCTCTGCGTTTGGAGAATGAGGAGCTGAAAGGCAAATTAGAGGCTCTCCAACGCGCTCATGATGCCTTGGCAATGGAAGATGCCAAGAAACTCCAGGAAATCCTGGACCAGAGGGGGGTGCTTGACCAAACCGAGCGGAAGCTTAAGGGCGTCGAAGAGGCTGCCGCTAAGGAAGTTTTACTTGCCAACCTTAACAAGAGCGAAGCCGAACGCGCCCATACCGAAGCTCAAGCTGCCCTCCGATGGCTTCTTCGAGAAGCGTTGCCTCAGGTATGTTTAGATTTATCTTCACGCATTTCTTTTGTAAGAAAAGGTTCTAATACTTGTATTTTTTTCTGTAGGTTGTGCGTCGGGTCTTTTCAGAGACCTCCTACGATGATGCTATGACCGCAGCCCTCAACGCTTCTCATGATGATGGGGAAAAGGCCGGCTTCATGCTTGGTCTAGGGTTTGTTGAGAAAGGCGTCCCGCCTTCCAACTTCCCTTTGTTCGATGTGGATACCGAAGCCATTTACGACCAAGCATTGAACCAATACGCCGCCTTCCCGCATCCAGTGGTGGAAAAGGTGGATGAAGTAGCTGTTGCTGATGATGGGTTAGCTGTCCTCAAAGCTTTCCTCGAACCACCCCGTTCTTCTGACGGAGCGGGTCCTAGTGGAGGCGGCCCTGAAGCTTGACCCCGAAGATCCCTTTCCATTGCTTAAACTTGTATAGATTCTCTTCTAGGCGGGTAGTAACCCGGCCATTCTTGTAATATATTATTGAAATATAAATCTTTTTTGCGTATAAGATTGTTATTTCCTTCTTTGGATTCCTTGCTTTATAAACTCATGACTTGCATACTTAGTTTAACTTAGCAATTTTTCAAGTGTTCTAGAATAAGTTAACCTCTTGAACGTGGTTGATGATGGGTTAAAGTTTCGCTTCCTCTTTCGTGATTGTGCGGGTAGAACCGTCACTTGCACTTGGTAGGATGGCTAAACTTTAACCTTTATCTGACCTGCGTGCAGGTTTTCCTCATTTCTAAGTATTTAGGATAAGTTAACCTTTGAACGTGGTTGATAGTGGGTTAAAGTTTCACTTCCTCCTTCGTGATTGTGCGGATAGAACCGTCACTTGCACTTGGTAGGATGGCTAAACTTTACCCATACCTGACCTGCGTGTAGGGTTTCCTTTTTTCCTTGTATATTTTTTTTTTTTTTTTTTTTTTTTTTAGGATAACCTTTGAACGTGGTAAATGATAGTTTAAAGTTTTGCTTCCTTATTTGTGATTGTGCGGATAAGACCGTCACTTGCACTTACAAGGATGGCTAAACTTTACTTACATCCTACCTGCGTGTAGGTTTCCCTTATTTTTAACGTTGTGTTTATGCGGGTTTTGCCGCCTTCCACACGTAACGACTTACTTCTCCCCCTTTATGGTAAACACCGGCACCAGTGGGGAGTTCATAAGAATAAAGGTAAACACATTATGAAAGGAGAATCATTTCCATTAGAAGTGGCTCTTGGCCTTTTCTTTACAAGTATTGGAATTGATCTACATATAACATTTGCGTAATTGAGCTCCATTCCATGTTCTTGGGATGGGAGTGCCATCGAGCCTTTCGAGCCGGTATGCGCCCTTTCCCAGAACTTGTTTGATAACATATGGCCCTTCCCAGACTGGGGCCAACTTTCCTGGGCGTTCTTGGTTCGAAGCCTCGTTGTTACGCAGTATGTAGTCTCCTTCCTTGAAGTTGCAGAGTTTTACCCGCGTGTTGTAGTACTTTTGCATTTGTCGTTTGTAATTCTCTTCACGCACTGCGGCTAAATCTCTGCGTTCCTCGGTTAGCATAAGATCCAACCGTCTTTCCGCATCATTGTCTTCTGGCTGACTCAAGACCCTTGGTGAGGGTAGACCAATTTCGACCGGGACCATGGCTTCCGTGCCATAAGTGAGGCTGAACGGGGTTTCCCCCGTACTGGCCTTCTTCAGCGTTCTGTTTGCCCAAAGGACGTGCAGAAGCTCGTCCACCCAGCCGGATCTGTGTTTCAAAAGTCTTTTCTTGATGCCTTCGACGATGCTCTTGTTTGCTCTCTCCACCTCACCATTACCTTGCGGGTGTGCCACTGAGGTAAAGGTGTGGGTGATTTGAAGTTCTTTCAGCCACTGTTGTAGCTTCTTGTCAGCAAAGTTGGTGCCGTTATCGCTCACCAAATTCTGTGGAAGTCCAAAACGACAAATTATAAATTCCCAAATAAATTTTTTGATATGCTTTGCGGTTGTTTGGGCTAAAGGTTTTGCTTCTATCCACTTGGTGAAGTAGTCGATGGCTACCACTAGGAACTGAACATTTCCTGCTGCTGTAGGAAATGGGCCTGTCACATCGATGGCCCACTTCTGAAATGGCCACGAAGAAGTGACTGGAACCAGTTCGTTTTTTGGGCGATGCGTGTTAGGTGCGTAAAGCTGGCAAGACCTGCATTTTCTGATGTATGCCAGTGCATCCGTATGCATCCCCGGCCAAAAGTATCCCGCGTTGTTTAGCTTGGCTACAACAGCGCGGGGGCCTGCGTGTACCCCACAGATGCCTTCGTGTACTTCCCTTAGGAAGTAGTCGGCATCTTGGTTGTCCATGCATCTCAAGAGTGGGCCAAGAAAGTTACGTCTGTAAAGGATGTCATTGACGAGTTGATAATTCAGTGCTTTACAGCGTAGTTTTCTTGCCTGTGTTTTTGACTCTGGTAGTATTCCTGCTGCAAGGTAATTTATTATTGGTGTCATCCATGTTTCTGTATTGTTCTGGATGACACAAATTTCCTTGTGCGGGACTGATGGTGCTTCGAGGAGTTCAATGCGGATGTCCTTTCCCAAGTGGGTGAAGGCTAGTGATGCAAGCTTGCTTAACGCATCCGCAGATTTGTTTTCACTGCGCTTGACGTGTATGACTTTACAATCACTAAAATCACGCATAAGGGTTTTTGCCTGGGCGAGGTACAGGGCCATGGTGTCATTCACAGCCGTGTATGTTCCATTTATTTGGTTGGCCACCAGCATGGAATCCACGTGGGCTTCTAAGTTTTTCACTCCCATCTTACGCGCAATTCTCAAACCGGCCAAGAATGCTTCATATTCGGCTTCGTTATTCGTACTTGGAAAGTCCAGCCGAATAGCGTAAGTATATTCTTGGCCTGCTGGGTTGGTTAATTTTAACCCTGCGCCTGAACCCTCGTTACTGGCTGCTCCATCAGTGTAGAGTCGCCAGACATCATTGACGTCCTGTGCTGGGGAGGGTTGAGCCTCCTCCTGGCACTCTTTTTCCCGCGAAACGGGGACTTCTGCAATAAAATCGGCCAAGACCTGGCCTTTTATGGCTGGTCTTGGCTTGTACTTAATTGCATATTCTCCCAATTCAATTGCCCATTTGGCTAGACGTCCCGATAATTCGGGTTTGCCTAGAACATTTGAGAGTTTGAAGTTGGTGAGAATGGTGATTGGGTGGCCCTGGAAATATCGTCTTAACCTGCGTGAAGCGTGTATAAGTGCTAAGACCAATTTTTCGAGGGTAGAGTACCGGGTTTCTACGTCTGTTAGTACACGGCTAACATAATAGATTGGCATCTGGATGCCCTTTCGTTCTACTAGCAAGACTGCCCCGGTTGCTCTATCTGTTGCGGAAAGGTATAGGATTAACTCCTCTCCCGCTTGTGGTGCTGTAAGCGTTGGAAGTTCGATCAGGCGTGACCGAATCTCCTGAAAAGCTGCTTCCGCTTCTGGTGTCCAGCGGAAGTGCGTTTTCTTCAGGCAGTTTCTCAGTGTTGACACGAAAGGAAACGACTTATCCGCATGGTTTGCCAAGAAGCGATTAAGTGCGACTAGTCGCCCATTCAGTGTCTGAGCCTGTTTGATGGTGGTAGGTGATTCCATTTTAACAATGGCTTCGACCTTTTCAGGGTTCGCTCTAAAGCCATCTTTAGTAACAATGACTCCCAAGAACTTCCCTTCTTCCATCCCAAATGAACACTTGCTCGGGTTGAGCTTCATGTTTATCTTTCGGAGCGTGTTGAAAGTTTCTTCAATGTCTTTCAACATCGCCTCAGGCTCGAGGCTTTTGATGACCAAATCATCCATATAGACTTCCAAGTTTCTCCCGATTTGGGCATGAAACTCTTTGTCCATTAGTCGTTGGTACGTGGACCCTGCATTCTTAAGTCCGAATGGCATCATTTTATAACAAAATGTACCATCGGGCGTCCGAAATGCGGTTTTGTCCTGGTCATCAATGGCCATGTGGATTTGGTGGTACCCCTTATACGCATCCAAGAAGCATTTAAGGCGAAATGGCGCCAACGAATCCACTTTGAGATCAATTTCTGGTAACGGATAACAATCTTTGGGGCATGCTTTGTTCAAATCTTTGAAATCTATGCACATGCGCCATTGTTTGTCATTCTTCGGTACCATTACGGGATTTGCAACCCATGTTTGATATCTACTAACGCGTACGATGCCTGCGTCAAGGAGTTCCTTGACTTGGGTTCTACACGCGTTAGTTTGTTCAGGCCCCATTACCCTGCGCTTTTGTACGATTGGCGTAACAGCCGGATCGCATTTGAGCTTATGCTCCGCCTTACTTCGGGGTACACCAGTCATGTCAGCTGGTGTCCACGCAAAGATGTCAGCGTTTTTCTGCAGTAAGCGCTTGAGTAAGGTGCGGGTGGGATCAACAATTGTTGGTCCAATGGTAACGGCCTGGTCGGGGTATTTGCCATTGAAGGCCCATTTTTCCGGTTCAGTGATGGTTGGTTTAGCCTTCTTCGGTTTGGGTTTAGATGAGACAGATGCAATGCATACCTGGGGAATGCCAGAGATCATTGCTACACCCTCAGCTGTTGGCCATCCCATCATGCCGTGGACTGAAGATACCACGGCGTTGAATCTTGCCATCCCATCTCTTCCGAATAGGATGTCGTATGTGTGGTGTGGCTTTTTCATCACGACAAAATCCACGTCTTCTGTGCGTGAATGATTCCCATCAGTAAGAGTAACGGGGAAAGATAGGATACCCAGGGGTGTTTCTGTACTGCCATCAAACCCTTCCATTGAAGCGTAGACCGTTTCCAAGCGTTCCTTGTCTTCATCATCCAGCTTATCAAAGAACTGCCTGTACATCACTGTCGACGAAGCGCCGTTGTCAGCAAGAGTGCGGGAGGTGATGTAGTGCCCCAGCTGGCTTCTGATGACGATGGGGCCTTCTTTGCTGGGGCCTCCTGGCACTCGCGGGAAGCGCACCTCAGCTTCCTTCCACGCGCATGGTTCTATCACCTGTCTTTTTCTTCCTCTGACCTTGCCATGAACCATGTTGATGCTGATGTCGACGGGCTTTCGTCCGTTACCTCTGTACCGGTTGTCATTCCTTCCTCCCTTCCTGATCGATGCCACGAGATGTGCAAGCCTTCCATCCTTAACAAATGTTTCAATAATATCCTTCAAGGATGTGCACTCTTCAGTACCATGACCCTTTGTCCCGTGGAAATCACAGGATTTGCTTTGATCCGCATTAGGTTTCTGCCGGATCGATGGGGCTTTGGGCCATGGCAATTTTTCCGTGGCAAATATCTCCGTGACGCTCTTTGTGAGTGGCGTCCACCGGTGTTTTCGATTTGAAGGGTGTGTGTTGTCCCTTCCGCCAACAAGAGGGCGAGAGCTGGATGAGGTGTCAAAGTTTACCCTTGACTGCCAAATACCTAGCCTCCTCTTTTTGTTCTGCCGGGCGATCCGGACATTGTTCTCTCTTGTCCTCTGCGTGTAGAGGTGCGTACTCTGGGGAAGGTCCCTTCCCAGTTGCTTTTCCGTGTCGGCAAAGCGCTTTGCCGCCGTCATGATGGCATCCCATGTGGATGGCATGCCATCCTTACCCGTCAACGTGCGGATAAGTTCTGGGTATTCGGCGCCTTGGATGAAGGCGGCGCGAACCAGATCCTCACTTATGTTGCCGAGACTAAGCTTTTTAGAGTTGAAGCGAGTGATGAAGTCTAGTAAAGATTCATCCTCCTCTCTCACGCAGTTGAGGATCGTCCACTGCTCTTCAGTGTACTTCCTCTGTTGGCTGAAGTGCTGGCTGAACTTGTTCTGAAAGTCCGCCCAGTCATATATGTGGTGGATCGGTAAACGATCGAACCATGCCCTGGCTGCTCCGACCAGAGTCATCTGGAACATGTAGCACCACGTGGGTTCCGTCCAGTTGCTGACGGTAGCCCCCGCAATGAACCTGTTCAGATGGTCGTCTGGGTCGGATAGACCATCATAAGTGCCAATGTTTGACATTTGTTTGGCACTTCTCGGGGCGATTGCCTCCGCAATGTCTCTTGCGAATTTTGACCTTCCTGCATTTGTGGCAGTTGGTCTAAAGGTTTTGGAGAAGTCACGCGGGTTTCTCTCCGCGATTGGTTTAAAAGCTTCCCCAAAATTCCTTTTTGGTTGGACGTCCGTGTCCTTACGCTTCCCTTTCGCCTTATGGCGAGGGTTCGCGTCGGTATCAGACTCCAACTCGTCTTCTGAGTACTCGCAGTCACTGCTCATATTGAGGTGTTGGCGAGTACTGGTGAATTCGTCAGCCTGTTGAGCTGAACGCAAGCGTTCATCCAATTCGGCTTGGAATTCTCTTTGCCGTGCTTCGGCCCACGCCTTCACTTGATCTAGTGTTTGGCGAGGGACCTTCGTTCGTTTTTCCAGTTGGGTATCGGTGAACCCCAATGGAATATTTACTCCACTTGCCCCGGCTTGGGTAGTCGGGGTAGTGTTCGTAAGGATTGTATAACCGCCGGTGTTCCCCCCAGTTGCTGGGGTGGTTACCGGGGTTTCTTGGTCAGTTACAGGCCTTTGGACCGGAGTAACGTTAACCATTTCTTCAGAAATTGTGAAAACTAAAATAGTTCTAGCTTTTATGCACGGATGGCGCCAATGAAGAAACACTAAGTGACCCGGTACAGATTATAGATAATCTGAGGGTTAAGTAATGTTTCCCACGAATGAGGTCTAGCTGAGAAGGCTGTCCTTCAGGAGACCTGCAAAACAAACACCGTAAGCTCGTCACTGAGAAGGGGGGGGGGGTTCCTCCTTGTGACCACCCTCCGGCGTGAGAATCAGACTAGGTTGCTCTGAATATAAGTGTATATTAAGAGATTTCTAGATAACTGGATAGCAGATGATCTTACCATTCCAAGATGTTGGAGTATTTATAGCCGAAGGTAGGTTTTCTAGAAGGTACAGCCGGCTGAATAGTATTCCTGTTCAACCAACAGTGGACTATGCACAGGCCATACTGGTTGGTGGGTAGGTTACGGCCAACAGTAACAAAGTCGGCTGCACTATTCCACCAACTGTAGATTATGCACGTCCTACTTACTGTGGATTGTACGCAGGCCATGCTGGTTGGTGAATAGGTTACGGCCAACAGTAACACTATTCCACCAACTGTAGGCCGCGCATGCTCCTCAGTAAGGGTTGGTGAGTAGGCAGCGGCTAATAGTGACAAACAGTACTAGAGGGTGCTCCTCCTCGTCCTGTTGTCGATGAGCTGTCACCCTGTGATTGGCTCATGGGCTGTTCTGGTCAGATCGTCTGTCCTATCCATACTTTGGTAGGTATGGTACAAGAGATCTTTCAGAATCAGACTGGCTCATTTAGGCGGGATTGTTCCCGCCTTGCTCATCCCTTCATGTGACTACTGAAGTAGCTAATGTCTTGTGCGTGTAGCCCTGCTGTCTGCGGGTAGCCTTTCCTGATGGCTTGTATCCGCAACTGCGGGAACAGGCGGGGTACTTCACCATTGGGAGGCTTTCCCTGCGTGTTCAGCTTGTGTACTGCGCGTAAGATCCTATGAGCATGGTGGGTCCTGCGGGAGCAGATGGCCTTTGCGCAGACGTCCCTGCTCCAGGTGAGTCTTGCGGGACCAACTGGTCTCTGCTGGGACCTACCTCTTCAGGATGGTTGATAATGTGACTTATTAAATGTTACTAGTAATGATTAAAAAAGGTAACCTTTAAGTAAAATTTAAAAAGTGTTCCTAGTTTTGGAGTTCTTTTGTAAAAAGAATGTAACATAAACGTGTAGTTGTTTAGGAAATGTTGAACGCGCAAGTAAAGAATCAAAACAATCACAACGATTCGACAAGTAGAGGATCACATAGATATTGAACGTGTACCTGTTGTTTTAAATGTGATTTTAAGATAAGTTTTTATTAGTCTATTTTTTGCTACATAAAATTTTTTATTATGTATGGTTGTAAAAATCCCGTATATACGCTGATTAATCGTTATTTGGTCAAAATTGAAAAATATATATATGAAATTCATTATACACGTATATTTGAAAAGTTGCGTATAAATTCTAACCGATTAATCCCTATTAATCAATAGTCCTTACTCTGTGCCCCATAGTCTGATTAACTGATAATGAGTTTTACAACACTGCTTTCATGTACTATGCATAAATGGGTGTAGCTTTCAAAATTTTATTTAAAAACGGTTATATATTAAAGGTTTATCATGCTAGTGTCACATACTAAGAGGAATTAAAGTTAATTACCTTTGCTTGGTAGGTTCATAGTGCAAGTAATAAAAGAAGTTAAAGTTAATTGCCTTTGCTTGGTAACAAGGTGCAAAATTAATAATAACATGGGGCATGTGACCAATAAAGCTGGCTTTTTATAACTCTAATCTTGTTTTGCATCGTTAAGTTAGGCATTCACCCCTTTTCATTCGTACTCAAGATAATCGCTTGAAAAGACGTGGTAAAATCTACTTTAGAAAACGTATTAGAAGGAAAAAGGACGTGAAACACGTTTTTCATATATGCAATTCGTTAGATTGTTAAACTTTAAATCATGTTTTGTCATACTATTTTCCTTTTACGGTTTAAAGATTAGTTTAGGGTGCCCTAAACATGCAAATAAGAGTTATTTGTTACGTATTTAACAATAACATTCAAAACTATACAAAATTCAATATAACTTTGTTAATTAACTGTATTATTTTTTGAACTTTTTGTTTAATATCATTATCATGATTTAATGTAACATAAATTATTAAACATTTGAACAAAAGAAACATAAAACAAAAACAAACAATTCGATGTAATCCTATTCTTATCTATTACTAGTTGAATCCCAATATTCAAAAAGTCACTTAGAAAAATAAAAGATTAAGGGTTAATCAAAGTCGAAAACATTAAATAAAACGCTAATAGTCATGTAGTGTAGCCCTCACTTAACGTACATTTCTCAAAGAATTTTAATTTCACAACTTACCTACAATATTCAGTTGCAACACCTAATTGACATCCTACACTGCACATAACATACATTACCATATTCTTTTGGCATCATCCATTACACGTAACATACATTACCATATTCTTTTGCATGGCACCCTACACAACCTACACTGCATATAACATACATTGTCATCTTCTTTTGGCATCCTACACTGCAGATAACATACATTACCATATTCTTTTGACATCCTACATAGTCTACACTTCAGATAATACAATAAAATACATATCCTACACATCCTATAAAGAATATGGTAATGTATGTTATGTACAGTGTAGGATGTCAAAAGAATAGGTAATGCATGTTATGTGTGGTGTATGATGTGTAGTATGTTAGAAAAAGATGTGTGTTGTGTGTAGTGTAGGTTTCTTAGGATATGTATGTTATCGTAGGTTGTTTAGGATGTGCAGGTATTGTAGGTTTTGCGGTGTAGGCTGTCTAGGATGTTTATGTTTTGTAGGTTCGGCGGTGTAGGTTGTGTATGTTATATGTATAATTTTTTTTAACGTTGTTATTTTCTTTTATACAGCAAAAAAAAATATGTGGGTTTTGAGAGAGTCGCACATAAATTAATGGATGGTATTGTTGGATACAAAATTAGTTGCATGATGACAAGTGATAAAAGAAGATTGAACTTAAGGCCTTAAGATATAAGGTTCTTCCGGGAATGAACTGCTCATTGAATTCGTATAATATAACCAGATGATGAAATTAATCATCGCAATATACATGTGTAGTCAAACGACTGTGTATGCATCAAACGTGTTTTTTGATCAATTGTGATAAATCAAAGATCTGTGAAATATATATGATTGCATTGATTAGTATATATGATTAACGATCACAAATATTCTTTATGATCAATTGTGATGAAATAAGACACCACACATCGAGATTATTATACGATGATTTAATGAGAATGTAAGGATAATCAGAATGTATGAGATACGAATCTGGGTTGTATAATTAATTAAATAAATATATAAACATATTAAATTTTCCATATACAATAATAACAATTTCCATATAAAACTCTCATAAGATTTTACCATCCTACCCCTACATTAATTAAAAATGAAAAAGAAAAGAAATTTTTTGATTGGCTGGTTGACTTCTCACACTTCTCGCAATAACTTGATTTCTCTTCTGAACTTAAACCTGTGTGTGCGTGTGTGTGTGTGTATTGGATTTTAATTTTAATTATTGTAAGGAAGTTAATAATATACTTAGGATTTGATTATGAAAGAGTTTCACAAATAAATGAGATGTTATAACCCAATTTAAAAGCTATATAGGTTTGGTGAGACCCATGACCCGCTAATTTTTTTTCTATAAAATTGTTTCTTAGTTATAAATAATATATATTTTTTAAATTAGATATTAATTTTTAGTATATCCCTATTTTATATGATTTTCATATAAAATATTTGGTGAGATTAATTTTAATTTAGTGAGATGCTATAACCCGTTTAAGGACTATCTGGGTTTGGTGAGGCCCATACCTGTGAATTTGTTCAATGCATGAGAAGCCTTCATTTATAAATAATGCAATCTGGTGACTTGAGAGAATGTATGGAGAAACCAGAGAGCTTTTAAAGATTTCATTTATATATATTATTACTAGTTTTTATCTATTGTATTACGGGGTTGTTTTACATTATTCGTTTATAATATTTATATACTGTTTTTGGATTTTTAATTTTATTTATTATAAGGAAGTTAATAATATACTTAGAATTTTATGATTAAAGGTATTCACAAATAAATGAAATGTTATAACTCGATTTAAAAGCTATTTGGGTTTGGTGAGACCCATTTTTTTTTTACTATAAATTTGTTTCTTAATTATAAATAATATATTTGTTTTTAAAAAAATCGGATACTAATTTTTAATATATCCTTATTTTATAGAATTTTCATATCAAATATTTGGTGAGATTAATTTTTTATTTAATGAGATGTTATAATCCGTATAAGGGTTATCTGGGTTTGGTGAGACCCATGCCCGTGGGCCGTGAATTCCGGTCAAATGCATGAGAACCCCCTATTTATAAATTAAACAATCTGGTAGCTTGAAAGAATTTAGAAAGGTTTTGTTTATATATATTTAAGATATTATAGATATGTTATATGTATTTATATATGTATAACAAACATATATATAAAAATATGTCGAGTATATCAGGTAAATGGGTCAACGTTATCAGGTCGAGTAACCTAGCATTCAATAAATCTCAAACTTGTCTCAAACCTTAATGGTATGGGTAATACCACGCCCCAATTATGTCGGGTTTCGGGTATTCCCGTCGGGTCCGAATTTGACTGCCATCCATTGAATTCTTTCAATTTTTTCCTCATAAAACCAGGGTTTTAATCAAATACAAATTACTTATATCGTGAGAAGTGCACAAATAACTAGTATACTTATTATTACACTATACTTTTGAACTAGAGTAATTATGATTACACTATATTATATTTTATAACATAATTATTCTAGTTTAAAACTGTAATTACTCAAGTTATTTGTATGTTTAGTATGTTAATTTTATTTATACCGAATCTCACCCTCACAAAACCAATTAAAAAAGACAACTTATTTCCGATCCAATTCAACCAACTTATTCACAACTTTTGCCAACTAAAACCAAACCTCAAATCCTCAATCATAACCATTTTCTCCAACCTTTCAACAAAATCATACGCAACACCCGACCAACTCTCCCCATTCAGGGGTGGAGGTACATATAAGCGATTGGGTTCAACCAACATCAATTTGTTTTTATTTTTTTTATTATTTTGTGTTTTATAGTAGGAGATATCTGGTTGAACCCAATCTTTTTAAAAGTTTGAACCGGTTAGCACTATCAAAATAGATGAATTGTTCAATGGTTAGGCATTATTAGTTTTAGTTAGGAAGAGGTTGTGGGTAATCTTTGAATCTTGTTTGAATGCTTTTTTTTTCTTCTTCTACACTTTTAAGTCTAGGTGTGTGGAGGTAAGTGTAATGAAGGGTTGGTTGAAGAGTTGTTCATGGAGATTGGAAGTGAAAGATGATGTGATGACATTATAAGGTGTATGTGGATTTTATTATCTACCGGATGTTTGATGGGTTTGTTAGATTTAGATACAGTCATGGTTGTGGAGTTGCACACGAAAGTGAGGCACGGTTAACCCGATATGTCCCATATTTGGGTGGTGGAGTGCTCTCGGGGTAGAATAATTTGAGGTGGGTTCGCACTTGAGTAAAACTTTTCCGATCGGCATGGCACCCCATCCTCTTTGGCCGATTGAAAATCCATCCCTATGGTGTATTCAAGTAGAATACTCCATCTGTCCTTATTGATGCTTAACCATAGTCTCAGGGTAGATTTTTTTGTTAGCCAGTCGAGAGGCCCTAATCATGACCATTCAAGTTACGGATAACGTTAATGTTGGGTACCCAAGTTTTTTAAATGATATAAATAAAAAAAAATAAAAACATTTGTGATTCTTAGTTTTTAGAAGGAAATTAAAAACAAAAAAAAAAAGAAAACAAAAGGATTATTTTAACAATCTCACTTCTTAAGACTTTTCTTTTAAAAGTGAAGGATTTTAAAAGAAATTAATTTTCATTGATAATTTCTTTTAATTTGCTTTAAATGTATTGACTTTTTTTCAATATTGAAATAGATGTTAAATTATATTTTCTTATTTCTCTCACTTTTGTTTTTCTTCTTTTGATCTTTTGTTTGTTAAACTTGAAAACAAAGCATATGTACAGCAACCTTATCAAAGAACTTCATAAGAAAAGATGGTGTAGTAAATAAAGTCTCCAAAAAGAACTCACCAAAAGATGATGATTGGTCGAATCCCCCCCCCCCTCCAACCCAAACCACCACACCCACCCACCCATCAGTGACTTCAACAAAACGTCCAAGCCAAAAAATTAATATCTCAAATCGACTTAAGGAGTAGTGTATACCGACATTTGGGGCGTTTTATGTCATCCATGGCATCCGGCCGTCTACTACATTTGGTCTTAGAATATTACTTTCAACAATCAATACCATTTGATATGGTCTAAATAGAAGTTTAACCATCACACTATCACGTAGAAATTAAAACCTTATTATAATAGCCATAAATAAAAATAAAATAAATGTTCAAATTAGAGACATTAAAACCTCATTATAATACATATGTTGCGAAAGCCAGTTTATTTATATTTTCTTATGAAAGGGATTTTAATGTTAATCATGTTTAAATCATAAGTATCATGATTTTCTTTACATTAAACGACTATTTTTTATTTTTTAAAGATATTGCTTCATAGAATAGTGAATGTGGTTATGAAAATATAATGTAAACTTTGATATTCAGATAGATCATATGAATAGTTACATACATGGGGAAAGTTAACATACAAATAAAATTAACGTGCTAATTGTGAGATCCAAGTAGAATTTTATATATATACTCTACTTAAATATATAAATACTCTACTTGATTCTTACTATTAGAATGCTAATTTCATTTGATTTAGATCCAAACATGTATAAACAATCGTTAGGTTTTGTTTCTACTGATAATAATATTTAAAAAGTAAAAAATTAAACATCACAAGTACAAAATTTCAAATGAAGATTGGTCAACATATATTGGAGAATGGGTCAGCCTTCACAATTATTTTCCTTTATGCCACGGCTTCATAACGAAAATAGCATTTGAGGCCTCAATACATCCACAAAATATTGTGATCTACAAAATGGTCCCTATGTGGCCCGTGTGCGTATATTCAACGTTAAAAACATCACCTATCATCTACAAGGAATATCATGTCACATAAATACACCATAAAACTTCAAAGAAACCATTCATGAACCCACAAAATGGCAAATACAGTTGCTGAGCTCGTATTCATCCCCGCCCCTGGCCTCGGTCATATCATGTCAACTATCGAGATCGCAAAACAACTCGTGAACCGAGATCATCACCTCTCAATAACCGTCCTCGTAATAAACCCTCCAAGCTCTGATTCTGGCACGCCTATCACCACCTACATCAAATCATTAGCTAAAAACACTACGAACCGCATATCATTCATTGAACTCCCTAAAGATGAAATCCCACCGATGTACGACCCTAAAGCTCCCGTAACTTCTTATGGTGAACTCGTCAAAAGTCACTGTAAATCTGTAAGAAACATAGTAGCTGAGAAGATTAATTCGGGCCGGGTTGCTGGATTCGTCGTTGACATGTTTTGCACTTGCATGATAGATGTGGCTAACGAGTTTAACGTTCCAAGCTACGTGTTCTTCACTTCTAATGCTGGCTTTCTTGGTTTTGTACTGTTTATCCAGACACTCTACGATAATCAGAACCAAGACGTTATTGAGTTGAGCAACTCGAATACTGAGATATCGGTTCCTAGTTACAAAAAACCGATGCCAACGAAGGTCTTTCCCGCCATTGTTCAGACTAAAGAAGCACTAGACTTTATTCTTCAGGTAGCACGAAAAAGTAGAGAGGCCAAAGCAATCATGGTTAACACATTCTTAGAGTTGGAAACACACGCGATAAAGTCGTTGTCTGATAGCAATATACCACCGGTTTATCCAGTGGGACCCATACTCAACCTAGAAGGTGGTAAGCGAAAACCGTTTGATGATGAAATTATCATATGGTTGGACAACCAACCGCCTTCCTCGGTGGTGCTATTGTGTTTTGGGAGTATGGGTAGTTTTGATGAGGTCCAAGTGAAGGAGATCGCACGTGGTTTAGAGCAGAGTGGCCATCGATTTGTGTGGTCTCTGCGTGGCCTTCCGTTAGACCCAACATCAAATGTCCCGAGTGAGTATGAGGATCCGAGTGTGGTCCTTCCGGAAGGATTTCTGGAACGGACCGGTGGGTTAGGGAAAGTGATCGGGTGGGCTCCCCAAGTGGCCGTGCTAGCTCATGAAGCAATCGGGGGGTTTGTGACTCACTGTGGGTGGAACTCACTGTTGGAAAGTTTGTGGTTCGGTGTACCATCTGCAACATGGCCGTTGTATGCTGAGCAGCAAGTGAATGCATTTGAAATGGTGGTGGAGCTGGGATTGGCGGTGGAGATAAAGCTGGATTATAAGATGGATTTGTTTAATCCTCATGCGGCTAGGATTGTTGTCATGGCAGTAGAGATAGAGCGTGGAATAAGACAAGTGATGGAGGATAACGAGGTAAGAACAAAAGTGAAAGTAATGAGTGCGAAGAGTAGATCAGCGGTGGTGGAGGGCGGATCTTCGAATGCTTCTGTTGGTCGTTTTATTCAAGATTTTATAAGAAACGTCACTTGAATTTTATAAAGTGTGTTTGGTTTTATAATGATCACATAATTATTGTAAGTTAGTTAAATTTGTAAACATGTATTCTATTAAACGTTCTACACATCTTATGTAATATACAAATAATGGTTGGGGTCTTTCTTTTTCATTTCAAAATAAGATATGTATTTGTGTGGATGTTGAAGAAATCCAATTTCAGAAGCAAACGAGTCAACAGATCACTTAGTAAACTGCCAAACTGTCTTTAGATGAATATGTTCAAATAATAATAAATTATTTGGCTACTAGTTGCGGTGGGATTTTAAATGTCAAGTTAAATGTCATGTTACTCGCCATGTAGGCAGTGACACTTTAACTAACAAACCCCCCCCCCCCCCCCTATAACAATGCGATGTGGTCTAAAGTCATATTGTTATCACGTTAAAGCCCCACCATTTTCTTTTAAAGCCCCGTTACCATTTTTTTGTTTACTGTTCGTACCTTAACACCCTGGCGCGGTGTTACAGATCCGTTACCATGTCACATCACTTTTGCCCGCACATGTTGAAGCCCCTCAACAAGTAGCCTTAACGTTTGCTTTCAAAGTTCACACAACTTTACCAATTAAAGACTCGGGTTACCAATACAAAGATGTGAGTTTTACGGTTCATTTCCAAATCTTCTATTATAATATATAACCTCATTTTCTTCTTTCATTGGGTCACAATGTATGCTGCAACCACAACAAACGCATTAAAGGGTCCGGGAGCCGTAGTTTCGCCTTTCGAGGACACCCATACGCTGAAGAAACACTAAGTGACCCCTGGCAGATTATGGGTAATCTGGGGGCTAAGTAATGTTTCCCACGAAGGTTAGGTCCAGCAGAGTAAGTTGTACTTCAAGGAACCTGCAAAACAGACACCGTAAGCTCGTCACTGAGAAGGGGGGGGGTTCCTCCTTGTGACCACCCTCCGGCGTGAGAATCAGTCTATATTGCTCTTTAAATATAAAAGTATATGAATACTATTAGAGCAATTATCAAGTAAGTTATACGAGATAGTAGATGATGAAATGATAATACCATTTGCTGTCTTTTATAGCCGAAGGTGGGTTTCCAAGGGGTTTAGCCGGCCCAACACGCTACCAACTGTAACCTATGCACGTGCCCTACCTGTGAGTGGTGGATAGGTAGCGGCTGACACAGAGCAGGCGTGCCGTGCACTCTTCGTCTTCTACCCACTGCAGGCTAGGCACGTGGTCTGGCAGGAGTTGGTGGGCAGGCGGCGGCTATTGGTCACAGTGCTGTGGCGTGCTGTCTGCCACGCTGCTGTCAGTGAGCTGTCGCATTCTTGGTCAGATCTCTTGTCTTTACCTCGTCAGGTATCACGCAAAAGATCCTCCATCATACAGACTGGCCCATTTTGGCGGGAGTTTTCCCCCTCCCGCCTCTGCTCATTCTTTCAGGTGACACTGAATATTTGTAAGTGTTAAGCCTTATGCGTGTAGCTATGCTGTGCGGGTAGCCTTCCCTGATGGCTTGTATCCGCAACTGCGGGAACAGGCGGGTTACTTTACCATTGGGAGGCTTTTCCCTGCGTATGCAGCTTGCATACTGCGCGTAGGCTTCTCTGAGCATGGTGGGTCCTGCGGGAGTAGATGGTCTTTGCGCAGACATCCCTGTTCAAGGTGAGTCATGCGGGACCAACTGAGCCCTGCTGGGACCTACCTCTTCAAGTCCCCCCAGTCCAATGTTCTTTTCACGAATGTCTAATAAAGTGAGGTGAACTTTTGGACTTATAAGCAAAGGGTTTTGAAAAGGGGTTTTTGTAAGGTTTTCCATGGGGGTTCTTCCCGCGGAAGTCCTTGTCACTTGCAGAAATTCCCGAGTTTCCTGCTTGGTCTTTGGGTATGATGCGGGTAGGTCTGTAACCTCCTCGCAAGTCAGGAGCATTGAGTCTTAGTTGTGCGGATTCTCCCTGTGGTTCTGGTAGTTTTTTGAACATAGTGATCAATTATGTTTAAACCACCAATTCCATCTTGGAGCCTCAAACAACGTAGTACTCGATGTTCCCGCTATGCGGGGATATTATTTCCGTTTTCACAAGCATTGCCCAGAAGATCCTTCCTGGTTTCAATTCTCAGCGGGTGCTAGGTATGTGAAGGGTTTTGCCTTTACACTGTACCTGCATCCGTCTTATGGTTACTTTACTTCCAAGGTATTCCTGGCGTCCATTCCCTGCGGGTGCTAGGTATGTGAAGGGTTTTGCCTTTACACTGTACCCGCACCCGTCTTATGGTTACTTGGTTGCCAAATATTTTGGCTTCAATTCCCTGCGGGTGTTAGGTATGTGAGGGGTTTTGCCTTTACACTGTACCCACACCCGGCTTATGGTTACTTGTTTGCCAAGGTAAGGGGTATTTTCCCGCTTACTTTTTTGAACCTTAGTCTTCAAAAAAAATTTTTTAAATTTTGAAATTTGAAGAGTTGGTGGATGGATAACAACCCAATACCTCAAACGTCGTGCGACGGTTTCTTCTGACTGTGTCAGGACGTGCCAGAAGTTATGGCGACATGACATTATGTGGTCATTCCAGTTGCTTTTTCAGGCGCGTGGGCACGGGATTCCGGGCGCGTAGCCGCGAAATCTCTGGCACACGTCCTTTTGACAGCTGTTGCCAGCTTGCCTTTGCCACGTGTCATAGTTTCATTGCACCTTTGACTTCTCTCTCTTCCGTATTAATTTCATCGCATTAATTGCGATTACTATATAAAGGGGGAGAGGGTTATTTGCGATTCACACTTTCCACTTTCATCTCTTCTTCTCCAGTAATTTCCGGCGAATTTCTCTTTTCAGTAAAGCATTACTCTGAAATCTCTTCTTTCTTCCACCATGCCTTCTCATGATGCTGATGACCAGAAGACTGCTGGCGAATGCCAGTGCTCTCTTCCTGTCGATCTGTACCAGTATATTGTCAGGAAGTTCATGCTCGAGTCTCTCGAGCCTGAGTTTCCTGAACCCCACCATACTGTGTACGATGCCCCTAGTGGCAAGATCGGGGTTTATGCTGCATTCTTTGTCTACGGAAACCTTAGGTTTCCGTTGACAAAGTTTGTGTACCGTGTTCTGGAGAGGCACGGTGTGCACCTGACAGAGGTGCACCCCATGGCCATTGCCAAGGTCCGGCACTTTGAGTGGGTGTGCCGGATACTGGGCCTTGAGCCCCTCGTTGACCGTCTGATGACCTTCTACACTTGGAGGTGCATCCAGGGGTGGTACACTCTTACAACCCGTATCAAGGGTTTAAAGATTTGTACCACCGAGCGGAGTCTTCGCTCGTGGAGAAGAGAGTTCTTCTTCATATCCGCTCGCGCCATCCCCATCGCCATGAAGTTCAAGAATGGCCAGGCGCTTCCGAACCTTCCCGCCCTCAACTACGAGGAGGCGGAATGGTTCTCGAAGATATCCCGGGTCCAGTCCCCGGTTTTCCGTTTTCCGGAGTCGGCGATGGTGATGCTGGGGATGAGCCGGGTGTGGAAGGCGGCGAATGCGGATAAGGTTCCGATCGTCCTTGAATATGGTTCGAACTCTGTCCCTTATGGTACGTCTTGTTTCATTTTGCTGACTTCGATTTTTTCTAACTTTCTTGTTGATTTCAGAGGGGAACGATCTTCAGTCGCTCCTAAACCCGCGGGAGGAAGATGGTCCCGCGCGGATGGGTACTCGTGCTCTGGACGAGAACGAGTTGCCCATCTTAGAGCAGACCGCGGGTCGGTTCGTGGAGGTTTACCCGCCAGGCCAAGAGATCCTGAGCCACCGACGGCCAGGTAAGCCTATCTTCTACCCTGAACCTCTCAATGCTGTGCCTGCTGCTGGAGTTGACATTTCTTCTTCTGAGGAATCCGCAGAAGGTCCTCCACTGGTGCGGAAGAAAAAGGCTGCCGTCGGGAAAGGCAAGGAGAAGGTGGCCTCTACGGCCGACCCGGTAGTCCTATCTGACTCGGAGTCAGATAGTGCAGAGGTGGCGGGGGAGCCCGGTGGTGAGGAGACCACCGCTCCGGAGGCTGTAGCTGTTACCTCCGGGGAGGCAGCGACGACGACGGTTACCGGTGTCAAGAGGCCGGCTCCATCGGGTTCGCCCCCGCTCGTCCGTACGTTCAATCTCAAGAAACCCCGTAAGTGCCCCCATAATTCTTGTCTAGATTTGTTGTTTCAAATAAATTTTTCTAACTTTTGCTTGTGCAGGTGTGGATGTTGACGCATTCCAGGGTGGAGTTGGAGCAAGTATTCCCCCGCCAATGAGGGAAGGCTCGGTCAGCCTTCCCGAGGCGTCGACCCAGGCGTCTGTGCCTGCTTCCGCTGGTTCCAGCCTTCCTGAGGCTGTTCCAGCTGAGAAGTTGTCTCCGCCGGCCGTGAGTGCAATTTTTACAGCATCTTTCACGGAGCCGGCGGTTACTGTTGCTGAGGAGGTGGCGCCAACAATGGCTACCACAGCGGCTGCCACTATACCTGCGCCACCGGCACCGATGGCCGGACCATCAGGTACGCGCCGGGCTTCCCGCCGATCTATGCCACCTTCCCGTCTACCTGACCTGTTGGATGGATTTCCTTTAGGTTCAGGTGATGGGTTTGGCGGCTATCGGCCTGTTATTGACCCTACAGGTACGTAGGGTTCTTTTTCCTTTGTATATTTTTATCATCTTTTCCTAACTGCCTTTGTTTCTTTTGCAGTGTCGGATTCCAATGAAGTGTATGTTCCAAGATGGAACATACGCCGAGGAACAACCCTTCGTACCCCTGTGGAGTGCGTGGACTGGGCTCGCCACGCTGCTCCTCATGGTGCGTTGGGGGAAGCCATGGCTAGCTACCAAGAGGGTAGGCTAACCAATGAGCTTCGGGTTCTCCAGGCCCGGACGCAGCCCCGCGTCGAGCTGCTTTGTCGTGAAAACGACAAGTTAAAAGCAGCTCGCGCCAAAGATGTATCTGAAGCGCGGGCTCTTCGGGAGGAGAACCGGCAGTTGGCCGCTGCCGCAGCCGAGAAGGAGAAGGCATTCAAGGCCCTCGAGGTTAAGGTCCAGGCGCGACTCGAGGCCCGCTCCAAGGCTGCCCAAGCTGTGAATGAACAGCTTCGGCTGGCTAAGGAGACTGCGCGAAACTCAACTAAGAGGGCTGCCAAGGCTGAAGCTGTTGCTGAGCCGCTTCGCGAAGAGAATGAGCAGCTTAAATGCAAATTAAAGGCTCTTCAGCATGCTCATGACGCCTTGGCAATGGAAGATGCCAAGAAGCTGCAGGAGATCCTTGACCAGAGGGGGGTGCTTGACCGCACTGAAAGGAAACTCAAAAGCGTCGAAGAGGCTGCCGCCAAGGAAGTTCAACTTGCCAACCTTGATAAAAGCGGAGCCGAACGTGCTTACAAAGAAAGTCAAGCTACCCTCCAATGGCCGTTTTCCGCTTAAGGGCGTCGAAGAGGCTGCCGCAAAGGAAGTATTACTTGCCAATCTGAACCAAAGCGAAGCCGAACGCGCCCGTGACGAAGTGCAAGCTACCCTCCAATGGCTACTTCGAGAAGCGTTGCCTCAGGTATCCTCTTTTTTTTTTTTTTCTTCTCTTTCTACTTGTAATTAGAAAATGTTCTAACTTGTAATTTTCTTTTGTAGGTTGTGCGTCGGGTCCTTTCTGAGACCTCTTATGATGATGCGATGAGCGCAGCCCTCAACGCTTCTCATGAGGATGGGGAGAAGACTGGCTTCCTGCTTGGTCTAGGGTTTGCTGAGAGAGGCTTTCCGCCCTCCAACTTCCCTTTATTCAATGTTAATACTGAAGCTGCTTATGACCAAGCTGTGAACCAGTACGCTTCCTTCCCGCATCCAGTGGTGGAAAAGGTGAATGAAGCTGCTGCTGCTGATGATGGGCTAAACATCCTTAAGGCTTTCCTTGGGCAGCCGCGCTCTGACGGTGCTGGTCCAAGCGGAGGTGGCCCTGAAGCCTGATCCTGAAGATCTTTTCCCACTGCTAGGATAGACTTGGCTTTGTATAGATTTCTTTTAGGCGGGTAGTTACCCAGCCATTCTTGTAATAGATTGTGAAATATTAATCTTTTTGCGTATAAGATTGTTATTTCCTTCCTTGGGTTCCTTGCTTTATAAACTTATGACTTGCATACTTAGTTTGAATTAGCAATTTTCCAAGTGTTTAGAATAAGGACCTTTGAACGTGGTTGATGATGGGTTAAAGTTTTGCCTCCTCCTTCGTGATTGTGCGGTTAAAACCATCACTTGCACTTGGTAGGATGGCTAATCTTTACCCTCTATCTGACCTGCGTGTAGGTTTTCCTTTTCGAAATTTCTAAGGCATTAAGTTAAACCTTTGAACGTGGTTGATAATGGACTAAAGTTTTCGCTTCCTCTTTCGTGATTGTGCGGGTGCAACCGTCACTTGCACTTAGTAGGATGGCTTTAACTTTAGACCTATATCTGACCTGCGTGTAGGTTTTTCTTATCCTTTTTTAAGTGTTCATAAGTTAACCTTTTAACGTGGTAGATGGTAAGTTAAGTTTGGCTTCCTTGTTTGTGATTGTGCGGGTAAGACCGTCACTTGCACTTACAAGGATGGCTAAACTTTACCTACATCTGACCTGCGTGTAGGTTTTCCTTAGAACTTTTTAACATTTTGGCGTTGTGTTTATGCGGGTATTGCCGCCTTCCACACGCAACTACTTCTTCCCGTAAGGGAAGTTCATAGGTTACAAGCTATCAATACATCATGAAAGGAGAATCATTTCCATTAGAAGTGGCTCTAGGCCTTTTCTTTACAAGTTGGAATTGATCTACATATAACATTTGCGTAATTGAGCTCCATTCCATGTTCTAGGGATGGGAGTGCCATCGAGCCTTTCGAGCCGGTATGCGCCCTTTCCCAGAACTTCTTTGATAACGTATGGCCCTTCCCAAATCGGGGCCAACTTTCCTGGGCGTTGTTGGTTCGAAGCCTCGTTGTTACGCAGTATGTAGTCTCCTTTATTGAAATTGCAGAGTTTTACCCGCGTGTTGTAGTATTTTTGCATTTGTCGTTTGTAGTTTTCTTCACGCACGGCGGCTAAGTCTCTGCGCTCTTCGGTTAGCATAAGGTCTAACCGTCTTTCCGCATCATTGTCTTCTGGTTGGATTAAGACCCTTGGTGAGGGTAAACCGATTTCGACTGGGATCATGGCTTCAGTGCCATAAGTGAGACTGAACGGGGTTTCTCCCGTACTGGTCTTCTTCAGCGTTCTGTTTGCCCAAAGGACGTGTGGAAGCTCGTCCACCCAACCGGATCTATGTTCCAAGAGTCTCCTCTTTATGCCTTCGACGATGCTCTTATTTGCTCTTTCCACCTCACCGTTACCTTGCGGGTGTGCCACTGAGGTAAAGGTGTGGGTGATTTGAAGTTCTTTCAGCCACTGCTGTAGCTTCTTGTCAGCAAAGTTGGTGCCATTATCGCTTACCAAATTCTGTGGAAGTCCAAAACGACAAATAATAAATTCCCAAATAAATTTTTTGATATGCTTTGCGGTTGTTTGGGCTAAAGGTTTCGCTTCTATCCATTTGGTGAAGTAGTCAATGGCTACCACTAGGAACTGAACATTCCCAGCTGCTGTAGGAAATGGGCCTGTCACGTCAATGGCCCACTTCTGAAATGGCCACGAGGAAGTGACAGGAACAAGTTCATTTTTCGGGCGATGCGTGTTGGGTGCGTAAAGCTGGCAAGATCTGCATTTTCTGATGTATGCCAACGCGTCCATATGCATCCCCGGCCAGAAGTATCCCGCGTTGTTTAGCTTGGCTACCACAGCGCGGGGGCCTGCGTGTACTCCACAGATGCCTTCGTGAACCTCCCTTAGGAGGTAGTCGGCATCTTGGTTGTCCACGCATCTTAACAATGGGCCAAGAAAGTTACGTCTGTAAAGGATGTCATTGACCAGCTGATAATTCAGTGCTTTACAGCGTAGTTTTCTTGCCTGTGACTTCGACTCTGGTAACGTTCCTGCTTCAAGGTATTTTATTATTGGGGTCATCCATGTTTCTGTACCGGTTTGGATGACACAGATTTCCTTGTGCGGGACTGATGGTGTTTCGAGGAGTTCCACGCGGATGTCCTTTCCCAAGTGGGTGAAGGCCAGTGATGCAAGCTTGCTTAACGCATCCGCAGATTTGTTTTCGCTGCGCTTGACGTGTATCACTTTACAATCATTAAAATCGCGCATGATGGCTTTGGCCTGGGCAAGGTACAGGGCCATTGTGTCGTTCACAGCCGTGTACGTCCCGTTTATTTGGTTTGCCACTAGCATGGAATCTACATGGGCTTCCAAATTTTTTACACCCATTTTACGCGCAATCCTCAATCCGGCCAGGAATGCTTCATATTCAGCCTCGTTATTCGTACTTGGAAAATCCAGCCGAATAGCATAAGTATATTCCTGGCCTGCTGGATTTGTTAATTTTAACCCTGCGCCTGAACCCTCGTTACTAGCTGCTCCATCAGTGTAGAGTCGCCAGACCTCATTGATTTCGTGTGCTGGGGAGGGTTGAACCTCCTCCTGGCACTCTTTCTCCCGTGAAGCGGGGACTTCTGCAATAAAATCAGCCAGGACCTGGCCTTTAATGGCTGGTCTCGGCTTGTATTGAATCGCATATTCTCCCAATTCAATTACCCACTTGGCTAGACGTCCCGATAACTCGGGTTTGCCTAGAACATTTGAGAGTTTGAAGTTGGTGAGAATAGTGATTGGGTGACCCTGGAAATATCGTCTCAACCTGCGTGAAGCGTGAATAAGTGCCAAGACCAGTTTTTCCAGGGTAGAGTACCGGGTTTCCGCGTCTGCCAGCACGCGGCTAACATAATAGATTGGCATCTGGATGCCTTTTCGTTCTACAAGCAGGACTGCCCCGGTTGCTCTATCTGTTGCGGAGAGGTATAGGATTAACTCCTCCCCCGCTTGTGGTGCTGTGAGTGTTGGGAGTTCGATCAGGCGTGATCGAATCTCTTGAAAAGCTGCTTCCGCTTCTGGTGTCCAGCGGAAGTGCGTTTTCTTTAAACAATTTCTTAGCGTTGACACAAATGGGAACGACCTATCCGCATGGTTTGCCAAAAAGCGGTTAAGCGCGACTAGTCGTCCATTCAGTGTTTGAGCCTGTTTTATGGTGGTAGGTGATTCCATTTTGACAATGGCTTCGACCTTTTCAGGGTTCGCTCTGAAGCCATCTTTAGTAATAATGACTCCCAAGAACTTCCCTTCTTCCACCCCAAATGAACACTTGCTCGGGTTGAGCTTCATGTTTATCTTTCTAAGTGTGTTGAAAGTTTCCTCAATGTCTTTCAACATCGCCTCTGGCTCGGGGCTTTTGATGACCAAATCATCCATATAGACTTCCAAGTTTCTCCCAATTTGGGCGTGAAACTCTTTGTCCATTAGTCGTTGGTACGTGGATCCCGCGTTCTTAAGTCCGAATGGCATCATTTTATAACAAAATGTGCCATCGGGCGTCCGAAAGGCGGTTTTGTCCTGGTCATCTACAGCCATGTGGATTTGATGGTACCCCTTATACGCATCCAAGAAGCATTTAAGGCGAAATGGTGCCACCGAATCCACCTTGAGATCAATTTCTGGCAACGGATAACAATCTTTGGGGCATGCTTTATTCAAATCTTTGAAATCTATGCACATGCGCCATTGTTTGTTATTCTTCGGTACCATTACGGGATTTGCAACCCACGTTTGATATTTGCTAACGCGCACGATGCCCGCATCAAGGAGTTCCTTGACTTGGGTTCTGCACGCGTTGGTTTGCTCGGGCCCCATTACTCTGCGCTTTTGTACGATCGGCGTAACGGCCGGATCGCATTTGAGCTTATGCTCTGCCTTACCCCGGGGTACACCAGTCATGTCGGCTGGTGTCCACGCGAAGATGTCTGCGTTTCGCTGCAGTAAGCGCTTGAGTAAGGTGCGTGTTGGATCAACAATTGTCGGGCCAATGGTAACGGCCTGATCGGGATATTTCCCATTGAATGCCCACTGTTCAGGTTCAGTGATGGTTTGTTTGGCCATCTTCGGTTTGGGTTTAGAGGAGACAGATGCGATGCATACCTGGGGAATGCCCGTGATCATCGCTACGCCTTCAGTTGTTGGCCATCCCATCATGCCGTGGACTGAGGATACCACGGCGTTGAATCTTGCCATCCCGTCTCTCCCGAATAGGATGTCATACGTATGATGTGGTTTTTTCATTACAACAAAATCCACATCCTCCGTGCGTGAATAATTCCCATCGGTGAGAGTGACGGGGAAAGATAGGATGCCCAAGGGAGTGTTCATGCTGCCGTCAAACCCTTCCATTGAAGCGTAGACCGTCTCCAGGCGTTCCTTGTCTTCATCGTCGAGCTTGTCGAAGAACTGCCTGTACATCACTGTCGACGATGCGCCATTGTCAACGAGGGTGCGGGAGGTGATGTAGTGCCCCAGCTGGCTTTTAATGACAATGGGGCCTTCTTTGTTTGGGCCTCCCGGCACTCGCGGGAAGCGCACTTCTGCTTCCTTCCATGCGCATGGTTCGGTTATCGGTCTCTTTCTTCCTCTGACCTTACCCTGGACCATGTTGATGCTAATGTCGACGGGCTTTCGTCCGTTACCCCTGTACCTGTTGTCGTTCCTTCCTCCCTTCTTGATAGATGCCACGAGGTGTGCGAGCCTCCCATCCTTGACAAATGTCTCGACGATGTCCCTCAAGGATGTGCACTCCTCAGTGCTATGGCCCTTTGTCCCATGGAAGTCACAAGACTTGCTTTGATCCGCATTGGGTTTCTGTCGGATCGCTGGGGCTTTTGGCCATGGCAGTTTTTCCGTGGCAAATATCTCCGTGACGCTCTTGGTGAGTGGCGTCCAACGGTTTTTCCGGTTCGAAGGGTGCGTGTTGTCCCTTCCGCCAACCAGAGGGCGAGAGCTTGAGGGGGTGTCAAAGTTTATCCTTGACTGCCAAATACCTTGCCGCCTCTTTTTGTTTAGCCGGGCGGTTCTCACATTGTTCTCCCTTGTCCTCTGCGTGTAGAGGTTTGTATTCTGGGGGAGATCTCTTCCCAGCTGTTTCTCCGTTTCGGCAAAGCGTTTGGCTGCCGTCATTATGGCATCCCACGTGGATGGCATGCCGTCTTTACCCGTCAGAGTGCGGATGAGTTCTGGGTATTCAGCGCCCTGAATGAAAGCGGCGCGAACGAGGTCTTCACTGATGTTGCCCAGACTCAGCTTCTTGGAGTTGAAGCGGGTGATGAAGTCCAGTAAGGATTCATCCTCTTCTCTCACACAGTTGAGGATCGTCCACTGCTCCTCAGTGTGCTTCCTCTGTTGACTAAACTGTTGACTGAACTTGTTCTGGAAGTCTGCCCAGTCATAAATGTGGTGGACCGGTAAACGGTCGAACCATGCTCTGGCTGCTCCTACCAGAGTCATCTGGAACATGTAGCACCACGTGGGTTCCGTCCAGTTACTGACGGTTGCCCCCGCAATGAACCTGTTCAGATGGTCATCTGGGTCGGATATACCATCGTATGTGCCAATATTGGACATTTGTTTGGCACTCCTCGGGGCGATTGCTTCTGCAATGTCCCTTGCAAATTTTGACATTCCTGCGTTTGTGGCAGTAGGTCTAAAGGCCTTGGAGAAGTCACGCGAGCTTTTTTCCGTGACTGGTTGGAATGCTTCCCCAAAATTCCTTTTTGGCTGGGGATCCGTTTCCTTACGCTTCCCTTTCGCCCTATGGCGAGGGTTCGCGTCGGTGTCGGAGTCTTCCCTCTCGGCGTCTGAGTACTCGTACTCACTACTCATGTTGAGGTGCTGGCGAGTACTACCGAATTCCTCAGCTTGTTGGACTGAACGCAAGCGTTCGTCCAACTCAGCCTGAAATTCTCTTTGACGTGCCTCGGCCCATGCCTTCACTTGATCAAGTGTTTGGCGAGGGGCTCGAGTTCGTTTTTCCAGCTGGTCATCAGTGAATCCCAGTGGAATATTTACTCCACTTGCCCCTACATGAGTGACTGGGGTAGTGTTCGTAAAATGTACTTCACTTGCCCCAGCTTGGGTGGCTGGGGTAGTGTTTGTAAACATTGTGTTGCCGGTGTTTACCCCAGTGGCTGGGGTTGTGGTTACCGGAATTTCTCTAGTCATCTTGGAAGTTTTGAAAAACTGGAGAAAGATGTAGTTCTAGCTTTATGCACGGATGGCGCCAATGAAGAAACACTAAGTGACCCCTGGCAGATTATGGGTAATCTGGGGGCTAAGTAATGTTTCCCACGAAGGTTAGGTCCAGCAGAGTAAGTTGTACTTCAAGGAACCTGCAAAACAGACACCGTAAGCTCGTCACTGAGAAGGGGGGGGGTTCCTCCTTGTGACCACCCTCCGGCGTGAGAATCAGTCTATATTGCTCTTTAAATATAAAAGTATATGAATACTATTAGAGCAATTATCAAGTAAGTTATACGAGATAGTAGATGATGAAATGATAATACCATTTGCTGTCTTTTATAGCCGAAGGTGGGTTTCCAAGGGGTTTAGCCGGCCCAACACGCTACCAACTGTAACCTATGCACGTGCCCTACCTGTGAGTGGTGGATAGGTAGCGGCTGACACAGAGCAGGCGTGCCGTGCACTCTTCGTCTTCTACCCACTGCAGGCTAGGCACGTGGTCTGGCAGGAGTTGGTGGGCAGGCGGCGGCTATTGGTCACAGTGCTGTGGCGTGCTGTCTGCCACGCTGCTGTCAGTGAGCTGTCGCATTCTTGGTCAGATCTCTTGTCTTTACCTCGTCAGGTATCACGCAAAAGATCCTCCATCATACAGACTGGCCCATTTTGGCGGGAGTTTTCCCCCTCCCGCCTCTGCTCATTCTTTCAGGTGACACTGAATATTTGTAAGTGTTAAGCCTTATGCGTGTAGCTATGCTGTGCGGGTAGCCTTCCCTGATGGCTTGTATCCGCAACTGCGGGAACAGGCGGGTTACTTTACCATTGGGAGGCTTTTCCCTGCGTATGCAGCTTGCATACTGCGCGTAGGCTTCTCTGAGCATGGTGGGTCCTGCGGGAGTAGATGGTCTTTGCGCAGACATCCCTGTTCAAGGTGAGTCATGCGGGACAAATATGAATTCTAACTATTACAACTAACACACATAGGTTTATAAACTTAAAAAATGTTGTATGCGCAAAAGTAAAATTTGTTTAACCCACTTCACCTAACTAGGAAATTGATAGCAATAAAAGTTGACATGATTATGATTTTGGCTTTATACCCAATTGTGAAAACAAGGGTAAGCACATGGCTTGCTATTCTTCAAGGAAAGTGTTTTCATTAAAGCATTTTTTTTTCTTGCATATTATCGTCATTATTTTCATTTTGATATAAAATTTACATCTAACATTATAAGTGTAGTTTGACGTGACGGGATTTAAATATTTTGTTAACTCTTATTTGATATAAGTGTTTTGTTCGTTTTCTTATTATAAGTGATATTGCACCCTCTTGTGAATACTAAATACGAGATTAAACTAATGATGTATAAATATGGTCAAACATAATTTCAGGCCGTCTCATAATCGTAAGAACTTTTGTGGCAATTGTAAGTAAAAATACGGGCCCTAAGTTTAAACTTTTATTTTATTTATCCTTAAACTTTTAAATTGCTTAAACTATATAAATGACTTATAACATTTTGTAGTTTTTTTATATATAAAATGGGTTTAAAACTATGCTATGATTGTTGATTCTCTTTAAATATACAGATTTAAATTATTATTTTTTTAAATTACGAGCTTCTTACATAATAAGAGTTTTATGTAATACATTGAACATTGTATAGCCCAAAGCACCATATATGCTCTGGTAACCCCCCAAAAAGTTTTGAGATCTACAAATATAATAGGGATAAAAAAATATGATTTTATAGGTTTCTAATCATGGTAGGTAAATGTCATCCGGTCTTTCCCTTTTCCTAAATTTGTCCATAGAATTTAGACACTTGTTTTAATTGCAATATACGGTGGGCCTCTTATGAACAATTTTCTGATTAAAGCTATATGGTTATTTACATTATGTAAAAGTTTCATAAGACAAGACAAAGTAGAATTAGGTTAAAGATGATTACTAACACTAACCATTCACCGAGCATAATCACAAGTTGTGTATCCTTGCATCTTCATATCATTATATTCAAATCTTGATTTGACACAGGGCTGGCTCAACGTGTTCGGAGGCCTAAAATTAACTAAATTGTTGAGGGTTTTTTTCTTGTGTATAGCTATAAAGAGTATCCACGAATTATAAAATATGGATGATATGCAATGATAATGGGTACGTGACGTTCCTCCTAAACTTGTGGCTAATAACCGAGTTATTAATTCTAAAAAACGACTTTCGAAAACCCATAATACAAACCTGTATTTTAGATTGAAACCCTATAAAACTGGAGGCCCAAAGCCTTCCTTATTTGGCTTACCCTAGAGACGGCCCTGATTCGACGTGATTACTCATGTGCTACATGATTATCGGAAACCTTGGAATCGAATAGAGTAATAAAAAATTTCCCTAAAACCGTCTTTGGGTGTTAATTGACGAAACCGTATATTTATCCTCTTTATGGTCGGCTCAAAATCAGTTTTTCATGACCCAAAGAATTATGTGACAACTTAGAAGTAGCATATGATGATTGCTACTTCGTACGCAAACATCGCACTACCATACGCCACCATTATGCTACCTCTTACGCTACTCAAAATAATGTATGCCAATATCGGCGTAGCATGCGCCGAGGCAAGATTTTGACTTCCTACATCCTTTTCCACTCCACGCCCTCCATCTTCATTCTATTCGCACTCACAATCACCAATTTCACACACAAACCTGAAAAACACAAACATACATAAAGTACCGATGCTTCATACAATTATAACATTTAAAACATCATACTAACTCAATTATTACCAAGTAAACCACCCAACCATCATATACTGCAAACACAGATTCTGCTTGTAGGGAATCTTAGGTATTGTGATGTGATGGTTCAGTTCACTAATCTTTCTAAGAGGCAATTGCTCATGATGTTAAAATATATTTTTCTTGCAACTTTTCTATAGTTGTACGGGGCTTCTTTTGTACTTGGGGCGGCTCTTTACAAGTTTCACCGTCAAATAAGAAGGATTGTTATCCTTATTGCCCGTTTCCTCGGTGTCGAATATACACAACAAGTTGTCAAGCTGATGTGGGCGCTTGTCAACACGATGCTTTGGTTAATCTGGAAGGCAAGAAATACGCTTATCTAATTTCCGCCTAATTCAAACACTATGTTACTTTCTTTTATTTTCTAAAAGAGCTAGGGCAAGCTCTTGAAAGTACAAGTCCCCTTGATATTTTGTAAACATTAAAATACAAAAAACCAAACATGATAATAATACGAAAAACAATCTTTAACCATGTTTGATCAAACCCATGATTGGAGACAAAACCATGACGATGACATTACAACTCACCATCCATTTATTCGTCCTTATGTTATGTTACGTATACATCTTATCATCATTACTTTCTCCTAACCCACTTCATGCATGTCCCAACTTTTTCTTCTTTACGTTTCTCATTCGTATCTTTCGTGGGTGACAATATGACATATATATACATATATATATATATATCTTCTGTGACGGTTACGATGAATACGACCGTGAACTTGTCACTAGCTAAGTGTTTTTTTCCTATATGTTATAGAAGTTTGTAGAACAAGTAATTAGGACCCATTAAGAAAATATAAGTTTTGTTTTATTAAAAACCTTAATGAGTTAATGTAGTATCTTTTGTATTAATTTTTTTTCAATTTTTATCTTATTGATATCATTATAATTTTTCGAATCAAATAAGTTGTTCTTAGGAGCTATAATAGGTTTTTAATTTAATAAACACTTTTTTTTCGAACGGTGACTTTCACAGTTAAGCTAGCACTGCGCGACCAAGTCGCGCCCCACCACCCCACTCAGGCCAGCTATGTTGACATGATCGGGATCCAAGCTGGCGTCCAAGTTTGGCTTGGCGTTCCCGGTAAAACCCAGTTTGCTCACCTCGCCCGAAGGCACGACATGTATTTTTATACTCTGGAAAAATCAGGTCGGAATCAGGATTCGAACCCGTGACATCCGGGTCATCCATCATCTTCCTGGCCATTGGGGCAAGCCCTGCTGGTTAAAAAAGTTATGACACTAATAACAGGATTCTTTATTTCTTTATTTATTTATTTTCTGTTAGTCTGTCATATATACATGCATGTAGCTTGTCATTAATGTATTGATAACCTAATTCTTAGCCAATTAACCAATCACATGATATTGATGAACTCTTCTCTTGGTAATGATAGAAAAGATATCAGAAGATAATCTCATTTGATTGTTTTTATTAAGCAAATGCATTTAATTATTTTACGTAGATCAGTTGTAGCATTTAATTCCAAATTCATGGCATTAATGTGGTTTAGGCTGTGTGTGGTGAAGGTTCAAACATGACACCAAGTCACCAACCCCGAGCCAGATCAGCATGCTTGGGCGTCATTGCCATTATGCGGGTGCCAAACTTCAAGTCGCCTAAGGTTTAACGAGCGCTAGGCCTAGGGATGTTGGAGAATCCAACTTGTTCTCGGTACAAAATATTAGGGAGTTTGTTGAATAAAAATAAAGTTACATTAGGAATAATATATGTGCTCTCTTTCAAATTCGATCTCGAGTAAGGTAGATTACCAACAAAACATCCTTTGGAGAAAGGGGATTAAACATTGTAAGGCGGCTAATAATGATTAGACTTTCAATTAAGAAAAATTCAATATAAGTCAAAACAATTAAGGAAATTTTGATAAACATGTCTCTTTGGATAAGAAATAGATGGTAGTCGTATAAGCTTCAATGGTCTTGATGGGATGAAGTGAATTTTGACGTGGCAATTTGGTTGCGGTTTATATAATATGCTATTATTTTTGTTTAGTGCAATTAGGGTTGCAAATGAGACAAGTCGAGCCCGAGCTCGACTAGGTTCGTTTACCTTACACAAAGCTCGAGCTTGACTCGTTTTGAGCTTTATATTCAAAGCTCGTGCTCGACTCGTTTACTATTTATTAATTACTTTTATATATTTATAATTGTTTTTATATATTTTTTTAATTATAATTTAATGTACAAAATAATATATATTATTTAGCTATTTTATTTATTTTTTTTCATAATATATATTTAGCTATTTTATATAAACGAAAGACTCGTTTAGGCTTGTGAGCCGACTCGAGCTCGATAAATGAAGTTCAGACTTGTTTACTATATGAGCTTACTTTTAGGCTTGGGCTCGGGCTCAATTAAGCTCGGTTCAATCGGATTATATCACGAACCGATTTCGAGTAGTTCATGAGCAGCTCGGCACTTTTACACCCCTAACTGCAATTATCGTTATTATGGTGTTTTATTTCTTCTGATTGTATCTGGCAACTTGCCAACTCAAAGTCTCAATCATCTAAAAAGAAACATGTACACTTTTGGACACAACCAGCTAAAAGAATCATGTACATTGCATTACACTCAGTAAAAACAGTTTCACAGCGGTAATTTGGATAAGAAATAGATCGTATTTATATAAACTTAAAAGGCTAACTTACACACATTAACACATCAATATTACTAATTAATATTGAATTTACACTTTTATAATCAACAAGACTCTAACTCAATCATTTTATTTATTAATTTGTTATTTTTATTCGAACGCCAACAGTCTATGGTATAACTCGGAGGAAACTGTTTTGGGACCCCCATAGAGTTTCTCCCGAAGGTCATAATCCTCCCAGTGTCCTCAGAGGAACCTGCTTCTCTAATGCGAATTTTGTCTTGTTTTGAAAACTCACGGGGCCGATAACTTTCATTCGAAAACCATGGTTTTTCAGAAGATGATTTTGGCTAGGAAACTATCGGCTCAGACAGATTTCGTTGTAACTTTCACGTTACCTTTACACATGTCAAACTGTGAGTGGTTAACCAAATATCGCGTCACGAGTACCAATGTCACGTTGCAAATAAGTTTGTATGGACTATTTTGATAATTTTAAAAATTTTTGGACTATTAAGGGATTCTCTCCCATGTTTTGGACTATTTTGGGAATTGGCCGTCACAAGAGTCGAAACAGTCTTACCTAACGTAGACAGTATAAAACGCACGCTTTAACTCAGATTCAAACTGACGACTTTTCGAAAAAAGAAAGCCTAGTTTTTAGGGGGGAGGGGTAGTGGATGTGGTGTGATCACTCATCACACACCCCACCCAATTATATTGTGCCACAACACCAACCCAAATTCCATCACATGTGATGGTTTTTTACTAGGGGTGGTGGTGTGGTGTGATGTTGTGTGATATAACTTTTTATTTTTTATTTTTTTTGTAACTTTAAAAATTAAAACAATATTTAATAGAACTTAAAAATAAAAACAATAGTTTAATAGAAATAAAAAATAAAAGTTACAACGAACGTCTACTCCTCGTCTGAATCCGGAAATTCCAAACCTAAAGAACCTATATGCGCAACAAGATCCCATCTCAACCGATGATGAATATCTTCATCCCGCAAGTCTAATTGGACATCATCGGGAACGGGAACATGACTACATGAGTCGGAGGATTCGGTACCCAATCTGGAGAAATTGCATTTCCATCTTCTTTTATTAACATATTGTGTAATATGATGCATGCATACACGTAGCTAGAGATCGTGGGTTTTTTCATTGCACGAACCGGTCGACTGAGTATGCACCATCTACCCTTTAAAACACCGAAAGCTCTCTCGACATCTTTTCTTGCCGATTCTTGCAACTTCTTGAACGCCTTTTCATTGGTCTCGACAGGAAACGAAAAGGCTTTCACAAAAACAGACCATTGCGGGTAGATACCGTCGACAAGATAGTAGCAACGTCTGTAATATCTCTCGTTGACAAAGTACAGACAGAAAGGTGCGGTGTCATCTGTTACGTTCTGAAACAACGGTGATGTGTACAGAACAGTGATGTCGTTGTTTGAGCCGGGAACACCAAAATAAGAATGTCAAATCCATAAATCATTTGACGCAACAGCTTCTAGTGAGATGGTCGGTCGTTTGATATCACCCCTAACATACGCCCCTCGCAACTCCCGTGGACAATTCCTCCATTCGATATGTGTACAATCGATGCTACTGAGAATCCCTGGAAAATGCCATCTAGCCTCGTGTGCGGCGTAAAGACGTGTAATGTCGTGTCTTGTTGGTTTTCGTAGGAACTCTTTGGCATACAATTTTATAATCGCGTTACAAAAAAATTGTAGACATTCATGTGAAGTTCTCTCAGACATTTGTAAGTATTCATCGAATTGGTCGGGTGGGTTACCTGTCGCTAGTTGACGAATAGCGGATGTGCATTTTTGAAGCGGCGTAAAACTTCGTTTGCCTCTAGCGTCGTAAGATTCTTGAAACCATTCTTCGTTTGCTTCGACGTCGGCTACAATCTTTAAGAATAAAGATTTCGCCAAACGAAAGCGTTCCCTAAACGTCTCGTCGTTGTACTTCGGCTCCTACACAAAATAGTCGTTCATTAGCACGTCGTGGGCATGAATATGATCACGCTCCACCACCTTTTTCTTTAGACGGCTCGGGCCTTCCAGTTCTTTGTATAGCAACGGGAACCATTCGAGAATGTCATCGTCCGAAGACGAAGAGCTATCGGTGTCTAAGGGCATCGAGTGTTTCGGAAATTCCATATTTTTTTGTTGTGAATGAAGGGGAAGTTTGAGAGTGTTTTTGAGTTGGATTTGGTTTATGTTTTTGTTTTGGTTTTATGTTGGTTTTTTTTTATTATTTAAACCCCCTCCAACGGCTAGATCCCCACCCAACGGCTACATTTCTTCTTGAAAATCACACCCCACCAAGCGTGATGGCCATCACGCAAAATACCATTTTGCGCGTGACCATGGGAGCGGCGGCGGTGTGGGTTTTATCATCACGCGTGACGGGGAGGCCACCACGCACCGCCCGGTCCGCCCTTATCTTAATTGTCAACCAACTAGACTATATCTCTTGGTAAAAGTAGTTCCACAACAGTAAATAAACTCAGAATATTAACTATTACTATTAACTATTCCTATCTATCACATCAGACGATGTATAAAACGGTATGGGCCGGACCACTGTATCAACTAAGTAGTACCCAAGTGTTTCCCAAAATATACCACTCCCAATACGACGTCGTATATAACGTGTAACAATACAATTTACAAAACAGCCCTAACCCTATTTCACGTGGCACCTATAAAACAGCCACGTCAGGTTCATGATGACATAATAAATCAGTACTACTCTCTTTAGATCTAGTGGTCCTCTAGTCTTATAACTTTGCTCATTATCATCATCATCATATATACCACCTCACAACACACACATTAATATTATTAATATTTGCTACTACTACCATTTTTGGTTTGTTACAAAACAAGTGACATGGGGGAGGTTGGTTTTTGGTTTATTTTTGTGTTTTTGTTACAAAATATTTAATCTTTTTGCATGTTTTGATATGTTTTTTTTTTTAGCAAATGGAAAAGCCACTAGAGGAGAAGAAGGTGGAGGAAGAAGCAAAGGCTGAGGAGAAGAAGGTGGAGGAAGCTAAAGATGCACCGCCACCGCCGCCGGAGATTGTGTTGAGAGTGTTTATGCATTGTGAAGGTTGTGCTAGGAAAGTCCGGAGGTGTCTTAGAGGCTTTGATGGTAATTTGTTTCTTAAATCTTGTAGCGTAATGTTATGACTTCAAGATCTATGAATGCAGTTTTTCAATTTTGAAAGAATTTGTTTTGTTGTTTAAAAAATAAGAGTGGTGCAGTTTGTTGTCTGTTTATATCTTAAAAGTTAAATCTTGAACTTTTTAAAGACTTGTAGATGATTAAATTTTGAACTGTGAACGTAGTTTTTTAAAAGACTTTGTTTTGCCGTTATAAAAGGTAGCAGCGTAGCTTGTTATTCATTTACTTTGTAAACGGTACTCTTGAATTATTATTATTATTATTATTATTATTATTATTTTGAAAGGCAAATTTCATTATGGCGGACTCGAATTAAAGGATGTTTGGTTGTTTAATAGAGTTTGTCAACCTCTTGACAACTCTTGGATTATATTATTAATGGTATAACAATATTATTCATTTTTGTTGGGAAAAAAATGATAATTTTTGAATTAATTAATTATTATAGGAGTAGAAGATATTCAAACGGATTGCAAGACTCATAAGGTGATTGTTAAAGGAGAAAAGGCAGATCCACTTAAAGTTCTTGAAAGGATTCAAAAGAAGAGTCACCGGCAAGTCGAGCTTCTTTCTCCGATCCCAAAACCGCCAGCTGACGAGCCGAAAGCGGAGGAGAAAGAGCCTCCGAAACCCGAAGAGAAGAAAGAAGAGGTTAATTTAATTTTCATCTTAATTAAATATTATTAGTGTAGTAAAAATCGGTATAGACAGGTGTCTAGTCGAGTTTCTTCAACTCCGCCAGCGTTACTCAGGATTGATAATAATTAAAGTTTCTTAGGTTAATTTTTTATCTAGTGGTGTATACTTAATTACTAATAATATTATGATGTTTAACAGCCTCCTCAGGTGATTACAGTGGTCTTGAGAGTGAATATGCATTGTGAAGCTTGTGCTCAAGAAATCAGAAAAAGGATTCTAAGAATGAAAGGTGTGTCACTTGTTTTAATTTATTTCATTTTTTACCACCAAATTGTATAAATCTTGTTAAAAAATTAAATATTAATAAGATTTTACAAGATCCAGATCCATTTTGCATCCATCAAATCAAATTCATTAAATTGAAACAATCCATTTATTATTAGTCAAAATATTCTAAGAAAATCCCAACCACCTAACATACCATTTAATATTATTAAATATTAATAGTTGTAGACTTTTAAATTTTAAACTATTTTTTTTTTCGAACGAAAACTTTCATAAATATAAATAACGAAGCACCGATTTGTATTTTTGTGAGTATTTAGGGGTGGAAAGTGTCGACCCGGATTTAAAAGCCTCACAAGTGTCCGTTAAAGGGACGTTTGCGGCCGCGCAGTTGGTTGATTACGTGCACAAGCGCACCGGAAAAAAAGCCGTCATAGTGAAACAAGACCTCGAGCCAAAAAAAGAGGACGATAAAGGTGGCAAAGAAGAAAAAAAAGATGAAGGAAAAAAAAAGGAAGAGAAAAAAGGCGATGACGGCAATGAGGGAAAAGAAAAGGAGAAAGAAAAGGAAAAGGAGGAGAAAAAGGACGAAACCGGTAAAGAAGAACCAAAACCCGACGGTCAAACAGTCGATGGTGATGATGCGAAGGTGTTAGAGATGCGTAAAAACGAATACTACCTTTACCACCCTCAACATTACCAAATCCAACCGCGGAGACAAACCGCGTGGGCTTACGAGTACCCGCCGGCCCCACAAATGTTTAGTGATGAGAACCCGAATGCATGTAGTGTAATGTAAAAATGTGGGCCCACGAGGGGTAAAATGGGAAGAAGGATAAAAAGCACATGGGTGGTGATCGTGGTGGCGGTCATGTGGGTTTTGTCTCTGGCTGAGCAGGAAAAGTTGTAAAATTGTGTGAGGGCTTTTGTACTTTTTTTCTTTTTTTAAATTTTATTTTGGATCCTAAGACCTAAATGGTGGTACTTTATTACAAAAATAGTAAAATAATAATGCGGAAAGTCGTATATATATATATATAAATAAATTAATTAATAATTTTCAACTTTATGTTTAAATAATGTGTGTTAGTTGTTTTAGTGTTTGTTTTATTTGCATGCTTGTTTATTTAGGATGTGGGTTTGAATTAACAACTAACTAAAATCTTGCCCTTATTAAAATAATGTTTGATCTTAATTTGAATCAATGGGAACGGGTGGTGGTTTTAAAAGTCCATGTAATTTGTTCAAATTTGTGATATTAGTTCAAAAGTTTTAAATCTATGATTTCCGTCTCTGTGGTTTCATTTCATTTGCAAGTAAACCTGACCCTACCAACCCCGTGAGGGGGCTTACGAATTAAGACTGGAGTTTATTTGGGTAGAAAAATGACAAAAATGTCCCTTACGTGAGGAGCACGCTGATGGATTTATCGACCAGAATTAATTGGGTTAGTGGGGTCCCGTTTAATTACAAGTGAAATGAAACCATAGGGACGAAAATCGTAGATTTGAAACTATTGAACTAAAACCGGAGATTTGGACAAAACCGTAGTTTACTCTTTTAAAAGTAAACCTTTGAACATTTAGGTTTTGGATGAAGTCTCACGAATGATAAGGATTAAAAAGAATTTGTTGTTAAGAAAACTCTTAATTTGAAAGGATTTGAACTAAAAAATTAAACAAATTCTATGCAAGATACCATGACCTATTGAAAAGATTTAATGTAGATGTTTTTATGGCTTAATTTAAAAATAACTTGTTGAATGGTTAAAGTCATCAAACAAAACTAAGTAGGTACATTTATAAATTTATAAATAATATATGAGAATTGTGTAAGGAAAGAAATTAAGATAAAACTAATTAATTATTGATTATGTGAATGATGGGTAACTAATGTAGATCAATCCTAATAACAAATCAGACAGAAAATGATGGTTGCTTAGACCGGTTGCTATGGGCGCTATCCAAGGCATCATTGGATCTTTGATGCCCCTGCACACATGCAGGGGGCTTGGAATGCCGGACCCGCTTGGGTAATTTTTGTGGGCTTTCTCTCTCTCTCCGTCTCACACACACACATACATATGTTTATATGTGTGTGTGTATATATATATATATATATTATGGGGCGCCTAAGGGGCTTTAACCCACAGTGACATTATAGGTTGGGGCTTCGATGCCCTCAGTGCTCATGTGACGCTGACGTGACATTGTGTAGGGGCTTCTATCCCCCCCTCCCCACCCCCCCCCCCCCACATAGAGAACAGTCTTATAGCTTGATTTGGAGATCCATTCATTACATGAACAATATGCAGAACTCGTCTGGTGAGAACATCCGCTACCATGATCCCCAATTTCTCAGGTTCAAAAACTCGGTTATTACAATGAACAATCATATATTTAGAGAAGAGAACGAGTGAAAATATGGAAGCATTACATGGAGAAATAAGTTACATGTCAATTCTATGATTTATATTTTGAATACAAACTAAAGGTTTAAATCACATATTAGACATATGATTTACACTATAAGTTGTATAGTTTGTGTCCCATAGGCCATAGAGATACAAAAATGGAATCTAATGTGGTTTTGAATTTGATTGATGGTATAAGACTATGAGGTTGTATTATTATTATTCGGAAGTCGGAAGGGACAGTTAAAAGCATTTAGTGGTGTCTGCTATTCTGCCTTGATAACTCCAAATCACTTGTCCTCAACATTGTACTATATCACATGCATGCACAACTACTTCCAATATTTCATTTCTAATTGTTTAAGACCACCCTTAGCGGCAACGTTGCCACTGCGTTATGTGACGAAAACGCGGGGTACACCGCCCCCCTTGCGTTATGTGAAGGTTGCATTGTATACAAAACGCGGGGGTTGGCACAGAAATAAAAAAAAAATAGCTGTTGGGTGGGTGGGTTTGGAGCCGTTGGGAATTTTAAAAAATAAATAAATTATATTAATTATATTTATACTATATAAACAAACAAAACTCATTTTTTTAACACATTCCTTCCACTTCTATACCAATTTATATCTTTTACACTAATATTTCTACCATCATGTTTCCAAACAACAACTAAAATATTCTCGGTTTCGGTCAATATGCCTGTCAAGCCAACCAAAATCCACAACCGAACCAATCTACCGCCCCGACGCCAACCGTACCCGTCCCGCAAATGTTTGACCCGCAAATGGCCGCCTACTTTGCATATCTACAAAACTCTATGCCAAACCCGGTGTCCGGTTTCCAAAACTCGACGGCGAACATTTTTGCCGGTTCAGGTTCCCAACCCGCCCCGGAGACCGAACCCGAGGTCGAGTTCGTGCCGGAGACACAACCCGTCCCGGAGAGTGAAAATTTTAGAAAAATATAAATGAGTTTTAGTTTTATTAGTATTATTTATGTTTTTTTATTTTTAATTTGATGTATTTTTTTTAATTTAGTTTAATGTATTTTTTATTTGGAAGTTTAATGTAATTTTTAATTTTATGTTAATTTATTTAAATGATTTAGTATTTAAAAAAAAACAAATAAAATTAATAATGACTGGCGCCACGTGGCGCATAATGCCTGGATGTGGAGAGTTATGACTACAACATGTTTTTGTACAAAACCATAACTCTGATTGGACGTCACGTGGCGTATAATCCCTGGTAGTGGAGCTTTATGAGTACACATGGTCTAACCATGTTTTCCCATTTTCTATTATCTTTATAAGTTAAGTACATGAATCATGAATGTTTTATATAATTGTGTCATTTTAGGTACACACTCTCACAACGAATGACCTTATCTAAAATTTTTAAAGCTGTATAGGCCTTTTGTTAAAACTTTAGTTCAAACATTAAGTACTCTTGTATACTATTTATGTATACTATTTATGTAACTTACTTAAAATACTAGGAAGAAAAAAAACACAACCTTCAACGTGCGTACATCCTCCCACCTCCTATGTACCAGTAGTTTACGTGAAAGTCATCGACAAAAATCTAATGTACCTATCCATAACTCTTACATGCCAAACCTTTATGTTTTACTCTTATGTATCTTGTATCATGTACCAATCGATTTGTAAGAAAATTATTTTTAGATAACCAATAACTAGTCAAGGGAAATAAACATCGACAATCGAATTATGAACCTAAGGATGATTTGTATCTAGTTTAGGCATTCGGGCTCATACTGCTAGGCCTTCAACGTGGTGTTTTGGTGGTCAGGTCTCATTTGGTTTTGTTTGCGACTTCCACATATATAATTGTTACACATGACGGAGGATGTGATTCTTTTTTCTTTCGCTTATAATTTCTAATAACGTGCATAAATTATTGTGGTTTGTCGAACGGATAAATTGACATTTTGAAAATTTGAATATATATATATTTTTAATTGAATATAATTTTTGACCCGAAAGATGTTACAAAATGAAAGAGAGACCTAAACATGTGACTTTTTAAAGTAAGATCCCTATAATTAATCTTTCTTTAACAAAAATTCTAGATTGGTGTCTTTCTAATTATCTTTTTCTTTGCTCAAACTGAATCCCCTTTGACTGATAGAAGTTATGAAGCTGAATTTTGTTTTAGATGCATTCCCTAAAATTCAAGAATTCTTTTCACACATCTCAATACGCAATTAATCCTACAGTCAGTACAAACTTCATTGACTTATACATATGGCATATATGCATGCTTTGCATATTCAATTATTATTATTATTTTATTTTATTTTCACAATCAACGAATAAAGGACAGTTACCCGGGTAGTCTAATAGTTAAATGTGACCCCATATGCTCAGGATCAAAGACATCGCTCTGGGCTGTTCAAACCCGCCATCTCTTGTTTCGAAGAAAACTCATCACCCGAATCCCCATTGTTGTAAAACTCAACTGAAATCAGATAAACTTTAGATCTTTTAGTCTTTAGTTCAAATCTCAACTTCCCCTTCCAATGCCAGTTGAGCTATAGCTGATTGGCGTTTCAATTTGATAATCTATTAACACATACTTGTAGATAACAATATGATCACATTATTTTCACCGCATGTATACTACTATACGTCTATACTTATATGAACAATTTACACCAAAGTAAGAAAACATGGGGAGTTGTATGAACTCAAACATTGATGCAATAAACTCATATTTGATCACTTCCATTTTCACCTTTTAACACACAAGCCATAATCATATATAAGTGATAAACCAACCTTTGCTAATTAGACTAGTCAATAGACCAATTTAGCATTTTAAGCCATTTTGGCATAAAATACTTATAGAATAATAAACTGAGATTTATTATTAACTAATTTAAAACTTTTCAAGAATTAATCTATATCTGTAATAATAATCATCGCATTGATTATTTTTATATGTTTAATCCCATCATCCTAACTAGTAGCTATAATATTTTAATATATTAGTTTTAACGTTTAAAATGTTGGGCATCCAATAAAGTAATTATAGAGCACACTTGATTTTATAATTCTTTATCATCTAATTAAAAATATGGAATGAAAAAACAAGTTAGGTGTTAAGCTTCTCGAACATTGTCCTTCAAAATCACTTTTTTTCGTATATAATGTTTAGAAAAAAAAAAGTAAATATATATATATTTTTTGAACGGCGAAATTTTATAAAGTATCGACCAACTAGAAGCTAGACGAGCAAGAAAGAAAAAAAAAGCTACATGAGAAACATGAGACTTTTCATTTACTCTTTCTAAGAAACCTTACATCTATTGTTTTCTACTCGAGAACAAATAGAAAGAAAAATATATATATATAACATCATCGAACCAATAGAAAGTAAATATTTTGTATTTGTAGAATTTCAGAAACTAAAGTTACTCCAAATGAAAGAACAAAATTTATTTCTTTAAAATTGTTTCCTTATAACTAATATAGTGTTTTATTATTTAACCTACAATAATATGTAAAGATATAATAAGTTAGTATAAATGTTTTTCCTAAAATTAATTTAATCAAATTAAAGTATCATGTAAAGATGCATTAATAAATGACCACCACTAAATTTAAATTTGTTCCTCAATTGCTATGGAAACCACACACCAAAATGAATATAGTTGTGGAGGTTGAGAAGAGCAGTAGAGTCCCACTCATAGAGTGACTTATGATGAACGTATTAGACATGATTTGCTAGACTTGTAGTTCTATAAAGCCAGTGTCGATGATAGAACTTCGTTGAGACGTATGATTGATGTTGAATAACTTTAAGACGAGGGTATATCTTAGCTTGTCTTAGGGGCCTAGCTTTTCTTATACTTTTGGTGGTCTTTACATAACTTATTGTCCTCCTTTATTTATAATGTTATATTTATCACCAACATACATTTTCTTTTTCTGTATTTTTCTGTTATTGATAGCTTATTGATGCTATGTTTTAGTAGACATTTAATGTCATGATACGAAATTAGTAGTACTTTGTTGACGGCATATAGCAATGTGAAATGAACTCGCGTATTATACGTTTTCTCTAAGTATACCACGTGAAAATGGCGAAAGAATCCTCAAAACTTGTTTTCTTTTTCATACTGTATTTGAATACGTTAATCTCTAACAACGGATACTAAAACCGAGGAAATTAAGTCAACGGATTATTTTTATTAAACTACATGAACGAAAATCGAAATTAACGTAAGTTTAAATTCTATCACTCTAATAGATAAAGTTAAAGTTCATACACTTATTACCCAGATTAACTTGTACAGATCTTCAATCCATAATTATTTGAATTACAGGGAATGTGTGACAAGTTTCATCAGCTAATGACAAAAAATACTTTCATAATTAAAAACTAGATGTTTTAATTAAGTATATATTTATTTACTTTTAAGTTGGTTTGGATCTGGTCTTGAGTCCTGAGTCCTGACAATACTTTGGTACTGGACTGTTGTGGGCCGATATCTATATCTTCAACTTTCTGTGATCCATGTGTGTGGGCCTGAGGGCCTCTAGAAAGTTAACCCATTGAAAAATACCAATCTTTACGTACTATTAAAGCAATACAATTTGTACACATGTCATTCAACTAGCCTATCCACATCAGTTGTCCACATGTCATTCAACTAGCTTCTCCACATCGATGCCAAGTCATCAAACATTTTTTTAATAAATCAAAAATTAGTTGCGTGGACTAGGATTCGAACCTAGGCTTTGAGCGAAATGAAAGTCTTAATACATAGCACATAAACCATCCAACTAAGCTATCTTGACGTCTTTAAGAATGAAAAATATATCCTATATATTGAAAAAACACATTGTATTGGAAGTGGACAATGGAAATTAACTCAAAAATGTAAATAAATCCTATGTATATTAGTGTATGTCCAACAGAATCTTCACAAAATATTAAACAATGAAAATTAACTTAAAAAAGAAAATCTTTAGATTATATATATATATATATATATTAATATTTTTATCTCTCTCTCTCTCTCTATCGGCTTACTAACTTCACCATCCACCATCTTCTATATTCCGGTAATGTAGATCGAGATTAATCGTTTTCCGGTAAGGCTATATATTATACTTTAATGGCCAACAATGTTATATGATTTTCCGGCAAGGTTATATCTTTTTCCGACAACATCATATTTTCTTCCGGTTATTGTAAATCTAACTTTTTTATCTTTATTTTCATTGTTAACTGATGTAGATGTCGTGCTCTAATAAAAAACAAGTATTTATAAAACTTAAATACCTATAACTTGTATGGGTAAGTAAGGTCGTCTCCACAGGGAATTAGTGGAAAGTGCAAGTAAAGTTCATGATTATTAATTAATTAACTAAAGCAGACAGTCGATGTCAAGCAGTTTGTAAAGATGATTATAAGAACACACGATTGCTTTTAAAGCTGTAAACAATTATGAGAGAAAGATTCCTTTCAGGTTCAGGTAAAGTGATAACCGACTAATCACAGATTCTTTAATATTAATTGCGCAGTAATTACTAAACCTAACAGTTGGACTGTGAGGACAAACGATACCCTAACCGAATTGTTGACACAACTGAACTCCGGTTTACCCAATTACCAGTTTAAAATATGAAAATCAGTTATAAGCAATAACTAACGATTATTGGTTCAATGACATAAGAGCTAACCCTACATATGATGAACACAACCAGATAAGTGATGCAAAGTTTGACAATCAAAATCATAAACTGTTTAAACAATCAATTCGTAATGTAAAACAAGATTAAAAATAATCAATCAAGTTTATAATCATTCAAAACATAGAATCTGATCAAAGTTAGTTTACACAAAACCCTAGCCTAAAGTGAATACAATGGTTTAGCCTGACATCGGCATCACGAAGGATTCGCTTATCTGATGAGAAGATGAAAGCATGCGATGAATGGAAGAACCGGAGGCTTCGGGATGGTGGAAAATCGTCATAGGGCTTGTACTTGGTTGGAGGAATGAAGGATAGGTCGAATGAGGGCTGAAAAACTGATTATATCAACGTTAGGGTTATTTTTCCCGTCAGGAGGATCTTAGCGCGTCGCTAACATCCCAGGGGTGTGATTTTCGCGCCGCGCTAAAGACTCAAAATTCTGATGATCTTAGAGATACGCTGACATCACCATCAGGACCTTTTAGCACCGCGCTATAGACGTCTGACAGAATTTTCTTTATTTTCTTCATTTATTTTGCATAGGAAAGCGTGCCAATCATCATGAATCTTCTATATCATCGTTCCAAGCCCGTAATTTATCCCGATAAGCGTCCTTAACGTCAAGCATACTGAAACACATAAACACGCTTGAAGTACCAAAGTTCACATAATATTTAAACTAAAATTAAACAAATAATATAATAATATACACGACTTTTACCCGAACCATCATTTGTCTAATTGTTTTAGGTGAAAGGAAAACGTCATAACAAAGATTTAAATTTCATGTTTTGAGTTTTTATTGTAATAAAGTTTAGTGTGTTTCTTACAGGTCGCAGTTGGGAAGATGGGGTTGCCTTTGATGCCATCTACTGCCCAAATTAGATCTTTAAGAAAGGGGTCAAATGGACAACTTTCAATTACCATTGTCTCAGAGCTTGAACATTTAAAGCAATATCTGTTGAAGATAAATGTTCGTTTTTAAACAAATCATAAATGGCGATTCTATGCCCAACAAAACACCAAAAAATGTGTCAATTAGTTAAAGAGTGACTGTAAGATATTTGTTTAGGTATATGCTTTTTTTTGTTATGCATACAAAGCATTTAACTTCATATTCAGCATGTTCATATTTTGCTAATATCATTGTTCTTAAAATTATGTCTTTCTCACATTATAAATGTATCCTATATATATATATATATGTGTTGTTCAACCTAGCATCATGACTGATGATTTCACAATTTAAATGCGTTCTACTTTTATCTTAAACAAATGCTGATTTCACTTAGAATGCAAAGAATAATGTTGATGACATATTGTCAATGGAGATGCAGTTAACATTTCATTTTGTTAATAATGGTCTGTGCATATCTATCATATCTATCCTGGATCAATTGGTTAGGATTTAAAGACAAACTAGGAACTGCTGCTACAATATGGTGGTCTAACAGTTGGCATCCAACTTCTAAGTTTCTAATGGTAATATTGATGATCAGAAACACAAAAAGTATTCTTGCTGCCATAGATGGGTATAAGTGGACATGTTATTACAATGGCTTTTATCATTTTGTAATAAATTAATTTAACATTTTATGCTAATAAGTTGTAATTTAGTCTTAAACAAAACAGTTTTTGTTTAGAATGCAATTCACTATACTAATGGCATTATGACATTTAAGTACCCCGTTCACCGGACGGGTATAAAACTAGTTCTTGTTTGTTGAACTTTTGCTGGTTTAAATCAATTTAATAAACTTTGAAAATTTGAGTCATTTAAGTTATTGTAAGCCAATGTGCATAGATCGTTTATGACGAATATTTGTAAACCTATTCTCGTAAATAGGTAGGTATAGATCAAATTATAAAACTATGTCTCGTACCATGTATAACACCCGTTGAATTTTTACACTTAGTGACGGATCTAAAGGTTTCGCTACATAGACAAATATGGGTTAACCAAAATGGTTCGAATCAAGTCAATTTCTAAAATCATTTTTAAGTCAATTTGTAAAATCATTTTTTCAGTTTGACCCGTTAATTTTTGACAAAAAATCAAAAGTTAAAACAAACCTAAACAAATCTAATTTTGTAATATTCTTAACTTATTTAAATAATTTGTATTGTATTTGATAATTCTTTACTTTTGAAAATACATTTTTATTATTTAGTTTTTTGTTCTATGTTTAATTTTATTTAATTACTTGTTGGTGCACATTTTGTGGCCGTCGCTTGGCGAATAGTTTAGAATGTTTATGTTGTATGCTGTACACCTAGGTAGTGGTTCACGCCGAAAGTGATCCATTTGAAAGAGCATTTTCAAATGGATACTCATTCGATCGAACCAGTTTCTGATTCGATCGAATGAGTCTGCCATTCGATCGAATAGGACTCATTCGATCGAATGAGTCCTGACCGAATGGCAGCGGGTATAAATACCAGCTTTCAGTCGTGAACAGGTAAGGTTTTCAAGGTTTTTGCGTGCCCGGAGCCCAGGTGCTGTCCGGATGAGGGGGGAGGCCATGCTCGACCTCCCCCTGCCATAGACCGTGATTTCAGTGTTTAACAAGCATGTAACCTTTCGTTTTTATCAATGAAATCGTTTGTTTTCGTGTTTGTTTATGTCCGTCTTTGGTTGTCAAACCTTCCGTCTCGAACCTGCTCGGATCGTCTCGGTCCGACCCGATCCTACAATTGGTATCAGAGCCTTATTCTGCATACAAACTAATCTGTTTAGGGGGAGTAGCTGTGGATTGGAAGCCTCTGTCATTTGTCCAATACATGTTGGTGAAGTAACCGTGTGGGTGAAGATTCGCCGATAGTAAGTCGCGCAGCGGAAGCGTGCATGTATTGTCATGTCTATATATTGGGATACACGTCAACGTCTGAGGGGGAATTTCTACAGTTGGTTGTTTTAAACAGATTATTTAGTCTGAAGATGTCAGCAATGGAGAACACTTTGCATCATTAACCGAGAGTTCAGTCTAAGGGGGAATCTTGCTGCAATGATGGTATTCTTCAACGTGATTATCAAGATAAAGCAGAAGATTTGACTGAAGATTGCAAGAGGTGTCTACAGCAATTCGCAAGCAACGTCCAAGGGGGAATTTGTTGGTGCACATTTTGTGGCCGTCGCTTGGCGAATAGTTTAGAATGTTTATGTTGTATGCTGTACACCTAGGTAGTGGTTCACGCCGAAAGTGATCCATTTGAAAGAGCATTTTCAAATGGATACTCATTCGATCGAACCAGTTTCTGATTCGATCGAATGAGTCTGCCATTCGATCGAATAGGACTCATTCGATCGAATGAGTCCTGACCGAATGGCAGCGGGTATAAATACCAGCTTTCAGTCGTGAACAGGTAAGGTTTTCAAGGTTTTTGCGTGCCCGGAGCCCAGGTGCTGTCCGGATGAGGGGGGAGGCCATGCTCGACCTCCCCCTGCCATAGACCGTGATTTCAGTGTTTAACAAGCATGTAACCTTTCGTTTTTATCAATGAAATCGTTTGTTTTCGTGTTTGTTTATGTCCGTCTTTGGTTGTCAAACCTTCCGTCTCGAACCTGCTCGGATCGTCTCGGTCCGACCCGATCCTACAATTGGTATCAGAGCTTGTATTAATGTTCGATCGAATGAGAACTGGTTCGATCGAATGAACCACAGATTCGATCGGATGAAGCACAGATTCGATCGGATGAAGAACTGGTTCGATCAGCTATTTGAATTTGACACTTTGAGCGGGAAAACCAGTTCGATCGAATACAAACTGATTCGATCGAATGAAGACATCTGGTTCGATCGAATGAACAGGCTGTCTGGGCGGGAAAACTTGCGTTTGAATTTGACACTTTTGAGCGGGAAGACTGATTCGATCGAATCAGTCAATCGAATAGGCCTATTCGATCAAATGGGGAACTCGTTCGATCGAATGTACTGATTCGACTCCTTCAACGCCAGCCCAGAAAACGCGAAGAACACGAAGAACACACCAACAGTTTAACGTCCAGAACGCAGAAAATCAAGAGCTCGGCTTGCTAGATCGGTTGTTAGACCTTTCTAGCGGTAACCGTGGCTCTGATACCAATTGTAGGATCGGGTCGGACCGAGACGATCCGAGCAGGTTCGAGACGGAAGGTTTGACAACCAAAGACGGACATAAACAAACACGAAAACAAACGATTTCATTGATAAAAACGAAAGGTTACATGCTTGTTAAACACTGAAATCACGGTCTATGGCAGGGGGAGGTCGAGCATGGCCTCCCCCCTCATCCGGACAACACCTGGGCTCCGGGCACGCAAAAACCTTGAAAACCTTACCTGTTCACGACTGAAAGCTGGTATTTATACCCGCTGCCATTCGGTCAGGACTCATTCGATCGAATGAGTCCTATTCGATCGAATGGCAGACTCATTCGATCGAATCAGAAACTGGTTCGATCGAATGAGTATCCATTTGAAAATGCTCTTTCAAATGGATCACTTTCGGCGTGAACCACTACCTAGGTGTACAGCATACAACATAAACATTCTAAACTATTCGCCAAGCGACGGCCACAAAATGTGCACCAACATTACTTTAAGGAACGACATGGCTTAAAATGTAACTAAATTCAATGGAAGAATAATGATATGAGCACAAAACTCAAAAGTGGCTACTTTAATGATCAAATGCACAACATACCAAAAGAACATGTACATTTACTATAAAGATAATTAGGTAAAATCGTAGTTCGTAATCTTATTTAACAATTCTATTATTTTAATGATTTTATGCATGGTTGTAAATTAAAATCTTGACTAGACGCCGATTAACCTTAGTTAATACCGATCAATCTCAGTTAATTCTGATTAATCTATTAAACATGCGTATTTTATTTTTAATGATCGTAATTTACTCTACTTTTTTTAACGGCCAACGAATCATTCAAATTGCATACTTGTTAAATTCATCATATCAGGATACACTTATTTTTCGATTCGGGAAACTCTCACCTAAGGCCAACGCCCGTGAACACTCAATCAAAGGCACGGCAGTGCGGTGAGATAAAATTCGTTCAGTTTAAGGATCCAACTACTGAAAGTCTCGGTTAATCTCTCATTATCACATGGTGTCTCTGAAACTAAATATTATGTGCATAAATCAAACCTTGTATATATGAAACACCAAGTCTCTACATTATCACTTCACCACTAACTCACTGACCATAATTAACTCTATTGAATTGAACTATTGAATCTAATAATTACGTTCTTGAATAAACAAGATTTGTACTGCTATATATTATTAAGTCGAGCCTTTAAACATTGTTTACGAATGTTGCCTTTATTTATATACTCGGGGCAATTTTATATGATACAACCAACATAAACATTAGCAAAAATGATTAATTATACATTAATATAATGAATCTGTTGCCATTACAGCCAATTTAAAAACTCATGTTTACCTTGATCTACGACATGTGTGACCGACCTTTATTTTGCATCAAAATCCGAGACACGTGGCTTTTGTCTAGGGGAAAGAACAATCTCATCATCCTCATTTTAATATTAATATATATACTATGTTTTTAATTACACTTAACTTTTTATCAGATTAAGTTTGTTACTAAATTAAATATTATTTATACTGCTTTTGTAAAAGAAATCACCGACACAACCATCAAGATGATAATTTGATAATGTCTTTCTTTTAACTAACTTTAAATAAAAAATAAATGATAACTCACACCATCTAACTTTTGTAATAAACTCACGTAGACTAACTAACCTAATCGAACATATTATTTATGTAACTTATAGCTTATATATTAACTACCAATATATATAATATTTATAGATACATTAAAATATAATAAGTAATAAATTAAGCGAACCCCTACACGAGCTCAAATTTGAAATATTACTCGTGAATAAAGCTTTAGGTCTAGAATTAAAGCTCGAAATAAAGTCTTATTTAATTTTATCATATAACAGTTAAATGGATGTTAACCGTGTATAAAATATCATTTATTATTACATGTTTTATTTTAACGGCAACTCACACCACAACCTCTAACGCTAATATTTATGACACCCAAGTGACCTTGTCCAACTCCTTAATACCGTTTATTCAGTATTTTTATTAGCAGTTGTAATAGCTTGGTTTTGAAAGAATCGACCTATATGTGTTAAGTTTTCAACCATTATTTTCATAGATACAACAATAACATATTATTATTATTATATAAAAGAGAATTTTGGTGCCGCTAACCAGGTGGCGGCACCAAACTTGTTCATACCATTTTGATATTTCTATTTTAGTGTTGGTAGCATAGCGAATGTAACGAGAACCGACCTAACGCCAATTTTACGTAATGGAAATAAACGAAATTCTTGTAAACTCACTGTATAAACGTCCGGGACTGACAATGCAGGGGTTTTGATGCCATTTGGTTTTTTCGTTTTAGTTCTGGTACCATAACGAAAACCGACCAGATACCAATTTTCTTTTTTATTTTTTGTTTTAGTTCCGGTACCGTAACGAACGAGAAAGAAACCAACCAAATCCGGGTAAAGTCACTACATTTTGTTTTAGTTCCAGTACCACCGTAACGAAACCGACCACCTGCCATATCTGTTTTAGGTCTGGTATCGTAAGAAACCGACTGAATTCACGTCGACTTATCATCTCAACGCTCGAGACCAACAACGTCTGAGTTTTACCACTACCTAGATTTTACCAACCAGCACGCCGGGCAAATTCTTAATTATTATATAAAACAAAAAGAAACTTAATTTCAAAAAGATATAAAGCACGTATCATACATATTTCACACCTCACCTAAGAAAAAAAAACACGACCAGAAAGAAAAAATCCTCCAAGTCGGCCATCAAAGCCACCCACTTCACCTGAACCGTTGGATCACCGCCACGTTTCATCATCTCATTTCCCAAACCCGAATCCTAAACCTTCCTCATCTTCCGACACGTGTCACCATCTTACTTCTATATATATACACCTCTTTCCCAAAACCCCAATATTATTATTCCCCAAAATCATTAAAAATCTTTACTTCAAAACCAACTAAAAATGAGTCGATTTTGGACCTTGATGTCCGGTCTTCATCAATTAGCTGGGTAAGTGAAGAGGTAGGTCCCAGCAGGGCTCAGTTGGTCCCGCATGACTCACCTTGAACAGGGATGTCTGCGCAAAGACCATCTACTCCCGCAGGACCCACCATGCTCAGAGAAACCTACGCGCAGTATGCAAGCTGCATACGCAGGGAAAAGCCTCCCAATGGTAAAGTAACCCGCCTGTTCCCGCAGTTGCGGATACAAGCCATCAGGGAAGGCTACCCGCACAGCATAGCTACACGCATAAGGCTTAACACTTACAAATATTCAGTGTCACCTGAAAGAATGAGCAAAGGCGGGAGGGGGAAAACTCCCGCCAAAATGGGCCAGTCCGTATGATGGAGGATCTTTTGCGTGATACCTGGCGAGGTAAAGACAAAAGATCTGACCAAGAATGCGACAGCTCACTGACAGCAGCGTGGCAGACAGCACGCCACTGCACTGTGACCAATAGCCGCCGCCTGCTCACCAACTCCTGCCAGAGCACGTGCCTAGCCTGCAGTTGGTAGAAGACGAAGAGTGCACGGCACGCCTGCTCTATGTCAGACGCTACCTGTCCACCACTCACAGGCAAGGCACGTGCATAGGTTACAGTTGGTAGCGTGTTGGGCCGGCTAAACCCCTTGGATACCCACCTTCGGCTATAAAAGACAGCAAATGGTATTATCATTTCATCATCTACTATCTCGTATAACTTACTTGATAACTGCTCTAATAGTATTCATATACTTTTATATTCAAAGAGCAATATAGACTGATTCTCACGCCGGAGGGTGGTCACAAGGAGGAACCCCCCCCCTTCTCAGTGACGAGCTTACGGTGTCTGTTTTGCAGGTTCCCTGAAGTACAACTTACTCTGCTGGACCTAACCTTCGTGGGAAACATTACTTAGCCCCCAGATTACCTATAATCTGCCCGGGGTCAAATAGTGTTTCTTCATTGGCGCCATCCGTGCATAAAAGCTAGAACTACATCTTTCTCCAGTTTTTCAAAACTTCCAAGATGACTAGAGAAACTCCGGTAACCACAACCCCAGCCACTGGGGTAAACACCGGCAACACAATGTTTACAAACACTACCCCAGCCACCCAAGCTGGGGGAAGTGAAGTACATTTTACGAACACTACCCCAGTCACTCATGTAGGGGCAAGTGGAGTAAATATTCCACTGGGATTCACTGATGCCCAGCTGGAAAAACGAACTCGAGCCCCTCGCCAAACACTTGATCAAGTGAAGGCATGGGCCGAGGCACGTCAAAGAGAATTTCAGGCTGAGTTGGAAGAACGCTTGCGTTCAGTCCAACAAGCTGAGGAATTCGGTAGTACTCGCCAGCACCTCAACATGAGTAGTGAGTGCGAGTACTCAGACGACGAGAGGGAAGACTCCGACACCGACGCGAACCCTCGCCATAGGGCGAAAGGGAAGCGTAAGGAAACGGACCCCCAGCCAAAAAGGAATTTTGGGGAAGCATTCCAACCAGTCACGGAGAAAAGCTCGCGTGACTTCTCCAAGGCCTTTAGACCTACTGCCACAAACGCAGGAAGGTCAAAATTTGCTAGGGACATTGCAGAAGCAATCGCCCCGAGGAGTGCCAAACAAATGTCCAACATTGGCACATACGATGGTCTATCCGACCCAGATGACCATCTGAACAGGTTCATTGCGGGGGCAACCGTCAGTAACTGGACGGAGCCCACGTGGTGCTACATGTTCCAGATGACTCTGGTAGGAGCAGCCAGAGCATGGTTTGACCGTTTACCGGTCCACCACATTTATGACTGGGCAGACTTCCAGAACAAGTTCAGTCAACAGTTTAGTCAACAGAGGAAGCACACTGAGGAGCAGTGGACGATCCTCAACTGTGTGAGAGAAGAGGATGAATCCTTACTGGACTTCATCACCCGCTTCAACTCCAAGAAGCTGAGTCTGGGCAACGTCAGCGAAGACCTCGTTCGCGCCGCTTTCATTCAGGGCGCTGAGTACCCAGAACTTATCCGCACTTTGACGGGTAAAGACGGCATGCCATCCACATGGGATGCCATAATGACGGCAGCCAAGCGCTTTGCCGAAACGGAGAAACAGCTGGGAAGAGATCTCCCCCAGAATACAAACCTCTACACACAGAGGACAAGGGAGAACAATGTGAGAGCCGCCCGGCTAAACAAAAAGAGGCGGCAAGGTATTTGGCAGTCAAGGATTAACTTTGACACCCCCTCAAGCTCTCGCCCTCTGGTTGGCGGAAGGGACAACACGCACCCTTCCAACCGGAAGAACCGTTGGACGCCACTCACCAAGAGCGTCACGGAGATATTTGCCACGGAAAAACTGCCATGGCCAAAAGCCCCAGCGATCCGACAGAAACCCAATGCGGATCAAAGCAAGTCTTGTGACTTCCATGGGACAAAGGGCCACAGCACTGAGGAGTGCACATCCTTGAGGGACATCGTTGAGACATTCGTCAAGGATGGGAGGTTGCAACACCTCGTGGCATCTATCAAGAAAGGGGGAAGAAACGACAACAGGTACAGGGGTAACGGACGAAAGCCCGTCGACATCAGCATCAACATGGTCCATGGTAAGGTCAGAGGAAGAAAGAGACCGATGACCGAGCCATGCGCATGGAAGGAAGCAGAAGTGCGCTTCCCGCGAGTGCCGGGAGGCCCAAACAAAGAAGGCCCCATTGTCATTAAAAGCCAGCTGGGGCACTACATCACCTCCCGCACACTCGTTGACAATGGCGCATCGTCGACAGTGATGTACAGGCAGTTCTTCGACAAGCTCGACGATGAAGACAAGGAACGCCTGGAGACGGTCTACGCTTCAATGGAGGGGTTTGACGGCAGCATGAACACTCCCTTGGGCATCCTATCTTTCCCCGTCACTCTCACCGATGGGAATTATTCACGCACGGAGGATGTGGATTTTGTTGTAATGAAAAAACCACATCATACGTATGACATCCTATTCGGGAGAGACGGGATGGCAAGATTCAACGCCGTGGTATCCTCAGTCCACGGCATGATGGGATGGCCAACAACTGACGGCGTAGCGATGATCACGGGCATTCCCCAGGTATGCATCGCATCTGTCTCTTCTAAACCCAAACCGAAGATGGCCAAACAAACCATCACTGAACCTGAACAGTGGGCATTCAATGGGAAATATCCTGATCAGGCCGTTACCATTGGCCCGACAATTGTTGATCCAACACGCACCTTACTCAAGCGCTTACTGCAGCGAAACGCAGACATCTTCGCGTGGACACCAGCCGACATGACTGGTGTACCCCGGAGTAAGGCAGAGCATAAGCTCAAATGCGATCCGGCCGTTACGCCGATCGTACAAAAGCGCAGAGTAATGGGGCCCGAGCAAACCAACGCGTGCAGAACCCAAGTCAAGGAACTCCTTGATGCGGGCATCGTGCGCGTTAGCAAATATCAAACGTGGGTTGCAAATCCCGTAATGGTACCGAAGAATAACAAACAATGGCGCATGTGCATAGATTTCAAAGATTTGAACAAAGCATGCCCCAAAGATTGTTATCCGTTACCAGAAATTGATCTCAAGGTGGATTCGGTGGCACCATTTCGCCTTAAATGCTTCTTGGATGCGTATAAGGGGTACCATCAAATCCACATGGCTGTAGATGACCAGGACAAAACCGCCTTTCGGACGCCCGATGGCACATTTTGTTATAAAATGATGCCATTCGGACTTAAGAACGCCGGGTCCACGTACCAACGACTAATGGACAAAGAGTTTCACGCCCAAATTGGGAGAAACTTGGAAGTCTATATGGATGATTTGGTCATCAAAAGCCCCGAGCCAGAGGCGATGTTGAAAGACATTGAGGAAACTTTCAACACGCTCAGAAAGATAAACATGAAGCTCAACCCGAGCAAGTGTTCATTTGGGGTGGAAGAAGGGAAGTTCTTGGGAGTCATTATTACTAAAGATGGCTTCAGAGCGAACCCTGAAAAAGTCGAAGCCATTGTCAAAATGGAATCACCTACCACCATAAAACAGGCTCAAACACTGAACGGACGACTAGTCGCGCTTAACCGCTTTTTGGCAAACCATGCGGATAGGTCGTTCCCATTTGTGTCAACACTAAGAAATTGTTTAAAGAAAACGCACTTCCGCTGGACACCAGAAGCGGAAGTAGCTTTCCAGGAGATTCGATCACGCCTGATCGAACTCCCAACACTCACAGCACCACAAGCGGGAGAGGAGTTAATCCTATACCTCTCCGCAACAGATAGAGCAACCGGGGCAGTCCTGCTTGTAGAACGAAAAGGCATCCAGATGCCAATCTATTATGTTAGCCGCGTGCTGGCAGACGCGGAAACCCGGTACTCTACCCTGGAAAAACTGGTCTTGGCACTTATACACGCTTCACGCAGGTTGAGACGATATTTCCAGGGTCACCCAATCACTATTCTCACCAACTTCAAACTCTCAAATGTTCTAGGCAAACCCGAGTTATCGGGACGCCTAGCCAAATGGGCAATTGAATTGGGAGAATATGCGATTCAATACAAGCCGAGACCAGCCATTAAAGGCCAGGTCCTGGCTGATTTTATTGCAGAAGTCCCCGCTGCGCGGGAGAAAGAGTGCCAGGAGGAGGTTCAACCCTCCCCAGCACACGAAATCGATGAGGTCTGGCGACTCTACACTGATGGAGCAGCTAGTAACGAGGGTTCAGGCGCAGGGTTAAAATTAACAAACCCAGCAGGCCAGGAATATACTTATGCTATTCGGCTGGATTTCCCAAGTACGAATAACGAAGCTGAATATGAAGCATTCCTGGCCGGATTGAGGATTGCGCGTAAAATGGGTGTAAAAAATTTGGAAGCCCATGTAGATTCCATGCTAGTGGCAAACCAAATAAACGGGACGTACACGGCTGTAAATGACACAATGGCCCTGTACCTCGCCCAGGCCAAAGCCATCATGCGCGATTTTAATGATTGTAAAGTGATACATGTCAAGCGCAGCGAAAACAAATCTGCGGATGCGTTAAGTAAGCTTGCATCACTGGCCTTCACCCACTTGGGAAAGGACATCCGCGTGGAACTCCTCGAAACACCATCAGTCCCGCACAAGGAAATTTGTGTCATCCAAACCGGTACAGAAACATGGATGACCCCAATAATAAAATACCTTGAAGCAGGAACGTTACCAGAGTCGAAGTCACAGGCAAGAAAACTACGCTGTAAAGCACTGAATTATCAGCTGGTCAATGACACCCTCTACAGACGTAACTTTCTTGGCCCATTGTTAAGATGCGTAGACAACCAAGATGCTGACTACCTCCTAAGGGAGGTTCACGAAGGCATCTGTGGAGTACACGCAGGCCCCCGCGCTGTGGTAGCCAAGCTAAACAACGCGGGATACTTCTGGCCGGGTATGCATATGGACGCGTTGGCATACATCAGAAAATGCAGATCTTGTCAGCTTTACGCACCCAACACGCATCGCCCGAAAAATGAACTTGTTCCTGTCACTTCCTCGTGGCCATTTCAGAAGTGGGCCATTGACGTGACAGGCCCATTTCCAACAGCAGCTGGGAATGTTCAGTTCCTAGTGGTAGCCATTGACTACTTCACCAAATGGATAGAAGCGAAACCTTTAGCCCAAACAACTGCAAAGCATATCAAAAAATTTATTTGGGAATTTATTATTTGTCGTTTTGGACTTCCACAGAATTTGGTAAGCGACAATGGCACCAACTTTGCTGACAAGAAGCTACAGCAGTGGCTGAAAGAACTTCAAATCACCCACACCTTTACCTCAGTGGCACACCCGCAAGGTAACGGTGAGGTAGAAAGAGCAAACAAGAGCATCGTCGAAGGCATCAAGAAAAGACTCTTGGAACACAGATCCGGCTGGGTGGACGAGCTTCCGCACGTCCTTTGGGCAAACAGAACGCTGAAGAAGACCAGTACGGGAGAAACCCCGTTCAGTCTCACTTATGGCACTGAAGCCATGATCCCAGTCGAAATCGGTTTACCCTCACCAAGGGTCTTAATCCAACCAGAAGACAATGATGCGGAAAGACGGTTAGACCTTATGCTAACCGAAGAGCGCAGAGACTTAGCCGCCGTGCGTGAAGAAAACTACAAACGACAAATGCAAAAGTACTACAACACGCGGGTAAAACTCTGCAACTTCAAGGAAGGAGACTACATACTGCGTAACAACGAGGCTTCGAACCAACAACGCCCAGGAAAGTTGGCCCCGATTTGGGAAGGGCCATACATTATCAAAGAAGTTCTGGGAAAGGGCGCGTACCGGCTCGAAAGGCTCGATGGCACTCCCATCCCTAGAACATGGAATGGAGCTCAATTACGCAAATGTTATATGTAGATCAATTCCAACTTGTAAAGAAAAGGCCTAGAGCCACTTCTAATGGAAATGATTCTCCTTTCATGATGTATTGATAGCTTGTAACCTATGAACTTCCCTTACGGGAAGAAGTAGTTGCGTGTGGAAGGCGGCAATACCCGCATAAACACAACGCCAAAATGTTAAAAAGTTCTAAGGAAAACCTACACGCAGGTCAGATGAAGGTAAAGTTTAGCCATCCTTGTAAGTGCAAGTGACGGTCTTACCCGCACAATCACGAACAAGGAAGCCAAACTTAACTTACCATCTACCACGTTAAAAGGTTAACTTATGAACACTTAAAAAAGGAGAAGAAAAACCTACACGCAGGTCAGATATAGGTCTAAAGTTAAAGCCATCCTACTAAGTGCAAGTGACGGTTACACCCGCACAATCACGAAAGAGGAAGCGAAAACTTTAGTCCATTATCAACCACGTTCAAAGGTTTAACTTAATGCCTTAGAAATTTCGAAAAGGAAACCTACACGCAGGTCAGATAGAGGGTAAAGATTAGCCATCCTACCAAGTGCAAGTGACGGTTTTACCCGCACAATCACGAAGGAGGAGGCGAAACTTTAACCCATCATCAACCACGTTCAAAGGTTCTTATTCTAAACACTTGGAAAATTGCTAAATCAAACTAAGTATGCAAGTCATAAGTTTATAAAGCAAGGAACCCAAGGAAGGAAATAACAATCTTATACGCAAAGAGATTAATATTTCACAATCAATTACAAGAATGGCTGGGTAACTACCCGCCTAAAAGAAATCTATACAAAGCTAAGTCTATCCTAGCAGCGGGAAGGGATCTTCAGGATCAGGCTTCAGGGCCACCTCCGCTTGGGCCAGCACCATCAGAGCGCGGCTGCCCAAGGAAAGCCTTAAGGATGTTTAGCCCATCATCAGCAGCAGCAGCTTCATTCACCTTCTCCACCACTGGATGCGGGAAGGCAGCGTACTGGTTCACAGCTTGGTCATAAGCAGCTTCAGTGTTAACATTGAATAAAGGGAAGTTGGAGGGCGGAAAGCCTCTCTCAGCAAACCCTAGACCAAGCAGGAAGCCAGTCTTCTGCCCATCCTCATGAGAAGCGTTGAGGGCTGCGCTCATCGCATCGTCATAAGAGGTCTCTGAAAGGACCTGACGCACAACCTACAAAAGAATTAAAGTTAGAACATTTTCTAATTACGAGCAGAAAGCGTAAAGAAAAAGAGGATACCTGAGGCAACGCTTCTCGAAGCAGCCATTGGAGGGTAGCTTGACTTTCTTTGTAAGCACGTTCGGCTCCGCTTTTATCAAGGTTGGCAAGTTGAATTTCCTTGGCGGCAGCTTCTTCGACGCTTTGAAGTTTCCTCTCAGTGCGGTCAAGCACCCCCCTCTGGTCAAGGATCTCTTGCAGCTTCTTGGCATCTTCCATTGCCAAGGCGTCATGAGCATGTTGAAGAGCTTTTAATTTGCATTTAAGCTGCTCATTCTCTTCGCGAAGCGGCTCAGCAACAGCTTCAGCCTTGGCAGCCCTCTCAGTTGAGTTTCGCGCAGTCTCCTTAGCCAGCCGAAGCTGTTCATTCACAGCTTGGGCAGCCTTGGAGCGGGCCTCGAGTCGCGCCTGGACTTCAACCTCGAGGGCCTTGAATGCCTTCTCCTTCTCGGCTGCGGCAGCGGCCAACTGCCGGTTCTCCTCCCGAAGAGCCCGCGCTTCAGATACATCTTTGGCGCGAGCTGCTTTTAACTTGTCGTTTTCACGACAAAGCAGCTCGACGCGGGGCTGCGTTCGGGCCTGGAGAACCCGAAGCTCATTGGTTAGCCTACCCTCTTGGTAGCTAGCCATGGCTTCCCCCAACGCACCATGAGGAGCAGCGTGGCGAGCCCAGTCCACGCACTCCACAGGGGTGCGAAGGGTTGTTCCTCGGCGTATGTTCCATCTTGGAACATACACTTCATTGGAATCCGACACTGCAAAAGAAACAAAGGCAGTTAGGAAAAGATGACAAAAATATACAAAGAAAAAAGAACCCTACGTACCTGTAGGGTCAATAACAGGCCGATAGCCGCCAAACCCATCACCTGAACCTAAAGGAAATCCATCCAACAGGTCAGGCAGACGGGAAGGTGGCATAGATCGGCGGGAAGCCCGGCGCGTACCTGATGGTCCGGCCGTCGGTGCCGTTGGCGCAGGTATAGTGGCAGCCGCCGTGGTAGCCATTGTTGGCGCCGACTGCTCAGCAACAGTAACCGCCGGCTCCGTGAAAGATGCTGTAAAAACTGCACTCACGGCCGGCGGAGACACCTTCGCAGCTGGAACAGCCTCAGGAAGGCTGGAACCAGCGGAAGCAAGCGTAGACGCTTGGGTCGACGCCTCGGGAAGGCTGACCGAGCCTACTCCAACTCCACCCTGGAATGCGTCAACATCCGCACCTGCACGAGCAAAAGTGTTAGAAAAATTTATTCGAAACAAATCTAGACAAGAATTATGGGGGTACTTACGGGGTCTCTTGAGCTTGAACGCACGGACGAGCGGGGGCGAACCCGATGGAGCCGGCCTCTTAACACCGGTAACCGTCGTCGTCGCTGCCTCCCCGGAGGTAACACTTGCAGCCTCCGGAACGGTGGTCTCTTCACCACCGGGCTTCCCCGCCACCTCTGCATTATCTGACTCCGAGTCAGATAGGACTACCGGGTCGGCCGTAGAGGCCACCTTCTCCTTGCCTTTCCCGACGGCAGCCTTTTTCTTCCGCACCAGCGGAGGACCTTCTGCGGATTCCTCAGAAGAAGAAATGTCATGAACTCCAGCAGCAGGCACAGCATTGAGAGGATCAGGGTAGAAGATAGGCTTACCTGGCCGTCGGTGGCTCAGGATCTCTTGGCCTGGCGGGTAAACCTCCACGAACCGACCCGCAGTCTGCTCTAAGATGGGCAACTCGTTCTCGTCCAGAGCACGAGTACCCATCCGCGCAGGACCATCTTCCTCCCGCGGATTCAGGAGCGATTGAAGATCGTTACCCTCTGAAATCAACAAGAAAGAAAAAATCGTAGTCAGCAAAAAGAAACAAGACATACCATAAGGGGTAGAGTTCGAACCATATTCAAGGACGATCGGAACCTTATCCGCATTCGCCGCCTTCCACACCCGGCTCATCCCCAGCATCACCATCGCCGACTCTGGAAAACGGAAAACCGGGGACTGGACCCGGGATATCTTCGCGAACCATTCCGCCTCCTCGTAGTTGATGGCGGGAAGGTTCGGAAGCGGCTGGCCATTCTTGAACTTCATGGCAATGGGGATGGCTCGAGCGGATATGAAGAAGAACTCTCTCCTCCATGAGCGAAGACTCCGCTCGGTGGCACAAATCTTTAAACCCTTGATACGGGTTGTAAGAGTGTACCACCCTTGGATGCACCTCCAAGTATAGAAGGTCATCAGGCGGTCAACGAGGGGCTCAAGGCCCAGTATCCGGCACACCCACTCAAAGTGCCGGACCTTGGCAATAGCCATGGGGTGCACCTCTGTCAAGTGCACACCGTGCCTCTCTAGGACACGGTACACAAACTTTGTCAACGGAAACCTAAGGTTCCCATAGACAAAGAATGCAGCATAAACCCCGATCTTGCCACTTGGGGCATCGTACACAGTATGGTGGGGCTCAGGAAACTCAGGCTCGAGAGACTCGAGCATGAACTTCCTGACGATATACTGGTACAGCTCGGCAGGAAGAGAACACTGGCATTCACCAGCAGTCTTCTGGTCATCAGCATCGTGAGAAGACATGGTGGAAGAAGAGATTTCGGAATAATGCTTTACTGAAAAAGAAATTCGCCGGAAATTACTTGAGAAGAAGAGAGGAAAGTGGAAAGTGTGAATTGCAAATAACCTTCTCCCCCTTTATATAGTAATCGCAATTAATGCGATGCATTTAATACGGAAGAAAGAGAAAGCAAAGGTGCAATGACACTATGACGCGTGGCAAAAACAAACTGGCAACAGCTGTCAAAAGGACGTGTGCCAGAGATTTCGCGGCCACGCGCCCGAAATCCCGTGCCCACGCGCCTGAAAAAGCAACTGGAATGACCACATAATGTCATGTCGCCATAACTTCTGGCACGTCCTGACACAGTCAGAAGAAACCGTCGCACGACGTTTGAGGTATTGGGTTGTTATCCATCCACCAACCCTTCAAATTTCAAAATTTAAAAATTTGAAGACTTAAGGTTCAAAAAATAAGCGGGAAAATACCCCTTGGCAAACAAGTAACCATAAGCCGGGTGTGGGTACAGTGTAAAGGCAAAACCCTTCACATACCTAACACCCGCAGGGAATTGAAGCCAAAATATTTGGCAACCAAGTAACCATAAGACGGGTGCGGGTACAGTGTAAAGGCAAAACCCTTCACATACCTAGCACCCGCAGGGAATGGACGCCAGGAATACCTTGGAAGTAAAGTAACCGTAAGACGGGTGCGGGTACAGTGTAAAGGCAAAACCCTTCACATACCTAGCACCCGCTGAGAATTGAAACCAAGAAGGATCTTCTGGGCAATGCTTGCGGAAGCGGAAATAACATCCCCGCATAGCGGGAACATCGAGTACTACGTTGTTTGAGGCTCCAAGATGGAATTGGTGGTTTAAACATAATTGATCACTATGTTCAAAACCTACCAGAACCACAGGGAGAATCCGCACAACTAAGACTCAGTGCTCCTGACTTGCGAGGAGGTTACAGACCTACCCGCATCATACCCAAAGACCAAGCAGGAAACTCGGGAATTTCTGCAAGTGACAAGGACTTCCGCGGGAAGAACCCCCATGGAAAACCTTACAAAAACCCCTTTTCAAAACCCTTTGCTTAAGTCCAAAAGTTCACCTCACTTTATTAGACATTCATGAGAAGAACATTGGACTGGGGGGACTTGAAGAGGTAGGTCCCAGCAGGGCTCAGTTGGTCCCGCATGACTCACCTTGAACAGGGATGTCTGCGCAAAGACCATCTACTCCCGCAGGACCCACCATGCTCAGAGAAGCCTACGCGCAGTATGCAAGCTGCATACGCAGGGAAAAGCCTCCCAATGGTAAAGTAACCCGCCTGTTCCCGCAGTTGCGGATACAAGCCATCAGGGAAGGCTACCCGCACAGCATAGCTACACGCATAAGGCTTAACACTTACAAATATTCAGTGTCACCTGAAAGAATGAGCAAAGGCGGGAGGGGGAAAACTCCCGCCAAAATGGGCCAGTCCGTATGATGGAGGATCTTTTGCGTGATACCTGGCGAGGTAAAGACAAAAGATCTGACCAAGAATGCGACAGCTCACTGACAGCAGCGTGGCAGACAGCACGCCACTGCACTGTGACCAATAGCCGCCGCCTGCTCACCAACTCCTGCCAGAGCACGTGCCTAGCCTGCAGTTGGTAGAAGACGAAGAGTGCACGGCACGCCTGCTCTATGTCAGACGCTACCTGTCCACCACTCACAGGCAAGGCACGTGCATAGGTTACAGTTGGTAGCGTGTTGGGCCGGCTAAACCCCTTGGATACCCACCTTCGGCTATAAAAGACAGCAAATGGTATTATCATTTCATCATCTACTATCTCGTATAACTTACTTGATAACTGCTCTAATAGTATTCATATACTTTTATATTCAAAGAGCAATATAGACTGATTCTCACGCCGGAGGGTGGTCACAAGGAGGAACCCCCCCCTTCTCAGTGACGAGCTTACGGTGTCTGTTTTGCAGGTTCCCTGAAGTACAACTTACTCTGCTGGACCTAACCTTCGTGGGAAACATTACTTAGCCCCCAGATTACCTATAATCTGCCCGGGGTCAAATAGTGTTTCTTCAGTAAGCTTTATATTTAATTAGTATCACATGTTACAAATTATATTGTTATTTCGTAACCTCTTTTATATGATGATTATTATTATTATTATTATTTTGTAGACCGGTAACGATGTTATTGTACCCGCTTTACGCATCGGTGGTGGCGATTGAAAGCGCGTCAAAAGAAGACGATCAGCAGTGGCTTTCGTATTGGATTTTGTATTCGTTTCTTACTCTTATGGAGATGCTTCTTCAACCGCTACTTGAATGGTAAACTTGTCATTGATCATAGAAATCCCGAGTGGGCTCGGGCTCGGGCTCGAGCTTGGCTTGTTTAAAGTTGTATTTATAAAGTTTGAGTTTGCCTCGTGCTCGGCTTGTTTATTATTTATTTCTTAGGTATCAGTCTATGTATATGTTTTTATAATTATTTTCATAAATTTACTATTATAATTATTTATATAGTAATATATATTTTTAGTTATTTTATAACAATGTTTATACACATTAATAGTTATCATATACATATACCAAGTAAAAAGTTATGCGCTCGATCTGAATCGAGCTCGATATGTGAAGTTTGGGCTTAAGCTTATTTTCTAAATGAGCCTTAGTAAAAGCTCGAGCTCGTTAAGGTGCGATTCAGTTTAAACTTTAATAAGCTGATCTTGAGTGGCTCACAGCTGGCTCGGACCAGCTCGTTTACACCCTATGTGGGCTTAACATAACTGAACCGTATTTAGACAATCTTTGCTAGTCAATACTTAGCATAATTAAACCCTTATAATAATCTCTATGCACTTGATATCATAACGATTATTGGTTCCTCGGTAAAATATCGGTTAGAAAATTGGTACCGATAATATCGGCGATGTTGACCAATACTGGACTAGTATATCACTATTATTCTCGATATCAGCGTTTTAAGTATTAAATTTTTATCTTTTAGTGTTCAATGTTAGTGTTTTAAGTCTTAACCACTTCCTGCAATTGTTAGTGTTTTGCAAGTTGTAAAAGGTTAATTTGTTACCGGTAGGTGAGTATACTGAACTATTAGTGTTAAACTGCTATATACATGAATTATACATAATATCAAAATTACTGATATCCTATCGTGATAACCGATATCTCATATATCAGTTTTTCAACGATATCCGATATTTTTCTGCATTAACTGCTTAGATTATTCTAATATTTTAATGTGTTTTTAATAGGATTCCGATATGGTACGATGTGAAACTGATAGCGGTGGCGTGGCTGGTGCTACCGCAGTTACGTGGAGCTGCATTCATCTACAATAAGTTTGTGAGGGAGCAGGTGATTCAAAGGTACTGTCCTGGGATTGGTGGTGGATCGGGAACTGGTGGTCACAAGTCGTCGTCGTCTCCGAACGGGAAGTTGAAGACCAAGCTTGCAGATCTTATTACTACTAAGAAGGCAAGTTGATGATTAGGATAGATTAACAGCTGATCTTGTTAATTACTCTTTAATATTTGATGGTGATGTTTTACCTAGAGATGGAGTTTGTTTTGATTTGATTCTCAGATGTAATGATGATATGATGTTAGTTTTTGTTTTACTGTGATGAACAAACTAGTTGTGAACTGAAATCAGTTAGTCCTGTTACTTTTTTAGTTGTATGCTTTGTGTGAGTTGAGCCTTTAGTGGGTCTAATTTATTTGTTGGGCTCCCGACTAGTTAACGATTAATCTTTGATTAATTGCTAGTCCTCAATAAACTGATTAATTTTGGAATAGTCGGCCAAATAATTGGTCAATGGTCAAATCCGACCAAAATAGGCTGTTTGCAGCAAGATTCCAACTAAAATCAGAGGTTTTCGGCTAAATTCCGACCAAATTGACGGTTCCGCGCTAGATTTCAGCAAAAATTAGCGGTTTAAAGCAAGATACTAGCCAAAATATGTTTGTACATGTATAAATATATGTATAAAACATAAAATAACATATAAAAATGTGTGCGTGTATATATAAAACTGAAAGTTATACATTAAAGTCTGATATAATTAATTTCGATTAATCTTGATTAATCGTCAATTCCCATTCCACCAGTTGACTAGTAACTTTTACAACACTAGCTATAAACATATACTAATTAATAGTCTAACAATGGATACAATACCTGGACACCAGTTACAAAGGCGATATATTAATCAAATATAATATAGCATTATAAGCCATCAACAGTTCAACACTTTTTTTTTGAACGGCAAACTAAGTAACGCCGGGTACCCCGTACGCGGCCCTCATTGGCTAAAGGTAGCCCGAGCCGGCCACTACTCCGGACGGACGGAGCCCCTAGCGGTCCACCTGTTGAGGGATTCACCGGATAAAACCCGACCCCCATGCCCGCCAAACGGCACGACAGCGAGGAGCCGGTAAAACCGGGTGAAATGAGAGATGGTTATAAAGGGTTTTCATGTGGGTTTCGTTCATATGGAGGTCATGGGTTCGAGTCATGAAAGGGGAAATTTTGTCAGCACTGTAATTAGGATTGTTGCTTGTTAAAAATAATTTAGGTTTAGACGATGTTCTAACTATAAAAATAATTTTTTTGTTTAGACGACAATTCTAGAGGTGGTCGGCACATGTGCACAAAACGGTTCCAATTGATAAACTGGTTCGAACCAGTTTGGTTTGGATTGAAATTGTTTTTTTTTTATCGATTTATGGTTGGTTCTTGATAGTTCTTTTGCCAGTTTTGGTCAGTTGAGTTAACCGGTTTGGAACCGCTTTCAATGTCAAGGAATAGAAAACGGTCCTGAGCCTACGATATCTATCGGTTCTGAAGTGATTCATATAATACCGGTTCCAAACTGGTCCATTTCTGTTTGGTTCGTCACAGGGCCGGCCTAAGGGGGAGGCAGGGTGGTCGACGGCCACAGGCCCGAGACCCCGTTAGGCCCGGATTTAAAAAAAAAGAAATTTATGTTTTTTTATGAAAAACAAATATGTATAATCAATGTTTCAACAAAATTACATATCCACTAGCTTGGTGTAGGGGCAAAGAAGTATGACATTTAATCTAGAGGTTGTGGGTTCTAGTCTTATTTGAGACATTTTTAAGTTTATTTTTTTACAAAAATATTTTACACTACTTAAATTATAACCAAGTATGCCCATTTAAAATAAAACTATTTAAAGTCAACTAAATGTTCATTTTACTTAAAGCCCAAAAAAATTTCCGCCTTGTCGGAGCCGGGCCTGGTTCGTCAGGTCGGTTCCGTTAACCGGTCAGGTTTTAGCGTGCACCTCTAGTCGGTAAGACAACCCAAATGTTCAATATCAAAAGGGGTTTGGGAGGATGATTGTATGTGGGCTGCTATTTAGTATTGGGCTAATTATTGTTATTCTCACATTGGATCACAATTTGGGTTATAAGGCCTTTTATAAAGGTCAGTCGGTCCAATTACATTCTAGGATATCTGTGCTCCTCTAGTCCGTATGCATAGCCATAAAGGTGCACGACTTGAGTATTTTTAAGAACCGAAACCGGGTAGTTAACCAGTTCCTGAAATGATCAACAAAAGTCATAACTCTTTTATTGGATTGCTAATACAAACTTTTTGGACGGAAATAACAAAAGTAATCAGATAACATGGACAATCTTGACAGTTTACTCTATAAATTCACATTATTATTTTCATTAAGGGTATTTTTTGTAATTTCATGCTTATTAACCATAAATAACTAACAGAGTTAGTGAATTGGACTTAAATGACAAGAAAATGAAACCATAATGACGAAAATGACTAATTTTTTGACGGAGATGACAAATCTGACCAAACCACATGAACAATTTTCGCATTTTACTCATCATATCCACTTCGCCGCATGACAACACTAGAGCAACATATATTGTAGTTGACGGTGACCTATGTGTTATTAGTGTGTAAAAGCATTTTGAGATTAACCTGTATTCTTTTCGTGTCATAGTTTTATCCTAGATCAACAAGTTTGGTTTCTTTTCTTATGATTCGTTAACATTTCGACACATTGAGCAAACCGTTGATTATCTTTGATCCAAACTTCATGTCACTCCGACTGTTTCACTTGCGAGTACTTTTCTCTAGCTCTAAGTTAATGCATGATAATTAATATACCAAACCAATCATGGTCAAGACCAAACAAAGAATACAGGGTGCACAGTGGTGGCGGCGGCAAAGCTTTTTTTTTTTTTTTAAATAATAATAAAAATTATTATTATTTTTTTCCTTAAGTGACCAACATGTTCATTATGGTTTCTTAGTTACAAATGTTGAGATATATATTAAGTGCAATTACTTTAATAGGCTTATAGTCTCTAACTAGATGACATATGTTATTGTGTATCTAAAGCTTGTGTTTATTGTCACACTTTAATTAATTACTAACAAGTTAACTACACACACGTGATAAAAAAATAAATAAATTATAAATATACAAGCTTCATGTAGCTAGCGTGGATGATTAAATTAATTATACATAAACTAAAATTTTAATCGATGTAATTATGAGAAATACGGAAAGAAGATGGAAATGGCGATCCATGTTTTAAGATGTAGGTGGAATCAAATACTCCACAACTTTATTCACCTTTTTGAAGGAAACAAAAAAGGAAAAGACAATGCCTTTAAATCCACACATTTTCTTTAATTACTCATTTTCTTTCTATTTATCATTCTATCCTTTAATCATGTACATGTTACCGAAACATCTATATCATGTGTACATATTACATATGTATGTTTTAAAAAAAATTGTATGGTTGTATATCTGAACCGTGTACTGGTTATGTTAAGAATGTAATATTTCATTGTATCGATCATGTTAAGGTTGTAATATTTTATTTATTGGTATTCAATGAAATTTAAATCTGACTATTTATACAGAATAACAAGAACGGATATATACGACATGTTAAGAACAATATATTGCAATAAGGCAAGATGACTTTATGAAGATAAACCATCACAACGTTTTAGTTTGATGTTAACGTTTGTCGACATTTTTACTGTATACAATATAACAGTCATATAAATGGAAACCCTCTTAGAATAAAGCTACATCCTCGATAACTCATTTACCACAAAGATGAGTTTCCACTTTCCACTAATGAACCAAATTGTCACCGATGTACCAGATTACCCCTAATCAATAATGTCTTGCTAAATTACCACTGATAATCAGTAATCACCGATATTCAATTACCAATATATATAGGGAATGGTTTGTTTGAGGACTCTTCCTGTAATAACTGTTTTTCTCATATGTATTATATGTCGCTAATCTTTAAGAAAATTAAAAGAAAAAAAAATTACATGTATGTAATCAACAAGCTAAAAACATGTGTAATGAGTACTGCATACATATATTTGACTCGTTAATAAATCGACCTACTTTTCTTTTCTTTATTTTTTTTGAAGTTTTTATGTGAATATATATATATATATATATTCTTGAAAGTTGATAGAATATAAAATTTGTAGAAAGAGAGAATAAAATCTCTATGACAGGAAAATATTAAACCGTCGATCTGGTTTAACGTGGTAATGTTACTTGCAATACATACCCTCAATGTACTCAACCAAAGAGTGAATTTATTTATAGTATGTCTGCCACTATCACTGCTTCTCAGTGAAGCAACTTCAACTGTATGCACATATATATATATTTTTAAAAATCATTAACTTCCTAAAGCAACTATTTAACTGTACCTTATAGTTGATTCCAGAAAGCCAACAAAACTATTTTGTAACTAGGTAATAAAACAATTAATATTTAATAGCATACATGTTCAAGTAGAGGTGTGCGTGGTGTGGTTCGGTGCGTTTTTTTTACTAAACCAAATCGAAAATCAAAACTTCGGTTTTTGGAGTTTTTGTAACCGTTCAGTTCCGGTTTCTTGGTTTCGGTTTTATCGGTTCTTGTCATTTGAGCTTGAAAACTTTTGGCCAAACAAAAAGTTGGCAAAAAAATGAATTTAGATGTAAATAATTTTGTTAATTGTAAAATAATATACTATTATACATTTGATAAAAAAATATTGGAGCTGCATATTTATTAAATTCTTATAAATTTCTTAATATAAAATATAAAAAACAAAAATTAGGAATTCAGTTTGGTTCGGTTCGGGTTTTTCGGTTTTTTTACATGCAAAACCAAAACCGAACCGTTAGTGCGGTTTTTACAAAAACATAAAATCGAACGTCGGTTTTTGTTTTGGTTCGGTTTTTTCGGTTTGGATTATTTGTTTTTTCAGTTTCGAATCGGATTTTCCAGTTTATTGGACACCCCTATCTTCATTAAGTGTAACAAATATATTTATAACCCAAACTTGAGACTTATAAACTACAAAAGCAAAATGACTTAAATTATTCAAAATTAAATAATCAATATCTCCAACACAACTTTCCCAAAAGCAACACAATAGTATAAAGAAACCACTTGAAAGATACATGTGATTGAAAAACACCTTATATATATATTCTTCACTATAAATGCAGCCATATGAACTACAAATCCATAGAAAGAAATTAGCTTAAATGGATCCACTTAGTATACATGCTTACAAGATTAATGCTCTCAAGAAACACAAAAGGCATCAGTTTGTGGGTACTATACTACTATACTCCTTAACAATATTAGCATGTACCTTGTTTTGTTCTAGCCCCTTATGGTACCCTCCATTTTGTGCTACATTTAATGTCATTTTCTATTTAACACTACCCAAGATATGTTCATTCTTCTTCACTAGCAAGGTTTTGTTCATTTTGGGCAACATCATTGTCATATTTCTTGTGGGAGAGTCAAAGTTTTTCACCTCCAAATCGAAGGCGTTGAATGCTAACTATAGTAATATTTGTCATGATGAGTACAAATGCAAGATCACCAAGCCTCGAGTTTTGTCGTCAACAAAGGCTAAAAACACGAGGGGACTAGCTACATGCTCTTTGGAAGTGCGTGATGATGAGGAGGTGTTTAAGTGTTGTAGCGGGACGGAAAGGAAATTCGAGATTGAGAAATTGAAGTTTGAGGATTTAGAGTTGGGGGAAGAAGAAAGTTTGCCTGCTGAAGAGTTGAACAAATGGGCTGATGATTTTATTGCTAGGGTCAATAGACAAAGACAACTTGAAGCTGAATTTTCTAGGTGATAATCAACATTGGAGGGTGATTGAAGGCAAATACTAAATGTAGAGGGGGGAAATGTAACTTTCTAAGGTATACGGCATTACAAATAACGTGTTATGTGACAACGTGTCCGACATTGGTTAACAGTGTGAATTTTGAAGCCTCTTGTAAGTTCGTGGTTGTTGTCTACTAATAATTACGTCTCATGGATTTAGTTGACCGGTCTTAAACATATAAGGTTAGCTTATAACTCCGGGTATTTTAGGATTTCCCGGTTATATATGCATCGAGAAAGATGTGTAAGCTAGTTTTAATGTATTTGTATAACTAGCTTGTGTAATAATAACATTAATTTTATTACAACAAATTCTTTAGCAAATTTCCATATTCCTTAATAGTTATAAAGCTATTGATGTCAATGTTAGATAATAATCAAACACTCTTGTAGAGCTGTAGGTACACAAATCCTATGTTGTTAAAAAAAAGGTACACAAATCATATTATTTTAAAATAGCTAGAATTAATATACTGAAATAAAAAGAACATGACTATTTATGAAACTTCACACTTCACACACGTTTTCACTTGACTTACTTTTAACATATTTAAATCCAACATTCTACAAAGTAATATTTTGTTTATTGCCTATATATTTACTAATAAATTACGATTAACATTAAACACCAATAATATATATAACAAAAAAAAAATCACAAGTGGTACAAAAGAAAGTACAGAATCCTATACTCCTTTTACTTTTTCTTTTTCTTTTTCATAAACATGGGCCTCCTCTCTATCTTTGAATCGGTGGGTTGAGAGTTGAAATCCCGTAAAATACATTTTGTTTATGTCTCGTCAATAAATATATTTAGTTTATGTTAATTAATCATTAAAACAAACATTTTTCTTGGTTTTATGTATCTTTTTTTACGCCTTCAAATCCATTAAACATAAAACCAAACACACATCCGACTACAAGAAAAAAAATACTGTTAGAGAACACATATAAAGACGACGAATGTGGTTGCTACATAATCATTTAATTTAAAATTATTGAACTTAAGCTTAAGTACTCATTTAATTTAAACTTATTTAGTTCAACATTTTTAGCGGTCCCAAAAACTTAAGCTCGCTTTAGTTTGTAATTAATGTTGTAAACTCAAGGTCGACTTGTTTATCATTAATATATTCTTTATTTATAAATAATTGTTATATGTGTGTGTGTAAAACCTTAATTTATACTATTAATATAGTTATATATGCATGGTAATAATAGCTGTTAGCTATACTTTTTTATATGAATACTAATTACATGATAAAGTGTTTACTTAGGTTTTCAACCTTATTAAAGCTCGATGTATGAAATTATGAAAGTACTTGAGATTGAGTTTGTTTATCAAACATGCTTTAATTTAGGCATGATCTCATATAAGTGAATTCGGCTTGAGCTTTTAGCGGGGCAATTTAAGTGACTTATCTGAAAATCAAATACTTACTAGACGCGTAATCACTAGTTATGGACTTATGGCCATTGAAAATCATCATATTAGTATTTAATTTAAATTATTATATTACAACTATTATATAATTAATTATTTAGTTTAGTTTATAAACATATATACGGTGAGAACGGACTCTACGCACATATATGATGCAAAAGCTACTTATAAAATTCGGTTTGGAGCATGCTTCCCACTATCACTTAATTCTTAGTGAAGCAACTTCATTTGTAGATCTTTTAAACAAGTTTTTGTGAAGCTTCCTTTGACTTCAATGACAGGAAAGAATATATTAAAATCTTTGTCTTTTTAACACTAACTTTCGTGTCAAGTTGCCGCAAATATTATACTATACATCTATTTTAAAGTAAAGAAAATTTAATTATTGTTTAAAAATAAAAAAAAAAGGGTGTTCACATATGATTATGAATATATGACTTGTTAAACTGCTTTATATTGTTAGGTCATCTTAAAACTTAAACATACATTTTTCTTTCACTAATTACAGCCTTTCTTGAGCCCACTTACGTGTACGTTTCTTGTAGCGAAACACTTGTATGTGTTCTCTTGAGCGCTTATGTCCACATTTACATTGGAATCGAAGTGTTCACTAGTCCGGCCAGTCATATACCTGTACACTTACATGTGTTCCCTAGCATCCATGTCCTCTTACATTGTAACACTTACGTCTCCTCGCTTAATTAAGGGTCCTTTATTGTGTTCATTGGCCTACTTTTGTATATACACTTACATTTGATATTTTGAGTACTTACTATGTCTTGGCCTACTTATGTGTCCACCCTTGGAACACTTTGGTGTGTTAATTAAGGGTAGTAAGTGTCCACAGGTTTTCTTAAAAGCTAGCCAAGTTACAAGGATTTCAACTCTTTCATTAGGGTGGCTCAAATCATTTTGAAGTCCAAAATAAAGTGAAAATCATGGGTCATTTTCAAAATTTTATTGTTGCTAAACACCACCAGAAAATATGGGCTTTGCCGATGAAAATTATCCATTGAAAACTACTGTCAAAATTCACTGACCGTCAAAATACATTTTCACCTTAAAAGTCGATGATCAGGTAATGATTTATGTGGTCAGATGACCGCTTGTGATAAGTGAACCTTCAATAAACTAAATTTGTTTTTGTAATAGTCAATTTATTATGTCTCATATATTAAAAGTATGCATAAACTAATAATAAATTACATAAATTAATTCACTGCATAAACTAAGAACTTAAATTACAAAATATAAAGATAAAGATTGTATCAACTAAAAATGAAAATTAAATAAACTAACTAAAAAGAATAGTAGACCATGCTCCACTACATCAGTTCGAAGCGTTAACTATTACGTAAATCCTTAAACCTTATCAAGTGGCCTTTAAAATCTACTTAAACAGTGGTTTAGGTTCTTCACCCTCATTATCCAACCATTCAGTTGAAAATGAAAGACAAGGTTTAAATATGATGTAAATGTAAATATGAAATAAAGACTTGTACTTTATTTATTATTAATAACTACTAAGAAACTAGCAAGTAAAAGTAGGCTAGAAATTTAAATTGAATATATATTTTTGTAAACTAAAGCAAACTTAATCTAAATGTAAACAAAATTCAAAGTCTAAGTGTATTTAATTGAAAGTAAATAACGAATATATCACTCAAGCAACTATGAACACCTAATAGTTAAAACCCAACACTACCACGTGGCACACACTGCTACGTGGCACACCCTTATCTCTCCATGCAAACACTTATTAGACCACCACCTTCACCTTCACCTTCACCTTCACCTTCACCTCCACTTTAAACTTAACCTCAATATCATCGTCATCCACCAACAATTTCAAACACTTAACACAAACACACAATTAATAACAAACAATGGATTTGTTAAACAGTTTCTTGAATCTTGTAGCACCTCCTTTCACTTTCTTCACTATCGTGTTCCTCCTCCCTCCATGGATGTTCTTCAAGTTTTTCCTACGCGTCTTTCGCACCGTTTTCTCCGAAACGTTGCCGGAAAAGTTGTTCTCATCACCGGAGCATCGTCCGGCATCGGCGAGGTACATATTAATTTTTTTACATCTAAAACTTTGTGTTATATTAAGTTATATTCAAACATGAACATTTGAATATAACTTTTAAAATACTTAGCTAAGTTTAGCGGGTCATGACTAGCATGTCATGTCATGAATATTTAATATCATGAATATAATTTTTAATAGACTTAATACAAAAATGGCTAGGGTGTAGTTTAGGGGAGTGCATGGTTTGGTCTGTGTCAGTAATCTGGGGTAAAACTGACCGTATACGGAAATTTCGGTTTTTGGATGTTTGTAATTTGTTTGGTTCGGGTTTTTTTTGTTTTAGTCATTTGAGCTTGATATTTTTAAATTCTTGGGCTTAGATTTTTGAGTCACATAAATTCTAATATGTTAGTAACTTTAAAAAAAACAACAAAAAAAATTAAAATCTAGAAATTATGTTTGGTTTGTCTTTTTTTCACAAAAAGACAAAAAACCAAATTTGTTCCGGTTTGGTTTTTGAGGTTTTACGGTTTCGGATTTGTTTTTCGGTTAAATGCACCAAGTACCGAAAATTCGGTTTTTGGATGTTTGTAATCGTTTGGTTTCGGTTTTTTTTTCCGTCATTTGAGCTTGATATTTTAAAATTCTTGGGACTTAAATATTTGAGTCACATAAATTCTTATAGATTTTTTAAAATTAAAAATAAAAAATAACAAAAAAAAATAAAATCTAGAAATTTTGTTTGGTTCGGTTTTCAAAAAAAAACATAAAACCAAACCGTCAGTTTTTGTTTTTGTTTTTGGTTTTTGAGGTTTTACGATTTCGGATTTGTTTTTTTGGGTTTCATGCACAACAGTAGCGTAGCTTGTTGGCCGTTCACTTCGATTCCGACACTTTTTACTATATATTTATGATCATACAAAAAAAGTTATGTAAAAAATAAATCAAACAACACAATACAGCATCTAGCTTATGAATATGCTAGCAGAGGAGCATGCTTAGCTCTCTCGGCTGGGAGAGAGGAGCGTCTCCGTGAAGTCGCTAACCGGTGCCGCCACATCGGATCGCCAGAAGTTATTATCATCCGCGCCGATGTCTCCAACGCGCACGACTGTAAACGAATGGTTGATCAAACCGTTCATCACTTCAATGGTCGATGTACACAAACCACTTCCTATATTTCATATTATCATGCATTTGATTGTTGCTTCTTAATCTTAGTGACATCTTAATATCTATTAATTGATTGTATGCATGCAGTGGATCATTTGGTGAATAATGCTGGGATTTCACAAATCGGTATGTTGGAAGAAGCCGATGATATTACGAATTTACGACCTGTCATAGTAAGCTTTAAATCTTTCATATGATTCCAATCTATGAACTATTTTGTGAAGTTTTATTATAAATAATCTCATGGGTTGATATTATATAGGATATAAACTTCTGGGGTTCGGTTTACACAACAAAATTTGCAGCTCCACATCTTAGAAACTGTGGAGGCCGAATCATCGTTATATCATAGGCAGCATCCTGGCTTCCTCTTCCAAGAATGAGTGTATACAATGTAATATTTAGTTATATTAGTTAGGATTATATGGTTAATTAGTTATTTTACCGTAATTAATAGATATGGCTTCATTAGGCTTTGATCATATCTAGGGGTTTAAACGAGCCAAGCCAGACTGTGCTTGACTCGTTTTCACTTACGAGGGCTCAAGCTCGGCTTGTTTCGAGCACTTTCTCTAAAGCTCGAGTTTGGCTAATGAGTTGATTTTTCAAGCTCGAGATTGATTGGCTTGGGCTTGACTTGTTTATTATTGTATAATTATTTTATATAAAAAGTATTTTTATATATTTTGAGAATTTATTATTCTATAATTATTTTATATAAAAAGTATTTTTATATATTTTGAGAAAAGCCTTAACACACTAAATCTCGTCTCTAGCTTGTGTCAGCGCTTAAACGAGCCAAGGCTTGGCTCGAGCTTAATTGTAAAGTGTGAAATTCATACATAGAAGTCTAAAAGAGTTGAAACGTAAATAATATGCGTAGATAATATGCTATCTTCCCATACAAGACTCAAGCATGGGCTCGATAACTAAGCGAGTTTTTTTTCAAGCTCGGGCTCGGCTCATTTTGAGCTTTTTTATCGATCTGTTCTCGAGTAACTCGCATGCAGCTTGGCACGTTTGCATCCTATTCATATCCCTAAATATGGTTAATTTATAGCACATATTAGCGTATATGTTTTTCAGGCTAGCAAAGCAGCATTAGCACAATTCTTTGAAACAATGCGAGTAGAATTTGGGTCGGACATCAAAATAACCCTCGTGACTCCCGGATTCATCGTGTCTGAACTTAAGGAAAGTTCCTTTCACACGAAGGCAATATGGTCGTCGACTATGAAGCTCGAGATGTACGTTATCAAGTTCATTTATTATTAATTATTTGATATTTTAGTTTCTTTATACGAAAAATAATTAACGAAGCGATGATCAGATGCAAGTAAACTTGTCTCCGGTGGGAAAGGTAGAAGGAACCGCAAGAGCGATAGTGAAACAAGCATTGAGAGGAGAACGGTACGTGACCGAGCCCTCGTGGATGAGGATGAGTTACGTGTGGAAGGTGTTGTGGCCGGAAGTGGAGTGGGCGAACCATTTGACCAACATGATGACGGTTGGTGGTGACGAGACTTTCGGTAAGAAGATTTTGAACATTTCCGGAGCTCAGGGTATCTTGTACCCGTCGAGTATTCAGGCTCCGGAGATGAAGTCGGAATGATTTGCGCATGCCTTGACGTAGCCAATTGGTTTTTACTTAGATAAGTTGTGTTGTGTTGGTGTGATTGTTCTTTAGTTTTTGAATGATACTTTGTTGTATTTTCTCGTTGGTGTCTAGTTAAGAAACCATTGTGTTTGTTATGTAAGTTTTCTTGATTTCGGTTCGACTAATGTTTTTAAAGACGTGCATATTGGCTATCAAGATGGTGCTTTGATCCCAGCTCGTGCTTTTTTAGGTAGGCGAATGTTAGTTTTTCGGTACTTTTTTTTTGAGTTCCTGGACGGAAACACGTTCAGTCTTTAATTCTTAAATACGCATTTTGAGTTCCCATACTTTTCGGGCGGGATCTTGTGAGGTCATTGTTATTGTTCTTATAAAAAGGGGGTATGATGGTAATCGCACATTAATATTAAAGGGCATGATGGTAATTTCACGAAGTCAACTGACTGAAGGGCTCACAAGATCCCAGCCGAAAATAACACGATGGTAACTTCACCAGGTCAACTGACGGAAGGACACAAGATCCTGGCCGAAAAGCACGGGGACTCAAAATGCGCAATTTTTATAATTCAGGATGCTTCTGCCGATAAAGATAATGCTCAAGGACTCAAATAATATTAATCATAGTCATGTTATTTTGACCTACAAGTCAAAAGTCAAAAGAGCTCATAACAAGACTTGTTGGCTAAGCAGGCTAAAAGCTTAACAAGCATGCATTGAAACTCATGCAACCTACTAAATGGATACTAAGGGTGATCATGGGCGGCCTCGAGGATGTGCGAGACGGTGGCCGAGTCACAATTTTTGAGCCGGTGGCCGAGTCACAATTTTGTTGGGGGTCAAAAAAATTTTATGTATATATATATATATATATATATATTATATATATATATAGAAAATAATTCTTATGCATTATAATTAGATTTTAATCCCTCTTAAAATAATCGGGCCAAAAATATTGTTTATTCATAATCCATTGAATAAAATTTAGGTTATTAGCTTATATATTTCGTTACTTCTAAGAGCCTACGGGTCTTTCTATTTCTGTTCGACTTAGGTATATAAATTCTCAGAGACAGCCCTGAGGGTGATGAAACACATTTCTTGTTGCAGACTGAAGTAGGCATGTAGATACACGTTACTAGTCGATAGCGTCACATCATCTTACAAGTTTAGCCGACCATAAGAATGTCGGCATAGCCGGCTTATCAGCTTCTAGCAGCTCAAAGGGCCTAGCCGAAACTAAGAACAACGATGAAAGCTAAAAACTTATGCTGCTGATATATGAGGTCATTTAACATTCGCACTGCATATAATGTTAGTTATATGTTTTTCAAAGGCGTCTTACACAAAACAAACGAACAAACGTACCAGTAATATAATACACCTCTCCGTCAATGTATAATGCACATTATACTTATAACCATACACGAGAACACGACCTTTTATGGTTCGCTATAATCATTCCTTCAACTCAGAAGACCACACAGAAGGCGGCTGTGAAACACGCCTCAGTCCAGTCACATCCAATAGCCTCTTACTAGGTGCGTCCAATGGTGAGGCCCCAGGCTTCACAAACAAGAACCACTTGTTCACCCACTCAACCATCTCAGGGAAAAACGCTACCCAATAAACCGTCGTCTGGACCCACCACGGCACCGCCACGTATACATCCCCTCGACAAGCAGCCTCTACAATAGACCGAGCAGTCGTTGCAGCCATCCCTATCGGCACAATACTCATTTCAGCCTATCATTAACCGTAAAAAGTTAAAAACAAACCTCATCGCTCGGTTATATCGTTTAAAAATATTAAAACAAGACTCACGTCTCTCAGATCTTGATCAACGGCTATCTCGCCATCTTTATTCAAAATTTTGCCTTGAGTCATTTCTGACTCGGTCAACCCTGGAGTCACGATGGTGATTCCGACTTCTGAACCGAGTTCCATCCTCAACGACTCGTAAAATGTTACAACTGCCGCTTTGCTCGCCTGCGACAATAATAATAATAATAATAATAATAATAATAATAATAATAAAACTTAAAACAAGTTTCAACAAGCATGAAACTTAATATATTAAATTTTACATTATAAAGACTCATTCTCGGTGCAGGCATCCAAGAAGCAGATGAAGCGATCGCTACAATCTTCCCTTTGCTCTTTCTCAAATGCGGAATCGAAAGATATGTCATATAAACATATCCCCAAAAGTTTATGTCCTACAAAGATATCAAGTTATTAATTAATAAACAATATATTTTGAAGCTTCAAGTTTAAAGTTGTCTAGTGGTTAATTACCATGACTGGTGTGATGCTAGTAATATCTGTGATATCTTCTAGCATGCTCATTGGAGTTATTCCAGCACAATTGACCAAATGATTCACTGTATTTAGTTCAACAAGAGATGATATTGATAATATTTAGTTCAATCTCAAATACCAAAAAAAAAACATGCCAAACCAAAAAAAAATAAACCAAAATAACATAACTGAAACAAAAACCGACTTGTTTGGTTTTATGTTTTTGTAAAAAAGGATCTTCCTATTCAGTGTTGGTTTTGCGTGTAACTAAAACACGAAAAAAGGTACCAAAATCAATAAAAATTTTGTTTTTTATATAACTTTAAGTATATTGTAATACTTTAATATATAGTTTAACTCGAATATTTTAGCCTTAATGTATAATAAGCAATTAATTACTAACTTAAAAGAAAAATCAGGCCCAAATTCATAATTTTTGGCCAAACTTTTTTTTCGGCCCAACATTTTCAAGCCCAAATAACAAAACCGAAAAAACTGAAAGGGAAACTCAAAAAACGTTACCCATACACACCCTTAATAACATATATGAAAAAATGAAACTCACATTGTCCAAAATGATTGATGGCTTCTTTAATCAGTCGCTTACAGTCATCGATATTCGAAACATCAGCAGGAACTGCAATAGTATCCGGTGCACCGAGTGATCGTGCAGTGTCGGTTACTTCACGGAGACTCTTCTCTCTTCGAGCTGTGAGAATTAAGCGTGCACCTCTTCTGGCGTACTCGTACGCCACATGCTTCAGTTTGATCCATACAAATAACAAATTAACTCAACAAAAACTCTTTTAACAAGTAACACCATTTATACTAGAGGTGGCAAGTGTGCATGAGCTAAAATCAAACCAGTTTTTGAGTTTTTAAAAACAGTTTGGTTTCAGGTTTTTTCGGTTTTGATTTTGGTTTATTAGTTCTTCGTTGATTTCAGTTCGGTTTGGTTTTAATTTTCTTTATTGTTTTCGACATTTGGGCTTGAAAATTATGTTTAAATAAATGTTAAGCAAAAAATAACTAATTTAGGCCTAAAATTTTCAGGTTTTCGGTTTTTATTTTGGTTTATTCGGTTCTTCAATTCGATTTCAGTTTTCTTTTGTTTATGACATTTGGCCTTGAAAACTGAAAATTTTGTTTAAAAACTGAAATCAATGTTAGGCAAAAAAAAACACAACTAGTTTAGGCCTAAAATACTTTTGTTAGTTTATAATTTACTAGTTTGAGGCCCGTGTATTACACGAGTAGTTCTTGAAAATATAATATTTAATAAATAATCAATATACAAGAAACAATAAATCCGTTAAACACTATTAATACATTCGTTGTACAATAGTCTTTAAATCAATTTTAAAGTAAAAGATAATTACAAATATCAAATGTTTGAAAAAAAATATGAAGTAAATATTAAATTAGCAAATTTTGAAGCATAAATTTTAAGAATGATAACTATTATTTTACTATTATAAATTTGTTAAAAAAGGTTAGGTTTGATGTAGAAGTGACAAGTGGCAAAACTTGTAGTCTTTTATTAGAGAGTATAGATTTAATTATTCGGCGTGTGTACTAAAATATTTGATATTTGAGTTAAACTATATTTTATTTTTTATAAATAACTTAAAATCTAAATCAAATCTAAATAAAAAATCAAAATATTTAAGTTAAACTATATATTAATTATTTTAAATAACTTATAACCTAAATAGAATAAAATGAAAATCTATAAGTTCCGTTTAGTTCATTTTTTTTCACTTTTAACTACACGTAAAACAAAACTCGTATCGAAAGTTCATTTTTTTTAAAGTAAAGACCACCAAGCCGTCGGTTTTTGTTTCAGTTCAATTATATATAATTGGTTTTTCGATCTTTTTTTGGTTTTGAAACGGTTTTTTTAGTTTCATGCACAACCCTGGTGGAGAATGAATGAATGAGTGAATAACGAACCTCGCCGATACCGGAAGATGCACCGACGACTAATACGACTTTACCGGAGACATCTTCTTTGGAAATAGAAGTTGAGATGAAGCAAAAGGCTTTGAAAAGAGTATAAAGTGGTGTGAGAATAAAGAATGCAAAGGCAGTTGTAATATAAGTGATGAAAGTGAGAAGTATTTGAATAATATTCATGATTATAAGTTGATGAAGGTAAAGTTGATGGTGATCATATAGAACATTTGAACTTTTGAAGTGAAGAAGATGAAGAAAACCGGTGGTCAAAAAGTCAAAACTCTAAACTCCAGAAGCATGGTGTCGGTCTAAGCGTGTAACACGTGGCAGAAGAAAGTCAACAGGACACGTTGGATGCATATAATTTATATTATATTAATAATGTATTAATGTTACATTGTTAACTAATAAATACTTAAATAGGATAATGTTTGCTATTAGTAGGGCCGTTCAAGCCGCTCGTTTATAAGTTGCTTGGAAATTGCTTGCTCGTTTTTTTTGCTTGATTGTAAACGAGCCGCTTTGCTTGGTTCGGTTTGTAAACGAGCCAAGCAACGAAATATTTTTATTGTATTTTATGTATAATTATATATGAGCAAATATATAAATATATAGACAACACAAATAAAATATAAGTATACAGTTTTTTAAACCCTTTTAGATTTTTCCTATTCCGTTAATTCTATAGTTTTATTAGTTTGATTCAAGTTTTCACAATACTCAAGTTTTTTTACATGTTCATTATATCTCACTTTAAACTTTTTTCTGTTAAAAATTTACAACCAATTATATGTTTGTTTAAAAACTACTAATTTATTTACAAAACATGTTATTTACAGCCTTCAAACTTGTGCTCGACTCGATTTAGGCTCGTTTCTTTTTATGATCAGTTCGAATTTCAACCGTGCAGTTCGGTTCGATTGTAAACAAGCCAAGCAACAAACAAGCCTTCGCTCGGTACAGCTCGGCTCGTGAACAACCCTAGTTTCATATGTTGATAGATGGACTGATATTAGGCTATCAGTATTAGCCCATCTTGAAAGGTCAAGCCCAATAACAATATTGATTAAATATTTGTTTTAGTTTTATTTTTATAGTTGTTTAAAGCTTTAAATATATTCAGTTCATCATTGTTTATTATTTTAACAATCCGTTATGGTAAAGGTGAAATATGTATGAAGAGAAAAGAAAAACGTTATAATGTGGAGTTTCAAATTTCACACCTAAGAACATGTGTTGTGATAGTGTAAAATGTGGTGGTGAGCTGAGGTGGACCAAAACGATTGGGTTGTATTTTTTATATATATATTTTTAAAATAATTAAATAGTCTTGCCCCTCGCCCTCGCTTCCGCAAACTTCTCAACCCTGGCCGCCCTTGCGCCCCTCCACACACCCTATGTAATCGTGTTAGTGTGTCACGCGCCCAAGCTAATTATGTGGTGGGCATTGCGCCCCTCTCGTAGCATACGCGTGTGGTCTCAGGTTGCTTTTGTACATATTTTTCTAATCTTTTTACCTTTTTGTGACGTGAAACATGAGTAGACTTGTTATAAAACTAACCATTTTACCTATCCATTAGTTGGACCAATTTATAAACCTAATCACATTAAAATTTATAAATAACTTAAAATACAAATATAATTAATTTAAAATAAAATAAGAAAGCAGTTATCTTTAACATATGAATTTATGATGTCAATATAATATATAGGTTGAAGTAGTAAATAATCAATAAAACAGATTTGGAAGGGAAAAAAGAAAGTAAAAAAAAAAATTAAATCCACTCTGCACAGATTTAAATAGATTTAACCAGAAATTATTAACAATAAAATTATATGTTGTCAACCAATCCAAATTATCTAACAAAAACATTAACACAACTATCAAACCTTGTACCAGAAATGAATCTTATTAGAACCTACAAACTTGTTGGTTTAGGCCTGAAATCTAGAGTTTAGATAATGTATGTAATGCACTATTAATTAACTAAAATAAAATGTACAAATGAACTAACTACATAAATTAAAAAAAAAAATTACTAAATGTACCAACAAAGCCATGATTCTACGGTGATAGAATAATCGGATCCATCTGTGAACGTTGACCATCGCCACCACTCGATTTTAATCTTCCAAGAAGCAACCATGCATCAGATAAAGAGCAGCCCTGCTCCATTTCTATGGCAACCGGAAGACTTGAGGCTTCATTTATCCTAACAACCATTGTTCCCTGCAATTCAATACCACCCGTAAATCAAACAACCAAATAAACAGCTTTGTGTAATTAAATTTAATTATTAAGTAATGGCTAGTTGACCTCAAAGTTGACTAAATAATCTTGAAACTGTTTCATTATATTCTTCATGTCTTGAACCCGAGATGGATCTGAAGAAGACAAGGCAGTGTTTATCTCTGCAGGAGAATAACCGATCTTTTTCTGTACAATCTGATAGATCAAAATGTTATCACAAGATTTATATGATTTAAACATTCGGATTTTAATATTATAAACGGAATAATATTAGCTAACTTACATTGTGATCAATGAGGATCTCAGATATTAAACTACCATCATCCACATATACTTTAAGCTCATATGTGTTTCTTTTCTTATACTGGAATTCCTTAACTCCAGTCACAAAACACTGTAGTTTTAAATGAATATTGTTATAAGTAAGATAATTTAACACATCTAAATAACATGATTAAAGGAAAAGATAATATCACCTTAATTTTACCCTCAACGTGAGATGCTTTATCTTTTGATTCAGCCCATTTGACTGACAAGTTGACCAAATATGTGAACGGATTTTCACTACTTCTATTCGCCATTTGGACATCTTCGCCATTAGAAAACGCCACTGGTGATGCCAGCTGGACGGGAACGGTGGTTTCTTCTCTAACCCTGCACGGGGTTGTTTCAACAGTTTCTCTGATGATGGGAGAAATAAAAGAAGCATTTTCCATGTTTACATTAACAGAATTTTCTGTTGCAGCCGTAGATGAAAATGGTTCAGTATTCATCCTACGGATGGAAACAGAAGATTCTACTTCGGTTCTTGGTGGCTGCTGTCCAACATGTTCCCGGTGAACAGGAACTGCAGAACTTGATGACACTTGACTGTTAGCGGGAGCTGCAGAACTTGATGGCATTCGACGGTTAACGGGAGCTGCAAAACTTGATGGCATTCGACTGTTAACGGGAGCTGCAGAACCTGATGGCACTCGACTGTTAACGGGAGCTGCAGAACCTGATGGCACTCGACTGTTAACGGGAGCTGCAGAACCTGATGGCACTCGACTGTTAACGGGAGATGCAGAACTTGATGACACTCGACTGTTAACGGGAACTGCAGTACTTGATGGCACTCGATTGTTAACGGGAACTGCAGAACTTGATGACACTCGACCGTTAATGGGAACTGCAGATTCTGATGACACTTGACCATTGAAAGGATCTGCAGCATTAACATAAACTGCAGGATTTGATGACATTCTGCTATTTATCGGAACTGCAGAATCTGACGACACTCGAGCATTAAAAGTATCTGCAGCATGAACAGAAACTGCAGGATTTGATGGCATTCTGCCATTAACCGGAACTGCAGAATCTGATGACACTCGACCATTAATAGGATTAGCAGCATTAACAGAAACTGCAGAATTTGATGACATTCTGCTATTAACCGGAACTGCAGAATTTCAAGGTTTGTTAACAATGATGAGGTGGACTTTAATACATGTTAATGGGTAAGAAAAACATAATGTGCGTACCTTCATTATCCACCTGCATTGGAGTTGCACCTTGAGGAATGGGATTGTTTAAGGGCGATAAATTTGAAGCGGGAATATCATTAGCGGGCCACGCTGCGCGAGTAGCTCTAGTTGATAAGGGAGGGATAACTCCTGTTCTTGTCCTAAAATTGAATTAAAATAACTTAATCAAATTAGCATATGTAATTTGCTCTAAATATAAAAGATTCGATATTTTTTTCTTTTTGTAGTGTCTGAAAACTGATTCTTTCATATTTGTATAAAAGCATTAACCACATGACATATTACAACTAAAAACAGTGGCATTGCTGCACTTGAAAAATATATGAGAATCTCATCAGAGAAAACATAATACCTATTTCCCCTTGGGGGCTTATTGACTTCAGTAACAAGTCTTTGCCGTGCTGCTTCCAGTTCCTCAACCGAACCTCCTAAAACTTGAATAACTTCTGGAACCAGCATTACGAGCCCGTGCCGTACATTTACATTAGAAATAGCAACCTAAAAAAGAACAAAATAATATTCATAAAATACTTGTCATGCACAAAATTTGTAGTATCTTTAGACAAATTAGAATAATTGCAATCAAGGTTGAAATAAGAATCAATGTTTGCAAGATATCAACTACGCAACAAACTAAATCATGTTCACAACTACAATAATAGGTTGCAAGATTTATAACATAACACCTTCAGTCCTGCAGGAGCAAGAGCATCTAGATCCTTGATAGGTTGATATTCCATGCCAAAAACGCGTTGAACACCATCAGTCATAGACAGCTTTAGGCATCTCTTTAAGCCAGGATTCGCCTTCTTGTAACGCTCTCGAAGAGGCTGACTAATGTTTACTATCTCATCAACCTGCAAAAATGAACTTATGTCAGTTTAGAGTGATAATGTTGAAGAACTCAATTACACATTCAAGATGCACAATCATGATTGCAAAAATCGCGCCTACGCACCAATTAATCCTTGATTAATAGCAAATCAGCGCTCGGCCGATGAGATTTCACCAATTCAATCCAATTAATCAGTAATCACAGAATTTGTCAAAACTGGTCATATTTCAGTCAACACTCGACAAAACTGGCCATATTTCAGTCAACACTCGACAAAACTGGCCAAATTTCGATCAAAATCAGTAAAATTGGGTCAAAATTGAAAATTTATGTACAACTTTTATCTGTGTGTATTTGAAAATTTACATATAAAATTTCAATCCAATTAATCCCTAGTCAGTACCGCACCACTCGACTAGCCCCTTGTGAGTTCTACAACACTGCACACAATGGATAAGACATTGCATAAAGTAACCTTTCAAAACTGAATCTGCAATAAGGTTTTCAACATTTGTGAACCAAAGCGAATAATAATGGAATCCCATCATTGCATTATTTCAAATTCCTAATAAACTTAATAATCTAAACAGTTCTAAAGTTATTTCAGTATCCGGAAACTTAGCAAACTTCAACTTACACAACAAACTTATTAACTAGTGCAATACATCACAACTCATCCAAGCATGCATATTTATGTTTATACTTATATATAACTAACTAGTTATGCATATATTAAAATTTAAATGAACATAAACGAACGTCCATGAACATAAATAAACGAGCAAAACACGTGTTCATGTTCGTTCATTTATTAAATAAACAAGCATAAACGAAATTCCTGCTGAACGTTCACAAAGCCTAAAACCGACACTAAAAATATCCAAACCACCTGTAACACAAACGGTCCAGGAAGATCAACAAGGTGCATTTTATGCACATCACTCGGAAGCACACCACCACCACAACAATTCATATCGGCATCCAAAAACCTCTCGAAACACAGTTTCGCCTTCTTCGCATCATCGAAGGTTACAAATCCCGGAACGGCCGTCTCGAGACCACGTAAACACGCATCCAACCATTCACGTTTTAATCTCAACCCTAACTCTTCCAAAACCCTACCAATTGGACTCTGAGACGTTGAATTCGTGTAATGTTCGGAAGAGTTTACAACCGGCGGTGGTGAATTGAAGATGTGTTCCGTTGCGTCGGTGAATTCTTCTTCGTCGGAGAGTTCGATTTGGATGGAGTTAGGGTTAGAGGTTTGGAGATTAAGAGGTTGTGGTTCGTGTTGTTGTGGTGGTGGTTGGTGCGTGACGTCATCTCCTTCTTCTTCTTCGTCAGATGAAGACGAGACTATACGTAGCAGACGTCTTCTAGAGGACATTGTTGTAGTCTACAATGGTGTGTTTCTTTTCCCTCCAGTTTTTCTGGCATTTTGAAATGCCACCCGGACTGATTACCCGAAAACACATACCCATTTACCTGAACCATACCCAAATTATATACCCAGAAATTTCTTTGTATTGCATAGGTTGTGAAGCATATATTATTTATTTATTGTCACTCTTCTATATATGAAATGTGCATTATATTTAAATTTGTAATAACTGTTGTATGTATAAAAGTTATAAAATAATTATAATGATTAAAATAATCTACTTGAAAGTCCCAACGGGTATACCCGATACCCGACGGGTAATGGAACCGGGTATGGGACACGTTTTACAAACGAGTATGGACATAGGATTACTAATACCCAGCCCAAACCCGACCCGTTGCCATCCCTAGGTATAAGGTGGGGCGTGAACAATAGGAGTCGGGTCTGAGTAATCTCGGCTCGTTTATTATTTATTAACTCATTTATATATGTTTTTTTATTATGTTATACATTTTGAGGAAAATCATAAACAAATTTAAGCTCGGCTCAAGCTTGTGTAGTATCTTGAACTGGCCAAAGTTTGGGCAAGTTTGGTTGTGTAGTATCTTGAACTGGCCAAAGTTTGGGCAAGTTTGGTTGTGTAGTTTACAAATTAATAATTAGAGCTCCAAAAGAGGTAATCATTAGAGATACATAGGGTTCGTTAAGGATTGAAAGCGTAAATGAGCTTCTCATACAATGCTCGATGATAGAGATCGATTCGAGATGATCAATCTCCCGATAAATCCGTATAGTGGGTTAGGCTTCAAGAACAAAAGAGAAGAAGAGAAACCGATTTGAGACAAATTTTATGATTATTTTCTTATTCTTTTTCTTAAACCGGTTTTGTACACCTGTAGTAGTGGTGATGGCAGCAAGAGAAGTGACTAGTGGAGTATATAGCCGAGTTTGATTCGCATAGCTTAAGTATTAGTCAAGTCAAAACCATATATAACAAATTGTGTTTGCATACTAGAGAACAGACTAGTCAATTTTCAATTTATTTTATTTTATTATTATTGTTTTGCTGTTTTACATTTGAGAAAGCATTTAATCATCCAGATAACACAATAGGGTACTGAATATATCAAGTCACTTGGGTTTTCAAAATCATGGGTTCTTATAAGTTATAAAAGTCACCAAAGTTTATAAATACTTAAGATTGATGTTTATATTCATGGTGAAAACCGTTGCAAACGGAAGCATGCAAATGGCTCAAAAGCTTCGACAATCAGACGTCCCCTAGACCAGAACGGTTCAAAGAGCATACCGTTCTTACATAGAATTAATCAACAAAACAAACTACTTATAACTGTAGAAGCTTTAAAAAGCAGTCTAGTTTACTCGTTACATTTAGAGCTATAAGGTCCAAGTCGTCTCCATGCTTTAACACTGATCCGATACATGAAGCAACACGATGGTACTCTTCTATTAGTAGAAACTGCAGAATATTAAAGGTTTGTTAACACTGAAACACACATAGCATTAAAGATTTGAAGTTGTACTGTGAGAAACAGTGTTGGTTAACAGTGGTTAAACATGGATATCATTATCGGGCCACGCAGCACGAGTAGCTAAATATTAACTTAAACAATCAAAATAACTTACATATATAGTACTGATTGTCCTTTTGTAGTTTCTGAAAACTGACTCATTCAGAGTTGATTAAACACATCCCACCAAGGCGGTTTATTGACTTCAGCAACGAATCTTTGCCATGCTGCCTCCAGCTCCTCAACCGAACCTCCTAAAACTTGAAAACCTTCTGGAGCCAGCATCATGATCCCAACGCTTACATTAACATTGGAAACAGCAACCTAAAACGGAAATATTAATCACAAATTCACAATTAACTTATTTTAAAAACATGTCTTGCAAAGTTTATAATACAGAACCTTGAGTCCAGCAGGAGAAAAAACTTTTAGATCTTTAATAGGTTGAAATTCCAAGCCAACAACCCTTTGAACACCATCAGTCATAGACAGCTTTAGGCATCTATCGAAGCCGGGACTTGCCTCCTTGTAACGGTCTTGACAAGGTTGACTAACGTTTTCTATCTCATCAACCTGCAAAAATGCATTTGTTAGTTTAAAGTGTAATTGTTGAACTCCATAAGGTGTGCAAACGAGCTGAGCTTTTTCGGGGTCAAGATGAGCCCGACCTCAAATAAAGTGTTATCGAGCTCGAGCCTTGTGTATATTTAAGTTTTACCTCCTTTGGACTTCTATGTATTAATTTCACACTGCTCAGCCGAGCTTTGGCTCGTTTAAGGTACCACAAGAGCTCGAGAAGAGCTTAGCCTCGCATATAAATTAATTAACAAATAACAAACAACCCGATCCCAAGCTTTAAAAAACAACTTGGGTCAATAAAAAACCTCAAAACGAGCCAAGTTTTTTCGAGCTCGAGACGAGCCCAAGCCTCAAATAAAGCTCGTTTAATTATCGAGCATTTGAGCCCGAACTAGAGCCATGTGTATCTTTAAATTCTACCTCTTTTATTTTAGACTTCTATGTATTAATTTCACACCGCACAGCCAAGCTTTCACTCATTTAACATACCACACGAGCTTGACCCAAGCTTAGCCTCATTTAAGGTTTTCTCAAAAAATATATAAAATAACTCAGAACGTGTATAAATTAACTAATAAATAATAAACGACCTAATCCCAAGCTTAAAAGACAACTCTGGTCGATAAGAAGCTCAAACGAGCGCCTTGTCGAGATCGAGATGAGCCTGAGCCTCAAGTAAAGCTCGTTTAGTTGTCAAGCCCGAACCCGAGGTCCCGAGCCTTGTGTATCTTTAAGTTCTACCTCTTTTGGACTTCTATATATTAATTTCACACCGCACAACCAATCTTTCGCTCGTTTAAAGCACTACATGAGCTTGAGCCCAGCTTCGCCTCTTTTAACGTTTTCTCAAAGTATATTAAAATAGTTCCAAACGTATATAAATTAACTAATAAATTTTAAACGAGTTTAAAAAACAACTTGGGTCGATAAAAAAGCTCAAAACGAGCCGAGCTTTTTGGGGCTCGAAACGAGTCCGAACTCAAACCTTGTGTATCTTTAAGTTCTACCTATTTTGGAGTTCTATATATTAATTTCACACCACACACCCGATGTTTCACTCGTTTAGGGTTCTACACGAGCTTGAGCCCAGCTTCGCCACTTTTAACGTTTTTCTCAAAATATATAAAAATAACACAAAACGTATATAAATTAACTAATAAATAATAAACAACCTGATCCAGGTCGATAAAAAGCTCAAAAGGAGCCGAGCTTTTTCGAGCTCGAGACGAGCCCAGTCCAATTAAAGTCCGTTTGGTTATCGAGCCCGAACTCATGCCTTGTGTATCTTTAAGTTCTACCTCTTTTGGAGTTCTATATATTAACTTCACACCGCCCAGCCAATCTTTCACTTGTTTAAGGTACTACATAAGCTCGACCCAAGCCTAGGCTCGTTTAAGGTTTTTCACCAAGTATACAAAAATAATTCAAAATGTATATAAATTAATTAATAAATAACAAAGGACCTGATCCCAAGCTTGAAAAAACAACTCGCGTCGATAAAAACCTCAAAACGAGCCGAGCTTTTTCGAACTCAAGACGAGCCTCAAATAAAGCTCGTTTAGTTATTGAGCCCAAACTCAAACCTTGTGTGTCTTTAAGTTCTACCTATTTTGGACTTCTATATATTTATTTCACACCGCACATCCAAACTTTCACTCATTTACGGTTTTTCTCAAAATATATAAAAATAACTCAAAACATATATAAATTAATCAATAAACAATAAACGAGCTAATCCCGAGCTTGAATAAACAACTCACGAGCTGAACTCGAGCTTTTACAAGTACACAAAAATACCTGTAACACAAACGGTCCAATCAGATCAACAGAATTCAACTGATCCACATTACTCGGAAGCACCCCTGCACCGCAACAATTCATATCGGAATCCAAAAACTTCTCGAAGCATAGTTTCGCCTTTTTCGCATCATCAAACGTTAAAAATCCAGAAACTGATGTCTCTAGGCCACGTAGGCAAGAATCCAACCATTCAGTCTTCAGTTTCAACCCTAACTCATCTTCCAGAATCCTACTAATAGTACTTGTTGTGGAATAATATTCCGTCTGATGTTCGGTGGTTTGTTCCGTTAGGGTTAGAGTTAGTTAGGGTTTGTGGTTGCATATCGTTGGGTGAACGTAAACACACTGGTTCGACAATGGCGTCTTTTGTTCCCGCCATTTTTTTTTGACGTAATGTTTTGAAATCAAACGGTGGATTGTAGAAGAGATAAAAAGTTAGGTGAAGATATTTTACAGTTAAGAGTAGAATAGAGAAAGATATCTTTTTGTCGGTTTGTGTTTCTAGCTATGGGCAAACTGGGTATTTTTAGAAACCGGAACTAAATAGGAACCAGTTTCGATTTTTTAGTATGATTAACAAAAGTTAAAAGCGGGCCGGGTAAGAACTGGTTTCGGGTATAGTCGGGTATTTGATCGGGTTTTAGGATTTTTTTCGGGTTTCAGGTAGACGTCCGGGGAGAGACACAATATCAGGTCGTACCCGCGGATCAAATACTGGTAGGAGTCGGTTCTGGGCCGGGTTCGGAAGCGGGTGTGTTGTGCACTTCTAGGTGTGTAAGGAACCAAGAAAACGATACGAACATAAAAAAATTGAAACTAGTTTCAAGTATGGTTAGCAAAAGTTAATATCGGGTTGGGTAGGAATCAATTTCAAGTATAGTCGGGTATGTGACTGGGTTTTGGGATTTTTCAGGTTTAGGGTAGACGTCTAGGGAGAAACACAATATCAGGTCGTATATGCGGATCAGGTACGTGCAAAAATCGGGTCCGGGACCGGGTATTTTGTGCAGGTGAGTAAGAAACGGAAAAAACGACTCGAACATGAAAAATCTAATCAAAACAAAAACTGATAGTTTGGGTTTATGATATTGTAAAATTGAAGTTTATGTTCGGTTTTGGTTTTGCATGTAATCAAAACCGAGAAAAACTAACTGAATTTCTAGATTTTTATTTATATTTTGTTTTAAGTCATTTATAAGAATTTAATAGATATGACATATGTAACTCAAATATTTATTTTGTAAAATGTATAATAACTAGTGATTTAACCGGCGCGGTGCGCCGGGGCAAGTTGGTAAAACCTTGGCGGTGCTAAAACTAAAGTGCTGTCGGTGCTAAGCGTTGAGGTGGTAAGTCGACACGATTTCGATCGGTTTTGGTTACGTGTGTTAGTGTACCGTAAATAAAACAAAAACAAAATATAAAAATTGAGTAGACCAATGGGGTGGTGTTAGTAGGTAAAACTCGAGCGTTGGTAAAACCCGACTTTGTCTATCTCGGGCGTTGAGGCATTGAGCTACGCAAATTCGATCGGTTTTTATCACGTTCTTTATGGTACAAGAACTGAAACAAAAACAAAATTTGACATTCAGTCGGTTTCGTTGTATTTGTTCGGTATTGGACCTAATATATAATGCGATAAGTCTACTCGAATTCAGTCAGTTTCCGTCATGTCCGTTATGCTACCGAAACTAAAATAAAACAAAAACAAACGTTACTGCATATTTTACAAGTCATCAACGAACTCTTAAGAAAGAGTTGGCAGGCATGGCCCAACACTAAAGATCCAATATAAAAAAAGTAAAACAAAAATACTATACTCCTTGATCGGACCTGCGCAAGGATAGCAATTAACAACACACCACCACCACCAGAATAACCACCCCACCATGACCAAAGTTATGACTTGATGCCACAAACATGTAATATATACTTATTAGATAATTAGTTAGTTTATAATTAACAAAATTATGTATAATTTAATTCATTAAAATCAGACAACATTGTTTTTTCGTCCTAAAATTTTCAAGCTCATTTAGTAAAACCAAATCAAACCGAAACCAAAATGAAAACTGAAAAAATCGAAATTGAAAGCTTTCAAAATCAAAAAATCCAAAAATGAAAATTAATTTTACTATGCAAAGGCATCTAACTGAAACTAATTTTAAACATAAAATATTATTAAAATCAAACTTGAAAACGAATTGTATTAATCTGGTAACTAAACCGACTTTTGATTAGCAATGAAAGTTAACTATCAACATAAAAAATAATATTAAGATCAAACTTTAAAAGAACTGAATTTGCAAACATAAAATAATTGCTTTGTACATATGTGAAAGCTTAAGAGATATATTTTGTTAATGTTCATGAATATTGTTTTGTGTGAGACAAATGTTACTTGTGTGTATATTATATATATATATATGATGTCCATTGTCACACTCGTAAGCTTGAACTTGGCAGCTTCAAGCTTATGAGTTTGGCAAACACTGTATGAAGTTTCGCTTTACCAAGAACGCGTATTTTAAATCTTTCAAAACAACACATCAACCACTTAAACGCCACAATTGACAATTATTTATTTCCAACTAGAGTCGCATAAAATATAATCCCCAACAACACATGATTAAAATTAGCTAACTAATCTTAGCCCTGTTCAAATATCAATTACAAATGCTACATTTTCTTACAAATCAGATAGTTAAAAAAGACTAATAAACAACTAATCTAAACTTGATAACGACGATTTAGAGTATAATCTGCTCTTGAGGCTTCACCATCGTCTTTTCCTTATCCCTCCGTCTATCAATCACCTTCTGAACAGCGTCCATTCGCTCGGTTAGCAGTGACTCTTCAATTTCCATCATCTGATTATACTCTTTTTCCATCAACCCCTCCGCCTCATTCAATAACCCCATTTTATATTCCAATTTCTTCAACTATTTAATACAAAATCAACGCCCGTTTCATTAAACAAACAAACAAAAAGACTACAAGATAATATTCTTATTCTTATTATATTGTAAAACAAAGCTCACCTGTGCATTTATTACAGACGACACAAGGTTTTCAATTTCTCTTTCTTCTTGCACTGCTAATAATTTGGCGTGTGCAGCTGCAGCTCCAAGAGCCGTTGCACTTGTTGCTCGCATTCGTAAAGGTAACGGAATTAAACCCTTTTCTGCCAAAATAATAATCAAAACTTACTGTTAATACCTCGTGTACAAAAGTAATAACACATGAGTAATTGAGTATCTTCTGATAATAACTGCCAATACCTGACTCGATCGACCTTGCATCCATATCTAACTCATTGCCTTGAACATTCCTGAAAAAATAAAGAAAAGTAATTCATAAATTCTGATAAAACCAGAAAGTAAAATGATCAATAAATAGATAAATAACCTCTCGGACGCGTTTCCATTTTCTTCACTATCGAATATTTCCTTTGGAATTTCATTTTCGTCGCAAAGAGCTGTGATAGCAGCCTCGGCTGCAGAGGCGGTGACATGTGGACCAACCACAGCAGTGATATGAGCAACCTAAAAATATAAAAAAAATATACACCCTTTTAATGAATAATTGTTAAATTCACCAAATTTAAAAAACACAAAGACGGATACCTGCTGCATTAATGAACTACCGACATCAGGAAGATGTTTCTGATTCTTAACCTCACAAACTTGACCATCTTTTTCCTTCATTTCTTCACTCAAAGGTAAAGACGGTGGTACTTGCTCCTCTTCTTTATTTATTTCCATTTTTGAGTTGCTGGAATCTGAAACCGGTGCAAGACATATTCTCTTTGAAGGGGGCTCTTCGATATCAGCATCACCGTTCTCTTGACTTTTGTTTTCAACTTCGACATGTTGACTCTTGTTTTGAACTTCAACATGTTGATTTTCGTTTTCAACTTCAATATGTTGAGCTTTGTTTTCAGCTTCAACATGTTGACTTCCAATATCTTTAATCTCTTGTAGTCCTTGTTTCCCGTTGTTTGTATGTTTATTATTTGTGGGCCCCAACATAAGGTGCCCGAAAGGTAACTGTAGAAGCTTTGAAATACAATCTTGTTTACTCTTTGTTTGCACATTTTGAGCTACAAGGTCCCAATCATCGCCGTGCTTTAACACAGATTCTAGAAGAAGTAACGTTTCTGATTCACTCCAAGAAGCAGCAAGCGTCCCGTTCTCTGGAGTGTGGTCGACAAATTTGTAATCATCAACAGAATTGTTGGTTCCATAAGATCCCTCTTTGAAGCATTTGGTACAGATGATTGAAGACCCGGTCTGATACGGTAAAATCAAATGGAATAGGGGTTATAATGTATGGTAGTCAAATACTCAAATATGATGTTTTTTGAATCAAATATGGTAGAAAATCATGGATCATAAGTGGATTTATAAACTTATACAACATTAAAACTGCAACTACAGGTAGGCCTGTAAACAAACCAAGTGAACACTGTTCGTTGAACTTTCTTTGGCCAAACACAAACAATCAAACAAACGGATCCTGTTCAAGTTCGCTCGTTAAGAAAAAAGAGCATGCCGATGTGCATTTATGTTCATTCATTAAAAATTTAAACTAACAAATCGCAAACACAAATGAACACAAACGAACGACATAATCGAACACGGACATACACAAACAAAAATGAGCAGGCATAAACACGCAAACAAACTTTATTGAACATAAACGGGAGACAAGCGTCTGCGATTTTGAAATATGTGGTTTGTTGTTTAGCATATTGCATGTTTATTAGTTTCAAAAAATTATAAACTTACATAGTTAATGGGTTAAACATGAACGTTCATTTAAATAACATTGTTCATGTTCCTTCCTTTATTATAAAACAAACTTTCTGCCAAACTGTTCACTGAACGTTCAGTTCGTTTATAGATTTAAATGTTAAACATCTTAAGGCAAAACTAAAAGGCTGTAATTAATCAATCAATCAGCAATATATGAATAAAAATATACCTTCAAACACTCGTAATAACCCGACTCGCATCGTCCCTTACACTTCCCACAAACCAACTCAACCAACTCTTGAAACACATCCGAATGTGACGCCAACGGTGGCATCTTAACCTCCCCCTCCACCACACCACACCCATTCCCAGACCCCACACCAACCGAAACCGGCTTCAACGAATTCGGCACCGCCACAACCCGAACTCCATTCGGCGGCCCTTCCTCCACCTTAACCAAATCCTCATCATCCCCATCCCTATCCCCATCACCATCGCCGTCAATCGCCTTCTCCGACAACCCATAATTAATCAACCCCCAATTCTCTAACAACCTAAACACCTTCAACAAATAATTAACATCTCCAACCAACGACTTCCGAACCTCGGACAACGTTAACCTTCTAGACGGATCTTCTCTAAACTTCGAGATAATGAAATCTCGATACTCCTTGTAAACCCTAGGGTTTCGGGTAATCGAAGTACCGTTAAAAAACTCTGGCAGTGAGGTTTTCTCGATCTGGTGAATATAATCCCATGAAAACCAATCTAAACAATAAACATAGAGGCAAAGTTAGCGTACAAACTAAAAAACTGTACTAAACATGCGAATCAAATAGTGTAATTAGGGGTCGCTTCATGTACAAAATAATCTAACCATGAGAACGTTGGAAACAATACCACCTACAATACCAATTTACATAAGCAATATTTTATAATAACAAAGAAAAAAACCTAATAGTAACAACAAAAGAATCAGAATCTAACCAGTTAATACGGAAAAATATCGGATATCGGTCGATGACCGGTATTTGAGAAATCGGTTATCGCGGTGGGATATCGTTAATTTTAATATCATGCTGAATTTATACATATAACAGTTTGACACTAACAATTCGGTATACTCTCCTACCATTAACAAATTATCCTTTTGCAACTTGCAAAACACTAACAATTGTAGCAATTAGAAACCTATTAAGACTCAAAATACTAACACTAAACATTTAAACACTAAAACTTGAAAATTAGCATATCGTTGATATTATTGGTACCGATATATTCTGACAGATATTTCACATTGACAGCATAGATCAGAATCAACAACAAAATATTAACAGCAGATACTAACAAAAGAAAACCTAATTATAATAATAACAAAATGTAAATCAACAAATACTTATAATCGGAAACCAGCAAATCCGAACATAATAATAATAATAATAACAGCGAATTGGTTGTTCTCACTGTTATCATGATAAGAAGTATTTGTATTTGATGGTTGTATGTATAATTACACAAATTGATTCGCACGTGTAGGACGTTAATTGAATTTGAAATTGATACAAACCGTAAAAGAAAGAGAACACAATTGAGCTAGGGTTAGGGTTTGAGATAACGGCGGAGACTTACCGGAGGAGCTTGGGATGGTGTAGAGTTCGAATTGGATACGGTGATCTACGGCGGGAAGTGATGGTTTTAAAATAAATTGATGATGGCTTGAGCTGTTCTCCATTGAGATGGGTTTGATTCTGCAACGAGTCTTGGATATTAAAAATATTGAGTCAGCCGAGTCGTTTTAGTCACAACTCGCTCTTATTATGTGAAAGCCTTTGATAGCGAGTTATATGATGCCCATATCCTTTTTATTTGCCCCTTGTGTTTGTTACTGTATATTATTATTAGGTTTTATTTCTGCTTCCGTCATTTTGTTTTAGCGGTACGAGTAGGTGGCGTTAAATAGTTTGATCCTTAAACTGAATGTGTTTTTATCTTATCGTACTGTCGTGCATTCGGGCGTGTGTTCATGGGTGTTGGCCTTAGGTGAGGGTTTTCCCCGGATCGAACGGCGAATGTATCCCGATGTGGTGAATTTTCCATTTGAAGGATTCGTTGGTCTTTCAAAACGAAAAGATAAAATAAGCCCACTTGGGGTTTACGTCCCACCGTGTGTACACACTAGAGGTTCTGCTGTTGTGGTGGCACAGTGACTGTCAAGTGGCAGTTGACAGTATGGTTTCCCGGAGGGACGATCAAACCGAACTCTGAAGCCAGCGTGGGCCCCAGTGGCGAAGCTTGGGCATACACGTCGAGGGGGCCAGACTCAGTATGTATAAAAAAAACATAGACTAGAGGGGGGGCTCAAAATTTCGGTCGGAAACGGATGAATTTATACCATGTATAAAAATTTTCGGCTGAAAAAGGATAAATTTACACCGCCGAGTGAAAAAAAAAAGAGGTCGGGCTCAACATTTCGATCGAAAACGGGTAAATTTACACTATGTATAAAAATTTACGGGCAAAATGTGGATAAATTTACACTACCGAGCAAAAAAACGAGGGGGACGGGCTCAAAATTTCGGTCGAAAACGGGTATATTTACACCATGTATAAAAAATTTCGGCCGAAAAAGGATAACTTTACACTACCGAGCGAAAAATCGGAGGGGGGCGGGCCACCCTTGGCCCCAACTAAAGCTACGCCCCTGGTGGGCCCGGTTAAGACACCATGGTCAGAGTGGGGACAACAAGACTATCCAAATTAAAGAATGTTATTATTAACAACTATGCACAGTAAAATTAACACTTTTATCTAAGTAAGGTGTTGTGTAACAACTTATAACACTTGAAAGAATATTTCTATAGCTATACAAAGATACGGTCAAAACATGAAATTAACACAAACTTTAACCCAATGCCTATCTATTTTCTAGATTGTGATGCATATGTTTCCAGATGAATACTTTGAAGAAGAACATTGCTATGTTTTACGGCTTTTCTGCTCTGATGATGGCCATTTGCAAGAGACATTCTAAAATCTATACGCTTCGGTTCAAATTTTTCATCACTATGTTATTGTTTGAAATTTTAGAAAATTAAGGATTATCAAATTTGTATTCAGCCCTCAAAAGCCCATGAGATCAGTAGCCTTTTAGGTCACCAGCCCATTTGACCTACAGTCCATTATTCTTTTCCATTTAACTATAGATGCACAAATTGAGTTTTTCAAATACCCGGTTTCGAGTATGAAACTGGTTTAGTATGATCAGGTATTGGAAAGTCGGGTATTAATAATACCCGGCTTGGGTTCGGGTCCGGGTATTGTTTCTATAAACCATACCCTATACATCATGCTCGGGTCGGGTATAAAACCGGGTATTTGAATACCTTATTTCTGGATATTTTTCAGATACAGATTGGATTTTTAGAGAAATTTTATACATTTTTTCGGGTACAAATCGGGTATTTGAAAAAACCTGGTTTCGGGTATTGAAAAAACCCAGTTCTAGGTATGGAACCGGTTCCGGGTTTCGGGTATTACCTGGTACAAATCGGGTCCAGTTCGGGTACGGGTTTTGATACTGAAATGCATACCCTATCAGTACCCTACAGGTAGGTCGGTACATGTTCGGTATTAAAAACCCGGGTACAAAAAACGGTTCCGTGTTTTGTTTCAGGTCCGATTTCGAGTTCGGGTTTTTTTTCACCTCTACATTTCACTAGAGGTGAAAAAATTAAATCGGTTTGGGATATGAAACTGGTTTGCCCAAATGACCTTATTTGTTAGTATATGTAGTTATGAGTTATCAAATGTGTTAGTTTAGTCACACTACTCAAAAACCCTTTGATCATCTCCCAAATTCAAAAACTCTTTTTATATCAAACCGGTTTCACTTGATCCGGTTCCTATCCTTGAAAGCCGGTCTGGCCTATGACCGGTTTTGACTTCCAATGGCCAAATCGAAACTGGTTTAAAGGAAATCCAGATTCACGGGAAATCCGGTTTGTGTGCCTATACATTTATTCGTGAAACAAAACAATGCATATTAAATCTGGTACAAAAACTCTTAAGTTTATGATATTTGAACATATGTATTTTAATAGTTAACTTAACTTTTTCCCTCATCAACATCCATATATACAATTATTTCCAACAAATTTTTAGTGTTGTTGGCTAATTAGCCCATGTAAGTTAAAGCATACAGTCATTGTCACATAAATAGTTGACTTTAACAAATACAATAACAAAAATGCGGATACAAGTCCAACACCCAGACAAATACCCCCCCCCCCCGGATTCTTGAAGCATAATGTTGGGGCATTATGAAGCAGCCTATGTGGTACAAATAACGCCCCCTTAGTTAGCCTGCAACACGCAGTCTTAAACTAATTACCAGTCTGATCCAATGTTTTCAACTTAGTTATGTTACGAACACGTTTGGGTCAGTATATACTGCATAGAGTCGTCTTGGTCAAAACAAATTGTTTTAAGTTTTAAAAAAGTATAAATTTGGTTCGGGTGAGAACACGTACATTCTAGTCAAAATGAGTCAGTTAAAAAAGAGTCGTTTTTAAAAAGAAGTATCAAAACAAGTTCATCATCTATAATTTTTTATGCTAGCTAGTAGCGACACTTTTATGATTTTTATTATATGTCTTCAAAAAATAAAAATAAAACAATACTTGGGTGAGAAAGTTTATCAAGCAACCAAATCTAGAACGCCAACCCTCACCAACCCTACCATGGACTGCATGTTTGGAGGAGTAGACTACCCACCATCTCCAATATAATGCTATTAAAATAATCTTAATTTCCTATTTTGTCATGAAATATATATATTTTGTTTGGTTTAATAATAGCACTAGACTTTGTATTATGTAAGTTGAAATTATTGAAAACTTTGCCCAATTTAAGCAAATAAGAAATATTATCATAAAATAAAATCATATGAATTCTGAATGTTCATGGAAAACAATATAATAAAGCATTAAAGCATCATAGTTTTCATTGAAATACTCAACATGATATACAGTATTACTTTATAAGAACAATCATTTGTGATATCCAATATTTCATATTTTAAAGTTGACGATAATGAAAAAATTAAATGTTGCAATATTTTAAGTTTTCTCCACCTTATCTAATTACTACATTATTTAGGGTAAACTAATAATTAAAAGGAAAACTAGAAGATTGATCACAAGTCATTTTCAAAATTTATTGTTAACCAAAGTTTTGTGTTTGTTCATCTTCCCATCTTATATTTCAACACTATATAATATCCATGATTTCTTCTTGGTAAACATAACATTTTTAGTATTCCACTCTCAAGCTCTCAAAGGGAAGGCACCATTTGAGGTACACACTACTCATGTAACAAACATGTAGTGGTCATATTAGTATGATCATTTGCATGCTAAAACTCACACTTATTTTCACTTGTTCATACATTTAAGAACATTTGTTCTTTGTTAATATCTTTTGATGTTTTAATATGTGACAGGATTTTCAAAATCATCGAGTTTGCTATAATGGGAGGTGCGAAAACCCACAACGACAACCAAGGGGTCGAACTCATTGTCACAAGGACAGAAGAGCCCACACTTGTGCAACCCTATGAGAAAACCGAAAGGGGACTCTATTTCCTATCTAATCTGGACCAAAACATCGCGGTTATAGTACGCACCATTTACTGCTTCAAGTCAGAAGAGAAAGGAAACGAAACGGCTGCTGAAGTGATTAAAGACGCTTTGTCTAAGGTTCTTGTTCATTACTACCCCGCGGCTGGGAGGTTGACACTTAGCCCTGAGGGGAAGCTGATTGTCGATTGCACCAATGAAGGTGCGGTTTTTGTTGAGGCCGAGGCTAATTGTAATATCGAAGATATTGGTGATCATACAAAGCCTGATCCCGTCACTCTTGGCAAGTTGGTTTATGACATTCCCGGTGCAAAAAACATTCTTGAGATCCCTCCTCTCGTTGTTCAGGTCATCCCACTCTCTTTCTAACTCTCGCTGACTCGACATATTTGTTAAGTATTATGTAATAATATATTATGCAGTTCTCGCAGTTTTCTACTTATAGTTATTAAAAAGAACTTTATTTATATATATATATCATATATAGGTTACAAAATTCAAATGTGGAGGATTTGTGCTTGGACTAGGCATGAACCACAATCTGTTTGATGGAATTGCTGCCATGGAGTTCATCAACTCATGGAGTCGAATCGCGAGAGGATTACCCCTAAACAGCCCTCCATTCCTCGATCGGATGGTTCTCAAGGCTAGAAACCCTCCGCTAGTCGAATTTACTCACGAGGAATTCACTGAGATCGAAGACATCTCAAACACCGCCGATCTCTACAAAGAAGAACTAGCCTATCGCTCGTTCTGCTTCTCTCCAAACGATCTCAAAAACTTAAAAATCAAAGCCACCAAAGACGGTGAAATGCCGACATGCACAACATTCGAAGCACTATCTGCTTTTGTCTGGAAAGCCAGAACTGAATCGTTGAAAATGAAACCAGAACAGAAGACTAAGCTTCTATTCGCGGTAGACGGACGGTACAAATTCGAACCGCCATTGCCAGAATATTATTCTGGCAACGGCATTGTGCTGACCAACGCTATATGCACAGTTGGAGATCAAATCAACAACCCGTTATCCTTCACCGTGAAATTAGTTCACGACGCAGTTAAAATGATTACCGACAATTACATGAGATCGGCTATTGATTATTTTGAAGTGACACGAGCTAGGCCTTCACTCGCGTCTACTTTACTGATTACTACGTGGTCAAAGTTGTCGTTTCACGCTAACGATTTCGGTTGGGGCGAGCCACTTATGTCGGGTCCGGTTGCATTACCCGAGAAGGAAGTGATTTTGTTCTTGTCTCATGGAGAGGAGAGGAAGAGTGTGAATGTGTTGCTTGGATTGCCTACTTCTGCTATGAAAATATTTGAAGAACTCATGAAGGATGTGTAAATCAACTAATTCATCATGAAGTTTGTGTTTGTTATTATGCTTGCTATTTCATTATATTTTTATGCTTGTTGTATCGGAATTTATTTGAATTATGATATATATTGGAAGCTAAATCATACTGAACATGTATTAAATATGTGGGAAACAAGACTTTATAATTATTGTTATAAGTTACATAACATATTGTAGAAACATGAAATGAATCTGACCTGATCCATGACGATGTTCCCGGGTCTTCGGGATGAACGAACTACGTCTTGATCTTCTTATCCGGTTAGCTTGAGATCTGCAATGCTTTTTGGGGGTGTGGAGGTGACTGCTAAGAAATCTCGAGGATCTCTTGTTTACAGACACAAAAATGGTTATGGTGGTGGCTCTTACTGAGAATGACCAACCCTTAATAAGGAGGTGGAGACCTCCTTATATAGGGAGCCTCATGGCCACCATCATGGTACCCTAATGGGCCTAGCCCAGCTAAGGTTACCTCCACAAAACCCCCTCAGCCCAATAACATTGTATTAGTCCATATAATAAAATAAGCCAAACATAATAAATTTAGGGTCGTAAAACCGGGTTTAGTACCATACCCCTACAAGCCCCCCAAGTCCAGTGTTGCTCCTAGGCGTGCAAGCGTTTAGGTGGAGCGCTGGACTTCGTAAGGTGTGTTAGGATATGAGGCGGCTTTTTCCCTTTTCTTCGGCCTTGTCTTTATTGTCTTTGAGTTTTGAGAGGTTTTCTCCATGATGGTGACATGTTGTGATCCTTATGATAATAATGGTGCACTGGCATGAATAAGATATAGCACGCATCATAACAATAGTGGCGCGGGGCCTGATAAAAGATAGAGCGCGTATCTCGATAATAATGTAATGCAATTTGCGCGCGAGGTAGCTTACGAGCTATAAAAATAATGAAGCTTGCGCGCGAGGCGACTTACGAGCTATAAAAATAATGAAGCTTGCGCGCGAGGCGACTTACGAGCTATAAAATAATGAAGCTTGCGCGCGAGGCGACTTACGAGCTATAAAATAATGAAGTATGTGCGAGTTGCGGCTTATGAGCTATAATATGATGATAATGACTGGCCCACAAGGGCCTCTTCTACGCAGGATGACTATCCCAACTTGTTTTCAAAATAATAATGGAGGCACAAACGGCCAGATAATAATAATAATGTCATAGGTGCTTGTGCGACTCGTAGCCGAACCTGCAAAAACATATAAACTAAAAGTGGATGTATTACAAGGTTCCCATCCTCGGGCAAATTATGAGGTGTGCCCAACCTACGTTGGCGCGTGGCCGTTTGGGATATTATTAGGCTCCCGACCATTATGTTTGGCGCGTGGCCATGTGGGATATCATTAGGCTCCAGACCTTTATGTTTGGCGCGTGGCCATGTGGGATATTATTAGGCTCCCGACCTTTAAGTTTGGCGCGTGGCCATGTGGGATATTATTAGGCTCCCGACCTTTAAGTTTGGCGCGTGGCCATGTGGGATATTATTAGGCTCCCGACCTTTAAGTTTGGCGCGTAGCCGTATGGGTTTATAAGGATTCCCAACCTTTAAATATGGCGTGTAGCCGTATGGGTTTATGAGGATTCCCAACCCTTTAGTTTGGCGTGTGGCCTATGGGTTTATGAGGATTCCCAACCTTTAAGTTTGGCGCGTAGCCGTATGGGTTTATAAGGATTCCCAACCTTTAAATATGGCGTGTAGCCGTATGGGTTTATGAGGATTCCCAACCTTTTAGTTTGGCGCGTGGCCTATGGGTTTATGAGGATTCCCAACCTTTAAGTTTGGCGCGTGGCCTATGGGTTTATGAGGATTCCCAACCTTTAAGTTTGGCGCGTGGCCTATGGGTTTATAGGTGACCTGCGGCGTTCGTAATGATCCGCAATGATCGGTGTTCGTCTAACGGAGCGTTGATCTGCGGTGCGCGCATGCATGGAGGCGGAGTGGTGATCCAAGGTCGCGTATGCATGGCGGCTGAAAGTTGAGCGCGCATGCATGGCGGAGAGTTGAGCGCGCATGCATGGCGGCGAGTTGTGCACAAGCATGGTAGAGGGTTGCGTGCACATGCATGGCGTTGGAGTCTTCTACATAAAACCAAAAGCATGGAATCGTCTTTCGAACTCACATGGTGGTTTCCGCGGGCGCGCATGCATGGATGCGGAGTGAGGATCCGCGGGCGCGCGTGCATGGCGGCGGAATGGTGATCCAAGGTCGCATATGCATAGCGGCGGAGTGGTGATCCGCGGGCGCGCATGCATAGCGGCGAAGTCTTGATCCACGGCAGTGTGCATGCATGGCGGCGGAGAGAGGACCCGCTGGCGCGCATGCATGGTGACGCGCATGCGACGTGGCTTGTATTCCACTCTGCTATAGTGGCGCTGTTGCGTTACAATGGCGCTGTTGGTATGCTAGTGTGTATGTGATCCGCGGTGGCGGGTGTTAATCCGTCGTGCCTGTTTTTGTCCACCTACGCGTATGAGAAAGCGGTTGACACGCCGTGAACGGATTACAAATGACAAGCATGGTGGTCTTCGTGATGGCGGCCTTCATGTCCTCCCATTTGAACAGTGATGCGGATGCAAGAATCCAAATTTTTGGAGGCGCCCATCCATAATGACACGGTGTTGTTCCGCGACGGCGCCCACGCGTGTGGCGCAGTGTTCTTTTGTGACGTGATTGCGTAGTGGTGATCCGCAAGTATGATGGCGGTGTGTTGTTTTGCTGAGTTGTCCACCCTTCATTGGCAGCTGTCAACATCAGCACATTCTTTATTCCTTAAAAGATACCTTCTGGAAGGTTGTCTGATGAGTACAATCATGGTTGTCCTTATCCTGATTTGGATAAGGACGGGGTTGGTTGTGTGCGTATGTGATATGCGCCACGCGCAGATGTTTCATGCGCAGATGTGATATGCGTGAGCATATGTGATGCGTGAGCATATGCGATATGCGTGAGCATATGTCATCTGCGCCACGCACAGATGTGATATGCGTGAGCATATGTGATGCGTGAGCATATGTGATATGCGCCACGCGCAGATGTGATATGCGTGAGCATATGTGATGCGTGAGCATATGTGATGCGTGAGCATACGTGACATGCGCCACGCGCAGATGTTTCATGCGCTTGCGCATAGGTTTTGGCTTTATGTCTTCATGACATCCTGATTTCAAGCCTCTTGTCTATGTCTTGTGGGTTGATCCGCCCCGCTCGATGTTAAGGCGGGTGCGTACCCCTTCATATTTCATATTCATTAGCCCCCCCAGTCTAATGTGTGTCTTGTCTCGCGCGAGCGAGGTAAGATAGATATTAGACTTAATAGTTTGTTTTTTCAATAGGGCTTGTTTTTTTTTCTTTTTCTTTTCTTGTACGCGCGTTGCGCGAAATTCCATCCATTTGGTTAAAAGGAATCGTCAATGCACGTGGTTGGTTGGTGTTGACATGCATGGCGGCGGAGTCTTCTGCGCAAAACCAAGGAACGGAGTCGTCCTCCGACCCGCATAGTGGTTTCCGCGGGCGCGCATGCATGGCGAAGGGTTGCGCACATGCATGGCGGAGAGTTGAGCGCGCATGCATGGCGGAGAGTTGAGCGCGCATGCATGGCGGGGAGTTGAGCGCGCATGCATGGCGGAGAGTTGCGCACATGCATGGCGGGGAGTTGAGCGCGCAAGCGACCCGCTGCGGCGGAGAGTAATCGCCGGGAGCGCGCATGCGACCCGCTGCGGCGGAGAGTAATCGCCGGGAGCGCGTATGCGACCCGCTGCGGCTGAGAGTAATCGCCGGGAGCGCGCATGCAGAATCTGAAGCTGACCCCCAAGGCTTTGATTGCGCCTCGCGGGAACTTTGCTCACGGCTCGCGCAAGCTTATCTTTGTGGAAGCTGAAGTTGACCCTCAAGGCTTTGATAACGCCTTGCGGGGAGCTTTGCTTGCTGAAGCTGTTTATGAAGATGCTCCAAAGATATATTTATAGATTTAGTGATTTTGAATATCCACATCAGGTAGGTTTTATGTAAAAACCAACAGATCTGAGAGGATTTATAGATCTATGAATATGAAATGTGACTATTGCTCAAACGAACCCAGATCTGAATAAACCATAACTAGATCTGGTATATTTCACTTAGAAAAACACAGATCTAAGGGTTTTCCCCAAAGTTTGGTGGTATTTCTCCTTGTATATTTCCGGATCTAGAAATATTTTTAGATCTGCGGATTTTTGGACTTCCATAGAACAGATCTGAAAGAAGAAATCGTAGATCTAGAGTATTTGATGAACAGATCGGAGGACCGAGACGAAAAAACGAAGTGTGGTTCGTTGCCGTCCCACGGATGGCGCCAATGTAGAACATGAAATGAATCTGACCTGATCCATGACGATGTTCCCGGGTCTTCGGGATGAACGAACCACGTCTTGATCTTCTTATCCGGTTAGCTTGAGATCTGCAATGCTTTTTGGGGGTGTGGAGGTGACTGCTAAGAAATCTCGAGGATCTCTTGTTTACAGACACAAAAATGGTTATGGTGGTGGCTCTTACTGAGAATGATCAACCCTTAATAAGGAGGTGGAGACCTCCTTATATAGGGAGCCTCATGGCCACCATCATGGTACCCTAATGGGCCTAGCCCAGCTAGGGTTACCTCCACAAAACCCCCTCAGCCCAATAACATTGTACTAGTTCATATAATAAAATAAGCCAAACATAATAAATTTAGGGTCGTAAAACTGGGTTTAGTACCATACCCCTACACATATATATTGGCATTGCTACAACAAACATAGGTGATAACATTAGAGGGACTGAATACACATCCATGTATCCATGATATAAGTGATAACATTAGAGGGACTGTATCAACATTTCGTACACCCTATGCTACTTTAATAAATGTTAGCACTTATATCATGCCACCAATGTTGCATTCGTATAAGTTAATGATGCATGCACAATCAACAATGCGTTATTTGTTCCAAGTATTAGGCCGTGTGTTGTGGAATAACTAGCAAGAGCCCGTTATCGTGCCACGTCACCGACATGTCAATAACAATGTTTAACTTAACTAGCGCGTTGTGGGTTAATTATGTTCATCTAGTATATAAAATAAAAGAACAAAAAAACATGTAAATAAATGTGTGTGTTTAATGATTGGTGTGTTTGAGTGAACTCCGTCTACCAAGAGGGGATGCACCGTTGTTGACATAGCTCTAGAGTGCAAAAAAATGGCTAGGCGCTATCATGATTAGTTGAGTGTTGTGGTTTAACGGCGCCATGAAAGGGTGACTAGGACCATAGCGCCTAAATCATTTCTCCACAACGGAGAGTATTATCATCAATTCATTGACACAATGGAACTAGCTTGGACCTAAAAGTGTGAATCACACCATACTTTGTGGCACACCTTTTAAACACTTCAATTTACATGTCATTAAAGTCATGTCTAATTGTCGGTGTCTTGTCATGAAAACATTGACACAAAATGGTTTTTATTTTTAACTAGTAAATTACCCACCCCGCGCGTTGCGCCTGGACAGGTTAGATATGCTTATATACTTGTCACGTTACTCTAAATCTTAAGACGCAAGCGTTAAAACAAATAAGATATTTAAAACGATGTTTATTTGGCCGTTAAAACCTGAAAGTTGGTAAACCCGAGCATTGTCGGTACCCGACGTTGTGGCGGTGAGTCGATACGAATTTGGTCAGTTTTAGTTTCATTTGTTACGGTACAGTATAAACAATGTTGGCAAAATTTAAGCGTTAACACCCCCCCCCCCCCACACACACACAACAAAAAAAAAGTTCGTCAAATTAACAAATAAAAAAATAAAATATCTAAAATGCTGTTTATTCGGTTGATAAGACCCGGGGTTTGTAAAACTTGAGCGTTGTCGGTCCCGAAGATACGCCGGTGAGTCGACATTAATTTGGTCGGTTTCGGTTACGTTCTTTATGGTCGTTGAACTAAAACAAAACTGTCCGTAAATCACACACGTTGTCTGTTTCGAACGTTGTAGTGGTGAGTCAGGCGCCGTCAAACGGACCAATTATAGTCCAGTGGCGCCAAACTCTTCTTTTATTATATATAATGATTTTTTCCAAAACTCCAAAGCCCATGATAGCCAACCATCCTACTAGGGAACGTATTGTCGAAGGGAAACCACTTGATTCCTGATTGCTAAACATTCAAATACCAAAAAGACTAAACATTTAAATACGAAACCCATTATTTTATTACATATACATAGTATGATAGTAACACTAGTTTCTAAAGTAAGGAAAAAAAAACTTTTAACCTATTTTTTCAATGTCTTTGAATAAAATGATAATCAAATTAGACAACATTTATTAATGACACTTTTATATAGTATAAAATAATTTTAAACATGTTGTAATAGTCACCCGGACCCTATGATCAATTTAATCAGCAGTGCAAATGAGCTGAGTCGCTCGTGAGTAACTCGATATCAACTCATAAAAACTCAAATAGAGCCGAGCTCGAGCTTAAGCTTTTATTAAAGCTAATCCAATACACGAGTTTGAATCCACGCTTTACATATCTAGCTCAGTCAGGCTCACACGCCTAAATGAGCATTTTATTTATAGTCTTTAGTTAACATATTTATATAATAAAACACATGCCATAAATAAATAAAGTATATAATTACTATACAAAAAATCATAATTCCAAATATATGTGAAAATATACTTATAAAAACATATAAATAAAATAACCAAATAATTAATAAACAAGTCAAACCCAAGCTAACAAACTATTCACAAACCGAGCTCAGATCATTCACAATAGCTTCTCCAAATTATGTAAGAAGGTCATCTATTTTTTAATGTGTGGTTGTGAGTGAACAAAAGATAAAATATTACTGTTCATTAGTAATTTCGGATAAACATTGTTCAACCTCTATAATATTTGTTGAAATGGTTTTGAATGAACGAGAAAGAAAAAAATATCGATTTTTATTGTAATCCTAGAGAGTAGAGACGGGATAGATGATCTGTCGAGAATGCTCTCAACTCTCAAGCTTTAGAAAAACAACTCTAAACGAGCCCGATAAGGCGATAACCGGTGGGCTGTTTGGGCTTGAATTTCGGACTTGTAGTTTTCGTAATTGAATCAAAGCGTAGGGATTAAAATTGAAATTGGCCAAATACACTAAACCCTTGTTGTATCCTTCATACTCGTAAACAAACAGCACACACCACCGCAGTCCGAATAACAAACCACCCAGCCACCACCGCCGCGGTTCAATTCCGGCAGTCCGTTGCAGCTTCCACCAGGTTAAGTTTCATTTTTCGTGTTTTCGGCAATTTGTAGCAAATTTTGGATATTATTACAGAAAAAGTATAAGGCAGTTTTTTAACTAGGTTTGAATAATAATAATAATAATAATAATAATAATAATAATAACTTAATATAAGAGAGTAATGTAATCTATAAATGAGCCCAAATTTGATTAGGCTTGAGCTCGGTTCGTTTCGAGCACTTTTTCCAAAGCTCGAGCTCGGAGTTAATGCGGAAAAACATCGGATATCGGTAATTTTTATATAATGTAAAATTCGTATGTATATGGCAATTTAACACGAATAATCCAATATACTCTCCTACCGTTAACAAATTAACCTTTTGCAACTTGCAAAACATTTACAATCGTAGCAAGTAGGAGCTGATTAAGACTTGAAACACTAACATTGAACAATAGAAGTTGATAGTTAATACTTAAAACGCTGATATCAGTGATATATTGGTCAATACCGCCGATATTATCGGTACCGATAGTCTGACAGATATTTTAATTGGTGATATATCAAAGGTATTGACTGCATAGGTTGTGACTCGCGTTTTCAAGCTCGACTCGTGCTTGAGACTCGTTTTTATTATTTACTAATTAGTTCATATACATTTTTTCTATTTATGTTTATGTATTTTGAGAAAAATGTAGCCTAAGCTTGGTATGAGCTCGTGTGCAATACCGTAGCCAAAGCTCGGCTTAATTTGAGCACTTATTCTAAAGCTTGAGCTCGGATTGTGAGTTGTTTTTCAAGCTCAAGCTTGGCTCGGGCTAGACTTGTTTTTGAGTTACTAGCTAGTTTATATACAAGTTTGTTTATTATTGTACATATTGAGAAGAACCTTAATTAGGCTTATCTTGGCTCAAGCTCGTATGCAGTTCCTTAAATGAGCCAAAGCTCAGCTCGAGCTTGGCTCATTTTGAGCACTTATTCTAAAGCTTGGGCTTGTATTGTGAGTTGTATTTTGAAGCTCGAGCTTGGGCTCGACTTGCTTTATTATTTACGAATCAGTTTTTATACATTTCTATTTAATTTTATATATTTTGATAAAACTTTAGCAAGCCTAAGCTCAGCTATGCAGTGAGAAATTACATAGAAATCTAAAAGAGTTATACCTTAGGAAATACACTAGGCTCTTGAGCTTTTTGTCGAGCCGAGCTTGAGTAACTTGCAAGCATATCAGCTTGTTTGCATCCGTTGTTGCTATTATATGCATCGAACGTTATGATTTATGAATCCTAATTGTTAGTTTGTTAATGGTTTTTCATCACTGCAGGTAGTTGATTTTATTGACCAAAAACTCAGTACTGTTATATTTACTTTGAGGGACTTAGGTAGAGAGATGATAAGGGGAGGAAAAAGCTTTGTGTCTTCACAACCTGCATTCTCAAATGATTCGAAGAGACTTTTGGTTTGCACAGGAAACACCGTTTCCGTTTTCAGCACCGACACTGGTTTACAGGTTCTCGTTTGAATGTTTTTGCACTATATATTTTAAACATGTATTTTTCTAGTTATCAAACATGCTACAATATCCGCATTATCTGATAATATCTTTCATAGGTAGCGGAATTGGAAGGTCACACGGCACTAGTGACATCTATAATAGTTGTACCCGCGTCTACGCCTGCAAGCATGATCTTATGTTATTGTTGGACCACTTCACTTGATGGAACTATCAGATATTGGGATTTCTCGGTTCCTGAGCTGTTGAAAACCATAAATATTCAGCTTCCAGTCCATTCAATGGTATATTTGCTTTGTTTATGTTTGTTACTTACGAAATTTGTTGAATAACATAGCTTATAAATGTTAGTCATGTAATGAGAACTGTAACATTGGTAGCTTTGATTTTCAGGTAATTCCATCATTACTCGCTCATCAATCGGAGAATAACGAATCACAATCTGATACTTACGCTTATATCTCCGTGGAAGATACCAAAACCGAACAAAATGATAAAAGAAAAGACCTAAGAGGGAAGATCCTAAAGTGTAATTTATCAAAGTCTCGCTTAGTTTCAGGAGTGATACTGGGAGAGGTGGGCCCCACAATATTAGTTTTATATATACATATACATTTTTCTTATATACCTAATGTTCTAATTATTTTTCTATATTTTGAATTATTACAGAGTAAAAATCCAGAGAAAATAACCATTTCATCAACTGGAAAATACTTTGGAATTTTTGAAAAACGCGAGATTCGGGTATGGGAAGCACCTGAAAAAAACCACAAGAACGTTAGTTACCGGAAAATAAAACTGTCACACACCAAGAACCTCAGCTGTATTGCTTTTCATCCAACGGAAAGGATTATGGCAGCTGGTGATGTGACCGGGAGAATATTAGTTTGGAGAGGTTTTGGTGATAAGACATTTTCTGGTAATAACTCAGAAAATGAAAAACTATTGAATGATGAAGATGATAAACCCGGTGTTAGGGGTACTGAAGATGCTGATTCTTGCACTACTTGGCATTGGCATTCTTCAGAAGTCAAAGTCTTGAGTTTTTCTTCAGATGGAGCTTATTTGTTTTCAGGTAATGTTAAAAAAACAGACTTTATGTTGTTTTTTATAATGGTTATGCTATTTTTAATGTAAACCTTTGAAATATTGAATCATAGGTGGAACGAAGGAGTTCTTGTAGGATGGCAGTTAGATACCGGGAAGAAGAAATTTTTACCCAGAATTGGAACCCCGCTTCTTAATTACATTAGTTCTCCAGATTCTTCTCTTTCATCAGTAAGATAAATCTTGCTAGTTCGACTTTTTTTTTTCTTTTTTTATTTGGACTATGTGTTTACTGATGTTTTTTTTATCCAGATATCTTGTGCAGATAATCGGGTTCATATTCTGAAAATGCCACGAATGGAGATCTTGAAGTCGATTTCTGGGATTAAGGTTACTGTCACAGTTCATTTTGATATTTGTTATTTTGATGTTTGAGATTTAAATGGTGTAGAAGTTTATTTCTGTTCATGTATTTTCAGCTTCCTTCTGCTCTCCCAGATATGTTTGAAGGGTCGTGTAATGATTTTGTGTTTGACCGTTCTGCGGGATTGGTTGCTGTTCGTACTGAGAATTATTGTATACAATTCTTCAGTTTGTTTGATGATCGTGAAATATCAGAGGTACACGAGCTATAGTGTATTGTTTATAACTGTCGATTTTTTCTTTTTAACCATTTTCTTATATTTTGTGCCAATGAGTATTTTAAAGTACTCGAAACTGAAAACACACAAATATTTGATTTATAAACTTTTGTGTGTTGCAGGTTCAGGTTTGTGAAAGAAATCATCAACCAGGTGATGCCATCACGGTAATGCTCTCATTTCTTTGATTAGAGAAGTAATTGTATATAAACGATATCACATAAAAGTTGTTCTTGTATGTTAAGATGATCAAAGATAATTTAGGCTTTATCTTGCCGCTTTCAAGAACCTTTTTGTATTAATTCACATGAAAACATCCTTCATTATCAAAACATGTTTTCATTACTATCTAAATATGTATTTCATGATTGCAGATGGTTCTAAATCTAGTTGCACTTTCATTAGAGGGCTCTATTATGTCTACCGTTGAATCCAGAATGGCTGAAGAAGGAATAGGAGGCTTTGTTACCCTTAAGTTCTGGGAACGTGGGTCCCAAAACAACGATTTTAGCTTATCTACCGTTATATACGAGCCACACAGGTTCCCTTTCTTTTTCATTATCTTATTTAATATTTTTCTGACACAAGCAATCTGTAACGTTATATAAACTTACAGGGATGCTGGTGTTTCTGCGGTTGCTTTCCATCCGACCCGTGGTATGGCTGTCAGCTCTTCTTATGGCGGTGACTTTAAGGTAATATGATAAGCTTTTATTATTACTTTGTTTATATTTTGAAGATGGATTTTTAAATTTGTATAATTGTTGTGATGTCACAGGTTTGGGTTAGCAGTAAGGAGAGTCCACCGAATGATAAGCTGAGTCAAAGGACTCGATGGGCGTGTCATGCGGTTGGTTCCTACAGGAACAAACACATGACTGCTGCTGCGTTTTCCAATGATGGTTCCATATTGGCGGTGGCTGCAGAAACTGTAATCACATTGTGGGACCCGGAGAAGAACGTTCTTGTAGCTGTAATCGGGTCTACTCGTGAGGTGGGCCCTGCATCTTGTAGTGTTTGAATAATTAAATTCCAATACTCTCACTCTATCTATTTTACTTATTTTTGTTTATTATTTTTTGCAGACGATTGAAAATCTTTTGTTTATTGGAACTTCAAATTTTCTTGTATCTGCATCACACGGTACAAATCCACAGCTCTCGGTTTGGAATATGTCAACGCCGTCGGTATCTTGGTCATACAAGCTTCACGCAGAAGGTCTTTTATTTTTCCTTTCTAAATTTAATTATTACAAAGTTACAAAACATAATACTTGATCTAATTGTGTAAATTATACGCAGCTATTGCATGTTCCGAAAAAGATTCCCGTTTCGCTGTTCTTGTTCTCGTACCTGATTCATCTAAAGCTGACGTGGACGGGGCTGTTTTATTATTCAATGCTGGAGATCCGGTTTCGGTTGCTTCATGGTTTGTGACAAAGGTAAGCTTAATATTATGATATATTAATATTATATTAAAGAAAAGGTGTTGGATTTTAGTACAAGTTTTTAATTTATGTTCAGGCAAAGGGTGGAGGGATTGCATTTATTCAAGATAAATCTTTAGATGATAACATGGACGAAAACACGGACTCGGTTTTGCTTGCGTATGTAAACGGTGATCACGAGTATGCGGTTTTTAACCCGCACGGTGTAGAGATACAAGCAAAGAAAGTTAGGTGTACAGACAATGTGTCCATTCTGGAAGCGACAGGTTTGACTTGGTCAACAAAAAACGTTTAATTTGATATTAAATGAAATGATTTTTAACAGTGTTATCTTTTTGACAGGGCAAGTCGGGTATGCATCTCTTTACGGTGATCTGCTCGAGTCCAAGTTGCCAGCGATTGAAGCTTCTGCGGATGCTGTTGTAGCACCTTTGGGAAGACCGTGGGAGACTATATTTAGTGGACCGTCACATAGTTTACCTCCGTTGACTAAGCTATGCTCTTCGTTTCTTGATTCGTTTTTGGAGAAACGAAACCTTGTGGCATAAAGATGCAGTTTTGTCCATTTAATCATATCAATGGCCAATTTTGATCCGTATTGCAAGTTTTGTGGTGTATTTTATGAATATGGTTTATTAGATATTAACATGTTATAATATATTATTTTTATTATTATGAGTTGAATTAGTTGGGTATTCAGTTTGTTAATGGTAGTTAAACTACTGCCTGGTACAAATACTTATCCGTGTGTATTATAGACCTGGAACGACTCGTTTAACTTACGAGAGCTCATGCATAGTTGTTTGAGCTCTAATTCCAAAGCTCAAGCTTGCGTTGTGAGTAGTTTGTGAAGCTTGATGTTTTGTTTATTATTTATTAATTAGTTTATAAGTTATATACATTTTTTTTGTTTTTTTTATATATTTTAGTTATAATTTTGATAATAATGTACATTATTTAGTTGTTTTATTCATTTTTATATATAGTGATAGTTTTAAGAATGTATGTATGTACTTTATAAATTAAACACAATTATATAAATAATATACTTGTTTAGACACTTTAAATGTGTGTATATATATGATTTGGATCAAATACAAATGAAATCAACATGCTAAATGTAAGCATCAAGTAGAGTAATTATGTAATTACATAATTACTCTATGATAATTACTCTACTTGTATATAAAATTACTCTACTTGATTCTTACGTTTAGCACGTTGATTCATTTGTATGTTAACTTTTCCCTATATATATATATATATATATATATATATGTATATGTATATGCAAAAGCTCCAAAAAAGATTATCTAAAAATGAATTTTTATTAATATTAAAGGCAAAAAACATTGTTCTGTTTTTTGTTTTTTCTAATGAACTTATCTCTATATTCTATATGTATGCAAGTATATTATATTGCATTATATGTGTAATATAATAGTGTATATATATAGTATATAGTTATGTTGCTCTCTTACGACGTTGTCGTGATACATAATATGCGTCACTAAAATGTGTCGTCTTTCGGACAAATACATTTAGGTCACTCTCACAGTCTAACGGATAAAAAGATAACGTCTTCATCTAACGTTGCCTGATCAAAATTTACGAAGATCTTTGAGGCAATTGAATTATGTGAGCAGCCAACTTGGCAAATGGCAACATATACTCTTTTTTTGTCCTATCGAAATCTATTCTTCGTATATTGTGTTAAAACACAAAAACCACTTTTTCAACACAATTGACTATATGCAACATATATTCTATATATATTACGCATGCATCAAATTCATATTGACAAATTAGTTATATACTAATATTGTTGCAAAAAGAATAGGTCTAAAGATGAGATATTCATATAAGATATAAATTGTAGAAAAAAACCCGGAACAAGAACAATATCAAAACAGATAAAAAAATCACAACCTGCGAATCAAAAGATCACTTAGAAAAGTTGGATCAAAATCGAAGGAGAACCAATCGACACAATAAGCAACTGACTGAATCAAGTTAAACAAGAACAAAAAGACGAAATATGAATAAGCTGGCATGAAATATATATCATTGACAATCATCAAACGTTGAAATGCAGAAGAATTGTCTGATATCACATGTGTCATTATTCATTAGCAACATAAGTAATGTATGCAACAATGCGTAAAAAAAATACCACCATGAACACGTATAGTGATATAAGTGTATACTACAATTGTACAACGGTACAATGAATAAATTATAAAATGTCATACATGATCAATATATCATTAGCAGCCTATGTAACGCAATTACAATTGCATACATTATATATTTAAAAGTATCGTTACTAACGCGTCTAGTGTATGCAACAATATATACAAAAAAAATATAACGAGTAACATATATTGTGTATGAAATAACATATAAATTGTTAAAATTTCACCAATAATACATCTAGTGTAAGCAACAATATATGAATAAAAATATAAGTACCACATGGTATGTATTATATCGAGTGTATTCACCAAACATATACACTGATATATCATCAGTAACTTATATAGTGGCATGGATGTGATTGCATTCTTTGGTTGTGTGTAACCATTAATAAAAATACTAGTAAATCACATTTCTTAATATTCAAACCCACATATATGTGTTAATTAATAATGGAAGTTGAAACTCCTTTACTACAAAAACAAAATTAAATTCATTAAAATAATGTAAAAGCACTTTTTACATATATATATATATATATATATATATATATATTTTGAAATTAAACTTTCATTCACCACACCAAACCAGTCATCAAAAAAAAAAACATCCTTACAACATATACAAAGGAGATTTACACCAATCTTTTCATACAATCTTCTTAAATCTAGATCTAGACTTTAGCCATAAAAATGATAGAGATTTAATGCTCGTCATAATTTCCTCTACATTAGCCTTTTTGCCATTAAAAATACTATCATTTCTCGCTTTTAAAATATACCAGACAACAACAATAATCACCCCGTGCACAATTCTCTTTCCAATGTAAGCACTTTTTACATATGCTTTCAAATACTTATAGTACCATGATAAATAAGGAAACACATGAGATTATTTCTTTATTAATTGTTTCTTTAATCATAAACTGAATGTCAATATTCAGATGTTGAATAGTATCATATTTAAACTAAAGATTTAAACTAAATATTAATTAAAAACCAATGCTAATAAACTTGTTGCTTGCTAGAGGTCGCCTTCTTTTCTCTTTTGTTATATACGATATCCCACCCGTCGTTAAAAAAAATAATTATAGTTAATTAGTTGTAATTTACTTATCATAATTTACGATTAGCAAATTCTAGCCTTATTTCATATACCTATTAACTCAGAGCATCTCAAACCCGAGGCTCAAGTAGGCCTTCACGCTTACACATTACCTTCATGCTCAGTGAAAAGCCGACTATCCCCTTCTCCTAGGTCGTTTTCACATCAGACGAACCCCTCTATAAGCCTGTCACATCTTCATATTGAAGATGCTTGTAAAAAAATGTCCCGCATTTGCATAAATAACTTTACATTATTCAAGTTAATTTTTTTAATCACACCATAAATATGTGTAGCAACTATATATGTATACCTTATATATATCTATAAACGTTTTACACCAATTTATGATTGTCAAGCTCTTTGTTTTAATGGTAAAATAATATATAGATCTTATCAACCAAACATGATTGTGATGAACGATAAGTTTTCATATCAATAACCGTTACATGCTAACAAAGTTATTATTAGTACTTAGTAGACTAAAATGGTTTATTTAAGCATGTTTTTCTCATAAGTTAACGTATATTTACTAAAAGATTAAAAGCCTATAGACTTTTCTTTAGGGATAGTACTTACAAAATTAAGGTGTTATCCATACAACTTGATAATGATAAAATATATTTTGACTTTATGTATTTGTATTGAAATTGAAATAGTATCATGGTTGAGTAAATTAAGTGTTGGCTAATATCTGATCTAAGATGGATATTAAATATACAAGTGGGTCGAAACATATATTCAATTTAATCGAAGGGTAATATTAGCTGTAACGAAAAATGTCATCAAATAGTGATCAAATTTTAAAACTGTTTTAATAAGGTCACTCGTACATTTTTTTAATATTTTTTTGTCTAAAATTGAGTTACTAAACCTATAAATCGAGCTATCATCCGAATTTTTTTGTGTCAATAATGAAATGGAGGAGAAGATGTTGGGTCGGGATTTTAATATACGTAATTATATTAAAAAAATAAAATAATTTCATAACTAACTAAAAGTTAAGTATGGCTACAAGAAAGAGGGCAATTTCATAGAATAATAACCGAGTTTAAAAATTGTTCCAATTAGGTCACTCAACTTTCATATTTTATTAAATTAAAGGTTTTAACATGTTTTTTTAACGTTTTTATTTTTTGTTTCACATAGGAAATCTTTTAATCTATTTTTATGTTGACGTTGAGTGACGACGTGGATTTTATTTTTTATTTTTGAATTTTAATATAATTAAAGTTTTTTAATTTTTTAAAAATATAACTACATATATTGCAAATTCCGACCCTCACATCCTATCCTCTATTTCTTACTTAACAAGCAAAAAAATCGGTGAGACTCGATTTAAATATTTAGTGACCCGATTTGAGAAATATATGCATAAATGACCTAATTGAAACACTTTTGAAAGTTGGTTACTATTCTATGAGATATTCTCTATAAAAAATACTTCAAAACCATTATTTGTTAATGTTTTTTTCTTCTTTTTTCATTTACATATACTTTTACTAACATATTCAAAGAAAACAACTATACCAAAAATTGAGAATTTTAATCTTTTTATTTGTGTATGATATTTTTATATTTAAATTGACGTTTTGTATATGTTTGCATCATCGTAGACCATAAAGGCGTGTTAAAACAAGTTTCAACGGTGCATCTAACTTTGTTGTTGTAATGAGTTCCGATTACGCAAGTACCTAGCACTCTCCTATCAGTATAAAAATGAATAAATAATTTACAAATTCAAAACCGGGTATTAACACCCAGTCGTACCCGGTTTCAATACCCGAACCGATTATACCCTACCTGGGTACATAGGGTTGAGTTTTTCTCGTCAATACCCTTCCCGATTTCTCTCAATACCCGATCATACCCGAAACCGGTTTCATACTCGAATCCGAGTATTAGAAAAACCCAATTTATGCACCTCTACGACAAAATATACAAGTGGCTTGAATTTTTGATAAGTGAACACTTTGGGTAAAAAAAATGAAGACATGAAAGTAAAAAAATGTATAATTTAAAAGTCAAAAAGGAGTTACATCACTGGAATAAGATGGAAAAACAATGGGCGGTTTATAATTTCATCAACCAATCCGTTTATTCAAGTCCGGTAAGTTCGAAAATCACGAAAATCACAACGAAAGCGTTAAACATGTCAAACCACAAAGAAAAAAAACGTAATTTGCTAATTTTAAAACTATACAACACATAATCATATTATTAGTTTTATTATATTACTAAAACTAATAGCAATATATGCTAGTATCTAATTAATACCACTGTATTCTTATATCTCTTTAATTTGAAGGTGATATTAATTTATTAAGAAAGATTTTTTTTTATTATTGTTTGAATTACTGTTGATTACTATGATGCGTCTAAACATGTGAAAATGGTTCGTCTATCTTTGTTGTTGGAATTATAATTACACAAATACCCCTCTCCCATTTACGTGTCAATTGTTATAACTATGCGTTCAACTTATGAATATTGTCAAATACTTGCTCACTTAAACGGACACAATTACCTCTCATCCTAAGATACACGTCTTAATAGATTCATACTATTTATATAGAGACTGACATTTTTTTATGATAAAAGATAATCGCACTCTATGTATACTGGAAATAGAAATAGTGTCGTGTTTTAGTCAAAATATTTTCATGGGGCGTGACATTGAGACTTAACAGACTCTATGAAAAACGAAGGTATTGGTGATTTAAATGAACACCAATACCTTCGTTTTTCATCTTAATACAATTTTAGCTTAATTAATTTAAATTTCCTGAACTAATGATATAATTATATAACATCTCCGATATTGAGGCATGCTAATTGTCTATAACATCAAAATATTACATCGAATTAAGCGGGTTTTTAAGCTGCTCGGTTATAGTTTCTCATTATATAATATATCAAATTATAATTTCATACGTATCAAACACAAAACTTGTGCAAATAAACATACTTCTCATTGATTCTTTAAACATGATACGATTATTTAGTATGTTATTAAAAAAATTATTTTTTAGTTATGTTCATTTTCTATAAAATGTGAGTTGGTAAACAGTCGACGTTTATAAGTTGAAATTATATAATGTGAGACATAAAAACATTGCTAAAGTCAAAAAAAGGTGGTACATGCATGCATCAATCCTAATGGATTGAACAGAGGGAAAAACAATGTGCGGTTTGTAATTTCATCAAGTAACTACAAACACATGATTTGTCAACTTTCTTTTAGTAAAGTTAAATAATAATAATAATAATAATAATAATAATAGTTAATTAAACTAATGAAATATAAGAGTTACAAATTAATATATATATAAATTTAAGGTAAGTAAACCTTGCTAATATAAACGTGTGTCATAACTTTTGATACATTTTAGATTAGGGGGGAATTTCATACAATAGTAACCAAGTTTCAAAAGTGTTCCAATTACGTTATTCAACTTTCATATTTTATTAAATTAAAGGTTTTTAATATGTTTTTTTAACGTTTCTATTTTTTGTTTCACATAGGAAATCTTTTTATCTTTTTTTTATGTTGACGTTGATTGGCGACGTAAATTTTATTTTTTATTTTTGAATTTTAATATAATAAAATTTTTTATTTATTTTTAAATATAACTACATATATTGCAAATTCCGACCCCCACATCTTATCCTCCATTTCTTTCTTAACAAATAAAAAAAATCGGTGAGACTCGATTTGAAAATTTAGTGACCCGATTTGAGAAAAATATGCACAAGTGACCTAATTGGAACACTTTTGAAAGTTGGTTACTATTCTATGAGATATTCCCTTTAGATGGGGATTAACCTATAACTTTTAAATTTATATAACTTAATTATTTATCGTTGTTTATTATGCTTTAAGAGAAAAATGACATAAAGATTTAAAAAACAAAACTTATTTATACGAGTACGAGAAAGGTTATAGAACTATATAACATTATAACTAGTGACGGACCCATGAATTATTTTCATGGGGGTGACATCGAGACTTTCACATGCAAATAACACTAAAAAAAATTTACGGTAGGCGGCCACCCACCCGGGGTAAAACATGGATCTGTCCTTGATTCTAACTAACAAGCAAATGAGAGAAGCTTAATAAACCATGATAATATGCCCCTAAAACTAGACTTTGATTTTCATTCGATGTCTCAAAGTTATATAGATGAAAAACAAAACATAAAACTGAAATACATGAAAAACAAAATAGAAAACCAAAATAACGCCTATGTTGATTCTTCTTGTGCTCACAAACTTTCTTATCTATACTTTGATCTTTTGCGTTTCTTATTATTTTTATTTTCACTCTTTATTTTTGTTTCAATTTTCACTTTTTTTAGCAATTTAGATGCATTAAATAAAAAGTTCGGCAAGGAACATGACACAAAAGAAGTCTCCATCAAAAGGAGAGGGCTTTTTAGCCACTCATCTTAAGCAAACTTACACTTTCGATTTCTATTAGAAATAGAATACCAAATGAAATAAACAAATTACTATGAAAGTATTCTAAGAGAATTGAAAATTTCTACAAGTAATAATATTGTTTGCATTTCAAATAACTCAATTCATTTTTTTTAATGACAAACTCACTTATATTTTAAACCTACTTTTAAATTTAAACCATTTGTTTACGACATGAATAAAACTCACAATTAACGTATTGGAAAACAACACCTAAAATCACACTTGAATACAATTGTTAAACTAGTATCTAATTACAAATTATTTTTTGCAGCTTTAAATTAAAACAAAATATCTAAATCACAAATGACACATTGGCATCTTAATTAGACACGATAATATTCCAATACAAAATCATACAAAAAGACCAAATATTAACTTATAAAACTTTTAATAGACCAAAGTTAATTAATTCATCTTAATCCATGTTGAAGGTGCTAACACTTCAAATGAACCATACCCTTTACCCATGATCCCATCTCCACCGTTGATCCCCAACCGACGGCTCGGATTAAACGGGCTACATGAACCATAAGCAACACTATGATCTTTCACCTCCATCTCCGCCAACACCTTGTAGAACATATCCACGTCACACGGAAGCAATATAGGGCCGTTGGAGTAGTACCCGTATTCGGTTACAACGTCCTCTAGAAGCATTGAAAATAACGGATGATTCACGTGTTTTGTCTTCACGGCAAACCTTTGCTTGTCTGGTCCCACGTACACCGGGAAAAAACCTTTTGGTGTTATTTTTTTCTTTGTCGTGGCCTCGTCGCCATTCCACGATTTGCTCTTTGCCAAGATTTTGGCGCTGATAACTCTGCTGCTGCGTGGGAAAGATCGACATCGCCTCCATGTCTTGACTATAAAGTTATTGTTTTTTGTGACGGAATATTCCATCGGTCAGTAAAGTTAGGGTTTGAAAATAGAGATTAATTTGTGATGTGATTTGGTTATTGGAAACTGAAAAAAGGTGAAACATTTTATAGAAGGAAGTTGAGTTGAGAGCTGAACCGGGTAATACCCTATGAGGCATAATATTATTATCATATATATTATAGTTTTTAAGTTTTTAGTTTTGAAACTGAGATTCGTGTATCGTGGTTAAGTCAATTAATTGTTTCAATATCTTTTCTATGTACTGGACCATTAAATGTACAAGTGGATAGAAAGTTGAACATGTCAGCATATACAACTGTTTTTATTTTTAACAACCGTTTATATTTAGGTATCCATTTACCTATTCTTTTTAATTAAACTCGGATAACATTCTTATACATTTATACATCATTATTTTAATAATACACACACACATATCTATCTATCTATCTATCTATCTATAATATATATAAACTAAAACATAATAATCCTACGTGTCGCGATGTTGTCGCTCCCCTTTTTTTGGAGTCACCAGATTTGCTTGATTTTTAAATGGAGGCTTCTCATGCATTTGACCCGAATTCACGGGTATGGGTCTTACCAAACCCAGATATTCCTTAAACGGGTTATAACATCTCATTAAATTTAAAATTATTCTCACAAAATTATTGATGTGAAAATCCTATAAAATAAGATATACTAAAATATTATATGATTTTTTTTAAAAATATATTATTTATAATTAAGAAACAATTTTATAGTAAAAAAAATAAATGGGTCTTGGGTCTCACCAAACCCAAATACCTTTTAAACCGGGTTATAACATCTTAGTTATTTGTGAAACCCTTTTTACATCAAACTCTAAGTATATTATAAATTTACTTAAAATAAGTAAAATTAAACTTCAAAAAAATATAAAAATATTAGAAACAAATAATGTAAAGCAGCCCAAGTAATACGGGGAATAAAAACTAGTATATATATATTAATTTAAAATATTCAATCTCTTTAATTTGAATACGATATTACTAAACTAAAAAAACACGTTTTTTAATGGTGTACGCCTAAACATGTCACAATGACGCATCTAATTTTCGTGTATTGAGTTTTGAATGCGCAAGTACCTCTCCCTCGATATATATATATATATATATATATATATATATATATATATATATATATATATATATATATATATATGTATATATATGTATATATAACTATATCGGTTTTTGGTAATTTTAAATCTCAACCATTGATTAACATGATCCAATGGCTATGATTTATTCCTAGTTTTCTTAGAAAACTACTTTTTAGTATAACCATCCCCTATATATATATATATATATATATTATACTAAAAAGTAGTTTTCTAAGAAAACTAGAAATAAATCATAATATATATATATATAGGGGATGGTTATACTAAAAAGTAGTTTTCTAAGAAAACTAGGAATAAATCATAGTCATTGGATCATGTTAATCAATGGTTGAGATTTAAAATTACAAAAAACCGACATAGTTTCCTATTATATATATATATATAGGGGATGGTTATACTAAAAAGTAGTTTTCTAAGAAAACTAGGAATAAATCATAGCCATTGGATCATGTTAATCAATGGTTGAGATTTAAAATTACCAAAAACCGACATAGTTTCCTATTATTATTCTTTCACCACTATAACCGACGTAGTTTCTTAAAATTGTTCTTTCAACATATGTTGTAATGCCAATTGTCAAAAATCTATTGGTTCTTACGATTCCTAGGAAACTCTTTCTTTTTATTTGAACTTTTATATATATATATATATATGTGTGTGTCTAACTCATTGTGATGATGCGTTCAGATGTCCAACTTACATTAGTTTTCAAAAAATTCGCTCTCCTTATAATCAATCAAGTGTGCGCAGTTACAGCTCACGCCAAAATGTATGAGCCACGTGCTAATACATTCCTACGACCTTTTGACTTATAGTATCTTTTTTCTATTTTTTTTGGATAATACCTCCTATGTTTTCATATAGAAAATTGAAGTAGTGTCATGGTTGAGTATTTATGCAACTTGTACAATAAATATACACGCGGGGTGGGAATATCCATCTTACAACATAAATTTAAACGTCTTCGTTTGAATCTTATATGCAGTTTTTAGGTTTTAATTATTTGACTTTTTATCAAACTATTGGTATAATTATATATATGAGATTAACATTACGACTTATGACTTAGTCGTAATACCTCCTTTTTATCAAACCCGTTACGGTTTGTAATCGCTTTCTATGCTTGAAATCTATTATCATAAAAACCGCTTAGATTATTAATTGAACTAGTTAACTGGTAACGCGTTAGTTACCGGATTTTCTAAAATAATAATATAAAATTAAACACAAAGTGTAATAAACTCAGTTAATTAAACTAAAACAAGTAAAGACAAAAAACTGGCAATACAACTTATTTAATGATATATAATCATCGTTATTCGTTGTCGTCGTATAGGCTTCGTCTTTAATTTGCTCTCAAAGGCTAGCAGTGTATTGCCAAATGAGATCACAAAGTGGGGATGGACATCGCCATAAGGAAGACTCGACACTTTTTAAACCAGCCATGCCAGTGTTGTCCGACATAAGACATAGGTCAAACTTAGGCTAGAGTTCTTTTTTTTTGGGGGGGGGGGGGGTGGGGTTCTTTTTGTTTCGAGTATTAAAAAAAATGATTTTCTCATGTGCCTATAGTTCAAATTGTGTTGAGACTTGAATGAGATGAGCGGTTTTGCGAAGAGTATTTGAGAGACTAAGGGGGTGTTTGGGATTCCTTATTTTTATCAACTTATAACTTATAAACTTTTTGAAAAGTTAATAAGGTGTTTGGCAAAACATAAGGCATTTTGGATTTTAACTTATGGTGAAGGCAAAATAGAGGGGTTTTGAAAAGTTAGGAATATGTAACTTATTAACTTAATGAGTTTAATTTACCTATTACACCACTCTCACCCTTAAACCCCATTACACTCCTTTTAAAAAAAGAGTGTCCCTTTTGGTTATTTTGGTTTTCCCCAACATATAAGTTAATCCAAACATTCTTTTAAAAACTTCTTTTCAAAATTTCATAAGTTTATAAGTCCTTTTAATCAAAAGTCCTTTTTCACTCAAATAAGCAATCCCGAACACACCCTAAGTGATGTAACCAAAACCTAAACATCTAACACATATTTATTCAAGCTAAAAGTCTTTAAAATATCAATAATCTAACAACTATATAGCCGTTAGAAAGCAGTCATAATGTTTAAAATCAAATGTTAACGTTGAATATCCGGTTACTAACCAACTTGTTTTGATTTGCTTTGGAACTAGTTCAAACTTCATACATGTATAACCGGTTCCTAGTTACATATAACCATTTTGTGCTTTAAGTATAATATAATAATTGACAACTTAGAGCCTCAGTTATACAAAATAATATTCGAACGCTCAAAATTAATCACATCATACAAAACACACAAAGTGTTAACTTATAAAACTTTGATATAGACCGAATTAATTCATCTTAATCCACATTGAAGGTGTTAACACTTCAAATGAACCATAACTTTTACCAATGATCCCATCTCCACCGTTGATCCCCAACCGACGGCTTGGATTAAAAGGGTTGCATGAACCATAAGCAATACTATGATCTTTCACCTCCATCTCCGGCAACACCTTGTAAAACATATCCACGTCTCATGGAAGCAATAAAGGGCCGTTGGAGCTGTAACCATATTCAGTTACAACGTTTTCTAGAAGCACCGAAAATAACGGATGATTCACGTGTTTTGTCTTCACGGCAAACCTTTGCTTGTCTGGTCCCACGTACACCGGGAAAAAACCTTCTGGTGTTATTTTTTTCTTTGTCGTGGCCTCGTCGCCATTCCACGATTTGCTCTTTGCCAAGATTTTGGCGCTGCTAACTCTGCTGCTGCGTGGGAAAGATCGACATCGCCTCTATGTCTTGACTAGAAAGTTATTGTTTTTGTGTCGGAATATTCCATTAATTGGTAATAAAGTGAAAAGTTAGGGTTTGAAAGTAGAGATTAATTTGCAGGTAAGCGGGCAACAAGCTGCGCCGCAACCCCCTTTTGGATAGCAAACCCAATCCAACTATTATTATCATATATTATTATAGTTTTTAAGTTTTCAAACTGAGGTTGTATATATCGTGGTTAAGTCAATTAATTGTTTCATTATATTTTGTAAGTGGTACATTAAATATACAAGTGGATAGAAAGTTAGAATATTTAGATATCCATTTACCAATCTTTTGAATTAAACTCTGAATAACATTCATATACATTTATACATCATTGAAAAAAAATGTATCTTATTTTTTTAAAAAATATCCGATCTCTTTAATTTGAATACAATATGATAGCCATCTCCCGAGCCAACGATCACTAGCAGTAAGAATTGTGGTTCTTGAACGATGTACTAAATTGAACGATGAACAAGGATTGAATGATTTTTGAGTGAAAATTTTATGTTAATTTTTATCTTAGTGGATTTTGAGTTAAAGTTAATTCGTCTTTGCTAGCTCGATTTTGGCATTTCGAGTGGTGATCATAAACACGGTTTCTTAACCAAACTGGTGATCAAGCTGTATATCCGGTTAGTTATCGCAACCCTGTGGTTTGATTCTGTATCCGAAATCAAACCGTTGATCTATCCTGTTTCCGTTACCGGTTGACATTGCTATCACAATATTACTAAACTAAAAAACAATGTTTCTACCGGTGTTTTAACATGTTACAATGATGCGTCTAACTGTTATTTGTTGAGTTTCGGATACACAAGTACCTCTCCCTCTATATAATTATATATTTATATATCTTACTCATTATGATTATGATGATGCGTCTAGACGTCCAACTTACATTATTTTCAAAAACTCGCTCTCCTTATAATCAAGTGGACGCAATTACAGCTCACGCTACATTATATGAGCCACATGCTAATACGTTCCTACGACCTTTTGACTTCTAGTGTCTTTTTTTGGATAATACCTCCTATGTTCTCATATAGAAAATTGTAGTGTCATGGTCGACTATTTTTGCAACTTGTACAATAAATATAGCAACGTCTTCGTTGAAGACTTGAATCCTATATGCACTTTTAGGCTTTAATTATTTGACTTTTATCAAGCTATTGGTATAATTATAAATACGAAAGTATGACTTATGACTTTAGCTATAACTTATTTTGCCCTTGATATTTATACACGTTGTCTCTTTACATATAAAATTCTCACTCCGTTGATGAATGAGTAACATATATAAATATATAATGTGCATAGTTTCATGTGTCAAAACACAAACTGTGCACATGATAGACATATTTCTCATTAATTTCTTTAACCTTAACTAATACGATGATTTACAAAACATAATCAAATAAATTTTATTCTTAACATGAAACAGTAAGAACCAATATGCTGTTATTATAGGTGTTTGCTGTTATTTTTTGTTCGTATTTGCTAATTTTCGATTATGAGACGTATGAGTATTTGCTGGTTTATATTTTGTTGTTATTATTAGTTTTTTCCTTTCTTTTGATGTTATAACTATTTGCTGGTATTTGATGCTATTATTTTGTTCTTGATTTTGAATTTTTTTGTTGTAATTTTTAGGTTTTTTTCTTTCTTATTATAAATCATTGTTTATGTAGATTGTTATTATAGTTTGGTAACGTTTCTTACGTTATTATTTTTTTTAATAATTTGATATTATTTCCTACGTTCTCATGTTAAGATTAAATTTACATAAACCTTCCCCGATAATTTACTATGTTATTGTTTATTAACCACCTTTAGTAATTTCGGTTACAAACCAAAACCGGCTTTTGGTCAAATGGTTGTTGACAATAACTCATTACGGTTTGTAACCGTTTTCTATGCTTGAAATCTATAATCATAAAAACCGCTTAGATTATTAACTGAACCAGTTAACCAGTAATGGGTTACTTACCGGATTTTCTAAAATAATAAAATTAAACACAAAAGTGTAATAAACTCAGTTTATTAAACTAAAACAAGTAAAGACAAGAAATATAAAAAAAACGGCAATACAACTTATTTGATGATATATAATCATCGTTATTCGTTGTCGTCGCATAGGCTTCGTCTTTAATTTGCTCTCAAAGGTTAGCAATGTATTGCCAGATGAGATCACAAAGTGGAGTTGGACGTCGTCATAAGGAAGACTCGACACTTTTTAAACAAGCCATGCCAATGTTGTCGGGCATCAGACATAAGTCAAATTTAGGCTAGAGTTTTGATTTTTTTTTGGGGGGGGGGGGGGGGTTCTCTATGTTTCGAGTATTAAAAAAATGTTTTTCTTATTTGCCTGTAGTTTAAATTGTGTTGAGACTTGACCGAGATGAGCGAATTTGCGATTTAAAGAGTATTTGAGAGACTTGACCGAGATAAGTGATCTAATCAAAACCTAAACATCCAACGTACACCTATTTATGCTAATTAGGATCCTTAAAATGATCAATATTCTAACGCCTATATAGCCGTTAGAAAACAATCATAATATTTAAAATCAAATGTTAACGTTGAATATCCGGTTACTAACCAACTTGTTCCGATTAATCACTTTGGAACTAGTTCAAGTTCAAACTTCAAACATGTATAACCCGGTTCCTAGTTACATATTACCATTTTGTGCTTTAAAGTATAACGGAATAATTGACAACTTGGTGCCTTAGTTATACACAATAATATTCAAACACTCAAAATTAATCACATGTTAACTTATAAAACTTTTAATAGACCAAAGTTAATTTATCTTAATCCACGTTGAAGGTGTTAACACTTCAAATGAACAATACCCTTTACCTATGATCCCATCTCCACCGTTAATCCCTAATCAACGGCTCGGATTGAACGGGCTGCATGAACCATAAGCAACACAATGATCTTTCAACTCCATCCCCGCCAGCACCTTGTAGAACATATCCACGTCACACGGAAGCAATATAGGGCCGTTGGAGTTGTACCCATATTTGGTGACAACGTCTTCAAGAAGCATTGAAAATAACGGATGATTCACGTGTTTTGTCTTCACGGCAAACCTTTGCTTGTCTGGTCCCACGTACACTGGGAAGAAACCTTCTAGTGTTATTATTTTCTTCTTATTTGGCGATGATTCGCCATTCCATGAGTTGCTTTTTGCCAAGAATTTGGCGCTCCCAACCTTGCTGCTGCGTGAGAATGATCGACAACGCTTCCATGTCTTGGCTAGAAAGTTATTGTTTTTGGTGACGGAATATTCCATTGGTTGGTAATAAAGTGAAGAGTTAGAGTTTAAAAGTAGAGATTAATTTGTGATGTGATTTGGTGATTGGAAACACAAAAAAGGTGAAACATTTTATAGAAGGAAGTGAGTTGTGAGCTGAACTGGATAATACCTTAGGCATAATATTATTATCATATATAGTTTTTATTTTTGAAACTGAGATTGTATCGTGGTTAGGTCAATTGTTTCATTATCTTCTAAGTTGTACATTGAATATACAAGTGGATAGAAAGTTGAATATGTGTACATGAGAACAGGAAATACAACTGTTTTTATTTTAACAGCCGTTAATATTTAGATATCTATCTATAATATATATAAACGAATACATAAAAATCTTATGTGTTGCGATGTGTTTGCTCCTTTTTTTGGAGTCACCAGATTTGCTTAATTTTTAAATGGGGATTTCTCATGCATTTGACCCGAATTCATGGGTATGGGTCTTACCAAACCCAGATATTCCTTAAACGGGTTATAACATCTCAATAAATTAAAAATAATTCTCACCAAATTATTGATGTAAAAATCCTATAAAATAGGATATATTAAAAATTAATATCTTATTTATTTTAAAATAAATATATATATTATTTAAATTAAAAAACCAATTTGATAGTAAAAAAAATAAACGGGTCTTTGGTCCCATCAAACCAAAAGACATTATTAACTTTCATAATATTAATTATAATTAAAAAACCAATTTTATAGTAAAACAAATTACGGGTCTTGGGTCTCATCAAAATATATAGCTTTTAAACTGGGATATAACATCTCATTTATTTGTCAAACAATTTATCATCAAGTATATTATTAACTTTCATACAATAAAAAAAAATAAATGCAAAAATTAAATAAATATTAGAACAAATAATATAAAACAATCCCCGTAATACGGGGGATAAAAACTAGTATAATATATAAATGAAACCATAAAAATCCTATGTGTATTATAAATTTCATTACAATAAATAATATCAAACCCAAAAAGTATATATATATTAAAAACGAGTAATGTAATATCTGATTTATTTAAAATATATATATATATATATTATTTATAATTAAAAACCAATTTTATAGTAAAAAAAAGAAACGAGTTATGGGTCTCATCAAACCCATATAACTTTTAAACCAGGTTATAACATCTCATTTATTTGTGAAATAATTTATCACCAAACCATAAATATATTATTAACTTTCATACAATAAAATAAATAAAAATTCAAAAAATAAATAAATATTAGAAACAAATAATATAAAACAACCCCGTAATACAGGGGATAAAAACTAGTTACTTATAAATTATGATATCATTGATTTAAACCTTGTGATACAAACAACCAATTATCACATTTGTTTTCTAACTTTTCAATATATAGGATTAATTAGCACAATTTTCCTTAGAACAACTTTAAAACTGAGTTATAACATCTTAGTTATTTGTGAAACCTTTTTATCATCAAACTCTAAATTGATCGACGGAAGCTTCAAATTGATGATTAATTGTATCAATTTCAAGGTTAATTGATAAATTAGGCTCATCAACAATTTCAATTTCAATTTCAATTGAAAATTGCTTAATTGACCTGTGACGAACGATCGATGGTGGTGACGAAATGGTAATATGTAACTAGGAACCGGGTTATACATTTTTGAAGTTTGAACTTTAACTAGTTCTAAAGCGATTAATCAAAACAAGTTGGTTAGTAACCGGATATTCAACGTTAACATGTGATTTTAAACAATAATGATAATTATATATCATCAAAGAAAATGTATTATCATTTTTTATGTTAGTCATTTTACTTATCTATGGTTGTTAGTCTTTACTTATTTTAGTTTAATAAACTGAGTTTATTACACTTTTAAGTTTAATTTTATTTTATTATTTTAGAAAAAGCGTTAACCTATCGTTGAACGTATTAACATTAAGTTTATACTTTCTAATTATACGTTCTATTTAAACATATTATACGTTCTGTTTAAACGTTCAGAACAAAATTAATATTATGATTGTTTTCTAGCATCTATATCGCCATTAGAGTGTTGATAATAGAATAATTGACAACTTGATTGGTGCCTTAATTATACACAATAATTCAAACACTTAAAATTAATCACATCATACAAAACACACAACATGTTAACTTATAAAACTTTTAATAGACCAAAGTTAATTAATCTTAATCCACGTTGAAGGTGTTAACACTTCAAAAGAACCATACCCTTTATCCATGATCCCATCTCCACCGTTGATCCCCAATCGACAGCTCGGATTGAACGAGCTTCATGAACCATAAGCAACACTATGATCTTTCACCTCCATCTCCGCCAATACCTTGTAGAACATATCCACGTCACACAGAAGCAATATATGTCCGTTGGAGTTGTAACCATATTCGGTTACCACATTTTCTAAAAGCGTTGAAAATAACGGATGATTCACGTGTTTCGTCTTCACGACAAACCTTTCCAAGTCTGGTGCCACATACACCGGGAAAAATCCTTCTGGTGTTACTATTATTATTTTTATTTGGCGACATGTCACCATTCCATGGGTTACTCTTTGCCAAGATTTTCACGCTGCCAACTCTGCTGTTATGTGGAAAGGATCGGCAGCGCCTCAATGTCTTAGCTAGAAAGTTATTGTTTTTGGTGACGAAATAATCCATTTGTTAGTAATAAAAGTGAAAAGTTAGGTTTGAAATTCGTGGTGTTCGCGGGTGAAACCGTCAATCTCAGACCTTGGTGACCAAAACTCAAATCATATCTCCTCGACTACCGAAATCTTCAAAAATAATGTTTGAGTAGTTAAAAGAGTTACATTCCTTGATAAGACCAAGGAATTTTGACTCATTTACATCATTAATAAAACTTTGACTCATTTACTAAGTTTTTGCCACAAATCATGTTTATCTTCACCAATTTTACTTAGAATACAATTAATATAAACTAAAGAGTTACAGATTCAGTTGAGCTAACCTTGATTATGATAACGTAGATGTATTATTAACATAATCACATATTGAAATGCCCCGTTACCGGTAGCCCTACTTTCGTGTTGGATTTACTCATAAACGCAGTTCTAAATATCAGAGTTAATTTAAACATTCGCGGAATATAAAAGCTTTCATAAAACATTTCATAACAAAACACGTCTTGTCTTAAAACATCATTTTGTCTTTCAAAATAACGAAACATTAAACTTAAACGTCTTGAGTCTTCCGATGCCAGCCTCTTATTCAGTGCCACGTGTCTCCTCAAGCGAGCTGCCTCATCCTACTCACCTGCGTGCATACTAAAAGTCAGCTACGCTGAGTGAGTTCTAGTTAATCATACACTATACAATACACATAAACTTATATTCTTTCATTCATACTTTCATACTTTCATACTTTCTTTTGTATTAACTTACTTTCATATCTTACGTTACAAAGAGCATTACGCCCTACATTCCTCGAGTATTATTAGGGCTCGGTACCCTCCTTCCTCGAGTATTATTAGGGCTCGGTACCCTCCTTCCTCGAGTATTATTAGGGCTCGGTAGCCTCTTTCCGCGAGTATTATTAGGGCTCGGTACCCTCTTTCCTCGAATATTAGTAATCAAGATTGAAAGACACTTAATTCAAAGACACTTAATTCAAACAAACACCAAATACGGAAACAAGATTAAAAGACACTTTATAAGTGTCTTTCAAATAGTTTAAAAGACACTTTAAAATAGTTTTTTGAAAAAGCCAATAAGCAAATAAGCATTTTTCAAACTCAAACCCAAACATGCTCTTAGTCTGAATAGTTTGTAAGCTGCTAAAAGAGATTTTTTTTCTTTTTTTTGTGTACTCTGTGTAGTGAGAATGCTTGTTGTTATGAGCTGTGCGCCAGTTATTCTGTGATTGCTTTCTTGATGAGTGGAAAATTTCACTTTTCTAATTTGTGTTCTTGCTGGGATGAAGGTCTTTGCTGTTTGTTGAAACAAAAGTTCATGTTTCTTTAATTGTTTTTTGTAAAAAAAAATAAAAAAATAAAAAAAAAACCTCAATGTCACGGATTGCTATTAGTTTAGAGAAATTTGATGTCTAAACTTTGAACCTGTGGAATAAATTCTCAATTGAGCTATAAGTGTTTTTTTTTATTATCATGGGTTAAAATTTTTACAACAAAGCGCTTTAGATATATTATTTATGAGTTGTTTTAGCTTTGTGTATGAATTTTACTACGATAAGTCAGTTTGTATGCCAATACTGAAAAATGGTTACCTTTATCAAGATTGAGGGGGCCTCCTAGTTTTGTCAATCTTGATTAGTTGTCTACAGTTTTGGTCATGTGTGCCTAAACATGTACATATTCCTGTGTCTTTAACTATAAAGCTAGTTACATTTGAAACTTTTTTGGACGAACTACATATTTTTTACAAGAGAAAAAGAAACTTTGATGGACTATGACAGCCAAACGTATTTTGAGTAAAAAGGAAAAAGTTGGGTTTTTTATGGGCCTCACGTTTTTTGTGATTGACATATAGTTATTTGTTTGGCGTGTGTTTGAATTAAGTGTCTTTTAATCTTGTTTCCGTATTTGGTGTTTGTTTGAATTAAGTGTCTTTTAATCTTGTTTTTAATACCCTTGTTATGGTTCGACATCACCCACTAACGTTCCCCAACCATTTTCGGTCGTATATACATCCCGTATATACTATAAAGCTTGGATCTTTAAGTAAAAACGTTCAATACTACGTAAACTTTAAAGGTCAAGAACATACCTTTAGCGCTCGTTCGATCTTGGTTAGCTGGTTTATGCACTCTAGATCTCGTGTAATAAGATCTAATACCAACTAACGTTCACTCTCTCTCGGGTCTTGCTCGTTTATGGTGTGTGTGTGTGTGTTTGGAGTGTGTTAGAGAATAAAATGGAAATGAAATGAGGGTTTAGGGTTTTAGCTTGGTTTAGGGGATATTTATATCCCTTAAAGCCCATGGACCTAAGGCCCATTCTCATTTAACCCATCTCAATTAATCTAAGTCCATGATCCGTTCTTTACTCGATATTAATTAATTAATCACTAAACGTAACTTTCTTTATTCAACATTATAAATTTTAGGATGTTACACATATTCAACCAAGAAACAAAAAGCTTCACGGAGGCTTTTTACTCTTTATCTGAGATGGCTTTGCAGGCGCATTATTCGTCTCTCGTTTTCGCTTATTTTGAGCATTGTTGGTAGTGGCGGTGCCAACGATGCTTGTTGGGCTCTTTCCTTGGCCCTCTAGTAGGTCTATCACCAAAAAAAGTTTTTTCCATAAATTCGGTTCACTCTGCATATTACATTCACTTTTATGAAAATCATTAAACCATGACAGACCCATTTATTTTGCCACTTTCTTGTAATTTTGTGAACTGTAATTACATTTCTCCTTGAATCTTCTGAAAAGATATTTTAGGAGAGGAATTTGATAAATTTAGAACATATAAGCTTTAAAATGTTTACTTTAACATCATAAAACAAAATCATGAGCGGCAACAGGCCTGACTCGTATTACTTTTTTTTATGAAACTTGGAAAAAAGAACACAATGGTCCCAACCAATCTTGGGCGAAAGTTACCTTAAGCTTATCTTGATCGCCCCAACTGATCCCCTATTTGGGTTTCACCTCCTCCTAAGAAACCTGCGATTTCACATAAAAGTGGTTTCAATCTACTACACACATATGAGTTTTCAACTCTTTATTTGTTCATTAATGAAATTAATTTTTTTTGGGTTTAGTCTTTTTAAGTTGAGGTTATTATATGGATCATTCAACCACATCAACATGTTTCAAAGGTGTTTTGTATCAAAATTACTCAAATAAGAACCAGTATCTTGCTGTTATTGCAACTTGTCCTCAAAACTCAAAAACTATGATCATCATGGTAACTAAAATAAGGAAACGTTAGAAAATAATCTTGAAAGTAAGAGAGATGGTATTACCCTCATATTGCTTTCACATTCATTGCCACATCAAACTTGCGGTAACATGTTAAGAGTAATCAACAAGAAACAACCGTCATAAAAACAAATGCAAACATAATTGGGTCAAATAATCGATTCACAATGTTAACTTCCTGCACCAATCGACCAAATAAACTATATCGATACAACTTACTCAACTAATTTTGAATTATGCTAATTGAAACCACAAAAACGTTAATCATAACCCTAATTTAAACCCCGATTATGGAACCCAAAAACTCGGAAAAATCTGAAAATGATAAAAACAACCCACAAAAAACAAATTAAAGAATGCATTACATGTCTTAACGTGGCAATAGATAGAGGAAGATGGAGAACCCACCGCATAAAGTGAGGGACCACGTGGAATGTAGAAACAAATTGATTCCCGAGAGGATGACACACCCATTATAAGATTACATAAGAGTGCATTGTACACCATAGAAAGCACATTGTACAACTAAGATTGCATAAGAAACTTTGTAATTGTAATACATATATATAATATACTAGGTTAGTTAGTTACCTGTGTAGCACACGGGTTAGGATAACTAAAATTATTTAAATAATAACACAACGTAAAATACAAAAAATATATTTAAAAAATATTAATGATATATTATATGGTAGAATAAATTACACATTACACAACATGGAAATAAAATATTGTTAAAAATTCATAAATCTCTAAATATTTCTTTATACACAATACTTGTAGTTTTATTTGTAACTTTATTTTTCTATATAAAAAATAGTAGTTTCACATTGTTTCTGTTTATAACTCTAAATAATGCAACACATAACTATCATGAGTTAAAATAAATTGTCTCAAAAACAAACCAACCATCTAAAATAATTGACCTTAGCTTTTATGAACCTTTAATGCAAAATAAAAAATAAAGTGAAAATTTATACTTTGAAATTAATCATTTTATCTAAAGGTATAACTTTTTTTCAAGAATAAAAATGTGAGTTCCAATATTACTTTCGGATATGATTTCGACTTCTAAAACACAGTTATCTTATTGTAATTTCACATATAGTTTAGTTTCATTGCATATACCAATTTTCTAGTTAATATATTTAGCAACATTACTTCAACGTCGACTTTTAGGACTAATCTATAAACTTGACAAACCTTAGATTTTAAGGTCATTTTAAAACATCATGAACTAATACTTTCTTGTAATGTACCATTTTATGACTGATAGAACATGGATAGCGAACGCTTGCTAGTTTCTTGAGCGACCACATTTTTCGGTGCAAGTATAACTCACTCACTAAAGAAAACTATATTTTTAAAATATTCAATAATTGAAGAATATACAAAGTTAATTTATCATATGATTAATAGTGTGCTAATGTCTAACATGTGTATTCCAAATATAAGTGATTTTATTCACTTAAAAAACCAAAACATATAGTCTAGTGTTTTATATTTTTATGGATTTTTAAGATTATGAACTTAACATAAATGATTGGTTGATTAAATAGTTAACTAAAAAGAAGTTGTAAATGGCTACTTTTTTAAACCAACCCGTGGACCGAAACTCATTTTAATCATAAACTGTTTTGACTTAAACCATGTTTGATATTTTAAACCGGCTAAAGAAACTCGCTCGTTTAAGTTAACACAAATACTAAGAATACATCAATAGTGAATTTGTCTTTTTAGGGTTTGAAAGAAAAAGACTTGTAATTTAGTAAATAATCATATATATTTAATAAGTTAAAGTTTATTGAAATTTGATTTTAAAATTAATCTTGCCTCTTCATGTAAGGCCCCGTTACCGGTAGCCCTACTTTCATGTTGGATTTACTCATAAACACAGTTCTAAATATCAGAGTTAATTAAAACATTTACGCGGAATATAAAACTTTACATAATTCATAACTTGTCTCAAAACATCCTTTGTCTTTCAACATTAAAGCATTAAAATTAAAACATCATAAGTCTTCAGATGCCAGATTCTTGTTCAGTTGCCATGTGTCTCCTCAAGCGAGCTGCCTCATCCTACTCACCTGCGTGCATACTAAAAGTCAGCTACGCTGAGTGAGTTCTAGTTAATCACATAATCATACAATACATTCTTACGCTTCATACTTAATCTCTTAACTTTCTTTTCATATACACCTAAGTGCTTTTACTTTCATTTTTACTTTCATACTTTCTTTACATTCATAATCATACGTTCATTTCTACCTTCATGCCTTTCTTACATACATAATCATACTTTTTAAAGAGCCTTTCGCCCTATAACCTCACAGATATTATAAGGGTCTGGTCCCTAGTTTTCGAATATTAGAAGGGTTCGATTCCCTAACATCACAGATATTATAAGGGTCTGGTCCCTATCATCACAGATATTATAAGGGTCTGGTCCCTAGTTTTCGAATATTAGAAGGGTTCGATTCCCTAACATCACAGATATTACAAGGGTCTGGTCCCTATCATCACAGATATTATAAGGGTCTGGTCCCTAGTTTTCGAATATTAGAAGGGTTCGATTCCCTAACATCACAGATATTATAAGGGTCTGGTCCCTATCATCACAGATATTATAAGGGTCTGGTCCCTAGTTTTCGAATATTAGAAGGGTTCGATTCCCTCTTCGTTACCATACAACCATACATCATACCTCGAGTATTAGTAGGGCTCGGTACCCTTTTCGTAACCATACAACCATACATCATACCTCGAGTATTATTAGGGCCCGGTACCCTTTTCGTAACCATACATTATCATTTCTTTCTTCTATTATCTCTATCATGTTCATACACATAAACATACATAACATACTTACCTTATACATAGCGTTACAACCTGACAGTACGTGCAATATCCGAAGATCGTTCACGTACTATCAAGCAATCATTCATACATTTCATATTATCCACATAAGGCATACACTTATCTCTTAGGATAAGTGTATTAACAAACATATTGAGTATGCACACAGCCCCGAAAACGTAACACATAAATGGGGCTAGAAACTCACCTGAACACGGTTACGTTCTCCGTTGATCGTAATCCCTTTCTTCAGTTGTGCACGGCTGACTGTATAACAAGTATACATATCAATTTAACTATCACTACTTATAACATCTTTCTAGTCTTAATTACTACCCACAACGAACGGGGGTCCGGGGGCAGCGCCCCTGGCAGCGGGGTCTAGGGGCGGCAGCCCCTAGCAGGATCCAAGGGGCAGAGCCCCTGGCTGGGGTCGAGCTGCCAGGTCAGCTTGGAAAAATTTTATTTCCATTAACTGTCTTAACACATTTTTCATTAGATTTTTAATTTATTTTCTAATCGAACTTGACTTTAGGCGAAGTTAACCTTAGGCGAACTTAGCTTTAGGCGAAGTTACCAGCTAGGCGAACTTAGCTTTACAGCGAAGTTGCCATTAGGCGAACTTGGCTTCAGGCGAAGTTGTCATCAGGCGAACTTGGCCTCAGGCGAAGTTACCAGTTAGGCGAACTTAACTTTACAGCGAAGTTGCCATCAGGCGAACTTGGCTTGCAGGCGAAGTTCGTCGCTTTGAAGGCGAAGTTGCCCAGATGAAGGCGAAGTTGCCCAGACAGCCGCTGTTTTAGTTTCTGATCGGCATTTCGAGCGATTTTAACACCCTTGCTATGGTTCAATATCACCCACTACGCTACCCGACCATTTTTGGTCGTTTATACACTAAAAAGCTTGGATCTTTAAACTTCAAAGATCAAGAATCATACCTTTTTAGGCTTGTTTGGATCTCGTTTACTTGCTTATCACCACTAATCGCTCTCTCTCTCACTCGGGTCTGCCGGATCTGCCCGGATCTGCCTTCGGTCCGGCGGCGAAGTTAGTGTGGTATGTGTGTGTTTTTGGAGTGTTAGGGAGTTTGGTGAAAAATGAAGATATTTTGGGATTTTGGGGGTATTTATATCCCTGAAATCTCATTCTCATTTAACCCCTCTCAATTAATCCAAGTCCAAGACCCGCTCCTTACCCGATACTAATTAATTACACGAAATCACTAAACATAACTTCCTTTACTCATCATTAAAATTTTAGGATGTTACACTTCATCTAATAATATCATTTCTTATAAAATCTTAATTAATATAATGAGTCAAGTTATTCTATAAAGGGTCACAAAAATGAGAAGTGTGAGAAACCATAAATAATTGACATGTGTCAAGTGGTGATCAAAAGGAAAAGGGTATAGAGGTAATTGTATACATTTTCTCTCTCCACATGCAAGACATATGTTAATACCCCCATCATTTTAGAACGTCTATAACTTTTTCGTATGATATTTTTTTAAAAAAAAATTCATCACAATAAAGCGTTTTTTTATCTTTAATATGAGTATGATTTTGTTATATAAAATTCAAAACAAATATTACGTCATTGTGTCTTTTCGCACACCATTGTGTCTTTTCGCACACCATTGTGTCTTTTCGCTTATCATTGTATCTTTTTTCGTCATTGTGTCTTTTCGCACACCATTGTGTCTTTTCGCACACCATTGTGTTTTTTCGCTTATCATTGTGTATTTACGCACACTATTGTGTCTTTTCGCTTATCATTGTGTCTTTTTTCGTCATTGTGTCTTTTCGCACACCATTGTGTCTTTTCGCTTATAATTGTGTCTTTTTGCCTATCATTGTGTCTTTTCGCACACCATTGTGTGTTTTCGCTTATCATTGTATCTTTTTTCTTCATTGTGTCTTTTCGCACACCATTGTGTCTTTTTTCGTCATTGTGTCTTTTCGCACACCATTGTGTCTTTTCGCTTATCATTGTGTCTTTTTTTGTTATTGTGTCTTTTCGCACACCATTGTGTCTTTTCGCTTATCATTGTGTCTCTTTTCGTCATTGTGTCTTTTCGCACACCATTGTGTCTTTTTTCGTCATTGTGTCTTTCCGGACACCATTGTGTCTTTTCGCTTATCATTGTGTCTTTTCGCACACCATTGTGTCTTTTTATCTAATACATAAAACACAATGCTTAATACATGTTACACAATAACTTGAAACGTAAAACACAATGGTGAATATGTATAACACAATGACCTAAAACGTAAGACACAATGGTGAATACGTATAACACAATGACCTAAAACATAAGACACAATGGTGAATACGTATAACACAATGACTTGAAACATAAAACACAATGGAAACACCATATTACATAATGACACAATGAACAACAAAAAAACACAATTAAAAAACCCATTAATTTATTTTTATATAACAATATGATACTCATATTAAAGATAAAAAAACGCTTATTATTATGGTGATTTTTTTTTAAAAATAATGTCGTATGAAAAAGTTATGAAAATTTTAAAATGATAGGGGGAATTGACATGTGCCTTGCATGTGGAGAGAGAAAGTCAACAAGGGTGGGTTATTACTTTCATGCCCTTTCCATCAATTTTTATTTATTAGCCATTCAAATATATGATCAATGGACTAAATTCATTTTCACCTTTCTCATTTTTATTGTCCTTTGTATTTTATTTACTCTTAATATAGGATATATTTAAAACCTTAATTTTTGAAATCATTATTCAATATCAACATGAAAATTGGTTACTTAAAAAGACATAATACTAATAACTAATATAATATATTTATATAAAACAAAAAAACATATTTACGTAGAAGAAAGTGAGAAAGGTGAAAGATTATATAGAAGAAAGTGAGTTGAAACCTGAACCGGGTAAAACCCCAAAATCCATGATATTATGTTTTTAGTTTCTTTAACTTTGTCAACGCGTGACAGTTATTAGTTCTCCTATGTTGAATAATCTTATCTTATCCGTAGAAAAATAATAATTAAATACAACATATTACAATTTACAATGTTTCAAGTTAGTGGTAAAAGTGGAGATGGAATGAGATTAGTATAGTATGCATATCGTATTGAAAAATACGAATATGGAAATTAGTAAAATCATATACTGAATATTGTACGTATTTTGGTACGGTAGAAAGGTACCATCAAAAATATCGAAACCGAAAACATTGTGTTAAGTGGATACTGGTTGTGAGTAGAGGTGCACAAAAAACCCGAACACGAAACCGGACCTGAATGGAAAACCCGGAACCGGTTTTTTTATACCTGGGTTTCTAATACCCGACCCTACCCATAGGGTACGAATAGTGTATGCATTTCAGTACCACAACCCGTGCCCGAAATCGGACCCAATTTGTACCCGGTAATACCCGAAAACCGGAACCGGTTCCATACCTGAACCCGGGTTTATCAAATACCCGAAAAATACCTTAAAAAGACCCATAAATACCCCTAAAAAGTGCAACCCTCTTAAAATTCCCTATCTATACCCGAAAAATACTCAGAAAAAAGCCCGAAAAAACCCGAAAATAGGTTTTTTCAATACCCGAAAATAGTGTATTCAAATACCCGGTTCTATACCCGACCCGAACCCGATGCATATGGTATGGTTTTTTAGAGACAATACATGGACCTGAACCCGACCCGGTTATTACCAATACCCGATTTTCCAATACCCAGTCATATCCGAAACCAGGTATTCTCGATTTATGCACCTCTAGTTGTGAGAGGAGGGCTGATTGGCCCCAATGGTATGTTTGTTGCTGATGGGCCCAGCTGGTTTTCTGTTGTGGCTAGAGATGATCATTCAAACCGGTTCCTGGAACCGAACAGGTAGACCCGAACCGGTTCCTACCCGTTTTTTTGTAGGAACCGGACCCTATCTGATTCAACCCGATGATCCGTAACCGGTTCTTGCGTTTCTGGGCGGGTAGGAACCGGAACCGAACCGGAACCGGTTCCTAACCGGTTCTAGCCGTTGGATCGAGTATAGTCGTTGGAAATCGTTTTTTGGCCGTTTTTTGACCGTTGGGGTCAAAAATAGCCGTTTTTTGGCTCCCCCAAGCACCCCACTACTAGTATAAATAGGTATTTAGTGTCATGGGTTCATCACAACACTCAAAACGCAAACCCGAACGCAAAAAAATACAAAAAAAACGCTATTACAACGTTTTGAGTTCTCTAATCTCTTGTTTTCTCTTCTTCTATATTCATATTTGTTGTTATGGCTGCCTCACAATCATCGGTTGGTCAAGGTTCCAACGTCGAACCAAGTTTCGTTCGTATTGTACCTCATAATCGTAATCAAGAGATTTGGTGCAATTGGGATTTGGTTGAATTGAGTGACCATTCATTGAAGGCTCGGTGCAAGTTTTGTGGGGTTTATTTAAACCCACTTTCGAATTCAAATTTGAAGAAACACATCGAAAAACCGTATTGCAAGGCGTTGAAAAAGAACGTCGATTCGCAACAAACGCAAATGGATAGTGAAGGCGGAATATTTACATACCAAATTGATCGATTTCAAGATCGTATGGCGAAGTTTGTGATTCAAGAAGCTTTGCCGTTTAGCCACTTCGACAACCCTCGCTTAACCACCATGATTCGAGATACGCTCCAACCACAATACACTCACGTAAGTCGTCATACTCTTAAACGTTATTGTTTAAAATTGTGGAAGAAGGCCAAAGAGGTACTAATTGCATATTTTGAAAATATAAATACGGGAATAAACTTAACTAGTGATGTTTGGTCGGCTCCACATGGTCTACCCGAATCTTATCTTTGTGTCACCGCTCATTGGGTAGACCCGTCATCGTGGGAAATGATGAAACGCACCATTGCTTTCGAACTCTTTGAGTATCCACATACGGGAGATAATTTGTTTGAAATTTTAGATTATGTTATAAAAACTTATAAACTAGAAAATAAAATATTTTCAATGGCATTTGATAACGCGTCGAATAATACATCGGCGGTTGATAAATTAAAATTAAAATATACGCCGATTTGCAATGGTGTATTTTTTCACTCAAGGTGTGTTGCACATATCATTAATTTAATCGTGCAAGACGGACTTGCTTCGGATGAGGTTACATCGGTTATAAACGATTTTAGACTAATGATACATGAAGTTTTTAAGAAAAGTAAAAAAAGACAAATGGATTATAGAAAATTTTGTAAAGATACGGGAAGAAAAGCTTTGGGAGCTAATTGGGATGTACCTCATCGATGGAATTCCACTTGCATAATGTTTCAAAGTGCTTTGGAATAAAGAGAAACTTTATAAATGTTTCATTCTAGTCTTGCCGAGAATGATTTGGCAATCCCCTTTTCAAATGAGAAATGGGAAATTATCAATGACTTATCGACTTTTCTTGAAGTTTTTAAAACATCAACTACGAAACTATCGGGAACGTATTATCCGACAAGTCCCTTGGTTCTTTCGGAGTTATTTTTAATGGTTAACAATCTTAAAGAATTTGAATATAAAAGTCCAATGTTTTCAAACATCATATTACCAATGAAGTTTAAATTAAAAAAATACTTTCTTGAATTTCCACCAGTTTTTACTTGCGCCGCCGCTTTAAACCCAATGTTAAATGTTACGGGGGTTGAATGTGTAATAGACGAAATTTTTTCAGTCTTAGATATGCATGAAGTTGACCCAAACTTTTCAACAGAGGCAAAAAATTATTTTAACTTGAATTTTAAATTTATGTATGACTTTTATTTAAATAAATATGGGTCAAACATACACATGCCTATGCCGGGGGGTCTTCATCAAGTTCAAGTGCTACTAGAGTATGAGATCCCATGATTAGCCTTATGAACACCGTTCGCAGCGTAACGGCTAAAAAACAAAGGGGTAACACCCCTTCAAGCGAACTAGGAAGGTATAGTGCAAATGATTACTCTACCGGTTTATCCGAAGAGGAATATGGCACTTTTGATGTTTTGGCTTGGTGGAAGGTAAAGGAAACCGAGTTTCCGATTCTTGCCACCATGGCCCGTGATTTACTAACCGTCCAAGCTTCTACGGTAGCTTCAGAATCCGCTTTTTCTCTTAGTGGCAGGGTAATATCGGTGAGAAGAACAAGACTAAATTCGGAGTCGGTGGAGATGTGCATTTGCTTAAAGGATCACTTGGACTCAATCGATCGTATTCAACACGTAACCACTCTCGAAGATGAAACACCACTTGATGTTCGAGTGCACGACGAACAAGAAGGCATTTCTACAAGTAATTCCGAGGAAGAAGTCGCCGCTCAATAATTACGACGAACAAGAAGACTTTTCTAGAAATAATATGTCACAACTTTATATTTATAAGTTTAATGTTTTGTTAGTTTGTTTTTGAAGATTTTAAAACATGTAACCTTTTTTTTTTGAACTTCTTAAAGTAAATAAAATGAATTTTATGTTAATTGTTTTTTTTATTTTTCATGTTATACAAATACGAATCGTAGTTTAGAATCCAAATCGCAAACGAAAAACGAAAAAAAAAAAAAAATTTTTTACACTGTAACCGGTTGGAACCGGTTACAGTACAGGAACCGGTTTAGGAACCGGTAAGAACCGGTTAGATATGTTAGGGGTCCGAGGGTGGGAGAACCGGTTCGGTTCCCTAACCGGTTCGAGCCTGGAACCGGTTTATAATGGGGTTTTGAATATAGGAACCGGTTAGGAACCGGTTCCGGTTCCTAGTCCCAAACCGTTTTGAACATCTCTAGTTGTGGCCCAAATGAATTTCTTCCATGTTATGTGACTTGACCGAATTTTATTACATGTAGTACTTAAGATTAAGGGGGTGTTTGGGATTTCTTATTTTATTTCTTTATAACTTTTCATTAAGTTAATAAAGGGGTGTTTGGGATTGCTTATTTTCACCAACTTATAACTTATAAACTTTTGGAAAAGTAATAAGGTGTTTAGGATTGCTTATATTCAGGGGCGGACCCACGTAGTGTAGAACGGGGTCCCGGGACACCAATGTTTTTTAGAAATTTTCTGGAGGCGGTATATTAAATTGTTTATGGACCCCATAAAAATTAAGAGTTGGAACCCATGCTATCAATATTGATGTGGTGTGGTGGTAAATTCTTGGTTTTGTATCCCAAAGGTCACTAGTTCAAGTCTTCCAACCCTCCATTTTCTATGATTTTTTCATTCTTTTTTAAATCCTACTCAATATTAGTTACTAGTTAGGGCTTTAAAATAACCAACATTCGGACACAGAGATAGAAGACCATAAGTAGATTAGGTGGAGTTTACCTTTTGTTGGATCCAGCATAGGAGCTTTGGAGTTTACCCTTTTTTTTCATTTAGAGCTCGTTTTTTGTCATTGTATTATTAACTTGCTATTTGCTAAAGGAGTTTTGGAGTTTAGAAAGATTAGAAGTGGCAGATATTGAAGGTTGGTCATAAGCAGTCTTCCATATAGCATTTATCAATTGAAATGTCTACGTATATATGGGTCTATGAAGCTGCAATAGTTGTATGGCTTTACACAGTTTTAGATCGACAAAACAAATCTCGAAGTGATTACGCGAACATAACGTAAAGCTGTGAATATAATAGGCACTAACATCCATATCCTAAGGGATGATTTTGATTCAAAAAGAAGTGTATCAAAGCCCATTCTTTGACTATTTATGTTTGTGATTTGTAGAATGTAACATGGACTTTTTGTTAATAATTTCACATTGATTTTGAAGTTATCTACATTGTATTTTGTTGATAATTTTGTGTGTTTTCTAATGAGGACCGATCGTATTTCATCATATTGTTTTATTTATGTTCATCGTCTCGACCCGAACCAAACGACGGCCAACCCGAACAACAACTGACCCGAAAAATCTAAACACCGAAAAAACGGGACCCCATTGGCCAAAATTCCTGGGTCCGCCACTGCTTATATTGTGAGAGGAAAAGTTCCATAAGTTACACTTTTGTAAATTATTAACTTAATGAAAAGTTATAAGGAGGCAAAATAAGGAATCCTAAACACCCCATAGGTTACAATATTGTAACTTATGAAACTTTTCCTCTAACAATATAAACAATCCCAAACACTTTATTACTTTTCAAAAAATTTATAATTTATAAGTTGGTGAAAATAAGCAATTCCAAACACCCCTAAGATTATGAAGTCTTTTTAGATGGGGTTATATTTAATCATTATCATCTGATGAAAGCATAGATATCTCTCTCGAAATATTGAAGAAAAAATAACATTAATACCGCAGTAAACTAAATAATTAATATTGTCCAAGTTTAAGAGCATGTATCAAAATCTGAACAACAATCGTATTTTCATATTTGCCCTCTTTTAATACCGGTAAGGTTGTACTTTCTCTTTGTACATTTGAGTCCCGCAAAACAGGTTTTTGTCCTGTTTAAGTCAGTATAATGTCACAGAGTTATCTTTCTGACTCTTTGTGGCGCTCGAAGCTCATCCAATCCATCCTGCTTATGATCAAGGTCTACTTGTTTCGTCTTGTCTTGGACTAATCAGATGAACGACAACATCTTTTAATCATTGTTCGTCGGATGTGCAAGCACACCTTGGCTTAAACACCTTCTATTAATCTCGTGCTCGATGAACTCCAACCATGGAATATTAGTTTTAAGACCGAGAAATATATTAGTTTTAATATTCTACGGGTTTGAGACAAGATATGATATTAGATGATATCCGCTCGAATAGAGCAAGGTTTTGTATTCGAATATTTGGCTGGCTATGTAGCATGGTTAAAAATAATCTATAAAAATATGTGTGTGCGAATAAGATTTAAAAAATAATTTATAAAATTTGAAGTCAGGAAATTTTTTCTGGTTTTGTCCCTTAACAATTAAAGGCATCGTCCATAGTCGATAGTCGATACCACTTGTTTAAAATATATATTTCGATATTTGACTTTATGTATTTCAGTATTTGTGTTAAAGTTGAAACAATATTGTGGTTTGTCAGTTAATTCTTAATAAATATCTTTTCTAAGTTGTACATTAAACCTACAAGTGGGTAGACAAATATCAACGTTTAAGATTGGTGTGGTGATAGTCTCGTATGTAACTAACTAACTATGTAAGCAACCAAAATGTTTATTTTCATCTACATATAATTTTACCATTTCTTTTTTAAATTCTATCTCAAATAAAATTTGTCCCGAGTTCTAAAGGTATTTGAACCTTTAAATTTCTGCATGGAGCATCTATTACACCACCGGATACAACTGAGACAAATTTACTGGCATCTAATTCATGGTTCATAGACTCATAGTTTTGAGTAAAAATAATACGAAGTAATTTAATTTGAATACATCGTGATTAATAAATTTTGAGTAAAAAATAGCAAGCGATGTATGTGGTTACTTTTACGATGGTTAGATGTTTATGTAGAGCGAGAAACGATGACATCTTCTCAAATAAACCATGCCAAGGGCGTAATTAATTAAGGAAACCGGTGGGGGAGGGGGGGGGGGTCACGACCCATGCTATGTTTTTACGCAATTGTGTAAATTACTAGTTTGCATTCAAATCATGCAAATGGCATACCTTATTTGCCTATTAGGTAGCTACATGTAATTTTTTTTTCTCTTTTATATTCTTTTTTACAAAAAAAAATAATAATAGGAAAAAGCTAGAGAAAATCTAGGCCCAACACTATTACAAACAGCCACCAAGTTGAAGCTCTAAATAATACTGTGGTAAATAAGATAATAAAAAAATCAAATTAGATAACTTTAGTAAATGTCACACGTTGACAAAACAAAAAACTATAATATTTTGGACAACATATGATAATAGTATCATGGCTCTTGGGGGTATTATTTGGTTCAGCTCTCAACTAATCCTCTTCTATAAAATCTCACCTTTTTTCAGTTTTCATCACACAACAAACTTTTCAATTTATTACACAGATTACTAACGAATCATCAATGGAATATTCCGTTACCCGAAAAAAGAACTTTCTCATCAGGACATGGAATCGTTGTCAATCATTCCCACACAGCCGCAACAAAAGAGCTGCAGTTGGGTGCTTGGAAGGTTTTTGTCCAGTATATGTGGGACCTGACAAGCAAAAGTTTAACCTGAAGATGAAACACGTGAATCATCCATTGTTCTTGATGCTTCTGGAAGAGACTGTAACCGAATACGGTTACAACTCCAACGGCCCTATATTGCTTTCGTGTGATGTGGATTTGTTCTACAAGGTGTTGGCGGAGATGGAGGTGAAAGATCATGTGAAGTCACTTGGAAGTTTCGTGTACGGGTCTTGTAGTCCATTAAATCCTAGCCGTCGATTGGGAACCAACGGTGCGGATTTGATGGGCAAAGGGTATGGTTCTTTTGAACCTTTAATACCTTCAAGATGTATCAAAGTGAATTAACTCGATCTAGAAAAGTTTTATAAGTTAAGATTTAGTGTTTTGGTATGATGTAATTTCAAGCCTTTGAATATTATTGTGTATAGACATAAATCTTGCCGCCACAACAACAATAATCAATAACGTTTAAGGATTGTAATTTATGGATTACCTTGTAATTTAAAAAGACAATTAACATGTAATAAGTAAAATCAAAAGTCTTATATATAATTGTCATTAATTAGTTTGACAAAGTGCCGTCAAAAGCATAGGGTTATAGTTAATGCTTGAGATCTTTATGTCTTAAGTTTGAAACATGACTTAAGAGGATTTTCCTATAGTGGTGAGTTTCTTCTTTGATGATAGTCTTGGGTGAATCAGGACTCTAGTGTCAAAATTAGTATGGTCGATTGAAATCTCGAATCAGAAAGACTTACTCAAGTATTAGAGGAAGTTTCAAACGTTATTAAAAGAAATGGATAAAAAACTAAAAGTGCATGAAAGATGAAAACAAAGGTTTTGATATTTATGTTTGGAACATCTTTAGATATTTTGGAATTTCCCCCTAGCCTGCGTATTTATCGTAAACTTACTAAATATTTGACTCGAACATGAGTCACATGACAATGCTTTCTATTTTCAATGTAAATAGATGGTTATCCTAAAAATACTAGATATTACAAAAATGTAGGACTTTATTAAGATGCGTCCACAAGCATTTTATCGTCATTGGTAGTTGAGTCCACAAAGTTTAGTTTGTTTTTACGATATATGTAAACTGGACGCATCATTATAATGAAATGTGCGGTTATAATGAAGGAGAAACTTGCTCAATTAAAACTCATTACAATAACAAAGTTAGACGCATTGTTGCAACATGTTTTGCCCGTACATTGTAATATGTAGTGTCGGTAACATTTTAAAAACATTTTTTTAAAATATAGCTATACTATGCTAAATTAAAAAGATAAAAATCGTTGTTAATGCTATACTTCATCTCCTATCTTTGTTCTTTAGTCGGGTTCTACTCATTTCTTCACACAAACCTACATAAGACATCGTGTACATAATATACATTATATACCAACTGAATAAATTTTAAAATGTTAGCCTTCTTTTTTTTTATTTCTTTTTTTTAAAAGGCTCAATTCATTAAAAAGAAGATGACAACTTACAAGCTACAAAAGTTCTAAAAACTCAAACATCCAAATCAAAAGAACAACAAAATAGGAAGCAACTAACGAAATGGGTAAATTTACAAAGTTAAACATGCACCAGTCTTCCCAATCTAAGCTTGACCTTCTGCTTCTATGTTTCACCCACAAAAATGATATCGCCTTAATGTCGTTAACTACCTATTCAACTGAACCGATATATCCTTGTAAATCTTGTCGTTTCTTGCTCTCCAAATCAACCACAAAGTAACAAAGAAGATTGCTTGTCAACTCACATTTCGTCTTGTTGCTTCTATTTTTGCTCGGGAAGTCCAATATCTTTTTTACCGAAAAAAGATCCAAAGACACCGGGAGTTTGTACCAACTTTGAACGATTGTCTGAATCCATTTCGCAACCCTGCACTTAACAATAAGACGTTTGATGTTTCCGGGAATATTTCACATAATGAAGAAACACGAGTTTAGGCCGGGCCTGGTCTAGTATTTTCACAGGGATAAATCCCCGAGGTCTTGAACCTTAATGAGTCCGAGAGCGGGTAGCTAAATAATCAATAAGACTAGATGTGGGTGAAGGGTTATAAGAGGGAGATGCTTTATTGGTGCCTTTCTATACATGACTTTGAAGTTCGCATATGTCTTGCCTTGTTCCTTATGCGGACATATTCGTATGAGGGATGCACATTGCTAAGCGTTCCTTTTTTACCAGGGTTCGGGACCATACCACACGACATAACACACACATTTCATTAATTCATTAGTTTACTCCCCTTGTTGATAAGATTGATTTTGTTGCAATTCGATCCAATAAGAATCTCCAAGTAATGCAAATTGCCTTTGACGAGACCCACGTCAACGTTGCATTCCCTTCAACTACTGGATGATTTATGTTAAAATGTTAGCCATACAGTTAAATATTTAATTAATGCGCTCATTTAAAAAGTATTAAAAACAATTTATAATTAATTATCGTCTTATAAATAGTTAGGGGTGTAAAAAAACCCGTGACTTGAAGCTTGCTAGAAATAAGCTAGCTCATATTGGCTCGACGTATTTATTAAATATACCCATTTTCGTTCAAAATAAACCATGCCAAGGGTGTACCTTATTAGGTAACTACATGTAATATTTTTTTTCCTCTTTTATATTCTTTTTTACAAAAAATAATAGAAAATAGCCATAGAAATTCAAGCCCAACACTAGTACAAACAGCCACCAAGTTAAAGCTCTAAATGACTGTTAGTAAATAAGAAAATAAACAACTCAAATTAGTTAGCATTAGTAAATGTCACACGTTGACAAAACAAAAAAACTATAATATTTGGACAACATATGATAATAGTATCATGGCTCTTGGGGGTATTATTCGGTTCAGTTCTCAACTAACCCTCTTCTATAAAATCTCACATTTTTCAGTTTTCAGTCACACAACTAATTTTTCAATTTATTACTCAGATTACTAAGGAATCATCGATGGAATATTCAATCGCCCGAAAAAAGAACTTTCTTGTCAGGACATGGAATCGTTGTCAATCCTTCCCACACAGCCGTAGCAAAAGAGCTGCAGTTGGGTGCTTGGAAGGTTTTTGTCCGGTCTATGTGGGACCGGACAAGCAAAAGTTTACCCTGAAGATGAAACACGTGAATCATCCATTGTTCTTGATGCTTCTGGAAGAGGCTGTAACCGAATACGGTTACAACTCCAACGGCCCTATATTGCTTCCGTGTGATGTGGATTTGTTCTACAAGGTGTTGGCGGAGATGGAGGCGAAAGATCATGTGAAGTCACTTGGAAGTTTCGTGTACGGGTCTTGTAGTCCATTAAATCCTAGTCGTCGATTGGGAATCAATGGTGCGGATCGGATGGGCAAAGGGTATGGTTCCTTTGAACCTTTAATACCTTCAAGATAGATCAAAGTGAATTAATGATGTGGTTAACCATGCACAATTATTAAGTTAGTTTCATGCATTAGTCCATTAATTAGTTCAGTTATTTCTTTTAAACATGTAGCTTGTGAAGTAGTGGGTTAGTTTTATTTAAGTCAGGTTGTGGGCCAGTTACGTATCTTGGTTATATAAGCCACTAGTTCTTATGTGTTATTTTTATGAATTAAAATGATAAATTGAGTATATATATCTCTCTAAGTTGCTAATTTGGATTCCTGTATATTTTCTTTGGCCAACGATTAAACGTTGGAACCATATCAATTAATTCACGATATATCAAAATTTTTATAAGTTAAGATTTAGTGTTTTGGTATGATACTATGATGTAATTTCAAGCCTTTGAACATTATTGTGCATAGACATAAATCTTGCTGCCACAACAATAATCAATAACGATTAAGGATTGTCTTTAAATTAAAGAGACAATTAACATATCTAAATATAGGAGATAAAATAAGTAAAATGATAAGTCGTATATATAATTTTGTTATTATTACTTATTAGTTTGACAAAGTGCATTCGAGGTTCGATAGCATGGGGTGATGTGTTAATTAATGCTTGAGATCTTTAGGTCTTAGATTCGAAATGTGACTCAAGAGGATTTTCCTATAGTGGTGGGTTTCATCTTTGGTAGCAGTCTTGGGTGAATCAAGACTGTAGCGTCAAAATTAGTATGGACGGCTGACATCTTGTCTCAAAAGACTCACTCGGGTATTGAAAATAGTTCCAAACACTGTTAATTTTTTTTTTTGAAAAAAAACCTAAAAGTGTATGTAAGAAGAAAACTAAGGTTATAATATTTATGTTTGGAACATCTTTAGATGTTTTGGATTTTCCCCCTTCATTTACGTATTTATTGTAAACTTAAAATTTTTTTAACTCGAATTGTCGAACATGACACTACTTGCTATTTTCAATGTAGCAAAATGTTAGACATAAAAACGTAGGACTTTAATAAGATGCATCCACGAGCATTTTATCATGAGCGGTAATTGAGTCTACTTAACTAAGTGAGTAGTTTTGTTTTCTTATGATATAGGTAAATTGGGCATATAGTTACAATGAAATGTACGGTTATAATGGATGAGAGACTTGCTCAACTGAAACTCATTATAATAACTAAGTTAGACGCATTGTCGCAACAAACTAAATGGGAAATTTTACAAAGTTAAACATGTACCAGTCTTTCCAATCTATCCTTTACCTTCTGCTCCTATGTTTCACTCACAAATACGATGTCGCCTTAATGTTGTCAACCACCTTTTCAACCGAAATCGGTATATCCTTGTAAATCTTGTCGTTTCGCGTTCTCCAAATCAACCAAAAAGTAATAAAGAATATTCCTTATATCACCTCACATTCCGTCTTGTTGTTTCTACGTGTGCTAGGGATGTCTAATGTCTTTTGAATGAAAAAAAAATTCGAAGATGTCGGGATGTTTCCGATAACATTTCATATAATGAAGAAATACAAGTTCAAGCCGGGTCTGATATGGTATTTCCACAGGGTAAATCCCCGAGGTCTTGAACCTTTGAGTATCGAGTGTGAGAGCGGATAACTACATAATCAATAAGATTGAATGTGGGTGAAGGGTTAGAAGAGAGAGATGCTCTATTGGTGCCTTTCTCTACAAAGCTCTGATGTTCGCAAATGTTCCGCCTTATTCCTTATGCGGACGTATTCGTATGAGGGATGCACATTGTCTGGCGTTCCTTTTATACCAGGGTTCGGGACCATACCTCATATATTTATTAAAACCGAGTTCCTCAAAATATCATATCTTTTATCTTATATCTATAATATATATAAACGAAAACAATAAAATCCTACGTGTAGCGATATGGTCGATCCCCCTTTTTTTGGAGTCACCAGATTTCCTTGATTTTTAAATGAAGGCTTCTCATGCATTTTACCCGAATTCATGGGTATGGGTCTTACCAAAAGTGTCACTCGGGTATTGAAAATAGTTCCAAACACTGTTAATTTTTTTTTTTGAAAAAAAACCTAAAAGTGTATGTAAGAAGAAAACTAAGGTTATAATATTTATGTTTGGAACATCTTTAGATGTTTTGGATTTTCCCCCTTCATTTACGTATTTATTGTAAACTTAAAATTTTTTTAACTCGAATTGTCGAACATGACACTACTTGCTATTTTCAATGTAGCAAAATGTTAGACATAAAAACGTAGGACTTTAATAAGATGCATCCACGAGCATTTTATCATGAGCGGTAATTGAGTCTACTTAACTAAGTGAGTAGTTTTGTTTTCTTATGATATAGGTAAATTGGGCATATAGTTACAATGAAATGTACGGTTATAATGGATGAGAGACTTGCTCAACTGAAACTCATTATAATAACTAAGTTAGACGCATTGTCGCAACAAACTAAATGGGAAATTTTACAAAGTTAAACATGTACCAGTCTTTCCAATCTATCCTTTACCTTCTGCTCCTATGTTTCACTCACAAATACGATGTCGCCTTAATGTTGTCAACCACCTTTTCAACCGAAATCGGTATATCCTTGTAAATCTTGTCGTTTCGCGTTCTCCAAATCAACCAAAAAGTAATAAAGAATATTCCTTATATCACCTCACATTCCGTCTTGTTGTTTCTACGTGTGCTAGGGATGTCTAATGTCTTTTGAATGAAAAAAAAATTCGAAGATGTCGGGATGTTTCCGATAACATTTCATATAATGAAGAAATACAAGTTCAAGCCGGGTCTGATATGGTATTTCCACAGGGTAAATCCCCGAGGTCTTGAACCTTTGAGTATCGAGTGTGAGAGCGGATAACTACATAATCAATAAGATTGAATGTGGGTGAAGGGTTAGAAGAGAGAGATGCTCTATTGGTGCCTTTCTCTACAAAGCTCTGATGTTCGCAAATGTTCCGCCTTATTCCTTATGCGGACGTATTCGTATGAGGGATGCACATTGTCTGGCGTTCCTTTTATACCAGGGTTCGGGACCATACCTCATATATTTATTAAAACCGAGTTCCTCAAAATATCATATCTTTTATCTTATATCTATAATATATATAAACGAAAACAATAAAATCCTACGTGTAGCGATATGGTCGATCCCCCTTTTTTTGGAGTCACCAGATTTCCTTGATTTTTAAATGAAGGCTTCTCATGCATTTTACCCGAATTCATGGGTATGGGTCTTACCAAACCCAGATATTAAACGAGTTATAACATCTCATTAAATTAAAAATTAATCTCACCAAATATTTGATATAAAAATCCTATAAGGTAGGAATATACTAAAAATTAATATCTGATTTATTAAAAAAAAGATATATATTATTTATAATTAAAAAACCAATTTTATAGTAAAAAAAATAAACGGGTCTGGGGTCTCATCAAACCATATAGCTTTTAAACCGGGTTATAACATTTCATTTATTTGTGAAACAATTTATCATCAAACCATAAGTATATTATTAACTTTCATATAATAAAAAAAATAAAAATTCAAAACATAAATAAATATTAGAAACAAATAATATAAAACAATCCCCGTAAAGAAACGAAACATTTAAAAGCTTTATGATTGTTTCTTACTTACATTTACTCAAGCCACCATATTGTTTTATTTGTAAATGAAGACTTCAGGTGCAATTGACCGGAATTCAAGGTATGGGTCTCACCATACCTAAATAACCTTAAACGAGTTATAACATCTCACTGTTTTAAAAATAAATATCACCAAGTATTTGATATGCAAATCTTATAAAGTATGGATATACTGAATATTAATATTCAATTTTTTAAGAAAAATATATCATTTATAATAAGAAACAATTTTATAATAAAAAAAATAAGTGGGTCATGAGTTTTACCAAACCCATAGTTTTTAAACGGGTTATAACATGTCATTTATTTATGAAACTATTTCATCATCAAACCCTAAGTATATTATTAACATTTTTATAATACATAAAATTAAAATGCAAAAAAAAAATATGAATATTAGACACGAAAAAAAACACAACCCCCATAATACGGGAGATAAAAACTAGTTTATATATATATATATCAAGAATATTTACAATTTTACAACAACATTAGCATTTAGTAAAATTATTAGAAAAAGACTAATCTTCAATAGTAATTACACTATGAATTTATTATTTGCATATTTAAAAAATAACTTTAGACATCAAATTCGGGTTAAAAAACTCTTTAAAATCCACCTGTACCAGATAATCGATATCAACATATATTGGAACATTCTAAAAGTGAGGGCAATATATTTATTCAGAAAATGCGTTACCGTTTCTTAAAAATGAATACTTAAAATTATTTCCAATAAAGATAAGCTACAATTCTTTCTAGTTATTAATATCTTTCTAGTTATAGCAAAAGCAATTATACGAAATACGATAAAAGAAATTTTATCATATAAAATACCGATGAGTTTGAACTTTTACGACAACAAAGCAAGCCGCCAATGCAAAAAGAAGTTCAAAATTGAAAAGACGTTCAAATTGTAAAAAAAAAAAAAACAAAGAAAATTAGAAAATTGATCTCTTTCTCCAAACTAGAATCACTTGACACTTTCCATAGTTTTAAAAAGAAAACCCGTTCTCACTGATCATCCTATCCACAACCCGTCGACTTCACCCTGTGCCAGTAGGCGCCAACTTCGTCGTCCAACTACTGCACTACATACCCACCATGCGGTTGCTATTATAAAGAATTTATTAGCTAGAGTTTATTATGATATTAAATATCAAATTCGAAAGTATGCATTGACTAGGTTTTCATTAATAACTAGATTGAGTAATTGATGAAAATTTTAAACTTTAACCGTTAAGTGAATTACAGTCAACAAAATGATCATACATTGTTATTACAATTACAATTTATATGAAAATTACAAAAATTACATAACTAAGATAACACAAATACGTTACAAATAAGTAGTCACTCCGTCCCATTAGAAGTGTCATGGTTTGAAAAACACAAAGTTTAAGGTAGATTGAATGATTACTTTTCGTGCTTACCAAATGACAATAATACCCTTAGAAATTGGGTCCATCAATATTGGTTATTAATGTTAATTGTGTATGTTTAAGGGTAAATTTGAAAATTGACTGATAAATTTTGAAAGTGGACATTTGCAATGGGACAAACAAAAAAAGAAACATTGACACTACTCCGTCCTTGTACACTACATTTGTGATTGTATTGGTTGGTATACATTGTTTATCAAAAATCAAAATTTTTAGTCCATGTCTGCTTGTAACTCTTTATAAGGTAACATATATGTCTTCTTATAAATCTTGATATAACCATGTATAGTTGTCTGTGATACAAATAAGGTTATTCAGGCACATACCGCGACCCTAGATAAATTATAATATATATATATATATATCCATGAAACTAACAAAAAAATATTCATGCACATAAAATAACATACCTTTTGATCAGTTAATATATATGATGTTGTTAGTGCACAGAAATTTGACAATGTGGATACTTTATCCTGGCATGTGTTTTGGATCAGTTATCCTTAGCGTGTGTTCCAGATCCCGTCAGGATCGAGGATCCACAGTACTTATTATTTACTAACGGTTGTTCTCATGTGTAGTCTTATATTTAGCAGGTATAACGGTTAGAAGACTCAGTCTATCCACTAACTTGCAGTCAAGAAGATATTGACGTGTCTGGATTAGTTGTCATTCTTAAGAGTTCCAGAGCTATGTCAGGATCATGGATCCTCGGTATTCGGTGCTGTTAACGGTTGTTTCTTATATGAAGGCTGATATTTATCAAGTATAACGGCACCAAGAGCTGGTCTACCCCCTTTTTCGCAGCCTGAGTGATGGAGCACGTGGTCAAAGTGGCTGTTACGTTTATATTGAAGACATGGCGGATTTTTAGGGATTATTAGTTAATAGTCTTTAATATTAATAACTCCATTGAGTTATTATTTTTGATATATAATGGAGATTATGATCAGTTAGGAAACACATTGTATACACACACACACACACTAGAGCAGAAACAAACATTCTCTCTATTCACTAGCTTACTTTGTAATCTCGATCATTGACTCCACAACGATTGTAACACCCTTTTTATCTAATATAAACGACGGTGATAGTTTTCACCGTCCGGGGGTTTTTTGTGCCGGAGATCACGATAATCACATACTCATCGACCAAAGGTTACCTTGTTGATCCTTGACCGAAAGGACTTAATCAACGATTACTTAGTTAATCCTTGATTGAAGAGATTCGACCAAAGATTACCTTGATAAGTTTTGACCGAAGTAAGACTATCTTGGTTAAGGGATTTTTCACTCGTAATCAAACCTTTGTGTTCACCAATATTACGATTACGCACTTATCATTATCAAGTTAGCACCCTACCTCACTTAACAGATTTGGATACTTGATCCGTAGCAGATTTTTGTCCAAAACAATTTGGCGCCCACCGTGGGGCAATTGGTACTATAATCCATATATTCTTATCATTCTCAACTTTTTCATACCCATATCACTATCAATGGCCTCTCAATCAACCTCTGCTTCATCAACCATGCCGGCTACGGTTCCTCTCTCATCAAGGACTTTGCCACCGATGCCTCCGCCAATCACGGGAACGCAACGGCCTGCTGCTGCTGGGAGCAAGACACAACTACCAGTCTTCCAGAGCTCAAAGACCGCTGCTGCTGCCCCGGTGGTTAATATTAACAGTGATGTTTCATCTATGTTTTCGCAGGTTAAAGCATACATGGAGCAGCAGAACAAGACTAATCAGAGGATCCTCCGTGAGATAGAGGATCTCAAGAAGAACAAGAGGCCAGCAGAGGATCTCACCCCCCTGATGCCAAGGATGCTGGATTTCACCAGTCCAGAATCCATGGCTCAGTTCTTTCAAGGATCATCTATCCTTCACCAGGGGTCCATGGGTCAACAGACTCAAGGATCCTCGCTATTTCAGCCAGGATCATCTATCCTTCAACAGGGGTCCATGGGTCAACAGACTCAAGGATCCTCGCCATTTCAGCCATGATCATCTATCCTTCAACAGGGATCCATGGGTCAGCAGAATCAAGGATCCTCATATTATCGACAAGGATCAGTCATCCTTCCACAAGGATCCTATGGTACCCAACCTCAAGGATCCTTCATCCCGAATAAAGGATCCTTCTTTCCGAATCAAGGATCCTCAGGCGTCCAACATCAACGATACTTCGAAGTCCATGAAGGAGACATAATCCCCATGCAGACTATAGCCTTTGGAGGACCAACTCTTATCGCAGACTCCTCCTATCCCATCTACTCATCCGAGATGCCAACCTTCACTCAGAAAAAAGGTAACTTGTGCGATCCTTTATCCTTAGATGCTAACCGTGGTTCCATGGCAGGATGCAGGTATCAACCAAGCCATGGCCAAGGAGCTACAGAAGCTCAAGGATATGATATCCAGTGTTCCCGGGGTCATAAGACCAATTCCCGAGATACCTGAGGGAAGCCACAGAGTATCCAGATTCGCTCCGCCTATCTGTGATGCTGAAATCCTGAAGCGGTTCCAGACTCCGAATATGAAGACTTACGACGAGACCACTGATCCTGAAGAACATGTAGCACAGTATAGGGAAAGGATGGAGATCAATCCTATTCCGGAAAGAATCAAAGAAGCTTGCCTATGCAAGGGCTTTGGATCCACACTAACGGGACCCGTTTGCCCGTATCAAGAGACCCGTTTAGCTATCTTGTACCATAATTTTCGTCATAAACTTGGAATGATTTCGTGCAAATCGTTATACATGCCTAATAGAGCTTCACCGACACTTTAATTTTAGAAACTCGATCAAAACGATATCAAATTATTATATAAAGATCCGTCTAAAACCCGTTTATAATTATACATATAAACAATCATCATAATTCAATGCATCGCAGTGACACCATGCTTAAGCGATCGCGAACTAAAGCCCTATAAACAATTGTTTTAATTTAACAGGTTGATGCAAGTTCTTCGTCTACCCGTCGCCGTCCTCCATATCGAGCAATTAACCCTTCAATCGGCGTTATTAGAGGTATATAATTATATAGTTATGTTCGACTGGTCTCACTCGTATTTAACCCCATGTTCAGTTGTTCAATTAACAATCGATTTGTAGGATTGTTGGATCTAGGGTTTATTCTCATATATAGGTTGTCTGGTCTGTTGCTTTTAAAGTTTCTGTTATGGTTCTTAACCAACTGATGCACCCAACTCAGTTGGCTGTGTTCGTGTGTTGTAAATCTCTGAGTCGGCCACTGGCGTGGGTTCGAGTCCCGACCATGGCAGGCTGTTGTTATTATTATTTTTTATTATTATCTTATGATTTAAAATGGTTTTTATTAATTAAATATAGTAAATATTCAATATTAAATTAATGATGTTATATTAAAACCGATATATAACGCGATCATTTTTCCGAACTTTGGTTAAACGTCATATATATATATATATACTATATGTGTAATAGATTATTTAAAGTTTTGATTCAAGGAAAAAAGGGTTTAAGGCTAAGATATATATATATATATATATATATATATATATATATATATATATATATATTCTTGTTAATTATTATATTAAAATACAAAACATACCTAATTATTTTATATATAATTATTAAGTATTTCATAAAAGGTTTTACTTCATATAAATTATTTATCATCTATTAGTTTCTATTTACACTATTTAATTTTAAAGAAATCATTTTAATGAAAATATATAAAACATATATTTAGTTTGAAACGCTCATTTAAAGCAAATCCATTTATATAAGGTCTTCAAAACTTATAAATATTTATTTAAGTATTTTACCTATAACTATAACTTTATATAAATAAAATATGTTACTTTTTATAAACTTTTGATAAATAAAGTAATAATGAAATTGTTAATAAATTAATGTAATATTTAATTTTCGTAAGAACACACTCGATCATCGAATCCCGAACCTTTATCTAGTGTTAGCTTCGTTGTTCTATCCATATTTATTTCCTCAACTATTGTTACTTAGGATTTCTCGTCGATAACTTCCGAAGAGCGTAACCCTTGTTTACTACCGTTCTTACCGCATCCGCTTATCTCTTGCTTATTGCGAAGGTGAGTACCGCATTCCTCTAATTTACTTGTTTTCCACGTTTTGGGGACATATGCGTAAATATACTTTCTCGTATATACTTATACTAAAAAAACTGCAACTTTGTCTTATGTGTTAACAACTTATACCTTACTTGTTTATGTGCTTATTTGCTTTGTATGCTTCCGCATTCGGAGAGGTCCAACATAATCTCAGTCTAGTATGATCATACGCCAGGCGTTAGCCTTGTGCTTCTCGACATCTCAGTTATACTTGCTCATTTGGTTATTTTGTTATTCTCTTATGACTTGTTACAGCTACGTATTTTGTTATATATACTATATGTACAACTAAACTGGTGTGTTGCTCACTCAGCATGTGTTGTTGACAAAACTTTATTTTATACGCATATGCAGGTTGGTGAAGACTTAGTGAAAAATTTAGCTAGAAGAGTATTTTAATCAAGAAATATAAAATTTGTATTGTTGTATGAATTATGTACTTGTTTGTTTGTATTTGATTTATTTGATAATTGAATTCAGTTAATAGATATTGTCATTTAAATATTGTGCATGATAGTAACTTTGAAAAGCTGTGAGCAATCAGTCCGCCCCGGCATTTCCGCCGTAGGAAATTAAAATTTGTATTGTTGTATGAATTATGTACTTGTTTGTTTGTATTTGATTTATTTGATAATTGAATTCAATTAATAGATATTGTCATTTAAATATTGTGCATGATAGTAACTTTGAAAAACTGTGAGCAATCAGTCCGCCCCGGCATTTCCACCGTAGGTTAGGGTGTGACAGATTGGTATCAGAGCCGAAGGTTTAATATAGGTTGTTAGAAATTGCCTTAAACACATGTTTAGGAACCCTATACGTGCCTATATGTTTACCTTTATGTGTTAAAATTAAATTGTTTACAGCTTTCATAGATAATTGTTTACTTATTTTCTATTATTTATTGTTATGCACACACACACACACACAAATTCCGAGGCTATGCCTCAACATTCAAAGAAAACTTTTCAAAAAGTAGATTGCTTTTATTTTCGGGAAATTCCTTAAGAATTCCTACATGTTGTTTTCACTCGTAAACCTTAAGGATAAGTTATGTGGCATGTCCCTATGATAAATGAAAGGGAGAGAGAAACTGTGAGTTGGACACTGGCAAAACGGTTCCAAGAACCAAAGATAAGACGCTATTCCTTACCTGGGTGATAACCTGACGACAGTACTCAACCCTATGGACTCGAGCGAGACCCATAAATGACATATGAACGACACCTTAGGTTGATTTTAACCGAATTCAGGGTGATTTCGTGGCTAAACTCGGTTTTCCCGATTATTGTGTTCCGTTATTTAAATGGTTAGTTGGGTGAAAAATCCATAGAACACATGGGCACTCATACTATTCATTTCTTAACTTGATTTCGTATTTTTGTTGGAGTAATCAACGTGGTGATTTCACAAGATTCTCTGACTACCCATATTTATTTCGATAGTTCGATATTTAGTTTGGTCGGTTAAAACGCCGTGTAATGCTCATTGGGCCGACAAACTTCATTGCATTGTTAATTCGTTAATTAGTTGGGACAATCGAATTGCCATGTAACGCTCATGGGCTGTCCAACTAAGTTGTTTTTCGTTAGTTCGTTGGGCCATTCAAATTGCCATGGAAAGCTCATGGGAGGCCAACATCCACAATTTATATTTCGTTAGTTTATTGTAAACTTAATCAAATCTAAATTTTAAACTGACTTAACTCCTCATGTAGTCATCACACATTAATCATATTGACTACATCATTTAATAACTATTTACGCAATGTACCCCCCTCATCTTATAAACTTTTACTCTTAATCCTCATGACGCAATTCCCCTTACTTTTTAACGCAACATTATTATGAATTATCTTCATAAACACTTTACTATTCTTATGGTTACTCAACTTATCCTTCAACTTATAAATCTTTGTTTTTGGTCCTCGTAAAATGTCTCATTTAAGAAACCTTACCTCGGTCCTTTTCCATCATGCTCCATTTGTAACTATCATCACTCGGTTAGATCCCTATGTCGTCGTTGCACCCAATGTAACCGTTATGGTCATCTTGCTAACACCTGCCGTGTCCCGCCAACGGCACAAGCTGTCATACCCCTCATGCTCAACTTGATGTTCCTAATACACGTGCTTGCTACCATTGTGGAAACCCATCAACCTCATGACCCTCAAACTCCTCCCATCAATCAAGGTCAACCTTTACTTAACCCAACACTATCAAACCCCACAACCGCAAGTTAAAGTTTACCGGACATATTTCCACCAAACAACCGTCTTGCACACCGTTCAAGCTACAGTTATCCAAGCAATGCCGAATCAATTTTCCTCGACTGCTCCAACTCCTACTCCTACAATTCCTCATGGTTCCTCAAGTCACGCCAATTAAGCTACTCAACCATCATGAAGACCTTTGATGTTCCCTGTATCTATCTTACCTTATTTTGCCTTTTTTTTAATTACGTATTGTAACACCTCTTTATGGCCTTGGATTATTTCCCATTTGAACTATTTACCTTTTATCTAATAAATAAAGTTTTGTTTGATTAAATATATTGTTTATTGAAGCCTACTTCTATCATATTTATTTACCCTTATTAACCTTAACTATTTATAAGCTACCCCTTCTTCAACTTTAAATACTTATATCTTTACGTTTAAAAGTCGTCTTAAAATTTCTTTGATTTATTAAAATTCACTGCAACTTTTGAAATTATTTTATACTTTGGTGACTTCTAGCATTCTAAATTAAACTCCTTAAAACTTTTGTTCCTCAAAGTCATGTTTTAATCAAACGTTTTGTAAATCCACACGATGGGACGAATCATGTGGACCATCCGACGACAACAATAATTATGGTCCGGAACAAAATTATCGAAGTCCTCGCATGGAAATCATGAAGCGTAAAGTTGTGTGTCATAATATAGAATGGAAAGTAGTTGGGATAACGGTACAAATGTAGAAATGATAAGGACATGGTGGATACGCCGCTGGTACATCCTATATATAAGTGCCCTTATCAGATTTTCATTTGAAGCGTTGTTTTGACCATCAAAAGTTTTATGTTATGAATTTTTATTTATTTATTTATTTAATTTATATTTAAGATCTTCTTTTCCTCAAAAATTTAATGGTGTTGTTATAGTAGTTCTTAATTTCGGGACGAAATTCCCTAAATGAGGGGAGACTGTAACACCTCGGGTTTTCCAAATCTATACTACCCGAACCGTTTTCATTTTCGGGAAATTTTAATTAATAAACGTCACCTTTATCGAGTTAGTATTATTTTATTTTTATTATTTATTATATATGTTTAATTTAACTATAATAACTTTCAAGTATATACAAAAATACCACTAAACAATAGTTTTAACCCTATATGTTTCCAACTTCATACAACAAGGACTAAACTGCAATTATACAAGTTATAACCCATATTTACTTATATTAATCCAGCCATTTACCCATGATTCAGACCCGTTTGCCCGTATCAAGAGACCCGTTTAGCTATCTTGTACCATAATTTTCGTCATAAACTTGGAATGAATTCGTGCAAATCGTTATACATGCCTAATAGAGCTTCACCGACACTTTAATTTTAGAAACTCGATCAAAACGATATCAAATTATTATATAAAGATCCGTCTAAAACCCGTTTATAATTATACATATAAACAATCATCATAATTCAATGCATCGCAGTGACACCATGCTTAAGCGATCGCGAACTAAAGCCCTATAAACAATTGTTTTAATTTAACAGTTTGATGCAAGTTCTTCGTCTACCCGTCGCCGTCTTCCATATCGAGCAATTAACCCTTCAATCGGCGTTATTAGAGGTATATAATTATATAGTTATTTTCGTCTGGTCTCACTCGTATTTAACCCCATGTTCAGTTGTTCAATTAACAATCGATTTGTAGGATTGTTGGATCTAGGGTTTATTCTCATATATAGGTTGTTTGGTCTATTGCTTTTAAAGTTTCTGTTATGGTTCTTAACCAACTGATGCACCCAACTCAGTTGACTGTGTGCGTGTGTGGTAAATCTCTGAGCCGGCCACTGGCGCGGGTTCGAGTCCCGACCATGGCAGGCTGTTGTTATTATTATTTTTTATTATTATCTTATGATTTAAAATGGTTTTTATTAATTAAATATAGTAAATATTCAATATTAAATTAATGATGTTCTATTAAAACCGATATATAACGCGATCATTTTTCCGAACTTTGGTTAAACGTCATATATATATATATATATATATATATACTATATGTGTAATAGATTATTTAAAGTTTTGATTTAAGGAAAAAAAAGGGTTTAAGGCTAAGATATATATATATATATATATATATATTCTTGTTAGTTATTATATTTTTATATATAATTATTAAGTATTTCATAAAAGGTTTTACTTCATATAAATTATTTATCATCTATTAGTTTCTATTTACACTATTTAATTTAAAAGAAATCATTTTAATGAAAATATATAAAACGTATATTTAGTTTAAAACACTCATTTAAAGCAAATCCATTTATATATGGTCTTCAAAACTTATAAATATTTATTTAAGTATTTTACCTATAACTATAACTTTATATATATAAAATATGTTACTTTTTATAAACTTTTGATAAATAAAGTAATAATGGAATTGTTAATAAATTAATGTAATATTTAATTTTCATAAGAACACACTCGATCATCGAATCCCGAACCTTTATCTAGTGTTAGCTTCGTTTTTCTATCCATATTTATTTCCTCAACTATTGTTACTTAGGATTTCTCGTCGATAACTTCCGAAGAGCATAACCCTTGTTTACTACCGTTCTTACCGCATCCGCTTATCTCTTGCTTATTGCGAATGTGAGTACCACATTCCCCTAATTTACTTGTTTTCCACGTTTTGTGGACATATGCGTAAATATACTTTCTCGTATATACTTATACTAAAAAACTGCAACTTTGTCTTATGTGTTAACAACTTATACCTTACTTGTTTATGTGCTTATTTGCTTTGTATGCTTCTGCATTCGGAGAGGTCCAACATAATCTCAGTCTAGTATGATCATACGTCAGTCCTTAGCCTTGTGCTCTCGACATCTCAGTTATACTTGTTATACTTGCTCATTTGTTTATTTTGTTATTCTCATATGACTTGTTGAAGCTACGTATTTTGTTATATATACTATATGTACAACTAAACTGGTGTGTTGTTCACTCAACATGTGTTGTTGACAAAACTTTATTTTATACGCATATGCAGGTTGGTGAAGACTTAGTGAAAAATTTAGTTAGAAGAATATTTTAATCAAGAAATATAAAATTTGTATTGTTGTATGAATTATGTACTTGTTTGTATTTGATTTATTTGATAGTTGAATTCAATTAATAGATATTGTCATTTAAATATTGTGCATGATAGTAACCTTGAGAGCTGTGACAATCAGTTCGCGCCCCGGCATTTCCGTCGTATGTTGGGGTGTGACATTCTATGGTGGATGCAACGGCAGGACATGAAATGCTTACCATTATGGATGCTTCCTCTGGATTTCAACAAATTCAGATGGAACCATCTGATCAAGAGGATACAACATTCATGAATCCTACCGGCATATACTGTTATACTGCTATGCCGTTTGGACTAAGAAATGCAGGGGCAACATACCCAAGATTAGTCAACATCATGTTCAAGGATCAGTTGGGTAAGACTATGGTGGTCTACATAGATGATATGGTGGTAAAATTAAAGAAAGATGAGGATCACCATAGAGACCTCGAGGAAGCATTCAACATCCTCGACCAATATAACATGAAATTGAATCCGTCAAAATGCCACTTTGGTGTTAAGGTTGGAAAATTTCTTGGATATATGGTGACGAAGAGAGGAATTGAAGCAAGCCCCGAGCAGATTGAAGCCATCCTCAATTTGAAATCTCCTGCAAACACAAAGGATGTCCAAAGGCTCACAGGAAGAATAGCTGCCCTCAATAGGTTCATCTCAAGATCCTCCGAGAAGTGCAAGGACTTCAATGACATTCTTAGGAAGAATAAAAAGTTTGAATGGACGGAGAGGCATGAGGCTGCGCTTACAGCCTTGAAGGATTACTTATCCTCAGCTCCAGCCCAAATGAAGCCTTTGGATGGAGAATCCTTATACCTGTATTTAGTCGTCTCAGGAAACGCAGTAAGTGCTGTCTTGGTGAAGGATCATGAAGGTGAACAGCATCCCGTTTACTATGTAAGTAAAAGTCTTCTAGATGCGGAAGCCAGGTATTCTCATTTAGAAAAGTTACTTCTTGCACTCATTATGGCATCCACTAAATTAAGACATTATTTTGAAACTCATCCTATTATTTTGAGAACTAATTATCCTATGAAGAATGTTCTTAGAAAACCAGAGTTATCAGGTAGAATGGCCAAATGGGCAGTGAAGTTAAGTGCATATGATATCCAATACGAGCCAAGAACAGCAATCAAGTCTCAAGCACTAGCGGACTTTGTGGCTGATTTCACTAGTGATATACAAAAAGAAGCTGACTTGGAAGTCCAACAACTGGAAAAGATCAAGGATCCTTGGATACTCTTCACAGATGGAACATCCAACGTAAGAGGAACAGGATTAGGGATCCTACTGAAATCGCCACATGGGGACATATTACCCCAATCTATAGCCCGAGTTTCAAGCAACAAATAATGAAGCCGAATATGAGGCTTTGATCGCAGGTTTGCAACTAGCTAAGTGCATGAGGATCAGGTATCTTCAAGTTTATATGGATTCTTTACTCATTACTAACCACTTTAACGGTTCTTATACCGTAAAAGGTGAAAATATGATCAAATATTTAGAAATTGTGAAGGAATTAGCAAAATCCTTCGAAGTGTTTAGTATAGTACAAGTACTAAGAGAAGAAAATTCCGGGGCAGACGCTTTGACAAATTTAGCCTCATCCCTAAAAATACTAGAAAATACCAAGATCCCAATTATTCACATACTCTCGCCAGCAATAGGAGAGCAAGAAGTTGGGGAAATAACAAATGATAAGCAGATTGTGCTTTGGGATCCATTATCCTTGGACAATCAAGGATCCTGGATCCTCCCGATCAAAAAGTACATACAAACAGGAGAAATTCCAACAACAGAGAATCCCAGATCCTTCAAACTCAAGGTATCACAGTACATTTTATTAGATGATATGCTATATACAAAATCTCTTGCAGGTCCATACTTGAGGTGCATCGAGGATCCTGAAATCAAAAAAGTACTCAAGGATTTTCATGAAGGAGACTGCGGCAACCACACAGGTGGAAGAGCACTATTTTCTAGGATACTTAGAACTGGATACTTCTGGCCAACAATGAAGAAGGATGCAGTGGAGTATTCAAGGAAATGTGATGCTTGTCAAAGAAATGCAAACATCCTTCATCAGCCACGGAGCCTTTATATCCTATATCCTCCTCATGGCCTTTCATGAAATGGGGTATGGATATTGTAGGCAAGCTACCAAAAGCACCCGGTGAAAAAGTCTTTATGCTTGCTATGACTGACCACTTCTCCAAAAAGATTGAGGCACAAGCATTTGTACAAGTCCAAGAAAGGAAAGTAATATATTTATTAAACGAAATATTATAACTAGATTTGGTATTCCTGCTGAAATTGTTTGTGACAATGGTTCCCAATTTATCGGGAATAGAACCACTAACTTTTGTGACAGTTGGGGCATCAAAATGATTACTTCCACTCCGGTTCATCCTCAAGCCAATGGTCAAGCAGAGTCTAGCAACAAGATCATCATCAACAATCTAAAGAAGAAGCTAGGATCCAAGAAGGGAAAATGGGCTGAAGAACTTCCTTATGTTCTTTGAGCAGACAGGACTACGCCTAAAAATGCAACAGGCCAAACACTCTTCTCATTGGTGTTTGGATCAGAAGCAGTAATTCCCACAGAAATGGTGGTTCCTACGGCAAGAATGAGTATCCGTGATCCTGAAGCCAATAAAGAAATCCTTTTTGAAGATTTGGATACTATAGAAGACTCAGAGACCTAGCAAAGATCAGAATGGCAACTTATCAACAAAGGGTAGCTGGGGCATACAACAAAAATATCAGAATCAAAAGATTTCAAGAAGGAGATTTGGTGTTAAGGAAAGCCTTCCAAAACACAACAAATCCAGCTGATGGGAAGCTAGCGCCCAAATGGGAAGGACCTTATCAGATTGAGTCTAAAGCAGGAAAGGGGGCATATCATTTGCTCACAATGGAAGGCAATAGACTACCAAGAGCATGGAATGCTATTCACCTAAAGAAATACTTTTTCTAATCAGGATCCAGTATCCTGAGAGGATATATTATCCTTAAAGGATCAAGGATCCTAAAATCGGTAATATCTATCTGATTACTTATCCATTTTATATTCTTGTTATTCTAAGGATAATATATTCTTAACATTTATCTTTTCCAAGTTTTTAAGTAACAATGCAGATTTCAATAAGAGGTTCAATGTCTAAGAGGTTGGCCACCTCTCCTTTACATATAAGGTATTTTACTATTTCCCTTGGCCTTGCCCACGATTAGGTATGACCCCCGATGGTCATATCCCCTAAGGTTTAAAGGTTTTCACCTTTCTCATGATCGCCAGTTGCGCACGCTATCCGACGTATAGTTCGGGGCAGCGGGACCAGTACACGCTTAGTGGCTGACAATTTCTTTGTCTCCGGCTATATGGAGGATCCTACGAATAATGGTAGACGTACCATTTCCTAAGGTTTAAGGGGTTTTCACCTCTTCTCAAGGGTCATGTCGCCAGTTAACATCCGTATCTTTGGGCCAGTCCCCAATTTGGGCTTGTCCCCAGTATTTGGGCTTGTCCCCAGTTTAACACCAGTATTTGGGCTTGTCCCCAGTTTAACACCAGTTGCACGGGCTTGTCCCCAGATTACACGGGCTTGTCCCCAGTTGCACGGGCTTGTCCCCAGTTTATTATTTGGGCTTGTCCCCAGCTTAATGGGTTTGATCCCAGTTGATATTATGAATTATTTGCAACAAATTTTCTAAGTTCCTTCTGAAGATCAAGAAACTGAGGATCCCGGATCCTAAAGTTATTCCTTTAAGGATCATTAAGAGCTCAATACTTATGGTAACGTAGGTATAACTAGACCTTACAGTATGATTTCTGTTTATCGGTTTAGACTTATTTGATTTCAGTTTATATCTTCATAGATATAAGGATTCATTATTTTCAATCTATTTTTATAAGGATTTAAGATCCTGGTTTATTTTTGTAAGGATATTTTATTCTAAAATTTTTACTCAAGATTATTTCTTAAAACTTTCAATGAGACTAAAGCTATATCAAACAAACTTTCAAAATAACAAGTAACAAGCGAATAGTCAAGTTTGTAAACATAAGTCACCTGGACTTATCCAAAATCCTTAACCCGGATTTCACCATACGAAAGATGGACCATCCACCCGGGTTAAGTAGGTGTTACTAACAGTTATCATGATAGCTCTTAGCAGAATCCAAGGCCTGTGAGATGCAGTAGAATAAGTACAAAAGAAATTCGGATTTACAGTAGTAAATAAGGAGGATAAAGGATCCTTAGGGGCGTGGTTCATGGATAGCTGTGGACTTTGGAGTCTCTTTCTTAACAATCAGACAGTCAATGTCTTCAAGAGAAAATTGAGAATTAGACTTTCCAGACTTCTGAGCACCTACAAAGCACAATTTAAAGAAAGCTTGGCCGACAAAGCAAAGTTATCAAACTAAGAAGCGCGATAGAAGAAGGATAAGCTGGAAATCGAATTCAAAGGCAAAATGACAACTGTGATCTTATCACAACCGCCATTTTGGGGGCAATTGTTAGTGCACAAAAATTTGACAATGTGGATATGTTATCCTGGCATGTGTTTTGGATCAGTTATCCTTAGCGTGTGTTCCAGATCCCGTCAGGATCGAGGATCCACAGTACTTATTATTTACTAACGGTTGTTCTCATGTGTAGTCTTATATTTAGCATGTATAACGGTTAGAAGACTCAGTCTATCCACTAACTTGAAGTCAAGAAGATATTGACGTGTCTGGATCAGTTGTCCTTCTTTAAGAGTTCCAGAGCTATGCCAGGATCATGGATCCTCGGTATTCGGTGCTGTTAACGGTTGTTTCTTATATGAAGGCTGATATTTATCAAGTATAACGGCTCCAAGAGCTGGTCTACCCCCTTTTTCGCAGCCTGAGTGATGGAGCACGTGGTCAAAGTGGCTGTTACGTTTATATTGAAGACATGGCGGATTTTTAGGGATTATTAGTTAATAGTCTTTAATATTAATAACTCAATCGAGTTATTATTTTTGATATATAATGGAGATTATGATCAGTTAGGAAACACATTGTATACACACACACACACTAGAGCAGAAACAAACATTCTCTCTATTCACTAGCTTACTTTGTAATCTCGATCATTGACTCCACAACGATTGTAACACCCTTTTTATCTAATATAAATGACGGTGATAGTTTTCACCGTCCGGGGGTTTTTTTGTGCCAGAGATCACGATAATCACATACTCATCGACCAAAGGTTACCTTGTTGATCCTTGACCGAAAGGACTTAATCAACGATTACTTAGTTAATCCTTGATTAAAGAGATTCGACCAAAGATTACCTTGATAAGTTTTGACCGAAGTAAGACTATCTTGGTTAAGGGCTTTTTCCCTCGTAATCAAACCTTTGTGTTCACCAATATTACGATTACGCACTTGTCATTATCAAGTTAGCACCCTACCTCACTTAACAGATTTGGATACTTGATCCTTAGCAGATTTGGATACTTGATCCTTAGCAGATTTTTGTCCAAAACATATGTCATTTGAGATCATTTGCTCATGTTTATCCAAAAAAAATACATGATTATCCCAAAAAACAGATTACCTGAACTTTGTTGATATAATCATCATTAAAATCTGAAATTGATTGACCATGATAAATTATTTGTAGTTATTAATATTCTGCATATGGCAAATTTTAATTAGTTTTATATATTAAAATTAACAATTGTATAATCAAGAAACATATAAAACCCAAAATTTAATTATAACAAAATGATTTGTTTCATTTCATATGAATGGAAAATGACAAAGACATACTAACCTTAAAGCCATGTTCAAATAACAGTATATTCTTTTTTATAAAGATTGTGTATAGCTTTATTATTTTGAATATAAACTATAATAGACATTTTAATTGTGTACTACCCAACATGTAACACTAAAATAACCTCAAATCATTGTATTTGTCTAAAATTAAAATTACTAAGTAATATAATATTGAAGAATGCATAACTGATGAAACGATATTCTAGGTTTTCATATCCTAAATGATTTTTGGAAAGCGAAAATAGTGGAAAGGGATTCAAACAGATTTTTTTGTTTGAAAATTTGAATGCTTTTAATTAAGTAATTTGTCTTATAAGGCATATTAAATTTAATATATTTGAATGTATAAAAAAGTATAAATCAAGTAATAAAATATATGTTTATGGAGCATTTTTGTCTTGAGTTATGAAAGAAAATATTAAAAACTAAATATTGATATTCTTATTGCTAACCTTTTATACTGCGCTAAAAAAGACATATAAATAAATGATAGATAGTTCATATAGTAAATCGTTATTCATATGGATTATAGTTATAATATTCAACTTCAATGATTTAATGTTAAACACCGAGATATATATAAAATGTATTCTTCATGTTTGCAATATTTATATAAAATGGTTGGAGAAAATAAAGAAAATACAAATTTTCCTGAGTTCAAATACATATGAGAAAAATTTAAATCCAAATTTAAAACAAATCTTATATAAAAAATTATGCATTGCTGCTCAATCTCAGTTTAAAAACAAGTTATAGTTTACCTTTACCTATGATTTTAAAGTTTTACTCTAATAGGTCTACAACTTTAATTTTGATATTTTCTTATTTTATTATCTTTCACCATTAATGTTAATGAATAAATCGAATAGGATTTACATTCAAGAAAAATAAACTTCAAATCATATATCGAATAGGATTTAATTTTGATATTTTCTTATTTTCATATATAGAAATGACTTAAAAATAAGAATCAATATTGAAATATTGAAAAAAAAAGAGGAAGAGAGCAATGAGAGTGAAAAGTGACAAAAATTAATAGTTATTTTATTAGAGTAGATAGATATGATAATTGAACTCTTATAAATATTTAATTTAAGAATGATAAATTATATCGTATAACAGTTGAACAAAGCGAAAAGACGTGATGTTAACATTTGTGATTAGTCATTACTCATTAGGGACCAATGTTAACTAGAAAGATAATAAATAGAAACATAATATTTGTCAAGGTACCTTAACATTGGATAATATCGTAATAATGAAAAAAAATTTAACCCATTACTATTTTGTCATAATAAGGATATAAATTTATCATTTACCCAAAGGGGAAGTTTTATATTTCTTAATGATAATAATATCAAAGTTTAATATGGCATTATCTAAATAGAAACATCGTTATTATTTATCTATTTTTCCATATTTCAATTAAAAGTATAAAAATCTAATAATAAATGTTATTAAATATAAAAACCTCTAAATTCAGTCCCACCAGAGCCGGCTATGAGGCAGGACCGGGTGGTCGATAGTCCTTGGCCGACAGCCAGATAAACCTGAATTATTATTATTATTTTTAACTTGTATATATATATATATATATTTGAAAAAAAAAATATCTTCTTTTTTTTCTGAAAAGTAATATATATTCTTAATGTTTAAATCCAATTACTCAGCCAATTTATAATATCCGAAAAATACCCTAAAAAGTACGAACACTTAAAAAACCTAATACATATATGAAAAATGCATGGGGAAAAACCCGTAAAAAACCGAAAATAAGGTTTTTCCAAAATCCAGAAATTATTCAAATACCCAGTTTTGGAATACTCGATTCATTACCCGGAACCGAAACCAACCCAAACATTACCAATACCCAATAATACCAAACCCGATTTCATATCCGAAACAAGGTATTAAAGTAACCCGATTTGTACACCTCTAATAACACCCACGTCTAAACACTACAAGATATTATTATTACCATATTAAAACCCTAACTCCCATACAAATGCACGGTTACCGGAGCTGATATATATTCCTTCCACGGTCTCCAAAACATCCAAAAGGTATCCATCCATCCATCCATGAATCTCACACTATTTGCAGTACCAGCTTTTGATTTATAGCTTTCAGCAGTCTATTCTAATCCATTAATGGTATACTGCAATTGCATACTTTCATGCTTACCATTTCACTGATTCACCTCTTCTTTTCAACGCCTTATTTTCAAGCTTTTGTCGGAATCATTTCCGTATTCATCCGCTTCGATTATATATAAGTTTTTATAAGTTTATATGAAGTTTGACGTCATGTTTATGCTCTCAGCTTAAATAATAATAATAATAACATGAGTTTATAAGTCACCGGTTAAACACGATATCATATCAGTTTCTGTAACGTTTTGCAGATTCAATTGAATCTCGTCAACCGGTAGTTACATGACGACTGAACAATCATCTAAGCTGCAGATTCGAGTGGCTATGGCGGCAATTTGTTCATTAATCCTCATTATTTCAATGATTTCGTTCGTTACAGGTGTGCTAATATGTTATTCATTCAATGATAGATTGAATCTATTATTATTATTATTATTAAGTTAGATTCCAATTAGCTCTGTTTTTCGTTGTAAGGTGTAACGCAGTACACAACGGAGCTAAGGAGCAGTGGTACAAGTGGCATTGCAGAGAGTACAAGCGTCAAAAGCGTTAACCGTATTGGTGTCAGTCGGAAGCTGCTGCTGCTTGTTCGTGAAGGTAAACTAATTCGACTTCTATCGTTTTTGTTTATTTTATTTTAATTAATAAATTATATAAATATAAATATATATATATATATATGTGTATGTGTATATGTTTGTTTTGTTTGTTATTCGTGTGATGGTTGGGTCCACCGTGTTCCCTTGCCGGTGTGCATAGAACGGCGTCGTTTAGGGTACCGTTTCTGTTGTGTAAATGGTGGATTAGTGGTGGTGATGGTGCACGTATGAATGATACTAGTGGCTTATTTCACTGTTTATTTTGTCATTTACCTACACACGTGTAAAAGACAAATGGAATTTAATGAAATTGAAATTGAATTGGAAAATATATTGTAAGATGCGAAATATGAATGTAAACAGTTAATGCAAAATGATCAAACTGGACATTTAATCAAAGACTTCCCGGAATGTTCACGCTAACACTCGTCGACCGGATCGACGGAATTTATAACTAATCAATTTCTGTCACGTGCCATAAAATTGTCGAGTAGTTAATATTTTAAATAAAACATTAGTAGGGCCCTCGAGATTTATTTTGACTTCTCACTGGATTTATTTTAGCTTCCGACGAGATTTTTTTACTATTGGCGGATGTTTGTTGGTTAAATATCTCGTAGAGTAATCTTAAAAAGTAATCAAGTTGTTGAGTTTTAGGACGAACATTATGAAAATTGGTTGGTTAAATGAAAATTTTGTTACCATTGACTACTTAAATGGACATTTGGTCATTTTTCTAAAAGTTAAAGGTTAAAAAGTCTTTATATTTGATGTAATTTAGTTTTAATAATAATGGACAGTTTTAAAAAAACTCATAATAAATATTTTGGTCATTTTTCTAATAATTAAAGGTTAAAAAGTATTTATATTTGATTTAATATAATTCTATAAATCATAACGGACAGTTTAAAAAAACTCATAAAAATCATTTTCTTCATTTTTCTAACAATTATAGGTCACACTATGTGTGTGCATGGTGCGGCTTTCGGTTAAAACCAAACCGAAAATCAAAAATTCATTTTTGGTTTTCGATTTCCGTTTTTCGGTTTGGTTTCTGTTCAGTTTCGGTTTTTGTCATTTGAACTTGAAAATTTTAGAACGAAAAAATAGTTGGCAAAAAATATGAATTTAGATATAAATAATTTTTTTTAATTGTAAAATAAAAGATTATTATATATTTAACCAAAAATATTTGTGTTGCATATTTATTAAATTCTTACAAAAGACTTAATATAAAATATACAAAAACAAAAATTTAGGAATTCTGTTCGGTTTGTTCTTTTCGGTTATTATTAATACCAAACCATCAGACTTGTTTCGGTTTGATTTTTCAGTTGCGGATCGATTTTTTCGGTTTCTTCCACACCCCTAGGTCACACCGTTTTTTTTACTTGGTTTGATTTAATATAATTCTAAATTACTAGTCCTTTCAGTATTTTCCTAACAAGTAACAATTTTTTTTAATAAAGTAACAATTAAAGGTCAAAAGGGTCTTTTAGTGATTTAATTTAATTAAATTTACTTCCAACTTCTATATTTATATACATTTTGTCTTATTTTCTGCAGCAGCAGCAGCAGCAGCAGCAGAACCAGCTCCAGCACCAGCTCCACAAATACCTGCCTACCCGACCCGAATATGGGGCGACAAATGTTCAAAATCCGACATAGTAATCAACCAGGGGCCCACTTCACCTCTGCCAAGTGGCATCCCAACTTACACTGTAGAGATCATGAACGTTTGCACCACGGGCTGTGACATCTCAGCCATCCACGTGTCATGCGGTTGGTTCAGCTCGGCTCGCCTCATAAACCCACGCTACTTTAAACGCCTCCGTTACAATGACTGTCTTGTTAACGGAGGCAAGCCGTTACTTAACGGCAGGACGGTATCTTTTCAGTATGCTAACACTTTTCCGTACCCCATTTCCGTTACCTCCGTTGTGTGCTGATTGATGGGTTTGCATTTGTTTGTGTGTTATTATTAGTTTGGGAAATTGCATTTTGTACCCTTCAAGTTTGAAACTTAACTGGAGTTTAATTTGAAGGGTAGAAAATGGAATTTTTTTATATGTTTTGAGATACATGTAGATGGGATGATTAGAGGTGAAAAGAAAACCATGAGGAGTGCCTTGTTTTGTAGATTTAGGTACCAAGTTCATAATTTTAGATTAATGGAGTATAACCTTTTTATATATTGATTATATGTTGATGAATTGGTGTCTTGAGAAGTGAGATGATTGGAATATTATGATTATATGTTTGTGAGAGTGAATTGGTGTCATTAGGTAGAGCTAGCTAAGCGTGTCGTATTTTGTTAAACTGGTTAATCTGTTATGTTTAATACGACTATTGGTAAACTTGATACACAACACCTTTAACATTATTAAATAAACATGGCAAACTTACAACCTGCTTGGTACTTGAATAGATTGTAAAATCTTCACTTATCAAATCTCACATAACATCATTGATAATCTATACATAACACTTGGATAAATGCATCTTTTTCTCCAAAATGTTATAAATGTGCCGTGTATTAACACGGATAAACATGTTGTGTGTCATAAATGGGTTGAAGCCTTTCATGAAAAGTTTTAATGTTATTAATGTGTCGACTTGTTTATGACCAAAGCACATTCACCTCAAATACTAACATATCTAACTTTGTATTGAATCACATCGCATTAACAGACAGTGAAGCTGCCGGCTCGTCCATTAGACACATGGACTAGTGAGGCATTAGAACCAGAATATATCAGCATTTACCGGGTTTGGGAAAAAAAAATAAGAAGAAGAATCCTCAAGCCAAAATGCTACTTTTCTTGGGGGATTAACAAGACTTAAAAGTTATAAGTGTGCTTTGGAAAAATGGGCCTAGGTTCAATATTGTTTATAGGTTTACACCTCCTGGGCCTGGCTCCTGCAATTGTAAGTCCAACAAAAACCACACGAGTTCATTAGTCATTAGTGAACATCATGCATCGAATCACCGCATATGGGCCGAATGGTTAATTGCTTTGAAACTGCAATATTAGTAATCTATCACATGAATGGTTCTACATCCTATTAATTAAGGGGGTGATTGGGATTGCTTATTTTCACTAACTTATAACTTATAAGCTTTTTGAGAAGTTATAAGATGTTTGAGATTGCTTATATTGTGAGAGGAAAAGTTCAATAAGTTACACTTTTGTAACTTATTAACTTAATGAAAAGTTATAAGGAAGCAAAATAAGGAATCCCAAACACCCCCTAAGTAACCTTACCATTCCATCAAAGTGGAAATCGCTTTTATAAATCATTTGGACAAGTCTTTAAATTTTGTAGACTTCAAAATTGCAAACCAAAAGAATCAAGTAACATAAACAAAGTCACCATCTATCCAAAAATTCAATAATGGAAAAGTACATAACTTATAAAATCTTACATAGTCTCACAACAATTATTATCCACTTAACTCAAAACCTACAAGTAACCAAATCCACACACAATATTATTATCACACAAGCTTAGCAAGCACATTTGGATCAAATGACTCCATTTCTTTCCCAACAAGTCTGCACCTTATCAAACTCCCAATTGTACTAGACACCATCTTAAAATCCTGCCATCCATTCCCCTTAGCCAATTTCTTATACAAATAACTCTCAAAAGTCATCCTTTGCACATACTCATCCCCACAAAGCTCAACCAATGCTTCCCTTGCAGCATTACTCCCATAAAACACATGTTGCAACAAATCCAAAAATCTAAAAGTTGTTAAGTCCCATTGTTTTAGATACTCTCTTTTTAAATCACTCTCACTTATCATCCTATGACCCCCCTCAGACGCTTTCACAATCGCTTCCCCACACATCCTCCCACTCTTTGCCGCAAAATATATCCCTTCGCCTGAACATTTCGTCACGTACCCTGCCGCGTCCCCGACCACGGACCCTAACCGGTCGGGGATGTTCAGGGATCGGGTGGGCCTCCACTTTAATCACCTTCCCACCCGCTATCTTAGGTAGGACCCGCGACCGGATCCCTTGTTGGTACTTTTTAATATTGGGTTTTGAACAAACGGTACCTGTCCCCACCGCCACGTGGTCACATTTTGGGAACACCACGCGTAAAAGTCAGGTGAGACGTCGTTTCCAACGTACATCTCGGCGAGATTTTCGTAGTACGCCATTTTGTCTTCCGGGAGCTTGATTCGCTCCTGGAAGGCATTGGCGCAGGCGTAGTCACCTGCGCCAATAGACTTCGCGACGCGGCTGTTGGCGCCATCAGCGCCAACAACCACGTCGACAGAAAGTTTTTTTATTCTATTGTTGACGGAGTAATTAACGACATAAGGTTGGTTAACGGATGTGGGGACATCAAGTTTCGTTACAAGTGATTTAACAATCGTGACACCTTTTGACTCGGCACGTGATCTAAGGTACGAATCGAGTACTTCTCTACGCAACATAGAGATGTACTCGTGGGACTTTAATGTCTTACCGAAGTCAACAGTAAGGTTGGATGGGGATATTATTTTCATATGGGTTACTTTTCGGTCTATTAGCTCTGGCGGGATAGAGAACTCTTCCAGCATGCAGAGTGGGATAGCACCGCCGCATGGTTTTGCGCCGGTGGGGTCCCGCTCAAAGAGATATGTCTCTATCCCGCCTGAAGCTAATGCCTCTGCGGCCGAAGATCCTGCTGTACCGCCACCTATTACTGCGGCGGTCAGCTTTCGGCCGCATAAAACCCTGAATTTAAGGGTGGGTTTCAATTTGGGAGTTGGGGTTTTGAAAGTGATATTGAGTGAGTGAAGTGGGTGAGTTATGGCGGCCATGGTTATAGATTCAGTTAGGGGTTTTGGGTATAGGATTAACAGTAATGTTGTGATTAGTGGAGTTAATAAAAAAAGATAAAGCACAAAGACAAAAGATTCTTTGTTAGAGACTATACATATATTATTTTCTTTCGTCTTTAGAATAATTAATAAACTATGCAAGCACATGCAGTTGCAAATAACTTATTATTAGCCAGTGTGACTAGTGGGTTCCCACTATTACATGATTAGAGTGTACTATTATTAATTTGTAATTTAATTGACAGTAAACTCTTAAGAAAAAGACTTATTGTTTTATGTGATTCAGGTTTGATTATATGATTATGTCCTTAGTGTTTAGTTTCAGCGGTACCAGAATAATAATGGGAGATTAGGAGAGTAAGGTGGCGTTTTCCTAGTTGGATCATTGAACTAAACGAGTTTTATTTCACCACACTGTCGTGCATTCGGGCGAGTATTCACGGACGTTGACCTTAGATGGGGGTTTTCCTCATATCGAAAAACGAGTGTATTTCGATGTGATGAATTTTGCCAGCCGCTCATTTGGAGGATTCGTGAAACTTTGATCAAATTTATTATTAGCTTTGTTTACTTATGATTAAGATAATTAAGGTAATTTCATTGAGTTACTCTAATAAAAAATATAAAAAGAGTTGATAAAAATAAACTGGATTTTAGGTTTAAACGTGAGTGACAGTAACATAAAATGGAATTTAGTGTTGATAATTATACCTTTTCTTTTGTCTGTTTTAGCACTAATAGACTAATAGTTTATGATTAGAACTTGTTAAGCCCAACCAAAGTAACCAAGAGTCCAAGATCTACCCTCAAATCGCTAGATAATCAAATTAAGCCCAAATACTTGTTGGGCTTTGATAGGATGGGCCAATATGCTACATAAACATGGATTATTTATGACTTATGAGGCTGCGCAATAAACCTTCAACTTATTTAGTTGGTTTATTCGTCTCAGGATATTATACAATAATCCCTTATTGTGTAAAGTCGTCTTATCGTACAACAAATTACGCACCAAAAGTACGTAATTAGGCATGAAGTAAAATAATTACGCATGAAGAAAAGTAATTACGTACGAAGAAACATATTTACACATGAAGAAAATTATGCAACTCATATAGTAATAACACAAAACTATATTTTTTTTTCCATGTATGTACAAGTATGCAACCACGTTTTCTTAAAGTGAAATCAAGTGTTGTTCTCTAGTACGCTTTTATGCGATAATGGGTTCTTGTATTGTATCCTTTACTTATTTGTTTACTAGTCTTCTTTTCCAAACACTTGGTGATGAGATTTATAGAAGAAAATCAAATTTAGGAAATATATAAGAAAATGACACATGTGACCTTTAATTAGTTATGTAACATCAAAAGCAATAAAGCCTAAATCAATGAAGAAGAATCACACAATTTCGCCACGATTCAGTTAATAGTACCAAGTGAGTTCTTATCTTCACTTTATAGCGCATTTGATATGAAAGTTATGATCTGTGTTCTACGAAATGATATCTCGTGGTGTAGGGAAATTGGGATGTCCACGTAGTAGATCGATTTGTTACCTACCAACGACGTGGTAATGAACATGATGTCTAAAGAGTTGCCGAAAATTGTTTGATTAGATTGCGCAAAGTTAAACAGTATATATCAGGATACAAATTGTAAGTTTGGTTGATTTTATGGATGATATATAGATGGAAAACTATATTTTATTTGTTGGAAAGTATTAACTGTTAAGTGTATAGAGTATATCTAATTGTTGTCACGTATACTAAATTTGTAAATCTTTAAGTCGGATAGAAAGATGGAGATGAGTACATTAATCATTTTAATATTAGTTGTATACTCTTTTTGGACTATGCATTAATTATTAAAGTCCTTTATACACCTTACATAGTTTATTGATTTTGTTTTCTTTTATGCAATAATGTTTAATCAAGGGCTTAAGATAAAACCAATGATAAATTAATGATGTAGCTTTATTAGACGTACTATCTGTTATGGTTTGGCGAGTTAAAGCGTTAAGTCACTCAATGACGGAGCTAGAAACTTTTTCCTGTGGGTTCTGGATTCTTCGATGCTCGATTTTATTCTGGCGTCAAATTTTTTGGCCTCGGATGGGTCGGTTTAGTCATTCGGTCTGATAAATAAAATGCAAATATCACTATCATAAAAAAAAGTATATCGTCAAGATTCAATTTTTATTCCCTACGCGGTTTTATGTTAGCATATTCAATCACGACTTTATAAGATAACTCATTTTCTACAAGGCATGCATAATTCGTATAATCATCACCAACCCGATTACACAAATCCGTCTCCACGTGCTTCTTTGAAGAAAAATAACCCTCAGTACTTGTCGTTGCAACCGGTAAAACTAATGTTAGTTTCAACAAACGATAGACCAACGATGAAAACAAAATTGATTTGTTGAGGCAATGACTGTTGTTTTTATTATTATTATTTGACTGTTATTTAGGTATTATGTTTAAGAATGTTAATTGGGTTGCGCTTAATAACTCATTCTATTAATAATTTTGCGGTTTTTTTTTACCATCTATATATCGGTTATTTTGGCTCACTTTTAATGTTTTGTTAGTAATTTTTATAGTTGTTTTTAAAGCTTTTTATATAAATTTATGTCACACAATTAAATAAAACACAAACAAAGTTTTTAAATGAAGTTTGATTGAGTTAGGATGAATAGAGAATTAAAGGTATAAAAAGGCTTTGCCAACATGGGTCACGTAATCTTAAATCACCTTCCAACATTGTGGCTACTTTTTATGGTCCTTTTTATCTTAAAATTAAAACAAGATTATTAATTATTGCTTGAGCAACCTTATCGGCAGAGCCACTGGCCTCCGACCATACACATACACATACACCACTGAATCATTTCATACGTCATATAATATCAAAGATAAAAACGACACTTTAACATGTTGATCATGTGATATTTAATTAATTAAGTCACCTATATATCTTTATAATTTGCATCCTTTTTATATCTTTTACTTAAAGGGAAAGTTAACATATAAATTAAATTAACGTGCTAACTGTACGAATCAGGTATTGTAATAATTACACTACATTATATATATATAATTACACTACTTGATTTTTACAGTTAACATGTTAATTTAATTTTTATTTCATCAAAACGCTATAAGATTATATACACTAAACTATAGGCAAAAGATTCAATACAATAATATCTTAACGTACAATATGTACGCGAATCCCTTTTTTCACGAATCGATCCATGAAATCACATCCCAATATCTCAGAATCATCAATACATACCCAATTAATCATCGATTCACCGAAAAAAACAGTTTTTGATCGTTAATCGATCAATTTTTTTCTTTTTTTTACGAAACACGTTTTTTGAGAGTTTTAGGTTTCCGCCTGAGCGTTTTTTTGAGCGCTTTAGTATTTTTGCCTTTTTTTTTGTCTTTGAGCATCTCGCGTACCTATCGCACGTTAAGACATTTTTGTACAGTATCTCGACCCCTAAACAATATCACCCCCCCTTCCCCCCTTTTTATTTTATTTTATGTGCTATATAACCAAGCAACAAACTTACGACTGATTCTTTGTGACAAAAATGTTAGTGACAGCAATTGTGGCGAATTTTTTTCCGACTATTATACAACCAAACTTTTGATATCAAAGACGAAATCCCAAAATGACACTAGAACATTTTGATGTGATATGTATTTAAGGCACTTATATAATTTTCATATGCATCCTTTTAAATGTAAGATATATTATACTAAACTACATTTTTTTTATAATTTGATGTGTGATATATAATTAAGCAACAACTTTGTGACTGATTTCTTTGTGATAGTGTAGCGACAGCAATTGTTGCCAAACTTTTTTTTGATTTCTTTTCTCTTTTTTTTTTCTTTTGCAAATTGCAATCAAACTTGTTACCATCTGAATTTGAGAAGACTGTTTTGCGACGGAATTGCAACAGGAATTAGAATGTTGAGAACCACGAGCTACCAAGCCCATATGAGCTAGGAAACCGAGATTTGCAAGGAGTTGTGTTGGAACAATGTACGTCGAAAACGTGTAGGAAAAAAATGTGCCGGATATTTGTAGGAAAAAATGTATTGGAAATGTGTAGGAAAAAAGGTGCCGGGACTGTATAGCCAAATTATGTGCCCGGAAATGAGTAGGAAATATTATGCTATCGTAAATGTTTCCCACGACAAATTTTCTGACAAAATTAGTTTTGTCAAAAAACCACTAAAGATCATTTCTTATGCATTTTCGACGATTTGTTATAAGAAACGATCCAGTTTTTTGGTAGTGAAAAAAAAAGGAACGATAAAGATATCTTTGAAGCTCAAACAGGTTTACATTGATGACCATTAACTCAATGAAAAATAATACAAATATAAGTTGAAAACTACATTTTAAACATAGATTAACACACATACATATTTGATTTCTCCGAATCAACATGAAAAAGTATATACATTAATTGATCACATCATGCAACGACTTCAATGACATGGTTTGGCACATTTGGGCGAGCTTGAGGTTCAACATCATGCCCGTTTTCTTTGAGTTTGCTCACCACCGGAAGAATATCAGAAGAAATTAAAGCGCTTAGCTTCGCAACATCTATTGTTTTGTGGTCTATTTCTTGGATCTTTTTCTCTTCCAATTCACTGACCGGATACTTTGTGGCTTCAAACTCTGACATCTTTTCGTTCGAATCAGGCTTCTTGTTCTTGTACATGTAATATAGTATCATTTGAATAATACCGAAGGTGAATCCAAGAACATTTGGAACCTGTAAAAATGAGCCATTTATAAACCACAAACTCTTCAACTTAAAATTTCATAACGCAATGAGGGATTTTTTTTCATACCGCAATATTGAAGTCATGAAGAAGAAGACCGTAAAAGAACCACATAACTGCACTCATGGTAAGTGCCACTGATAATAGAATCGGCATGTACTCGACGCTTTTTGTTTTAATCACTTGTCGCTACAAGATACAATGAATATATATTAAAAATTTGGTGCTTATTTATTTTGAGGAATTATAAAGCTAGGAAATGAAATATATTTTTATAGTCCCATATGATTATAATTTTATAAATATGTGCTTTTTAAGCATTTATACTTACCAGAACTCCTAAAGGTGCTACAAAAACACATAAAGAGAACACAAGGCAAATCCATCCAACTATGACACCGCGAGTTACTCCGTGTGCAAAGAATTGAGTTAAGACAACAATCAATCCAAAGCCAACAACTATTAGTAGTACAATTAGCTTCAAACTCTTCATCTGCATAACCAAGTTTCTTCGGTTAGTTTCTATTAAACCATATTTATATCAAGAGTATGATCTTGAAATTTTTTCGTACGTATACAATTAGTACATACCCTAGCCTTCTTTGGTGCATAGAAAAGAAAGAAACATATGTAGACGGTTTCAATGACGATACCAAACGAGTTAATGGTAATGAGAAGCAAAACATTGGTTTTGAGCATAGCGTAATATATCCAAAGCATGGCACTAAATAATCCCACCACATAAGGCGCTGACTGAAATCCTTCTGTTGATTTCTTTTTGTAAACTTTATAAAACGTCGGTCTGCATTTAAGTTAGATTGTTTTAGGAAAGGTTAGGTAATTATTAGATGGAGTCCTCAACTATAAAAATTATAGAGACTTACATTGGTGCAAGAAATACCATAAACGAGACAATATTGCCTGAAAATATTACGAAGCAAAACGTTAACCGCAGAACCAAGTAAGAAAAAATAAAAGTGAAGAGAGAAAGAAAAAGTATATACCAAGAAGGCCAAAGGCAAGTGTGAGGTGAGCCAATGTTCCTGTCATTTTTCCTTAATTGAATATTATAACTATATCTTTCTCCAACCGATTTCACAAATTCAAGTGCTGAATTAAGCAAATGTTATCTGCTTTCTCTTTGTGATGTGCATAACAAATTCTTGAGTGACCTTTTATATAGGAAGCAATAGATAAGGGTTGTGGGCCATTGGCCAATCAATATATTATCCAACTTTCCTTTTCATTAAACTTTTGGCTTAACACTATAATGAAAATTTTAACACGAGTACTGAGCATTTAACCGAATGACACCGCCAGCAAGTGGCACAATGGTTTACAGAAGTATAGAATAAGTTAAAATGTATCTTATCAAAAAGTACAATTACATTAACTAAGTATATTTTAAATAAATGATAAAAACAACTAACAAAGTTACATATACTTGGCCTCTATGTCTGGTTACTTCGAAAACAACCGGTTATGTATAAACCGTGCATGAGTTTCTGACCACATGGTTGACAAGGTCCTATAGTGATCAATAGGCTCACCTGCTCAGCCTTTTGGTATTGTGGCATCTGGTGTTTATTCTCTTAAAATTGTAGTTAAAAAGTCATGTGACATGGATGAAAATGCCTTAACGAGCCAAAAGACTCCAAATTCCTTCATTTTGAATCGTTATTATTGAGAATTTTTCAAAAAGTCATCCATTTTGAAGCTTATGGCTTTCTTTGTAAAAATGTTTCAGTAGTTGATGAAATCAACATGTGTTCAATATGGTCATCTTATATCACTTTCTGGCGTTGGTTTTTGAAGAAACACTAACCGGACCCCGGGCAGATTACTGGTAACCTGGGGGTTAGATAGATGTTTCCCACGAGGGGTTAGACCCTTGGAAGATGGTTCTTCTGATAACCTGCAAAACAGACACCGTGAGCTCGTCACTGAGAAGGGGGGGTTCCTCCTTGTGACCACCCTCCGGCGTGAGAATCAGACTAGATTGCTCTTTAAATATAAAAGTATATTAAGAGATTGCTAGAGCAGATATCAGGTATAATATGATGATAATGTGATAAGATATGATAAGATGAGATGGTCATACCATTTGTGGTATTTATAGCCGAAGGTAGGTTTCCAAGGAGGTATGGCCGGCTGCAACAGTGTTCCTGTTCCACCAACAGTAGCCTACGCACGTGCCCTGCTGGTAGTTGGTGGGTAGGTAGCGGCTGATAGCGACCAGGCCTGCTGTATACTATTCCTTTTCCACCAACTGCCAGCTACGCACGTGGTATGACAAGAGTTGGTGAGTAGGCAGCGGCTAATAGTGACATACAGTGTAGGAGCATGCTGCTCGCCATACTGTTGTCTATAAGCTGTCGTATCTTTAGTCAGATCTTTTTCCCATACCTCGTCAGGTACAGTACAGAAGATCTTCCCGTATCGTACGGACTGGCTTATTTGGGCGGGAGTATTCCCCCTCCCGCCCTTGTGCGGGATTGTTCCCGGCTTCGCTCATTTCTTCAGGTGACACTGAACGATTGAGAGCTAAGTGCCTTGTGCGTGTAGCCTTGCTGCGCGGGTGGCCTTCCCTAATGGCTTGTATCCGAGGCTGCGGGGACAGGCGGAGTCCTTCACCATTGGGAGGCATTTCCTGCGGGATCAGCTTGCGTACTGCGCGTAAGGACGTCACGTCTCTGAGCATGGTTGGTCCTGCGGATCCAGTTGGTTTCTGCGCAGACGTCCCTGTTTGAGGTGAGTCTTGCGGGTCCAACTGGGCTCTGCTGGGACCTACCTCTTCAAGTCCCCCCAGTCCAATGTTCTTCTCATGCGTGTTTAATAAAGTGAGGTGAACTTTTGGACTTTAAGCAAAGGGTTTTGAAAAGGGTCTTTTAAGGTTTTCCATGGGGATTCTTCCCGCGGAAGTCCTTGTCACTTGCAGAAATGCCCGAGTTTCCTGCTTGGTCTTTGGGTATGATGCGGGTAGGCTGTAACCACCTCGCAAGTCAGGAGCGTTGAGTCCCACTTGTGTGGTCTTTCCATGAGGTTTTGGTAGTTTTGAACATAGTGATCAATTATGTTAAAACCACCAATTCCATCCTGGAGCTTCCAACAACGTAGTTCTCGACGTTCCCGCTATGCGGGGATGTTATTTCCGTTTCCGCAAGCATTGCCCAGTAGATCCTTCTTGGTTTCAATTCCCAGCGGAGCGCTAGGTATGTGAAGGGTTTTGCCTTAACACTGTACCAGTGCTCGTCTTACGGTTACTTTACTTCCAAGGTATTCCTGGCGTCAATTCCCTGCGGGTGCTAGGTTTGTGAAGGGTATTGCTTTTACAATGTACCCGCAGCCGTCTTATAGTTACTTGGTTGCCGAGGAATATTTGGCTTCAATTCCCTGCGGGTGCTAGGGATGTGAAGGGTTTTTGCCTTTACACTGTACCCGCTTCCATCTTACGGTTACTTGTTCGCCAAAGTTGGCTTCAATTCCCTGCGGGTGCTAGGTATGTGAAGGGTTTTGCCTTTACACTGTACCCGCATCCGTCTTACGGTTACTTGTTTGCCAAGGTTTTACTTGGCTTCAATTCCCTGCGGGTGCTAGGTGCGTGAAGGGTTTTGCCTTTACACTGTACCCGCATCCGTCTTACGGTTACTTGTTTGCCAAGGTTTTACTTGGCTTCAATTCCCTGCGGGTGCTAGGTGCGTGAAGGGTTTTGCCTTTACACTGTACCCGCATCCGTCTTACGGTTACTTGTTTGCCAAGGTTTTACTTGGCTTCAATTCCCTGCGGGTGCTAGGTGCGTGAAGGGTTTTGCCTTTACACTGTACCCGCATCCGTCTTACGGTTACTTGTTTGCCAAGGTAAGGGGTATTTTCCCGCTTGCTTTTTAATATTTTTAAATTTTGAATTTTGAAATTCGAAAGGTTGGTGGAAAGATAGGAACAGTCCAAACCTCTGAAACGTCGTGCGATGGTTTCTTCTGACTGTGTCAGGACGTGCAGGAAGTTATGGTGACGTGACATTATATGGTCATTCCAGACGCTTTTTACGGCGCGTGGGCGCGGTTTTTTCGGGCGCGTGGCCGCGAAATTACTGGCACACGTTCTGTCAACAGCTGTTGCCAGCCTGCTTTTTGCCACGTGTCATAGTTTCATTGCACCTTAGATTTCTCTCTCCTCCGCATTAATTTCATCGCATTAATTGCGATTAGTATATAAAGGGGGAGAGGCCTCTTTGTAATCCACACTTTCACCTCTCTTCTTCTTCTTAGTGATTTCCGGCAAATACTCCCCTTTTCAGGCAAGCATTTTCCCGAAATCGCTTTCTTCTTCCTCTGCAATATGTCTTCCCATGATGCTGAAGCTGTAGCCGACGATAGGAGTACTGCTGGCGAGTGCCAGTGTGCTCTACCTGTCGATCAGTACCAGTATGTCGTCAGGAAATTCATGCTTGAGTCTCTTGAGCCTGAGTTTCCTGAACCCCACCAGACTGTGTACGATGCCCCCAGTGGCAAGATCGGGGTATATGCTGCATTCTTTGTTTATGGGAACCTTAGGTTCCCATTGACAAAGTTTGTGTACCGTGTCCTGGAGAGGCACGGTGTGCACCTAACCGAGTTGCATTCGATGGCGATTGCCAAGATCCGGCACTTCGAGTGGGTGTGCCGGATTCTGGGTATTGAGCCCTATGTGGACCGCCTGATGACCTTCTATACTTGGAGGTGCATCCAGGGGTGGTACACCCTGACAACCCGTATTAAGGGTTTGAAGACCTGCGTGACCGAGCGCAGTCTCCGATCGTGGAAGCGGGAGTTCTTCTACATCTCTGCCTGCGCCATTCCCATTGCCATGAAGTTTAAGAAGGGGCAAGCGCTTCCGAGCCTTCACGCTTCCAGCTACCAGGAGGCGGAATGGTTCGCGAAGATATCCCGGGTCCAATCTCCGGTTTACCGGTTTGCGGAGTCCGGGATGGTGATGCTGGGGATGAGCCGGGTATGGAAGGAGGCGTCTCGGTTTCCCATCATTCTCGAATACGGTTTGAACTCTATTCCTTATGGTATGTCTTGTCTTTCTTGCTTATATTAGTTTGTCTTCTAACTGTTTCTTTTCTTTAGAGGGGAATGATTTGGAGTCGCTCCTGTACCCGCGGGAAGCTGACGGTCCCGTGCGGGTGGGCACTCGTGCTTTAGACGAGAATGAGTTGCCCATCCTGGAGCAAACGGCGGATCGGTTTGTGGAGGTCTATCCGCTGGGCCACGAGATCCTGAGCCACCGGCGGCCAGGTAAGGCGATATTCTATCCTCAACCCCTCAATGCTGTACCCGCTGCTGGAATTCCTTACATCCTGTCTTCTGAGGAATCCGCAGATGGTCCTCCGCTGGTGCGGAAGAAGAAGGCTGCCGGCGGGAAATGGAAGGAGAAGGTGGCCTCCACAGCTGATCCGGTGCTTCTATCTGATACCGAGTCAGATAGTGAAGAGGTGGCGGGGCACCCCGGTGGTGAGAAGACCACTGCTCTGGAGGCTACGACTGTTACCTCCGGAGAACCAACGACGACGACGGTGACCGGCATCAAGAGACCGGCTCCATCGGGTTCATCCCCGCCCGTCCGTACGTTCAGGCTCAAGAAAACCCGTAAGTACAAACATCCTTGTTTTTGTAGATTTATCATACTTCATAAATTTATTGTTAACACTTATCTTCTTGTGCAGGCGTGGATGTTGACGCATTCCAGGGTGGAGTGCCGAGTAGTACCTCTCCGCCGATGACGGTAGGCTTGGTCAGCCTACCTGAGGCGTCGACCCAGGCGCCTGCGCCTGCTCCCGCTGGTTCAGTTGCTCACTCTGAGCCGACTGTTCCAGCCGAGTTTACGCCACCGCCGCCGTGAGTGCGATTTTTACGGCATCCTTCACCGAGCCGGCGGTTACGATTGCTGCGGATTCTGCGGCAGCGAATGCGGCGGCTGCCACCATGCCCCCGCCACCGGCACCGACGGCCGGCTCATCAGGTACGCATGGGAGTACTCGCCAATCCTTGCCACCTTCCCATCTGCCTGACCTTTTGGATGGGTTTCCTTTGGGTTCAGGTGATGGGTTCGGCGGCTATCGGCCTGTTATAGACCCTACAGGTGCGTAGGGTTCCTTTGGCCCTTTTTCACTTTTATTTTTTATCATCTTTTTCCTAACTGCTTTTTTGTTTTTTGCAGTGTCGGATTCCAATGAAGTGTATGTTCCGCGATGGAACATACGCCGAGGAACAACCCTTCGTACCCCTGTGGAGTGCGTGGACTGGGCTCGCCACGCTGCTCCTCATGGTGCGTTGGGGGAAGCCATGGCTAGCTACCAGGAGGGTAGGCTAACCAATGAGCTTCGGGTTCTCCAGGCCCGGATGCAGCCGCGCGTCGAGCTGCTTTGTCGTGAAAACGACAAGTTGAAAGCAGCTCGCGCCAAGGACGTATCTCAGGCGCGGGCTCTTCGGGAGGAGAACCAACGGTTGGCCGCAGCTGCTGCGGAGAAGGAGAAGGCCTTCAAGGCCCTCGAGGTTGAAGTTCAAGCGCGACTCGAGGCCCGCTCCAAGGCTGCCCAAGCTGTTAACGAACAGCTTCGGCTGGCTAAGGAGACTGCGAGGAACGCAACTGAGAGGGCCACAAAGGCTGAAGCCGTTGCTGAGCCTTTACGCGTGGAGAACGAGGAGCTCAAGGCCAAATTAGAGGCTCTCCAACGTGCTCATGATGCCTTGGCGATGGAAGATGCCAAGAAGCTCCAAGAGATCTTGGACCAGAGGGGCGTGCTTGACCACACCGAGCGGAAGCTTAAGGGCGTTGAAGAGGCTGCTGCAAAGGAAGTGCTACTTGCCAACCTCAACAAAAGCGAAGCTGAACGCGCCTGCACTCAAGCTCAAGCTGCCCTTCAAGAAGCTCTGGTTGCCAAGGAATGGCTTCTTCGAGAAGCGTTGCCTCAGGTATTTTAGCTTTGTCTTCACGCTTTCCTTTGCGACAGAAGTCTTACACTTGTACATTTTCTTTGTAGGTTGTGCATCGGGTCTTTTCAGAGACATCCTACGACGATGCTATGAGCGCAGCCCTCAACGCTTCTCACGAGGATGGGGAACGGGCTGGCTTCCTGCTTGGTCTAGGGTTCGTTGAGAAAGGCTTCCCGCCTTCCAACTTCCCTTTGTACAATGTTGATACTGAAGCCATATATGACCAAGCAGTAAATCAATACGCTGCCTTCCCGCATCCAGTGGTGGAGAAGGTGAACCAAGTAGCTGCTGATGATGATGGGTTAGCTATCCTTAAAGCTTTCCTCGAACCGCCCCGTTCTTCTGATGGAGCGGGTCCAAGTGGAAGCGGCCCTGAAGCTTGATCCTGAAGATCCCTTCCCACTGTTAGGATAGTCTTGTACAGATGTATTTATTTTTTCTTTTCGTAGGCGGGTAGTTACCCGGCCATTCTTGTAATAACTCATTTGTGAAATATAAATCTTTTTGCGTATAAGATTGTTATTTCCTTCTTTGGGTTCCTTGCTTTATAAACTTATGACTTGCATACTTAGTTTAGATTAGCAATTTTCCAAGTGTTTAGAATAAGTTAACCTGTTGAACGTGGTTGATAATGGGTTAAAGTTTTGCTTCCTCTTTCGTGATTGTGCGGGTATAACCGTCACTTGCACTTAGTAGGATGGCTAAACTTTAACCTTCATCTGACCTGCGTGTAGGTTTTCCTCATCTTTTGAGGATAAGTTAACCTTTGAACGTGGTTGATAATAGGTGTGAAGTTTTGCTTCCTCTTTCGTGATTGTGCGGGTAGAACCGTCACTTGCACTTAGTAGGATGGCAAAACTTTACCCTTATCTGACCTACGTGTAGGTTTTCCTCATCCTTTGAGGATAAGTTAACCTTTGAACGTGGTTGATAATAGGTGTGAAGTTTTGCTTCCTCTTTCGTGATTGTGCGGGTAGAACCGTCACTTGCACTTAGTAGGATGGCAAAACTTTACCCTTATCTGACCTGCGTGTAGGTTTTCCTCATCCTTTGAGGATAAGTTAACCTTTGAACGTGGTTGATAATAGGTGTGAAGTTTTGCTTCCTCTTTCGTGATTGTGCGGGTAGAACCGTCACTTGCACTTAGTAGGATGGCAAAACTTTACCCTTATCTGACCTGCGTGTAGGTTTTCCTCATCCTTTGAGGATAAGTTAACCTTTGAACGTGGTTGATAATAGGTGTGAAGTTTTGCTTCCTCTTTCGTGATTGTGCGGGTAGAACCGTCACTTGCACTTAGTAGGATGGCAAAACTTTACCCTTATCTGACCTGCGTGTAGGTTTTCCTCATCCTTTTAAGTATTTTGTTTTGAACCGTTCGACGCGCGGTTGTCAATAGGTTATTGTTCAGTTTCCTTTCATGATTCATGCGGATAGACCGGCACTTTCATTTAATGGGATAATTGAACTCTTCCCCTTCAACTGACTTGCGTGAAGGTTTGTCACGTTATTGGGTTCGTGCGGGTAGGACCGCCTTCCCACGCAACGACTTCACGTAATGTGAATGCCGTTACCAGTGTTTAGAAAAGTATAAGTGTAAAATCATCAGCTTCGATGTTCTAAAGAGAATCATTTCCATTAGAAGTGGCTCTTGGCCTTTTCTTTACAAATTGGAATTGATTTACATGCAAACTGTGTAAATGAGCTCCCTTCCATGTTGTTGGGATGGGAGCGCCATCGAGCCGATACGCACCTGGTTCGGGATCTCGTTCTTTACGCAGCATGTAGTCTCGATATTGAAGCTGGAATTTTGATTCGTGTTTTCCCCAGCTGGGGTTCTACACGCACCCGCCTGCTCAGCTTTTATTGCGCCACGAGGTGCGCGAGCGTCCCATCTCTGACAAATGCTTCGACCATGTCTTTTACGTCTGTGCATTCTTCAGTGTTGTGGCCTTTTGTCTTGTGAAAGTCACAGTATTTGCTCCGATCAGCATCGTGACGATGTCGGATTATTGGAGGCTTTGGCCACGGGAGCTCTTCAGTGGCGAATATCTCAGTGACGCTCTTGCTGAGTGGCGTCCATCTGGAGTTCCGGTGCGGCTGTGCATTATCCCTTCCGCCCAATCGATGTTGCAAGCCGGATGAGGTGTCAAAGTTTACCCTTGACTGCCAAATTCCTTGCTTCCGCTTTTTATTTAGTCGGGCGGTGAGGACGTTGTCTTCTCTCGTCTTCTGAGTGTAGAGGTTTGTGCTCTGTGGGAGATCTCTACCCAGTTGCTTCTCCGTTTCCGCATAGCGTTTTGCTGCTGTCATGATGGCATCCCATGTGGATGGCATGCCATCTTTACCCGTTAGGGTGCGGATGAGCTCTGGGTCAATCGCGCCCTGGATGAAGGCAGCGCGAACAAGATCTTCGCTGATATTGCCCAAACTTAGCTTCTTTGAGTTGAAGCGAGTGATGAAGTTTGGCAGAGATTCATCTTCTTCTCGTATGCATTTGAGGATTGTCCATTGCTCCTCGGTATACTTCCGTTGCTGGCTGAAGTGTTGGCTAAACTTCTGCTGAAAGTCTGCCCAGTCATAGATGTGGTTGACCGGTAGGCGATCAAACCAAGCTCTAGCAGCCCCAACAAGCGTCATTTGGAACATGTAAACCGTGCATGAGTTTCTGACCACATGGTTGACAAGGTCCTATAGTGATCAATAGGCTCACCTGCTCAGCCTTTTGGTATTGTGGCATCTGGTGTTTATTCTCTTAAAATTGTAGTTAAAAAGTCATGTGACATGGATGAAAATGCCTTAACGAGCCAAAAGACTCCAAATTCCTTCATTTTGAATCGTTATTATTGAGAATTTTTCAAAAAGTCATCCATTTTGAAGCTTATGGCTTTCTTTGTAAAAATGTTTCAGTAGTTGATGAAATCAACATGTGTTCAATATAGTCATCTTATATCACTTTCTGGCGTTGGTTTTAGTTTAAAATCTGACAGTACTGGTCTATACATTCAAAATTTATCAATTGTCTCTTAACAATTTTTCTTTATTTATTTGAGATTCTTGTCGACGCTATAACAACAAAACATATTAGTTTGACCCGTAACCTAAAATAATCCCTGTAGATAATACACACATAAAAAATAAGTCAATACTACCACTAGAAAACTGGCCAATTCCACCCAAAAATTACGACTAGGAAAAAAATAGTCGTGAAATTAGCGACCACCTTGTTTCAGTTGCAAATCAGTCATAAAAGTAGAAAAATAAATAAGCAGTATTTAATTATAAATACCGGTCATAAACCGGTCCCAAGTGTGTGAAAATAAAAATAAACAAAATTTTGTCACAAATCAGTCCCAAATTTTGTGACCAGCTTTCTACGGTTGCAAACTTTGAAAACGAGCTATATATTTGATCTATAGGTCAAAAAACATGTTTTAAATTAAAAATAAATTGCCAATGGCAAAATAGTGGAATCTGGATGATAGTGGTGGCTCTCTTTCTTTTTAGGATGATATTTGTAAATTTGGGTTGTATTTTGTAACACTAAAATGTGGATGTTTGGCTGTTGATTTGTATATTTTTATTAACTTTTAGATTTGTTTGATATTACTTTCTTTGTATATTTCTGTTTAAAATTTGAATATATTTGTGAAAAGAAAACATGGAAAAAAAATTCAAATGTGTTTTTAGACCGTTAACAAATAAGTCTCTAGAAGCGGTCACAAATAAGTCGCTAAAGCAGTCACAAAATAGAGCTAAAAATCGATCACAAACAAGTCGGAAAGAAGCTGGTCACAAATCACAGTCACAACTCGGTACCAAAGATGTGAAAACGAACAAGTAAATTAAATATAGCCCGTCGATCACAAAGTTGCAACCGCTTATGGACGGTCACAAAATTGAAAAAGTAATAATTGAATCTAAAAACTAAATATAGGTCCCCAATTTTGCAACTGGCTTGATACGGTGGCAAGTTATGGAAACAAAATGTAAAATATAAGTATCGGTTGTGAATAAACAAAAATAAAACTAATTAACCTAAAATTTAAATAAAATCCAGTTGTTGTCAATCTCAAAAGACTGTAATCTAACTATCTAGGTAATAGTGGTGAGTTTCTTTCTTTATAAAGAATGACTTTGTTAATAACTTAATATTAGTGTATTTGTTGATTTGTAAACACTCAAATATGGTTATTGTTTATTTGTACTAATATTATTAACTTGTAGCAATCTTTGGTTTGATGTTGTATCTGTATAATTTTTTTTTATAAAGACCTTGAATTTATTTGAAAATAGAAAAAAAAAAGTCGACAGTTTAAAATGTGTCTTTTAAGCTGGTCACTAAAAGCAGTGGTCGCAAAAAAGTAGATGCTGTTGCATAACTGTCGCTAAATGATAGTCGCAAATCAGTAGTTAAAGGCGGTCGCAAAACGTCATAAAATAAATCAGGGCCGACATACCGCATAATGGTCGCAGATTTCGGTCACAAAATAGCCACCGGTCGCAAACTAGGATTACCCACGAAGGTTTTTGCCATCAAAATTTTGGTTGCCATAGCCGTTGGTGATAATTTTATAGTCAAAACTATGTTTGTAAATGCCCAGTTTTCTTAGCAGGTTCATATGTATTGGTTGCACCAATCAAGAAAATTATAGTCAACAACGTACTAGCTAACTTGCAATCTCATTATTTCAAAAAGTGAACTATCAACAACTAAATAAAAAAACCAAATTCAAAACAACCAGTTAACAACTAACAATCCAAATGAGTAAGGAAGGACTCTTTTCTAGCTATCTTTGACCCGCACGTTTTAGTGTATCTTGATTGATTAGTAGTACTCACACTACATCAAAAATTTTCAAAATTTTACACGAAGATGACGATATAATATATTTTGGGTCCTGACAACTTCATAAACTTGGATGGCTTTGTAGTCTAAGGTGCTGTTTGTTTTTGAAGATAAAAACTGTGTGCAATCTAATTTCATCGGATTTCATGTCTGCAACCGAAGATGTGGTCTGAAGGTTTGCAATATGAAAATATAATACAATTTGTTTTATAAACTGGACATCGTCTGAATAAGCTGAAAATTAGTTACCTATCATATATATCACAGTAGATAAAAGTTTGAAGAAGTGTGAAGATGGTGGATATTAGTTTATTTTTTAAGACCATAAAATCAGTTTTCAGATCTTTTTTGTTTTTTAAACAAACTGTCTTCAGAGACTTATGTCTGCACGCCCGCAGACATAAAACAAACACAACCTAAATGTATTTTCATTGTATTCGGCTTTTGTTTTTATTAATTAAAAGTCACATAAGGTTTATGTAATATCGTGTTCGATTTCTTGATTGATCACTTGATCGAATAAGTTCAATAGTTACAACTTTCTCATGAGTCCGCCGCTCAGCCATTTAACCGGGTTTAAAAACATGTAAGTGTGCTCCTATTCAGCAATAGAATTCCCTAGCCATGTCACCACCAATTATTGAAGGTGGGTCCTAATTACACAATCTTGGTCTGGATTTACAGCCAGACATCCAGTTGATCAACTAACCAAAAATATCGATATGTGCTTTACCAAGTTATCCAACTTTATTGGTCGCTTTGTTTTAGTGCTACTAGATTGAAGATAATATCACCACTATAATGCACGGAAACACTAAATACATGATACATTCTCATCATAATTGAATGATTGGATCAATTATAAAAACATTAATCATAACTAATTAATTTATAGTGGTCCAAAATTAATTTTGTTAATTTTTCTATTTAAGCAGTTTGTAAAATTAGCTCTTCAGCTTAATGTATGTTCATTTTCTTTGTCTGCACGTTCGGGCTTCTTATGACTTATAAGTTGTCTCTTTTTCTTGTTTTATAATATGGCCTTTAAATAAAAACTAATTTATAGTCTATAACCATTTAAGGATTCATAAAACAATCAATTATTTAACCCTTAACTGATGGGCCAAAAATTTAGGACCTCACTATTTATAAGTTTTCTTTTTTTTTTTTTTTTTTTTTGAAGAACCAGCTAAGTAACGCCGGGTACTCTGTACGCGGCCCATATTGGCTAAAGGTAGCCCGAGCCGGCTACTAGTTCGGACGGACGAAGCCCGTAGCGGTCCATCTATTGAGGGATTCACCGGATAAAACCCGAACCCCACGTCCGCCAAATGGCACGACAGCGAGGGGCCGATAAAACCGGGTGAAATCAGGACTCGAACCCTGGCAAGCCAGGGTCATCCCTCATATCTCCCATATAAATTGGTGATAGTGAGGTTTGAACCCCCTACCTCTCACTTGTAAAGTGAGTGCTTTACCATTGAGCCACATCCAATTTATAAAACTAAGCCACTTGGACTCGAACCCAGGTGGCAGCCGGCTCAAATATTGGTTTTCTTCCTAGTTAAAAAGGGAGTTTCTAAATAAACAATTTTGAATAGCGGAAGAGTTCTGATATTCGATTATGATAATCCTCGATAGCTTGAGCTAACATGATCAACAAAATACCTATCCTATATGCATGATCTTGTTAACAAAGAATTGCTCTTTGTTATGAGATGAAAAACAAACCACAAATTCTAGGTGTACAACTAGACAAACAAGATATGAACACTTTAAGTAAGTGGGATTAAAATGGATTTCGTCATGTCATCTGAAGTTGTCATCTTTAATTTTGTGGCGCCCTTTAACCAGCTTTTTATCATCACATAACAATTAGTTCCAACCGTACAAGTTTTGGTCCTAATTGATCAGCCGATCCACATGTTTTTTGCATGGTATCCATACCATTTTTTCACTAAAAGAAAATAATAAAATTTGTTCATATAGACAGCACCTGGATACATAACTTAGTTTACTCTTTTTAACTATATATCAAGTACTGTCTAAATTTCCGCTAAATATGAAAAACATAACATTGATCAAAATTGCTACCAATATTACAAGTGTTGAATGAAGTTTAGAATATTCGATTGCTGATGAGAGTCTAACAATTCTATTGTTGTTTTTTTTAAATCTCTTTTAGGGTTTATCCCGTTTCTGTTCATCTACGTATATGTATTGACCGAACTTGATATGTTTGATTATTGGAATAATAAGACCTTTGATTATCTGTTTACCATTCAACTTTGTCAAAGTAGCCTAATCACACAAGATAGACGATGGTGATTAGTCTCAATACTTCCGAAGATGATGATTTATATGGTCGTATGTTTTGAAGTTTGTTTTAGAAGTTCGTTTAATTTTTGTCTTTGAAATTGCATACGAACCTGTTTAATAGAAATTTAGGGTTACATTACTAATTAATTTTCGGTTACTTGAGTCTACAATTAGTGTTATTGTTTGAATTGTGTTTGTATCTCACTACAACAATTGCATGATAGACCCTATAGGAACGACATTTTTAGTCGGCATAGATGACCTGTGGCGACGGCATGTCGTTGCAATAGGGTGAAGAAAAAACTTTTTTTGCATCACTGTAGTGACGACATGTCGTCGCAATAGGATGGGCGGAAATTTCTAGTGCCAACTGAAAAATGTATAGCAACGACAAAAGATTGTTTAAATAAAAGAAAAAAAACTTGGGGCACAACCTTTAGTGGCGAATCTAGGATGTTTTTCCTATGGGTTCACCTTTTTCAGTGTTCAAATTCGTACAACCAAATGTAAGATTTTTTTGGCCGGTCGTATATTTTATAATTCGATATCATATAATAAAACAACATGTTAGTTTTAAAAACACGTAATAAAACTAAAAGGTCATTAAAAATGAAAAGAAAATTACAATCATAGGTTGTGAAGACATGATGTGTAAATAAGTATGTAAGTAACCATAAGTGAAAACAGTCTTCTTTTATCTATTTAAAACCCCAACTTTGAGAAATTTTTTTTAACAAAATTAGTCTTAGAAAGACTAGAACTTGAGACCTTTCAACAGTTCATAAAAGTTTTTGGAACAAGGAGTTTACAATTCATCATCTTAAACCTTTTAATACTAGTTCACTTCTATTAATCCTATGGGTTCACTGAAACTTTTTATATATCGTTTTGAAGTAAACTTTGAAAATCAATGGGTTCCCGTGAACCCGGGAAACCCGTATTGGATACGCCCCTATCCTTTACTAGTTTATCTAGCGCAGGAGGTAAAGAGTTGAAAAAATGAAAGAAAAGAAAAAAAAAACCCTACTCAACAATATTAATTTATGGTATACCAAGATATGAAACCTCAAACTCTTATACATTGGTTATTATTTTGGGAAAGAAAAGGAAACATGTGCCAGCTAAGAGGTTGAGCTACAAAGAGAGCTTTTGCGTCAAGCAAAACATGAGAAATCGATCTAGAACCGATTAAACCTAGCTACAAATATCTAAAAAGAGGTACTATGAAATACAAACTTATGCAGGGATTTCAATGGTGTGATTTGGTACATCTGATGGGAATTTAGGCTTATGGTCTCCATGATAAGCATCATGTTTTTGTAATTTTGCTGCAAGAATATCAGTGTTCCTTAATGTTTCCAGCTTTACAATATCGATGATCTTCTGGTCTTTAAATTCTGGGATCTTTTGCTCCATTTCACGGTTATTAGCATCACATGTAGATATCTTTTCGTCCGTAACTGGGGTCTTGTTCTTGTACATGAAGTATAGTATTATTTGAATTATTCCAAAGGTGAATCCAAGAACATTTGGAATCTGGAAAACAAGTGGTAACAAGATTCAATAGAAATAAAAAAGGAGATGGGTATTTAACAGACAAAACAAAATTGTTAATATATGCAAGAAACTCTAATTATATATTTTTCGCCGTACCGCAATATTGAAGTCACCAAGGAGTAGCCCATAAAAGAACCACATAACCGCACTTAGGGTGAGTGCCACAGATAGTAGAATTGGCATGTACTCCACACTTTTTGTTCTGATCACTTGCCTCTGTAAAAAAATAATGAATGAATATTAATTTCGATTGATAATGAAATACAAAGAAAAAAAACAATTATTAATTATTTCATGCACTTACCACAACACCTAAAGGCGCGACAAAAACACATAGTGAAAATACAAGACAAATCCATCCAACTATCACTCCACGGGTAACTCCACTTGCAAAGAACTGAGTGAGGACGACAATTAATCCGAAGCCAACAACTATTAGCAATATGATCAGCTTCAAACTCTCCATCTACACAACCAAGTTTGTAAGTAATTAGTTTAATTAAACATCTTCTTCAATGATAACTACGATGTCTGTATTGAAATAATGATTGCAACATACCCTAGCCTTCCTTGGTGCATAGAAGAGAAAGAAACATATGTAAAAGGTTTCAATGAAGCAACCAACTGAATTAATTGTAATGAGTAGCAAGACATTGGTCTTGAGCAATGCATAATATATCCAAAGCATTGCGCTGAATAAGCCCACCACATAAGGTGCAGACTGAAAACCTTCAGTTGATTTCTTTTTGTAAACTTTATAAAATGTCGGTCTGTGATTTCATATAAAAATGATTCAGAATTTAGCTAACAGGAAGTTAATAACCATAAGAACGTACATGATATATTAGTGTTAGGCCAGATATTTCTTTCTATAGGGGGCGATCGGATTTTTTGGGTATAAATAACTCTAGTTCTTTTCCTGGAAAGCAGCCCCCCCCCCCAAAAAAAAAAAACACACACACACACACACAATTTTTATGTATAGGTCCGTCTCTGACAAAAATAAAGGATTTGACATAGAGAACATACATAGGTGCAAGGAATACCATAAATGAAACAACATTGCCTGCAAATGTCAAGAAGAAATTATACATTATCAACTTAACATGCAATTTAATATAGCTTTTAACTAATATGCAAGAGTGAGAGAGAGTTAATTATATACCAAGAAGGCCAAATGAAAGAGTAAGGTGAGCCAAGTTCCCAATCATCTTCTTTGATTAGTAGTAACACAGACTATATATATCGCCTCTTTTCAAAAACTAAGAATTGGCTGTTTTTTTAGAAGTGAATTCTTTAGCTCTCTAATTTTCTTCTTAATTAGTTTCTGAGATGAAAATGGCTGTTGGATTTATTTCGTATTTATAGGGTGGAAAAGTGTTTGATAGTGGTGGGTCCCTATATCAACGAATACAATCACATCTTTTCTTTCATTACTAATTTCTAGGAGATAAAAATATAGTCTTTCCTCTCTTTTTTTTGCCTTTTTTAAAACGATGTATTTCTTATATTTAGGTTATCGTACTCTTTTAATTTTGAGAGTCTCGATGTTTCATTCTTATTAGACTATGTTATGTCTACATAATTTAAACAAGTTTCTTTAAAAACAAACAATATATGTTATTTTCAATGATTTCTAAAATAGTCATTGAAGAAGTAAATTTTCAAAATAGTCATTTAGTTTTTATTTTTCAAAATTAAAATTAGTCATTGTTAAAATAGGCCAATCACATATGATAGCATAAACATGTTCTACTTCTGTTGGCACCACTCGGGCCGGCACCGGAAGACATAAAAAGTTGGTGTTGCGTGACCATTTGTGACCCGATTGAGTCCTGAATAGGCTACAGAGAAGCCGAAAGAGAAATGAATAGACTAGAAAGGCGTTTAAGCATGTTTCCCCTTATATTCTTGGTAGAAGAGTCGAGCACCAATGTAGCCAAAGCACCGATAACTCTGTCTCAATGTAGCCGAACCACAATTTTCCGTATATTCTTGGAAGAGTTAGGCTTCAATGTAGTCTGACGCTGACAAGTGATAACGCGGCTCCAATGAAAAGGGTATTGTATACGAAAACAATTTTGTTTTCTTTTTAGTTCATTTTTAGTTCAAATCCAATAGACGCATTTTCTTTTAAAATTTTAGCCGTCATTTCATTTTACTTGTCCCAAACCCAGGAACTTTCAGGGGTTATCAGAAAGACAGCACTGACGTAAACCACATTACATTTTATCATGAACCTTGTTATTTTTATCATGTGTTTTTCTTTATATAACTTTTGACAACAACCCGGCCACCAGCCATTCGAGCATATTTAAGCCACGTATACAACATTTTGTTTTCTTCGAATTTTGCTCTTTATATATGATTACGTCTTTTTTACTTTCTATCCTAGGAAAAAGTTCATCCCATATCTAATAATAAATGGAGACCAATATACGGAATAACGTGGTGGACAATGGCCATGTGGACATGTGCTCATCTCTTTGATCTCTAGTTAACAAATGATTGATTGATTGGCCATCTTTTAGCGTATGTGCATGCTTTTGTAGGCTTATCCAACTTTGAGTCGTGTGTTAATACGTGTATATATATACAATTGTACACATGTATTAGGAATTAGAAAACACCTACGTCATGTAGTTACAAATAACCTTTTAGTTAAAAATTTTACATATTAACTTCACCATATTCATAAAACTATAAATTATTGAACAAACACGCTTCAATTGCTATTCATGTTATAACTTTAAAATCCCCATGAGTTGGTGCAAATCTCGTATTTCTTTGCTTTCTCAAATAATGATGTGTTGAATTATCATGACGGTTTGGGCCAAATTTAATTGCAAAGCAAGCTAATCCAAGCAATATATCCTATGTTGCACGGGAACTGGGACGGGAATGGAAAACGGGCACGGGTACGGGAACGGGAAACGGCAAAACTCAAAAAATCAAAAAACGGGTACGGCACGGGTACGACAATAAATACATATAAAAAATAACTACTTATGTCATTATATATAATGTCAATTTTAAACTTTTTATGTATAGATTTATAAGTTTAAGGACTAAATGTAAAGTATTAATAATAGAGATGGTTAAATATTGAAATACACAAACTAATTTTAAACTTTTTATGTTAAAACTTATAAGTTTTTGGGACTAGATACAAACAACTGAAAGTTAAAGGGGGTAAAATGTTAAAATATCTAAAGTATTTAAACCTATATAACCTAAAAGAAAGTTATAGCCGCCCAAATACTCTTCTTCTTCCTTGTTTCCGGCAAATACTACAGCTCCGATGCCGGAATATGCCACCGGAATCCGCTATGTTGCCGCTATTTGGCCACCAAACTTCCCCAAATTCTGGAAACGTATTGGAAACACCCTTTGACTTTTCAAAACGGTCAATGAACGTCCCAAATTTTCGAAAACGGTCAAGAAACGTCCCAACGGCGTCCCCGTGTGCGTTTCCGTCCCCGACGAGTTTCCGGGACGGGGTACGGCGGGTTAGAGCCGTTTCCGTGCATAAGAGAATATATCTTTCGTGTGCCACAATTTGGGTTTTTTTAGAGGGGGCAAGAAATGACAAGATTTTCAATGGCGTTAAGACGAGTCATACTCAAATCGTGGAGAATATAAAAATCGTCAGCTTCCTATGGGTGGTTTCAAGATAGAAGAAAATTTATGTTGATTAGATTAGATGGAGTAAATTCGATGTTTTTGATTTTGGTTATGCCTATTCTAACCAATTTCGATTGTCTATAATATAATTTTCTTTAAAAAATCGATATTTTAAGCTTGTAAGTTAAATGCATGGGGGCTAGTTATTGCTAGCTTGCATTGTGGTTATAATATTGTCATTAAAACAAACTAAGTAATTCAGTAGCAATTAATATATATTGTGGACTTGTGGTTAGCTTAAGCATTTAACAAAATGAGTGGCTTGTTATTGGACAAAAAGCTTGGCGTCATGTGATTGCGTCGTCCACTTAATTAGGGGATCACACAACGATTGCTATTGCGCTCTATCTTCCCAAATGGATGAACGTACTTGGCTCATCATCATCATCATCGTCATCATCATCATCATCATCATAATAATAATAATAATAATAATAATAATAATAATAATAATAATAATAATAATGCATGCATCTCTAGGATATTGGATTAATGATTTGGGAGTGAGTGTTTTACGTCACTTTTGGTCTTTTTGTTTTGTTTCGTAGTAGGTTATTTGAGGAGATTATGTTATCTTACAAGTTGCACTTTCCTTTTAACATATTATTAATCTTATAAATACATACGTTTTGTATATAGTGGAGGCCAATGATAAAATGATTGTTTGATTGGGATGTCTAGCTACTTAATAATTTTTCAGGACAAGAAGACAAACTTAACAACTTGTGTTCAAGTGGATGATACTTGATAATGCAACCAATGCTATAAAACTAGATATTTGTTATCCGTAAGAAAGTTGCAAATTTTGCGACATTACTAGAAAAAGAAGTGTTTTTCTACAACTGAATTCGTAGGAAATTTATTGGAAAATCCAGTTACTAACAGTTTTTCAACAAAAAGTTGCGTTGGAAAAACACATGTTTGAAAATCGTTTTTAACCGTTTCCCAACAACTTTTCTTACAAAATTGCTACAAAACATGTGGTTGTAAATATTGTAACAAAGTTGAAACTTTTTTTTTTGTTGAAATATGTTGAAACTGCTTGTCGTAAGAAATTTATAGGAACTTTTTGTAAAAAATGATTTGTTTTCTAGCAGTGCAACTGAAATCACAACCTTCACAATATTAGCTAAGGCAATCAATATGGTTGCAAAATAATCATGAATTGTAATCTTTCTATTTCGGCCGTAAATAAGACAAAAAAAACAGAGAAAATAAAATTAAAAACAAAGTTAGGCTACAAATTTGCGACTCATTGATGTCGCAAATCCATTGCAGTTAAAGACGGTAATGGTAAAGTTAAAATAAAGTTCATTCAATAAGCGGTCACAAAATTTGTAATAGTTTCATTTACGCTACAATGCAGCCAAATAAAAGGAAAAATAAGTTTAAAATATAAAAGTCGATTACAGACTGGTTGGCAGAAATGGGAAAATTGATTTAAAACAAAACGAATCCATACATAACGGATGAAAAATTTGTAACCATTTCAATCCGGTCACAAATACGGCAAAGAAAAAAGGTGAAAATTTAAAAAAATAAATTAATTAAACGTCCAGAAAGAGAGAAAAATAAACTAAAACTATGAATCAGTTTCGTTGTAGAATTTGCGACCATTTCATTTTGGCAAAAAGGAGGGAAAGGAAGAGAATAAAAGAAACTTATCTTTGGGGTACTTTCTTTGTAATTATTGGAAATGACGTTATAAAGAATTGACTTTTTAAAAGGCTTTTCGTAATGCAATTGTGCTTCAATTTTGTGCACATTTAAATTTAGCTTTTGCCCCCATTGAAGGACACGTTTTGTAAATAGAGGGTGTGCATATGTAATCACACAATGATAATCGTAGATGATCGATAACTCGAATATGACTCGTTTATGTACTAATGTACATGTGGAAAAAAAGTAAAGAAGAAAAACACTGAGTCATATACATAATAATAAGCATAATACCTTATTTAACAAGTTATGTTTAATTTTATATTTTTGGTTTGATGTATTATTTAAATTCAGTCCAGATATTGAATATCTTGGCCGAAATTAAATACAAACTCATTTGTAATGCGAAAAATAACACTTTGATAATAATATTTCTCCTAAACATGTTTTTATCTAATCCTTCGGTATAATGTATATTTTATGGCTTTCGAACCTTGACAAGTAACATGATGATTAAGCGTTATTTAATTAGAACGAGAAAGAGGAACTGAATTTGAATTCATGAACTTGAGGGTATTTGAGGGTATTAGTTAGTATTTTAAAATTGGTAAGCTTCAATTTTAATTATAGTGATAACAGATAACAGAAAGCTCTAGAGTCTTGATACTATAGAGTTTAGAGCATAGGAAGTCCCCAGTTTCATCCCATTTTTCTCATTTTATCTGGCATGTTATATTAGCGTCACATCAACTTTTTCCAGTTTATTCTCGTTTTCCCCCAAACATTATGTTATGATCCCACTTTCTCTCATTTCTTCACAAAGCCCAAAACCACTTAAATATGGAATCTGGAGAAACCGGCTTGTACGTCCCGAATTCCGGAGAAAAATACCAGACAAACCGGCGGACGGTATTCCCAGTCGGCCTGTTTTTTCCCTCCCTTTCCCTGGTTCCCCATGGGATCCACTGCTAGAATTAGAAAATGCTATTCTAACTTCTTATCAAAGCATGCAAATTGAGACTTAACAGAAACCACTTTTAAGATCATAAGATGTATTGCTTGACATTTAGACTAACTACTTTTGAAAAATATTGGTTCATGAGCTTTTGAAAACAAAGGTTTTGCTCACAAAGAATCCACTTAAAAAAAATATATTCTTACAAATTTATAACTAGAAGATTGTGATCATTATTAGGAAAATGACATCCTGAAAGCCTTATTTTAATCATTGGTTCACCTTTTTGGATCAATTGAACAAATCCAGGAACACGGGTATGAGATAAAAGGAAGAAGGCAGCCATGCATATACGTGTAGTTTGATACACCATAGGTCATATAGGACATAGGTTAAAAGTAGAGTTTGATTACTACATTACTGCTGGTTGATTGATTGACATACCTAAATGAAGCAACCTTGAATTTGTACACGTACATACATCTTTTCTTTTTCTTTTTTTTATGTATTAGACGTTAGATTGGTTTTATTTTGATTCTTCTTTATTTATATACTATGTCATTTGAAAATGAATATATGAATGGATTCACCTTTAATTAACATCAAAGAATAACACTTGAATTATACACACACAAACACACATATAGCCAACTATTAATGATTTCTTATTAGAACTAGCGACATACATTTAGCAATGGTTTTGTTTTATCGGTGAAGGTGGTTACTGACAGTAACCCATCGATGAAAATCTATCGGAAATCATAATGTTAGTCTTTTGATTTATGACAAATTACCGATGGATATTACCAACAAATCACTGACATATATCAAAGAATCTTAACACGGCACAATAAAAATGTGGTTTGTGACAAACAAACAAAAGGTGAAAATAAGAAACTTAAGATGGGCTAAGAACCCAAATTACAAGAGCGGGCGGCCTCCACCATACCTGACAAGTCACGGCTAAGTGACGGGGACTATAACTAACGCTGTAAGTAATATGGTTAACTATAAGACTCAAGAGAGACAAAACATGTGATTTGCATATATTCTTTAAGGTGACATGCAGGCAGGTAGATTGCACACATCAACAAAAGCAAAACTTTTAAAAGCATTAATTTTTCTTTTGCTCCATCAACAAAATTAAGTGGCTTTCAATTAATTTTGTGCACTTTCTTTATCCTTTTCCGTATGCCAAATTATGGTTGAGATTTGTTCATAGCATCTAATAATACATAGTAGATAGGCATCCACATAATCAGATGTACGTACAATAGGTTGGATGATTATTGAATCTTGGTTGCGTATATTGTAGGGGTATTGTACTAAAACCCGGTTCTACGACCCTAAATCTATTATGTTTGACTTATTTCATTACATGGACTAATACAATTTTATTGGGCCGAGGGGGTTTTGTGGAGGTAACCCTAACTGGGCTAGGCCCATTAGGGTACCATGATGGTGGCCATGAGACTCTATATAAGGAGGTCTCCACCTCCTTATCATAGGGGATGCTCAATAAGAGCCACCACCACTTTTTGTGTCTGTAAATAAGAAATCCTCAGGACATCTTAGCAGTCACCTCCACACCCCCGAAACCATTGCAGGTCTCAGCATTGCAGGTCGCAGGCGCAGCCGAAGAAGAAGAAGATCAAGACGTGGTTCGTTCATCTCGAAAATCCGTGGAAATATCGTCATGGATCAGGTAAGATTCATTTCGTGTTTCGACATTTGGCGCCATCCGTGGGACGGCAACGAACTGCCCTTCGATCTTCATCTCGGCTGTCAGATCTCTCCCAAGAAAAACGTAGATCTGGAAGTTTACAGAAAAAGGCTTCAAAGCTTGTTCTATTTAAAGCTCAAAAAGATCCATAGATCTAAAAAGAGGCTTCCAGATCTGGGCAAGAAGGAAAATCCGTGATTGGAATGATCAGATCTCCGAATCTGTGATGGTTTTAAATCTGCTCCGGGCTTCAGATCTGTCCAGATCTGATTTACAGATCTAGGTCTAGATTACAGACCTGGATTTTAGGTCTAAAGTTGCAGATCTGACTCTTAAATTGCAGATCCGGAAATTACCAGACTTCCGCCGCCATGTACGCACGCCCGTGGGTTCTCACTCTGCAGCCGTGCATGTGCCGCCGCGGAAACCACCATCTGGGTTTTTGCGCAAGAGACCTCCGCCATGCACGCGCACTCGCGAGTCACCACTCTATCGCCGTGCATGCGCGCATCAGGCTACACGCCAAACTTCAAGGTTGGGAATCCTAATATCCTATATGGCTATGCGCCAAACTTCAAGGTTGGGAATCATCCTAATATCCCAAATGGCTACGCGCCAAACTGCAAGGTTGGGAATCCTCCTAATATCTCATATGGCTACGCGCCAAACTTTAAGGTTGGGAATCCTCCTAATATCCCATATGGCTACGCGCCAAACTGCAAGGTTGGGAATCCTCCTAATATCCCATATGGCTACGCGCCAAGGTTGGGAATCCTAATATCCCATATGGCTACGCGCCAAACTTCAAGGTTGGGAATCCTCATAATATCCCATATGGCTACGCGCCAAGGTTGGGAATCCTCATAATATCCCATATGGCTACGCGCCAAGGATGGGAATCCTCATAATATCCCATATGGCTACGCGCCAAACTTCAAGGTTGGGAATCCTCATAATATCCCATATGGCTACGCGCCAAACTTCAAGGTTGGGAATCCTCATAATATCCCATATGGCTACGCGCCAAGGATGGGAATCCTCATAATATCCCATATGGCTAAGCGCCAAACTTCAAGGTTGGGAATCCTCATAATATCCCATATGGCTACGCGCCAAGGATGGGAATCCTCATAATATCCCATATGGCTACGCGCCAAACTTCAAGGTTGGGAATCCTCATAATATCCCATATGGCTACGCGCCAAGGATGGGAATCCTCATAATATCCCATATGGCTACGCGCCAAACTTCAAGGTTGGGAATCCTCATAATATCCCATATGGCTACGCGCCAAGGTTGGGAATCCTCCTAATATCCCATATGGCTACGCGCCAAACTTCAAGGTTTTTGGAATCCTCATAATATCCCATATGGCTACGCGCCAAACTTAAGGGTTGGGAATCCTCATACCATATGCTCACGCATCACATATGCTCACGCCTATTACACATGCTTACGCATCACATGCTCACACACGTCACAGTCTACACGCACGCGCACGCAACATCTGCGCGTGGCGCATAACACAAAACCAAAGTCTACGCGCACGCGCATGCAACATCTGCACGTGGCGCGGGACATAAAGTAGCTCGTAAGTCGCCTCACGCGCAGGCTTTATTATTCACACAGCTCATAAGACGCCTCGCGCGCAAGCTGTTATTATTCTTACAGCCCGTAAGTCGCCTCACGCGCAGGCTTTTATTATTCACACAGCTCATAAGACGCCTCGCGCGCAAGCTGTTATTATTCTTACAGCCCGTAAGTCGCCTCACGCGCAGGCTTTTATTATTCACACAGCTCATAAGACGCCTCGCGCGCAGGCTTTATTATTCTCAGCTTGTAAGTCGCCCCGCGCGCCAGCTTAATTATTATTCTCAAAGCTCATAAGACGCCTCTCGCGCGCAGGCTTTACTATTCTCATAGCTCGTAAGGCGCCTCACGCGCAAGCTATATCATTCTCAGCTCGTAAGACGCCTCTCGCGCGCAGGCTTTATTATTCTCAGCTCGTAAGTCGCCTCACGCGCCAGCTCAATTATTATTCTTATAGCTCATAAGACGCCTCTCGCGCGCAAGCTTTATTACTTTCACAGCTCGTAAGTCGCCTCACGCGCCAGCTCAATTATTATTCTTATAGCTCATAAGACGCCTCTCGCGCGCAAGCTTTTATTACTTTCACAGCTCGTAAGTCGCCTCACGCGCCAGCTCAATTATTATTTTCAAAGCTCATAAGACGCCTCTCGCGCGCAAGCTTTATTACTTTCACAGCTCGTAAGTCGCCTCACGCGCCAGCTCAATTATTATTCTCAAAGCTCATAAGACGCCTCTCGCGCGCAGGCTTTTATTATTCTTAGCTCGTAAGACGCCTCACGCGCAGGCTTTATTATGCTACAGCTCGTAAGACGCCTCTCGCGCGCAGGCATTATTATTATTTTAGCTCGTAAGTCGCTTCTCGCGCCAGCTCCATTATTATTATAGCTCGTAAGTCGCCTCACGCGCGAGCTTCATTATTATTATAGCTCGTAAGTCGCCTCGCGCGCAGGCTTTTATTACAACATGTCACCATCATGAAGAAAACCTCTCAAAACTCAGACCATAAGACAAGGCCAAAGAAAAGGGTAAAAACCGCCTCACACCTTATAAAGTCCAGCGCTCCACCTAGACGCTTGCGCGCCCAGGAGCAACACTGGACTTGGAGGGGCTTGTAGGGGTATGGTACTAAAACCCGGTTCTACGACCCTAAATCTATTACGTTTGGCTTATTTTATTATATGGGCTAATACATTTGTTTTTGGGCCGAGGGGGTTTTGTGGAGGTAACCCTAACTGGGCTAGGCCCATTAGGGTATCATGATGGTGGCCATGAGGCTCCCTATATAAGGAGGTCTCCACCTCCTTATCAAGGGTTGGCAAATTCTCAGTAAGGGCCACCACCATATTTTTGTGTCTGTGAACAAGAGATCTTCAAGATCATCTTAGCGGTCACCTCCACACCCCCAGAAAAGCCGTCGCAGGTCTCACAGTTGCAGGTCGCCGGCGCTGCCGTCGAAGAAGAAGATCAAGACGTGGTTCGTTCATCTCGAAAATCCGTGAAAATATCGTCATGGATCAGGTAAGATTCATTTCGTATAGCAAAACTAGTCCTGAGGATTCAAGTGCCCTATGCGAGCCGAAGAAAAAGGCCCTCAAGACCTAACGAATAGATAAACTAGTTTTTTTAACAGCGATTAACGTTTCAATTAACAATAAACATAGTAAAATCATAGTATTAGTTTTGAGGTTTTAATATATTACGTTGAGGGACCAATAAGTTTGTCGGTTTTTATACATTAAAAAATATATATACAAAATTTAGTGTCCGGAAAACCATGGCCAGACAGGGACTCCGGCTCGCCCATTACTTGGGACCGGCCTTGGTATGTAGGCCAACGTAATAATGATTGATGAGTCGTATGTATAAGATAGCACAACCTAATTGCAAAGTTCAAAAATGGAACGATAACCATCAATATGGTTTGCATGATACAATCTTACATTCTTGTGATCCTTTTCAATGCCTTCTAGCTGCAAATTATCAATGCCTTCAACTTCTAACTCTTTAATGCCATGTGATGTGAAAGCAGTGGTGAAACTTTGACGAAAAATAAGGGAGGCGTATAAAAGTTTTAATAAATGGAGTGGGTCTCAAAATTTTAGGACGAAATAGAGTAAATTTACACTGTGTATAAAATTTTTAGACCGAATACAAGTATTTTTACACTAAACATAAAAAAACCGGGAGGGGGCGGGGCCACCCGGCCTAAGGGAAGCTTTGTCCATGTGTGCAACATTTTTGTATAAGATAATAAAAATACAATTTATTTGTGTTTCATGTGTTTTTTTTCCTTATGTTTCTCGCTTCTAGTTTTGTTTTGTGTTTTGAGGGTCGTTTTCCTGAAGCAGATTTTGTAATATTGTGTCTCGTTTGGTTAATTACCTACTTGACTGATTTTTCAATATAGCCACTTAATTAAGTTCATCTAGAAAAAAAGTGCAGCTTGATTATTCCCTTTTCTAGTAGACCCTCACATAAAGAGAGCCACTTAACATTTGAATAAAGTATTCAAATATCCAGATGTACCATTACACTATAATTGCCGTCTTGCTAGTGTTCCATCCATTTTCATCATTTTAAAACTCTACAAGCAATATATGAATTAATAAAGCTAACTAATTGATACCTATTTGTGCCAATTTTGGGTGGATTGTTATCTAAGTAAATTGGATTTAAATAATCCAATGTACTAGAATCCAGTGACCAATAATGATTCATATTGGAAATGTGACTAATAGACGAATTATATATTAACTGATTAAAACATAAATCATAATGTTCTAGATTGATTTGGAATGACATATGTGGAAGTTAGGGACATACAAAGTTACTTTTCCGTTCACTACAAGAATCTCATAGTTACGTCAATAAGATTGCCATTGAACGAAAGTAAAAGTTTGGAGTGTCGATCACCGTGAGCTTGTCACTGAGAAGGGGGGGTTCCTCCTTGTGACCACCCTCCGGCGTGAGAATCAGACTAGATTGCTCTTTAAATATAAGTGTATATTAAGAGATTGCTAGAGCAGATATCAGGTATATTGATGATACAAGATAAGATATGTTGAGATTAGATGATCATACCATTTGTGGTATTTATAGCCGAAGGTAGGTTTCCAAGGAGGTATGGCCGGCTGCAACAGTGTTCCTGTTCCACCAACAGTGGCCTACGCACGTGCACTGCTTGTAGTTGGTGGGTAGGCAGCGGCTGATAATGACCAGGCCTGCTGTGTACTATTCCTTTTCCACCAACTGCCGGCTACGCACGTGTTATAGCAATAGTTGGTGAGTAGGCAGCGGCTAATAGTGACACAGTACAGGAGCATGCTGCTCGCCCTACTGTGGTCAATAAGCTGTCGTATCTTTAGTCAGATCATTTTCCCATACCTCGTCAGGTACAGTACAGAAGATCTTCCTGTATCGTACGGACTGGCTTATTTGGGCGGGAGTATTCCCCCTCCCGCCCTTGTGCGGGATTGTTCCCGGCTTTGCTCATTCCTTCAGGTGACACTGAGTGATTGAGAGCTAAGTGCCTTGTGCGTGTAGCCTTGCTGCGCGGGTGGCCTTCCCTGATGGCTTGTATCCGAGGCTGCGGGGACAGGCGGAGTCCTTCACCATTGGGAGGCATTTTCTGCGGGAACAGCTTGCGTACTGCGCGTAAGGACGTCACGTCTCTGAGCATGGTTGGTCCTGCGGATCCAGTTGGTTTCTGCGCAGACGTTCCTCTTCAATTTGAGTCTTGCGGGTCCAACTGGGCTCTGCTGGGACCTACCTCTTCAAGTCCCCCCACTCCAATGTTCTTCTCATGAGTGTAATAAAGTGAGGTGAACTTTTGGACTTAAGCAAAGGGTTTTTGAAAAGGGTTTTTTAAGGTTTTCCATGGGGATTCCTCCCGCGGAAGTCCTTGTCGCTTGCAGAAATTCCCGAGTTTCCTGCTTGATCTTTGGGTATGATGCGGGTAGGCTGTTACCTCCTCGCAAGTCAGGAGCGTTGAGTCCCACTTGTGTAGATTCTCCCTGAGGTTTTGGTAGTTTTGAACATAGTGATCAATTATGTTAAAACCACCAATTCCATCCTGGAGCTTCAAACAACGCAGTTCTCGACGTTCCCGCTATGCGGGGATGTTATTTCCGTTTCCGCAAGCATTGCCCAGAAGATCCTTCTTGGTTTCAATTCCCAGCGGAGCGCTAGGTATGTGAAGGGTTTAACGACCAGACTTAACGATATTAGGGAATTCAGGTTTAATTTCAAGTGAAATGAAACCATATGAAAGAAAATTGCAAATTTGAAACTATTGGACTAAAACTGGAGATTTGGACCTCAAACTCATATATATCATATATGAAACCTCAAACTCATATACATTGGTTATTATTTTGGGAAACAAAAGGAAACATGTGTTAGCTAAGAGATTGAGCTACGATCGAGAGAAACTTTTGCGTCAAGCGAAACATGAGAAATCGAACTAGAACAGATTGCACCTACAAATTTCTGAAAAGAGATACCGCTATGAAATACAAACTTATGCAGGGATTTCAATGGTGTGATTTGGTACATCTGATGGAAATTTAAGCTTATGGTCTCCATGATAAGCATCATATCCGGTTTTTTGTAATTTCACTGCAAGAATATCAGTGTTCCTTAATGTTTCCAGCTTCACAACATCAATGATCTTCTGGTCTTTAAATTCTGGGATCTTTTGCTCCATTTCACTGTTTTTAGCTTCACGTGTAGATATCTTTTTGTCCGTAACCGGCATCTTGTTCTTGTACATGAAGTATAGTATTATTTGAATTATTCCAAAGGTGAATCCAAGAACATTTGGAATCTGGAAAACAAGTGGTAACAAGATTCAATACAAATAAAAAGGAGATAGTAATAGATAAAACAAAAATGTCAATATATACAAAATCCCTAATTATATATTTTTCGTCGTACCGCAATATTGAAGTCACCAAGGAGTAGGCCATATAAGAACCACATAACCGCACTTAGGGTGAGTGCCACAGATAGTAGAATTGGCATGTACTCCACACTTTTTGTTCTGATCACTTGCCTCTGAAAAATAATAATAATTATAGATCATAGTAAGAAAAAAACAACTTGTTTTCCAACGTTATTACATGTTGTAATTCATGCACGTACCACAACACCTAAAGGCGCGACAAAAACTCATAGTGAAAATACAAGACAAATCCATCCAACTATCACTCCACGGGTAACTCCACTTGCAAAGAACTGAGTGAGGACGACAATTAATCCGAAGCCAACAACTATTAGCAATATGATCAGCTTCAAACTCTCCATCTACACAACCAAGTTTTAAGTAATTAGTTTAATTAGACGCCTTAATTAACGATAGCTATGATGTCTAAATTGAAATAGTGATCGCTACATACCCTAGCCTTCTTTGGATAGAAGAGAAAGAAACATATGTAAAAGGTTTCAATGAAGCAACCAACTGAATTAATTGTAATGAGTAGCAAGACATTGGTCTTGAGAAATGCATAATATATCCAAAGCATGGCGCTGAATAAGCCCACCACATAAGGTGCTGACTGAAAGCCTTCTGTTGATTTCTTTTTGTAAACTTTGTAAAATGTCGGTCTGTGATTTCATATAAAAATGGTTCAGAATTTAGCTAAGAAGTTGATAACTATAAGAACATACATATATCAGTGGTAAACCAGATATGTCTTTTTATTGGAGGTGATCAGGATTTTTGGGTATAAATAATTTTTTTTTTGGAGGGCGGCCACCCCCCGTTTTCTTTTTTTTTTGTGTGTAGGTCCGCCTCTGACATATATAAAGGATTTGACATGGAGAACTTACATCGGTGCAAGGAATACCATGAATGAAACAACATTGCCTGCAAATGCCAAAAAGAGAATTAAACATTATCAACTTAACATGCAATTTAATATAGCTTTTAACTAATATGCAAGAGTGAGAGAGAGTTAATTATATACCAAAAAGGCCAAATGCAAGAGTGAGGTGAGCCAAGTTCCCAATCATCTTCTATGATTAGAAGTCAACACAAACTATATATATCTCCTCCTGAAAAAACTAAGAATTTGATGTTTTTTAAGATATAACTTCTTTAGCTCTCTAGTATTCTTCTTAATTTGTTCTGGGATGAAAATGGTTGTTGGATTTGTTTCATATTTATAGGGTGGAAAAGTATTTTGAAAATGGTGGGGTCTCTTTATCAACGAATACAATCACGGCTTTTTTTTCATTACTAGTTTCTAGGAGATAAATAATAATATTATATAGTCTGTGTCTTGGACGTTGCTTTATTGCATGTCTCCTTTTTGTGCCTAGATAATTTTAATGATAAGTTTCTTTTAAAACAATACATTTTCATTTTCATGCTAAAGCATGTGAAGAGAACCAACATGTTTTTGTCCTTATGGCTTTTAATACCTTTGGCTCCTTGGCACCGGAAGCTATCCGTTTCCTGACCAGGGTCCAACGGGTTGTGCATAGCAATGTGTCGACTCCAAAGGGGCACATTGCTATGGTTTGCAGGTTAGGGTTTGCAATTCAGAAAGGGGCAAAGGGGCAGGGGTATGTCTTTAGCAGGTTAGGGTTTGCAATTCAGAAAGGGGTGGCGGCGCAGCTTGTTGCCCGCCTACCTGCTATGTTGATGTAATATCTATGCTTCTACCATGAAATGAAATTGTGTTACTCAAAAAAATTTGAGTGTTTTTCTTTCTTTTTTTTTTGAAAACTAGTTATTGTTAAAATAGGCCGATCACATATGGACATGTTAACGGGCTCGCCTCCGATAAAAACCATGTGGACAGCACTAGAAAACATGAAAATCTAATGTAGCAGGTCAATTTTGTGGCTCGAGACCTGAATAGGCGATTGAGAAGTCGAAAGAGGAAAAATAGGCTAGGAAGGTGCCGAAACACGATTCTTTTATATTCTTGGTAGAAGGCTGTGTTGGACACCAATGTAGCCCAAGCTCTGATTATTCAGTTCAAATGTAGCCAAACCATGGTTTTCCTTATATTCTGGGAAGAAGAGTTATCCTTCTAAGTAGTCCGGAGCTGATAACGCAACTCCAATGAAAAGGGTATAGTATATGAAAACAAATGTTTTGATTTCATATCCTATGAGTAACATTTTATTTTTAAATTTTAGCAGTCATTTCATTTTACTCGTCACGGACAATGTCATAAACCACATTATATTTGTCTGTGTTGTTCTAGTTATTTTACATATTATCATTAATCTTGTTGTTATTATCATGTGTTTTTCTTGATATAACTTTTCACAACCCACCGGCCATTTGAGCATATATAAGCCACGTATACAACATTCTTTTTTTCTTGGGATTTTGCTTCTTATGATTACGTCTTTTTTAACTTTTTATCCTAGGAAAAAGTGGTTTCCATATCCAATAATAAATAGAGAGCAATCCGAAATAATGTGGTGGACAATTGCCATGTGGACATGTGCCATGTATCTCTTCTCTACTAGTTACAAATGATTGGCATTTGGCCATCTCTTAACGTATGAGCCATCGATACGACTAACGAGGTGCTTTTAATCAAACTTAAAACCAGGATGTGCATGAGTGCATGCTTTTCTAAGCTTATCCAACTTTGAGTCGTGTGTTGACACGTGTATATAGAATATATATTAACAGTGATCTAAATCCAGGCTTAACACAATAACATAAAGCAGAGCTAAGGCTGCATCCTTTTGCTGGCCATTCCCTTAACGTCCAAGAGGGCAAAAAGGATGGGGTTCATCCTATTTCTGCTGATAATATTTTCTTTTTGTTATTTTAAATATCTAATTAACTAATCTCCTCAATTATACTTTTTTTTATTAGTTAAAAGGCTTAAAGCACATTGTCTATGTGCCAGTGACTGACGTCTTAACTTACCTCTCTAATACACGCACTCTAGTGGTGCACGTGACATATAAGGATTTTGAAAGCACGTACGTCATTGAATTACAAATAATCATTTAATTGTAAATATACATATTCATTGTATTCATTATAAATTATTGAACAAACATGCTTCAATTGCTTTTCATGAAATATCAGCAAGAAAACTACCAAAGTTAGGGTTCGTTAAGTTCAAGAATGTCGTAAACAAATAAGGTGAAAGTTGGGAGTGTAAGAGTTTACTACAAATATGTCAAAAGGCGACTTTAGAGCATGGAAAAGACAAGGTTATATGGTGCAACGATTCTTCAAATGGGAATTTTCGGTATGAAGATTGAAAAGTAATTTGATGGTGAGTAAGCATACAATTACGCCTGGTTATGTATTTAAATGGAATAATTTGATCCCAAAAAAGGTTGGTTTTGTTGCTTGGAGGGTCGTACTTGGAAGGCTACCAATGTTCCCTTCGTTGTTGAGAAGGAATATTCTGGTGGCCTCAACCTTCTGTATGGTTTGCGATGGTAAAGAGGAGACGGTTAACCATGTGTTTATTTTGTACGGGTTAGCTGGTGTTTAATTGCTTAATGAGGCAAGGTACCTTCTATATATGCGTTTAGTGCTTGGTATTTGGTAGAGTTGTATACGTTCTCGCACTTCCTAAATAAAAAGCTTAAGTTTTCTATGCGATTTGTTTGATTACAATGGTGTCTTTGGAAGAAGAAAAATGTGTTAGTCCATAAAGGGGTGCCGATACAATTACTTAGCTTGGTGAAAGAAATAGAAGTGTTAGGCTCTCTGTGCTAAAAAGGTTGAGCTATCTTGGGAGAATTGACGTAGCTTTACATTGTAGAATGCATCCTGTTGTAATATGTATTGTGTCGATGGTTTGGGCGTGTTCCAAATGTGGTGCACGTTCAATTTATTTTGGTGTTTGTAATTGTGCTTTCTAGCGTCTTGCTACAGAATACAGGGATATTGATTTTTAATACTCTCAACTTTCACTCATTGACTAATAATACTCCAAACTTTTAATTGGTTTCCATCACCTCCAACTTTCACTCTATTTGTTTTCAGCACTCATGATCTTAACGTACCCTAACTCCGTCAAGAAAATTAACAGAGTTAAGGTCTTTTAAGTTCGGGAGTGCTAGAAACAAATATGGTGAAAGTTAGGAATGGTGGGTAACAAATCAAAAGTTGAGAATATTATCAGTCAAACGGGTGAAAGTTAAGAATATTAAAAACCAATATCCCGAGAATAAGCAATAAAACCTTTTGTTGGTAGTTCAAAATATATATATTATAATAATGGTTATGTTAAGCATTAACAAAATTAGTGGCTTGTTATTGAACAAAAAGCTTGGCATCATGTCGATTGCGTCGTCCACTTAATTAGGGGATCACACAACGATTGCTATTGCTCTCTATCTTCCCAGATGGATGAACTTGGCACATCATCATCAGCATCATCATCAGCATCATCATCATCATCATAATAATAATGATAATGCATGTATCACCAGTAGATTGGATTAATGATTTGGGAGTGAGTGTTTTACGTCACATTTTTGGTCTTTTTGTTTTGTTTTGTTTGGTAGTACGTCATTTGAGGAGATTATATTTATGTTGTCTTACATGTCGTAGAATTTGCACTTTCCTTTATTGTATTAATCTTGTAATATATACGTTTGTTCATAGTGGAGGGTAATGATAAAATGATTGTTTGATTGGGATGTTTAGCTACTTAGTTTTTGTCGGAACATGAAAACAAACATAACAACTTGTGTTTAAGTGGGTGATACATGATACCACAAATTATATAGTAAAATTAAAATTCATTTGAAAAGCGGTCACAAATTTTGTGATTATTTATTTTCGAGTGCAAGGCAGCTGCAAAAAGAGGAATAATAAAAACAGATAAATTGGTCGCAAACTTAAACACAAATCCATCGTTTCACGGTTGCAAATTTGTACCATTTCAATCCGGTCACAAATGGCAAAGAAAAATGGTGAAAGGTTAAAAATTGAAAAAGAAAAAAAAGCGAAAAAGTGGAAAATAAACTAAAATTAAAAATTAGTTTCGTCGTAAAGTTGACGACGATTTTATTGTTGTCACAAATCATATGGAAAAAAAAGGGGGAAATGCAGAAAATTTTAAAGAAACTTATCTTGGTGTATATCATCATCATCATCATCGTACTCAGTATATCCCACTAATAGCAAAGCTATGGTAGGGTCTAAGGAGGGTAAGATGTAGACAGCCTTACCTCTACCCTATAAGGATAGAGAGGCTGCTTTCAGTGAGACCCCCGGCTCGATAGTAGTTTTGCATCAAGCCTTGGACATAAGGCACATAGCACTCAATCATCGGGACACCGGCTGATCGGTGCATGTACCCTTGTCTTTCGGCTATCAACGCCACTACATGATGCCTGATTAACCGTCCGTCACTTTTAACGTTATTTTCACGAGATTAGTAAAATAACGTCAAAATTAGTGCAATTTCACTTTTGCCCACCCGAGGGTTCACACACATATACATCATATGTGCGCACCACAAGCAGGGCTATTATCTTGGTGTATATGCTTCGTTATTATTAGAAATGACGTTAACGACTGATAAATCTTAAAATACAAAGGGTTACAAAAATAAAAATGATGAGACGAATTTATGACTTTTAGATAGTTGATATCAAAAACGCCTAAACATTCAAAAAAATAATAAAAAAATATGACTCAAAATATAAATAAAATACCTAAAATAGTACAACCTCCAAAATGGTTCAATCATTGTCCTCATTCAAATTAAAAAAACCAAGAAATATCAGTTAAGCTTTATCGAGTTTAGGTTTTAAAAAAAAGGAAGGGTTGGTTTGATGAGATCATGGATGTAAAGAATCAAAGAACACAAAATATGCACCATAAGATTATATGAATGACCACAATATCATTGTCATTCTTCTCATTTTCGTGGTCGTCACTGAAGAAACACTAACCGGACCCCTGGCAGATTACGGGTAACCTGGGGGTTAGATAGATGTTTCCCACGAGGGGTTAGACCCGGAGAAGATGGTTCTTCTGATAACCTGCAAAACAGACACCGTGAGCTTGTCACTGAGAAGGGGGGGGGGGGTTCCTCCTTGTGACCACCCTCCGGCGTGAGAATCAGACTAGATTGCTTTTTAAATATAAATGTATATTAAGAGATTGCTATAGCAGATATCAGGTATAATATGATGATAATGTGATAAGATTAGATGATCATACCATTTGTGGTATTTATAGCCGAAGGTAGGTTTCCAAGGAGGTGTGGCCGGCTGCAACAGTGCTCCTGTTCCACCAACAGTGGCCTACGCACGTGCCCTGCTGGTAGTTGGTGGGTAGGCAGCGGCTGATAGTGACCAGGCCTGCTGTGTACTATTCATTTTCCACCAACTGCCGGCTATGCACGTGGTATGGCAGTAGTTGGTGAGTAGGCAGCGGATAATAGTGACATTCAGTACAGGAGCATGCTGCTCGCCATACTGTTGTCAATATGCTGTCGTATCTTTAGTCAGATCTTTTTCCCATACCTCGTCAGGTACAGTACAGAAGATCTTCCTGTATCGTACGGACTGGCTTATTTGGGCGGGAGTATTCCCCCTCCCGCCCTTGTGCGGGATTGTTCCCGACTTTGCTCATTCCTTCAGGTGACACTGAGTGATTTGAGAGCTAAGTGCCTTGTGCGTGTAGCCTTGCTGCGCGGGTGGCCTTCCCTGATGGCTTGTATCCGAAGCTGCGGGAACAGGCGGAGTCCTTCACCATTGGGAGGCATTTCCTACGGGAACAGCTTGCGTACTGCGCGTAAGGACGGCACGTCTCTGAGCATGGTGGGTCCTGCGGATCTAGTTGGTTTCTGCGCAGACGTCCCTCTTCAAGGTGAGTCTTGCGGGTCCAACTGGGCTCTGCTGGGACCTACCTTTTCAAGTCCCCCCAGTCCAATGTTCTTCTCATGAGTGTTTAATAAAGTGAGGTGAACTTTTGGACTTAAGCAAAGGGTTTTGAAAAGGGTTTTTTAAGATTTTCCATGGGGATTCTTCCCGCGGAAGTCCTTGTCACTTGCAGAAATTCCCGAGTTTCCTGCTTGATCTTTGGGTATGATGCGGGTAGGCTGTTACCTCCTCGCAAGTCAGGAGCGTTGAGTCCCATTTGTGTAGATTCTCCCTGAGGTTTTGGTAGTTTTGAACATAGTGATCAATTATGTTAAAACCACCAATTCCATCCTGGAGCTTCAAACAACGTAGCTCTCGACGTTCCCGCTATGCGGGGATGTTATTTCCGTTTCCGCAAGCATTGCCCAGAAGATCCTTCTTGGTTTCAATTCCCAGCGGAGCGCTAGGTATGTGAAGGGTTTTGCCTTAACACTGTACCCGCGCTCGTCTTACGGTTACTTTACTTCCAAGGTATTCCTGGCGTCAATTCCCTGCGGGTGCTAGGTATGTGAAGGGTTTTGCCTTTACACTGTACCCGCACCCGTCTTATAGTTACTTGGTTGCCGATGTATACTTGGCTTCAATTCCCTGCGGGTGCTAGGTATGTGAAGGGTTTTGCCTTAACACTGTACCCGCATCCGTCTTACGGTTACTTGTTTGCCAAGGTTTTCTTGGCTTCAATTCCCTGCGGGTGCTAGGTATGTGAAGGGTTTTGCCTTAACACTGTACCCGCATCCGTCTTACGGTTACTTGTTTGCCAAGGTTTACTTGGCTTCAATTCCCTGCGGGTGCTAGGTATGTGAAGGGTTTTGCCTTAACACGGTACCCGCATCCGTCTTACGGTTACTTGTTTGCCAAGGTTTTCTTGGCTTCAATTCCCTGCGGGTGCTAGGTATGTGAAGGGTTTTGCCTTAACACTGTACCCGCATCCGTCTTACGGTTACTTGGTTGCCAAGGTAAGGGGTATACTTGGCTTCAATTCCCTGCGGGTGCTAGGTATGTGAAGGGTTTTGCCTAAACACTGTACCCGCATCCGTCTTATGGTTACTTGTTTGCCAAAGTTTTCTTGGCTTCAATTCCCTGCGGGTGCTAGGTATGTGAAGGGTTTTGCCTTAACACTGTACCCGCATCCGTCTTACGGTTACTTGTTTGCCAAGGTTTTCTTGGCTTCAATTCCCTGCGGGTGCTAGGTATGTGAAGGGTGTTGCCTTAACACTGTACCCGCATCCGTCTTACGGTTACTTGGTTGCCAAGGTAAGGGGTATTTTCCCGCTTACTTTTTAATCTTTTTGAATTTTGAATTTTGAAATTCGAAGAGTTGGTGGAAAGATAAGAACAGTCCAAACCTCTGAAACGTCGTGCGTCGGTTTCTTCTGACTGTGTCAGGACGTGCAGGAAGTTATGGTGACGTGACAGTACATGGTCATTCCAGACGCTTTTTCAGGCGCGTGGACGCGATTTTTCGGGCGCGTGGCCGTGAAATTAATGGTATGCGTCCTGTCAACAGCTGTTGCCAGCTTGCTTTTTGCCACGTGTCATAGTTTCATTGCACCTTCGTTTTCTCTCTCTTCCGCATTAATTTCATCGCATTAATTGCGATTAGTATATAAAGGGGAGAGGGTTCTTTGTAATCCACACTTTCACTCTTCTCTTCATCTTCTATGCGATTTCCGGCGAATACTCACCTTTTCTGGCAAGCATTCTCCCGAAATCGTTTTCTTCTTTCTTTTACAAGATGTCTCGTGATCTCGAATCTACAGCCGATGACAAGAGTACTGCTGGCGAGTGCCAGTGTGCTCTGCCTGTCGATCTGTACCAGTACGTCGTCAGGAAGTTCATGCTCGAGTCTCTCGAGCCTGAGTTTCCTGAACCCCATCAGACTGTGTACGATGCCCCCAGAGGCAAGATCGGGGTATATGTTGCATCCTTTGTCTATGGGAATCTTAGGTTCCCACTGACAAGGTTTGTTTACCGTGTCCTTGAGAGGCACGGTGTGCACCTGACCGAGGTGCATCCGATGGCGATTGCCAAGATTCGGCACTTCGAGTGGGTGTGCTGGATTCTGGGCATTGAGCCCTATGTTGACCGCCTGATGACCTTCTACACTTGGAGGTGCATCCAGGGGTGGTATACCCTGATAACCCGAATCAAGGGTTTGAAGATTTGCGCAACCGAGCGCAGTCTTCGCGCGTGGAAGCGGGAGTTCTTCTACATTTCCGCTCGCGCCATCCCCCTTGCCATGAAGTTTAAGAATGGGCAAGCTCTCCCAAGCCTTCACGCCTCCAACTACCAGGAGGCGGAATGGTTCTCGAAGATATCTCGGGTCCAATCTCCGGTTTACCGGTTTGCGGAGTCCGGGATGGTGATGCTGGGGATGAGCCGGGTTTGGAAGGCTGCGGATGCGCAAAAGATCCCAATCGTCCTCGAATACGGTTCGAACTCTGTTCCTTACGGTATGCTTTGTTTCCTTTTGTTGATTTAAAATTTCTTCTAATCTTCTTTCCTGTTTATTTCAGAGGGGAACGACTTGAAGTCGCTCCTGTACCCGCGGGAGGCTGACGGTCCCGCTCGGATGGGTACTCGCGCTCTAGACGAGAACGAGTTGCCCATCCTAGAACAAACGGCGGATCGGTTCGTGGAGGTCTATCCGCTAGGCCACGAGATCCTTAGCACCAGGCGGCCAGGTAAGGCGCTATTCGACCCTCGACCCCTCAATGTTGAAACCTCTGCTGGAATTCCTCTAATCGTATGTTCTGATGAGGAATCCGCAGATGGTCCTCCGTTGGTGCGGAAGAAGAAGGCTGCCGGCGGAAAGGGGAAGAAGAAGGTGGCCTCCACTGCCGATCCGGTGCCTCGGTCTGATTCGGAGACCGAGAGCGAAGAGGTGGCGGGGAATCCCGGTGGTGATAAGATCACTATTCCGGAGGCTGTGACAACTGTCACCGAAGAGCCCAGGATGACGACGGTGACCGGCGTGAAGAGGCCGGCTCCATCGGGTTCGTCCCCGCCCGTCCGTACTTTCAGGCTCAAGAAAACCCGTAAGTACAACTACATTTAGCTTTTATCTTCATAGCTTAATATCATTTAACACTTATCTTCTTTACGCAGGCGTGGATGTTTACGCATTCCAGGGTGGAGCGCAGAGGAGTACCTCTCCGCCAATGAAGGTAGGCTTGGTCAGCCTACCTGAGGCGTCGACCCAGGCGCCTGCGCCTGCTTCCGCTGGTTCAGTTGCTCACTCCTTTGAGCCGACTGTTCCAGCTGTGATGACGTCACCGCCGGCTGTGAGTGCTATTTTTACAGCATCCTTCACCGAGCCGGCGGTTACTATTGCTGCGGATTCCGCGGCGGCGACCGCGGCGGCTGCTACCATGCCCCCGTCATCGGCAACGACGGCCGATCCATCAGGTACGCATGGGGCTTCTCGCCAATCTCTGCCACCTTCCCATCTGCCTGACTTCTTGGATGGATTTCCCTTGGGTTCAGGTGATGGGTTCGGCGGCTATCGGCCTGTTATTGACCCTACAGGTGCGTAGGGTTCTTTTGGCCCTTTTCATTTTTTATTTTTTTTTTATTTTTTTGTATCATCTTTTCCTAACTGCTTTATGTTTTTTGCAGTGTCGGATTCCAATGAAGTGTATGTTCCACGATGGAACATTCGCCGAGGAACAACCCTTCGCACCCCTGTGGAGTGCGTGGAGTGGGCTCGTCGCGCTGCTCCTAGTGGTGCATTGGGGGAAGCCATGGCTAGCTACCAGGAGGGTAGGCTAAGCAATGAGCTTCGGGTTCTCCTGGCCCGGATGCAGCCGCGCGTCGAGCTGCTTTGTCGTGAAAACGACAAGTTAAAAGCAGCTCGCGTTAAAGAAGTAGCTCAGGCGCGGGCTGTCCGGGAGGAGAACCAAAAACTTACCGCAGTGGCTGCGGAGAAGGAGAAGGCCTTCAAGGCCCTCGAGGTTGAAGTTCAGGCCCGGCTCGAGGCCCGTTCCAAGGCTGCCCAAGCTGTTAATGAACAGCTTCGGCTGGCTAAGGAAACTTCAAGGAACGCAACCGAGAGGGCCACCAAGGCTGAAGCTGTTGCTGAGCCTCTACGCGTGGAGAATGAGGAGCTTAAAGCCAAATTAGAGGCTCTCCAGCAGGCTCATGATGCCTTGGCGATGGAAGACGCCAAAAAGCTCCAAGAAATCCTGGACCAGAGGGGGGTGCTTGACCATGCTGAGCGTAAGCTAAAGGGCGTCGAAGAGGCTGCGGCTAAAGAAGTGTTGCTTGCCAACCTCAACAAGAGTGAAGCCGATCGCGCCCGTAACGAAGCTCAAGCTGCCCTCCAAGAAGCCCTGGTTGCCAAGGAATGGCTTCTTCGAGAAGCGTTGTCTCAGGTAAGCTTTTCTTGTCTTTACGCTTTTCTTTGTAAATAGAAAAGGTTTTGACACTTGTATATTTTCTTTTGTAGGTTGTGCATCGAGTCTTCGCTGAGACGTCGTATGACGATGCTATGAGCGCAGCCCTCAACGCTTCTCATGAGGATGGGGAAAAGGTCGGCTTCCTGCTTGGTCTAGGGTTCGTTGAGAAAGGCATCCCGCCTTCCAACTTCCCTTTGTACAATGTTGATACTGAAGCTGTTTACGACCAAGCAGTGAATCAGTACGCCGCCTTCCCGCATCCGGTGGTGGAGAAGGTGAATGAAGTTGCTGCTGCTGATGATGGGCTAGCTATCCTTAAAGCTTTCCTTGAACTGCCACGATCTACTGATGGTGCTGGTCCAAGTGGAAGTGGCCCTGAAGCCTGATCCTGAAGATCCCTTCCCACTGCTAGGATAGATTTAGCTTGTATAGATTTATTTTCTTGTAGGCGGGTAGTTACCCGGCCATTCTTGTAATGAATATTTATGAAATATAAATCTTTGTGCGGGTAAGACCGCTACTTTCTCTGGATTCCTTGCTTTATAAACGTTATATGACTTGCATACTTTAGTTTAAATTAACAATTTTCCAAGTGTAGAATAAGTTATCCTTTGAACGTGGTAGATAATAGGTTGAAGTTTTGCTTCCTCTTTCGTGATTGTGCGGGTAGGACCGTCACTTGCACTTGGTAGGATGGCTAAACTTTACCTGCGTCTAACGTGCGTGTAGGTTTTCCTCATCTTTTCTGAGGATAAGTTAACCTTTGAACGTGGTAGATAATAGGTGTGAAGTTTTGCTTCCTCTTTCGTGATTGTGCGGGTAGGACCGTCACTTGCACTTAGTAGGATGGCTAAACTTTACCCATATCTGACCTGCGTGTAGGTTTTCCTCATCCTTTTTGAGGATAAGTTAACCTTTGAACGTGGTAGATAATAGGTGTGAAGTTTTGCTTCCTCTTTCGTGATTGTGCGGGTAGGACCGTCACTTGCACTTAGTAGGATGGCTAAACTTTACCCATATCTGACCTGCGTGTAGGTTTTCCTCATCCTTTTTTGAAATTTCTAAGTGTTTAGGATAAGTTAACCTTTGAACGTGGTAGATTATTGGTTGAAGTTTTGCTTCCTCTTTCGTGATTGTGCGGGTAGGACCGTCACTTGCACTTAGTAGGATGGCTAAACTTTAACCTATATCTGACCTGCGTGTAGGTTTTCCTCATCATTTTGTTAGAAATTCTCTGTTTTGAATAACCGTTCGACGCGCGGTTGTTAATAGGTTAGTGTTCAGTTTCCTCTCATGATTCATGCGGATAGACCGGCACTTTCATTTAATGGGATAACTGAACTTTTCCCCTTCAACTGACATGCGTGAAGGTTTGCCGTTTTTTGGGTTTATGCGGGTTTTGCCGCCTTCCCCACGCAACGACTTTCCACGTATTTATGCGGTGAAAACCGGCATATCCGTGTTGAATAAATTATCCGTTCGACGCGCGGTTGTTAATAGGTTAGTTTTCAGTTTCCTCTATCATGATTCATGCGGATAGACCGGCACTTTCATTTAGTAGGATGACTGAACTTTTCCCCTTCAACTGACCTGCGTGAAGGTTTGTCGTTTTTTGGGTTTATGCGGGTTTTGCCGCCTTCCCCACGCAACGACTTTCCACGTATTTATGCGGTGAAAACCGGCATATCCGTGTTGAATAAATTAACCATTCGACGCGCGGTTGTTAATGGGTTAGTGTTCAGTTTCCTCTATCATGATTCATGCGGATAGACCGGCACTTTCATTTAGTAAGATGACTGAACTCTTCCCCTTCAACTGACCTGCGTGAAGGTTTGTCGTTTTTTGGGTTTATGCGGGTTTTGCTCCCTTCCCCACGCAACGACTTTCCACGTATTTATGCGGTGAAAACCGGCATCAGTGTTAAAAGTATAAATGTAAAATCATCAGCGTCGATGTTCTAAGGAGAATCATTTCCATTAGAAGTGGCTCTTGGCCTTTTCTTTACAAATTTGGAATTGATTTACATGCAAACTGTGTAATTGAGCTCCCTTCCATGTTGGGATGGGAGTGCCATCGAGCCGATACGCACCTGGTTCGGGATCTCGTTCTTTACGCAGCATGTAGTCTCCACATTGAAGCTGGAATTTTATTCGTGTTTTCCCCAGCTGGGGTTCTACACGCATCAGCCTGCTCAGCGTTCATTGCGCCACGAGGTGCGCGAGCGTCCCATCTCTGACAAATGCTTCGACCATGTCCTTTACGTCTATGCATTCTTAGGTGTTGTGGCCTTTTGTCCTGTGAAAGTCACAGTATTTGCTCCGATCAACATTGTGACGATGTCGGATTATTTGAGGCTTTGGCCATGGGAGCTCCTCAGTAGCGAATATCTCGGTGACGCTTTTGGTGAGCGGCGTCCATCTGGAGTTCTTGTTTGACTGTACGTTATCCCTTCCGCCTAACCGATGCTGCAAGCCGGATGAGGTGTCAAAGTTTACCCTTGACTGCCAAATGCCTAGCTTCCGCTTTTTGTTTAATCGGGCGGTAAGGACGTTGTCTTCTCTTGTTTTCTGGGTGTAGAGGTTTGTGCTCTGAGGGAGATCTCTACCCAGTTGCTTCTCCGTTTCCGCAAAGCGTTTAGCTGCTGTCATGATGGCATCCCATGTGGATGGCATGCCATCTTTACCCGTTAAGGTGCGGATGAGCTCTGGGTCGTTCGCGCCCTGGATAAAGGCAGCGCGAACAAGATCTTCGCTAATGTTACCTAGACTTAGCTTCTTCGAATTGAAGCGAGTGATGAAGTCTAGCAAAGATTCATCTTTTTCTCGAATGCACTTGAGGATTGTCCATTGCTCCTCGGTATACTTTCGTTGTTGGCTGAAGTGTTGGCTAAACTTCTGTTGGAAGTCAGCCCAGTCGTAGATGTGGTTGACCGGTAGACGATCGAACCACGCTCTAGCAGCCCCGACAAGCGTCATTTGGAACATGTAACACCACGTGGGTTCCGTCCAACTACTGACGGTTGCCCCCGCTATGAATCTGTTCAAATGATCATCTGGGTCGGATATACCATCATATGTGCCTATGCTGGACATTTGTTTGGCACTTTTTGGGGCAATTGCTTCTGCAATGTCCCTTGCAAATTTGGACGTTCCTGCATTTGCAACATTTGGTCTGAATGTTTTGGAGAAGTCACGTGGACTTCCACCTGTGTTTTTTGGTTTGTAGGCTTCTCCAAAATGCCTTCTCGGTTGGGAGTCCGTTTCCTTACGCTTCCCTTTTGCCCTATGGCGAGGGTTCGCGTCGGAGTCGGACTCCTCCGAGTCATCGTCCCAGTTTTCTTCGAATTCGTCAGCCTGTTGGACGGAACGCAAGCGTTCGTCCAACTCAGCCTGTTTGCATTTCTATATAAAAGTTGATTTATACGAAATGAAGACATAGATTCTTGGAATTTATCAATGAATATTGGATTTTTCACTACAATTATTTGTTACAGTAATGTAATGGCCATGTCTCATGATTCTCTTTTATTTTTTGTTGGGCTAAGATATGATAGAGGTGCATATACTGATTTTTTGGAAAAATCGGTTATTGCCAGTAATCGGTTACAGTTCTAATTCCTAACCGATTTTTGGGAGTAAAAACATTACTGACGGTCAATCTTAGTGACGGGTTACCAACAAGTTAATAGTAAATGCAGAATTTGTTGGAAGATCCAAATAGGTTACACACATTTGGTAAAAATGCGGTTTGTGACACGGCTACAAAAGGTAAAAATAAGTGTTTATTATGCAAGTGAAAAGAATGTCACTGAAGTTAATAAATAATCAGTCGCTAATTAAGTGTTTTACCAACAAAAAAAATTACAATCACGGTAAAGAACCATATATATTTAGGTGACAAAGAAAGATAGTGAATAAATTTCTCACCTTTTCTGAGGCAAGTTTGCACATAAACTAGTTGATAAAACCCGTGCGTTGTCACTAACGCACACTAGACAAGAGTAATCATAATATTATGGAACAAGAACAAATTTTAGGATCTGATGTTGTTCATTCACAATTGATTTGAAATCAAATAACATAATTTTCGTGAAAGTAAAACAAACCAAATAAAATCAATAAGATCATAATTAACTGATAGTAAAATAGGCATCACATATTTCACCAAGATCAACCTGGTGGTCTTGGTGAAATATAAAATCAATATGATCATAATTATCTGGTAGTGAACATTCTATTTCTCACACACATCTACATATATTAAAATTCATAAGATAAAATTAAATTTATGTGCTAACAGAAGTCATTAAAATATAATATATCGTTGTGCTTCTCTCACCATGTATACGTACGGTTTACCTGACACTTTATTGTAATCATTTGAGTTTAGCAATGAAAATCGATGTTTACTGTACCTCTCGGTTCAATATGTCAATAATGAAGATTTTATATGTATATGGTTTCTTGTGGTTAAGCGTATGTTAATTTCTAGTGTTTAATCATATATAAATCATTTCTAGTAGATTAGTTATGCATCTAATCAGCCCCTTAAAAGTTCACAAGTGCTTAAAGAAAGTGGTTATAAGCAATTAACAACCACTATCAAATGACTGATACAAACTATTCTCTAGCAATCCTCTCAAATGAGTGATTAATATAATTACATCCAATCAAATGATGTAAGTATACTATGGTTGTACATGTACGTACGTTATCGCCCATTAAACGATATCAATCACGTTAAGTGACGGGGAGTTGGCGACTGCTATTAATGTTGTAAGTAATATGGTTAACTAAGAGAGACAGGTATTAATGTTGATTTGTAGATATTCTTTAAGGTGACAGGTAGATTGCACACATCTTCCATATATTGATGGTAGGGAGGAATACAAAAGCAAAACTTTTAAACCCACTAGAGTAACTAAAAGAAGAGGGAAATGGGCTGTTTTAAAGCATTAGTTTTCTCTTGTTCCATCAACTCGTACAACAAAATTAAGTGGATGATATCAAGAGCGTCATGACCGGTACATGGCTTTTCGATTAATTGCGCTTTCTTTATCCTTTTCCGTATGCGAAATTATGGTTGAGATTTGTTCATATCATCTAACTTTTAACATATTAGACAGGCATCCACACTATCAGACGTACAATTAGGCCAACTAATGACTGATCACGAGTCCTATGTAAAGAGAGCACAACCTTGCAAATTTCCAAATGGGATGCCAACCATCAATGGTACTATGCATGATACAATCAGGGGCGTTTCTGAGATTTCAAATGCTTAAATAGTATAGAAAGTAAGCCTTATATAAAAAGTCCAGGTTTTTGGGCTCAATTAAACATACACGGACTAATTGCTAAATTAGAAGGCCCTTTTCATATGTTTTTGGCTCAATTAAACAAAAATAGACTAATTGTTAAATTACTAGATCCTTTTAACCTTTTTTTTGCCCAAATATACATAAACAAACTAATTGCTAAAGTACATGCCATTTTTATATATATTTTTGGCCCAACTAAACATAAACAAACTAATTGCTAGATTATTTGCCTTTTTTTCATATTTTATTGGCACAGTTTCACTTGTTAATGTTTCAAAAAAAAATGTTATATATACAAAAAGAAAAAACTGAAAAAATAAAACTTTTATGCCTCAAGCGAAACCATGCCCTAAATGCCCGCCGACCCAGAATGATATCCAATCTAACATTCTTGGTCCTTATCTAGATGTCACCACCTTCAAGTTATCAATGGCTTCCAATTCTAGCTGCAACCTTCAATGTTGTGGTGTACAACTTCTTTTGTATAAGATGATAAAAACTATGTTATTTGTGGATTATTAGTCAACTGTTTATAAAAGTATAAGTAACAATAATTACAGGTAAAATCTAAGGAAATCAAATCTAATGACGTTTAAGATAACTACATTAAACTCTTAACTAATATATTATCGATATATTATATAGCCACACTTACTATTTATGAAAACTAATTACAACAAGAAAGTGTGGAGACCTCTATAATAAAGTTCATCTAGAAAAAAAAAAGTGAGCTTGTTTTCTCCCTTTTCTAGTAGACCCTATCATATGAAGAGCTCCACTCAATTTGTTCATTAATTAATAAGGTATTCAAATATCCAGACGAACAATTTCAGCATTTGTTAACACTTTTCTGTTTTATAATTGCCATCTTACTAGTGTTCGATCCATTTCATCATTTTTAAACTTTACAAGATATAATAACTATTGTTCCAAATTTAGGGTGGGTTGTTATTTAAGTAAACTAGATTTTAATAATGCAAACTATGTATTGGATCAATAGTAATTCATATTGGAAATTTGACAAAGGGAGTGTTAGGTGAGCTTAATCTTGTTTATTTGCTTGTCTGGTTGTTGAAAAGCAAAATGTGTTTGGCAAATCTCATTTGAAAGCTTCAAATTAGAGTTTTTTAAAAGTGGTTTTTACTTTTCAAAAATCTAATAAGAAAATTTAAAAGCTCACCTAAACACCCCCTAAAAGATGAAAATGATTATTTACTGATTTTTACATAAATCAGAACGTTGTAGATTAATTCATAAGACAAGTTCGGAAGTTAGAGATCACTACAAGCACCTCATGTTTACCTTACAGTGAGATTGCCATTAAACGAAAGTCAAACTTAGAAGTGTCACTCATTACATTAATATCAATACGTATTATCGGTGATACGTAATAGTTTGGATTATTAAAAGCTAGCTGAAATGGTGAAAGTTTTTTTTTTCTTTTTACTTTGGTAAAGCTTATTTCACTTTTTAGCTCTAAATTAGAAGTAAAACGTATACTCTTAATCAGAAAAGTAGCATAAACGTCATATACACAAATACACAATGTAATAAATAATGAACCTCCTAATTAACAAAACCATATACCCTTTAAGTTCCACCATATCTTGAACAATAAACAGATGAAAATGTAGATAATTTAAAAAAAAATAATTAGAAAAATGAATCATAGTGCTGAAATTATCTAGAATTTATATGCATAAAGTTAGATAAGCTTAACTATATGCAAATCTTCTTTCCTATGTTTTAGCCCACTAAGGCCACTGAATGGCACCCACTTACTGTAATCAGGACCCATAACATGTAGTTCGTGATGATATGTCTAAATGCTCGATGTCACCACATCATTCTCATTGAATTTTGTTGTATCATATTATAATATACATAACCGTGTAAATACAATTTGTTATTCATAATAAATGCTAAAATCCTTTCACTTTGAATATCAAATGTTTAATGAACTTCCAAAAACATTTTTAAAGTGGGAAAATTTTACAAGGTTAGAAGGTCACACTAAAGATCCTCCAAAAACATTTGTAAAATAGTTAAGATGACCAAAAATCGTCTCAAAATAGGCAATGACTTTTTAGAGTACAGGATTGTAGCTTAACAACTAAGCTCATTCGGCAAAAGGGACAGTCTTGTAGCTGGCATATAATAACACAAAAAAAACACTTAGATCCACACAATATCTAACCAACAACTTACACATGGCGTCATCCTGCTAAATGAGAGCTGAATAATATACTTCCCGGCAACACAGGAATGGGTGCCCCCACAACTATGAGAGAGCCGGATTACCTACTTTTCGGCTATACAAGAGCCGCTACGTCGTGGCTATGGTATTTTTCGGCTCAACCTGCAGCTAAGTAATTAGTCCACGTGTAAGTTGTAGGTTGGATATTGTGTGAACCCAATAATGCCAGGTGGAAAATGTTCGGCAACAAGTTTATGAACATTAATGCCAGGTGGAAAATGTTACGAAACAAGTCACCTTTATTATTTATAATTTTATATTATTTATTTATTTATTTATTGTATTGCGTCCAAAAGTTTTGCTTTACCTTTAATTTGCTATTTTCGAGCTCCATGCATCCACGTTAAATATTCTCTGCCACTCCCATTAGCACAACTTTTGTCTTTCTTGCTAATTAGCAAAAACATTGAATATATAAGAATGATTCATGGTACATGACAATAATACAGTAAGCTATACACCCCGTCTGACATCTAATTTTTTTAGCGTTTTAAACGGCCGTCCAGACCAATCATGGTTAGCCTTTTAGTAAGTCGCTATCGATATGGACTCAATGCTGGATCTCCGAGTATTATATTACTTTCACTATAACAAATTAATCGCGTTAGTGAAATAATTTTTCAGCATGTATATTCACACTAAATATTTTAGAAGGTAGTAAGCTTCTGTGAAAAAAATATGTGTTGAAAAACACTACTTGTTGCCAACAACGCCAAAGCCATCGCTGCTGACCTTTGCAACAAATTTGGGACCAAAATTTTCGGTCGCAAAAGCCTGTTGCCTTGTTCAATTTAGCAATACCCTTGTGATTGAAATGATTTTGGGACCATTGACAAAAAATATATATATATAGCTTTGCGACAGACCGTTTTCATTATGGATTTGCGACAGAAATCATTTGCTACAGATGCACGACACTTTCTTTATATTTTTAAAATTATTTGCGACTGATTTTGTTGTGCATATTAATTCTAAAAGTTTTTGCGGTTGTTTATTTTTCTAAAAGTATTTGCAATAGATTTATTTTATTCTATTGTAAAAGAGGATTAAAATATCTGCAAAGGTTTTTTATTTGTTTCTAAAGAGTATTTGCAACCTTATTTAAGTTCTAAAAAAGAATATGCAACAAGTTTATTTATTTTTAGCAAAGCATTTGCAACCTATTCGTGTATAACTTAAAAAAACAATAAATTCTTTGCGAGTTTGTACCATGAGACTAGATCGTTCCGGTTGCTAACTTGAAGTAAACTCTATTTTTTTATCCTTAAAGAAACACTAAGTGAACCCTGTGCAGATTACTGGTAACCTGGGGGTTAGATAGATGTTTCCCACAAGGGGTTAGACCCAGGGAAGATGGTTCTTCTGATAACCTGCAAAACAGACACCGTGAGCTTGTCACTGAGAAGGGGGGGTTCCTCCTTGTGACCACCCTCCGGCGTGAGAATCAGACTAGATTGCTCTTTAAATATAAGTGTATATTAAGAGATTGCTAGAGCAGATATCAGGTATATTGATGATACAAGATAAGATATGTTGAGATTAGATGATCATACCATTTGTGGTATTTATAGCCGAAGGTAGGTTTCCAAGGAGGTATGGCCGGCTGCAACAGTGTTCCTGTTCCACCAACAGTGGCCTACGCACGTGCCCTGCTTGTAGTTGGTGGGTAGGCAGCGGCTGATAATGACCAGGCCTGCTGTGTACTATTCCTTTTCCACCAACTGCCGGCTACGCACGTGTTATGGCAGTAGTTGGTGAGTAGGCAGCGGCTAATAGTGACACAGTACAGGAGCATGCTGCTCGCCCTACTGTGGTCAATAAGCTGTCGTATCTTTAGTCAGATCTTTTTCCCATACCTCGTCAGGTACAGTACAGAAGATCTTCCTGTATTGTACGGACTGGCTTATTTGGGCGGGAGTATTCCCCCTCCCGCCCTTGTGCGGGATTGTTCCCGGCTTTGCTCATTCCTTCAGGTGACACTGAGTGATTGAGAGCTAAGTGCCTTGTGCGTGTAGCCTTGCTGCGCGGGTGGCCTTCCCTGATGGCTTGTATCCGAGGCTGCGGGGACAGGCGGAGTCCTTCACCATTGGGAGGCATTTCCTGCGGGAACAGCTTGCGTACTGTGCGTAAGGACGTCACGTCTCTGAGCATGGTTGGTCCTGCGGATCCAGTTGGTTTCTGCGCAGACGTTCCTCTTCAATTTGAGTCTTGCGGGTCCAACTGGGCTCTGCTGGGACCTACCTCTTCAAGTCCCCCCACTCCAATGTTCTTCTCATGAGTGTTATAAAGTGAGGTGAACTTTTGGACTTAAGCAAAGGGTTTTTGAAAAGGGTTTTTTAAGGTTTTCCATGGGGATTCCTCCCGCGGAAGTCCTTGTCGCTTGCAGAAATTCCCGAGTTTCCTGCTTGATCTTTGGGTATGATGCGGGTAGGCTGTTACCTCCTCGCAAGTCAGGAGCGTTGAGTCCCACTTGTGTAGATTCTCCCTGAGGTTTTGGTAGTTTTGAACATAGTGATCAATTATGTTAAAACCACCAATTCCATCCTGGAGCTTCAAACAACGCAGTTCTCGACGTTCCCGCTATGCGGGGATGTTATTTTCGTTTCCGCAAGCATTGCCCAGAAGATCCTTCTTGGTTTCAATTCCCAGCGGAGCGCTAGGTATGTGAAGGGTTTAACGACCAGACTTAACGATATTAGGGAATTCAGGTTTAATTTCAAGTGAAATGAAACCATATGAAAGAAAATTGCAAATTTGAAACTATTGGACTAAAACTGGAGATTTGGACCTCAAACTCATATATATCATATATGAAACCTCAAACTCATATACATTGGTTATTATTTTGGGAAACAAAAGGAAACATGTGTTAGCTAAGAGATTGAGCTACGATCGAGAGAAACTTTTGCGTCAAGCGAAACATGAGAAATCGAACTAGAACAGATTGCACCTACAAATTTCTGAAAAGAGATACCGCTATGAAATACAAACTTATGCAGGGATTTCAATGGTGTGATTTGGTACATCTGATGGAAATTTAAGCTTATGGTCTCCATGATAAGCATCATATCCGGTTTTTTGTAATTTCACTGCAAGAATATCAGTGTTCCTTAATGTTTCCAGCTTCACAACATCAATGATCTTCTGGTCTTTAAATTCTGGGATCTTTTGCTCCATTTCACTGTTTTTAGCTTCACGTGTAGATATCTTTTTGTCCGTAACCGGCATCTTGTTCTTGTACATGAAGTATAGTATTATTTGAATTATTCCAAAGGTGAATCCAAGAACATTTGGAATCTGGAAAACAAGTGGTAACAAGATTCAATACAAATAAAAAGGAGATAGTAATAGATAAAACAAAAATGTCAATATATACAAAATCCCTAATTATATATTTTTCGTCGTACCGCAATATTGAAGTCACCAAGGAGTAGGCCATAAAAGAACCACATAACCGCACTTAGGGTGAGTGCCACAGATAGTAGAATTGGCATGTACTCCACACTTTTTGTTCTGATCACTTGCCTCTGAAAAATAATAATAATTATAGATCATAGTAAGAAAAAAACAACTTGTTTTCCAACGTTATTATATGTTGTAATTCATGCACGTACCACAACACCTAAAGGCGCGACAAAAACACATAGTGAAAATACAAGACAAATCCATCCAACTATCACTCCACGGGTAACTCCACTTGCAAAGAACTGAGTGAGGACGACAATTAATCCGAAGCCAACAACTATTAGCAATATGATCAGCTTCAAACTCTCCATCTACACAACCAAGTTTTAAGTAATTAGTTTAATTAGACGCCTTAATTAACGATAGCTATGATGTCTAAATTGAAATAGTGATAGCTACATACCCTAGCCTTCTTTGGCGCATAGAAGAGAAAGAAACATATGTAAAAGGTTTCAATGAAGCAACCAACTGAATTAATTGTAATGAGTAGCAAGACATTGGTCTTGAGAAATGCATAATATATCCAAAGCATGGCACTGAATAAGCCCACCACATAAGGTGCTGACTGAAAGCCTTCTGTTGATTTCTTTTTGTAAACCTTGTAAAATGTCACTCTGTGATTTCATATAAAAATGGTTCAGAATTTAGCTAAGAAGTTGATAACTATAAGAACATACATATATCAGTGGTAAACCAGATATGTCTTTTTATTGGAGGTGATCAGGATTTTTGGGTATAAATAATTTTTTTTTGGAGGGCGGCCACCCCCCGTTTTCTTTTTTTTTTTTGTGTGTAGGTCCGCCTCTGACATATATAAAGGATTTGACATGGAGAACTTACATCGGTGCAAGGAATACCATGAATGAAACAACATTGCCTGCAAATGCCAAAAAGAGAATTAAACATTATCAACTTAACATGCAATTTAATATAGCTTTTAACTAATATGCAAGAGTGAGAGAGAGTTAATTATATACCAAGAAGGCCAAATGCAAGAGTGAGGTGAGCCAAGTTCCCAATCATCTTCTATGATTAGAAGTCAACACAAACTATATATATCTCCTCTTGAAAAAACTAAGAATTTGATGTTTTTTAAGATATAACTTCTTTAGCTCTCTAGTTTTCTTCTTAATTTGTTCTGGGATGAAAATGGTTGTTGGATTTGTTTCATATTTATAGGGTGGAAAAGTGTTTTGAAAATGGTGGGGTCTCTTTATCAACGAATACAATCACGGCTTTTTTTTCATTACTAGTTTCTAGGAGATAAATAATAATATTATATAGTCTGTGTCTTGGACGTTGCTTTATTGCATGTCTCCTTTTTGTGCCTAGATAATTTTAATGATAAGTTTCCTTTAAAACAATACATTTTCATTTTCATGCTAAAGCCTTGAAGAGAACCAACATGTTTTTGTCCTTATGTCTTTTAATACCTTTGGCTCCTTGGCATCGGAAGCTATCCGTTTCCTAACCAGGGTCCAACGGGTTGTGCATAGCAATGTGTCGACTCCAAAGGGGCAGGGGTATGTCTTTAGCAGGTTAGGGTTTGCAATTCAGAAAGGGGTGGCGGCGCAGCTTGTTGCCCGCCTACCTGCTATGTTGATGTAATATCTATGCTTCTACCATGAAATGAAATTGTGTTACTCAAAAAAATTTGAGTGTTTTTCTTTCTTTTTTTTTTTGAAAACTAGTTATTGTTAAAATAGGCCGATCACATATGGACATGTTAACGGGCTCGCCTCCGATAAAAACCATGTGGACAGCACTAGAAAACATGAAAATCTAATGTAGCAGGTCAATTTTGTGGCTCGAGACCTGAATAGGCGATTGAGAAGTCGAAAGAGGAAAAATAGGCTAGGAAGGTGCCGAAACACGATTCTTTTATATTCTTGGTAGAAGGCTGTGTTGGACACCAATGTAGCCCAAGCTCTGATTATTCAGTTCAAATGTAGCCAAACCATGGTTTTCCTTATATTCTGGGAAGAAGAGTTATCCTTCTAAGTAGTCCGGAGCTGATAACGCAACTCCAATGAAAAGGGTATAGTATATGAAAACAAATGTTTTGATTTCATATCCTATGAGTAACATTTTATTTTTAAATTTTAGCAGTCATTTCATTTTACTCGTCACGGACAATGTCATAAACCACATTATATTTGTCTGTGTTGTTCTAGTTATTTTACATATTATCATTAATCTTGTTGTTATTATCATGTGTTTTTCTTGATATAACTTTTCACAACCCACCGGCCATTTGAGCATATATAAGCCACGTATACAACATTCTTTTTTTCTTGGGATTTTGCTTCTTATGATTACGTCTTTTTTAACTTTTTATCCTAGGAAAAAGTGGTTTCCATATCCAATAATAAATAGAGAGCAATCCGAAATAATGTGGTGGACAATTGCCATGTGGACATGTGCCATGTATCTCTTCTCTACTAGTTACAAATGATTGGCATTTGGCCATCTCTTAACGTATGAGCCATCGATACGACTAACGAGGTGCTTTTAATCAAACTTAAAAACCAGGATGTGCATGAGTGCATGCTTTTCTAAGCTTATCCAACTTTGAGTCGTGTGTTGACACGTGTATATAGAATATATATTAACAGTGATCTAAATCCAGGCTTAACACAATAACATAAAGCAGAGCTAAGGCTGCATCCTTTTGCTGGCCATTCCCTTAACGTCCAAGAGGGCAAAAAGGATGGGGTTCATCCTATTTCTGCTGATAATATTTTCTTTTTGTTATTTTAAATATCTAATTAACTAATCTCCTCAATTATACTTTTTTTTATTAGTTAAAAGGCTTAAAGCACATTGTCTATGTGCCAGTGACTGACGTCTTAACTTACCTCTCTAATACACGTACTCTAGTGGTGCACGTGACATATAAGGATTTTGAAAGCACGTACGTCATTGAATTACAAATAATCATTTAATTGTAAATATACATATTCATTGTATTCATTATAAATTATTGAACAAACATGCTTCAATTGCTTTTCATGAAATATCAGCAAGAAAACTACCAAAGTTAGGGTTCGTTAAGTTCAAGAATGTCGTAAACAAATAAGGTGAAAGTTGGGAGTGTAAGAGTTTGCTACAAATATGTCAAAAGGCGACTTTAGAGCATGGAAAAGACAAGGTTATATGGTGCAACGATTCTTCAAATGAATTTTCGGTATGAAGATTGAAATGTAATTTGATGGTGAGTAAGCATACAATTACGCCTGGTTATGTATTTAAATGGAATAATTTGATCCCAAAAAAGGTTGGTTTTGTTGCTTGGAGGGTCGTACTTGGAAGGCTACCAATGTTCCCTTCGTTGTTGAGAAGGAATATTCTGGTGGCCTCAACCTTCTGTATGGTTTGCGATGGTAAAGAGGAGACGGTTAACCATGTGTTTATTTTGTACGGGTTAGCTGGTGTTTAATTGCTTAATGATGCAAGGTACCTTCTATATATGCGTTTAGTGCTTGGTATTTGGTAGAGTTGTATACGTTCTCGCACTTCCTAAATAAAAGCTTAAGTTTTCTATGCGATTTGTTTGATTACAATGGTGTCTTTGGAAGAAGAAAAATGTGTTAGTCCATAAAGGGGTGCCGATACAATTACATAGCTTGGTGAAAGAAATAGAAGTGTTAGGCTCTCTGTGCTAAAAAGGTTGAGCTATCTTGGGAGAATTGACGTAGCTTTACATTGTAGAATGCATCCTGTTGTAATATGTATTGTGTCGATGGTTTGGGCGTGTTCCAAATGTGGTGCACGTTCAATTTATTTTGGTGTTTGTAATTTGTGCTTTCTAGCGTCTTGCTACAGAATATAGAGATATTGATTTTTAATACTCCCAACTTTCACTCATTGACTAATAATACTCCAAACTTTTAATTGGTTTCCATCACCTCCAACTTTCACTCTATTTGTTTTCAGCACTCATGATCTTAACGTACCCTAACTCCGTCAAGAAAATTAACAGAGTTAAGGTCTTTTAAGTTCGGGAGTGCTAGAAACAAATATGGTGAAAGTTAGGAATGGTGGGTAACAAATCAAAGTTGAGAATATTATCAGTCAAACGGGTGAAAGTTAAGAATATTAAAAACCAATATCCCGAGAATAAGCAATAAAACCTTTTGTTGGTAGTTCAAAATATATATATTATAATAATGGTTATGTTAAGCATTAACAAAATTAGTGGCTTGTTATTGAACAAAAAGCTTGGCGTCATGTCGATTGCGTCGTCCACTTAATTAGGGGATCACACAACGATTGTTATTGCTCTCTATCTTCCCAGATGGATGAACTTGGCACATCATCATCAGCATCATCATCAGCATCATCATCATCATCATAATAATAATGATAATGCATGTATCACCAGTAGATTGGATTAATGATTTGGGAGTGAGTGTTTTACGTCACATTTTTGGTCTTTTTGTTTTGTTTTGTTTGGTAGTACGTCATTTGAGGAGATTATATTTATGTTGTCTTACATGTCGTAGAATTTGCACTTTCCTTTATTGTATTAATCTTGTAATATATACGTTTGTTCATAGTGGAGGGTAATGATAAAATGATTGTTTGATTGGGATGTTTAGCTACTTAGTTTTTGTCGGAACATGAAAACAAACATAACAACTTGTGTTTAAGTGGGTGATACATGATACCACAAATTATATAGTAAAATTAAAATTCATTTGAAAAGCGGTCACAAATTTTGTGATTATTTATTTTCGAGTGCAAGGCAGCTGCAAAAAGAGGAATAATAAAAACAGATAAATTGGTCGCAAACTTAAACACAAATCCATCGTTTCACGGTTGCAAATTTGTACCATTTCAATCCGGTCACAAATGGCAAAGAAAAATGGTGAAAGGTTAAAAATTGAAAAAGAAAAAAAAGCGAAAAAGTGGAAAATAAACTAAAACTAAAAATTAGTTTCGTCGTAAAGTTGACGACGATTTTATTGTTGTCACAAATCATATGGAAAAAAAGGGGGAAATGCAGAAAATTTTAAAGAAACTTATCTTGGTGTATATCATCATCATCATCATCGTACTCAGTATATCCCACCAATAGCAAAGCTATGGTAGGGTCTGAGGAGGGTAAGATGTAGACAGCCTTACCTCTACCCTATAAGGATAGAGAGGCTGCTTTCGGTGAGACCCCCGGCTCGATAGTAGTTTTGCATCAAGCCTTGGAAATAAGGCACATAGCACTCAATCATCGGGACACCGGCTGATCGGTGCATGTACCCTTGTCTTTCGGCTATCAACGCCACTACATGATGCCTGATTAACCGTCCGTCACTTTTAACGTTATTTTCACGAGATTAGTAAAATAACGTCAAAATTAGTGCAATTTCACTTTTGCCCACCCGAGGGTTCACACATATATACATCATATGTGCGCACCACAAGCAGGGCTATTATCTTGGTGTATATGCTTCGTTATTATTAGAAATGACGTTAAAGACTGATAAATCTTAATATACAAAGGGTTACAAAAATAAAAATGATGAGACGAATTTATGACTTTTAGATAGTTGATATCAAAAACGCCTAAAAATTCAAAAAAATAATAAAAAATATGACTCAAAATATAAATAAAATACCTAAAATAGTACAACCACCAAAATGGTTCAATCATTGTCCTCGTTCAAATTAAAAAACCAAGAAATATCAGTTAAGCTTTATCGAGTTTAGGTTTTAAAAAAAAGGAAGGGTTGGTTTGATGAGATCATGGATGTAAAGAATCAAAGAACACAAAATATGCACCATAAGATTATATGAATGACCACAATATCATTGTCATTCTTCTCATTTTCGTGGTCGTCACTCAGAAAGAATTGCCTTTTTAGGAGGCTTTCGTAATGCAATTGTGCTTCAGTTCTGTGCAAATTTAAGTTCAGCTTTTGCAAGCAAAAAAAAAAGAGAGAATACGCTCCACCAGAGCAGCCGTTTTATAAATAGAGAGAATGCATAATCACACAATGATAATCATAGGTGATCAATAATTCAAATAAGCAACTCGTTTATGTACTAATGGAAATGTGAAAAAAGAGTGAAAAAAAATAAACTAATCATGTGTAAATAAGCGTAAGACCTCTTTAAAAATTTAGATTTGGTTTTATGGATAATATTAATCAAGTATTGATATTGGTTATGTTGACCGAAATTATATATACACACATTTGTAATACGAAAAATAACTTTTTATACATGAAAATAATATTTCTCCCAAAATGGGTTTTTATCTAATCGTTTGCTAGAACGTATCTAGCTATTTTATCGCTTACGATCTTTGGTGACACGATGATTAAGCTTTATTTTACTAGAAAGAGAAGAGGAATTAAAATTTGAATAAATGAACATTTTGAAAAGAAAGGGTTTGCTCATAAAAAAATCTGCTTATGAATTTAGAATTCGAATATTGTGATCATTACTAGGAAAATGACATCTTGAAAGCCTTATTTAATCATTCGTTCACCTTTAGGTTAAAAGGGAGAAAACAGGTGTGGTTTGATACACCATATAGGTTAAAAGTAAGGTTTGATTACTACAATATTGCTCGTTGATTGATTGACATGCCTACATGAAACAACTTTCAATATATACACGTACATACATCTTTTTTTATGTGTTAGCTACATCTTTTTTATGTGTTATACTTATGTAAGTTGAAAATGAATCTATGTATGAATTAATTCGATCACCTTAAATTAACATCGAGGAATAACACTTGAATAATAAAAAACTTAGAATATATATTTCAACTAATTACAAACTAGTATTTACCGATGGTCGGTCACATCTTCTGGTGAAGGTGGTGTTTCCGACAGTAATCCATTGCTAAAAATCTATCGTAAATCATATGTAATCCTTTTAATTTTCGACAGATTACCGACGGATATTACTAGCACATTACCGACGGATATTGTTTGCATTTCTATATAAAAGTTGATTTATACGAAATGAAGACATAGATTCTTGGAATTTATCAATGAATATTGGATTTTTCACTACAATTATTTGTTACAGTAATGTAATGGCCATGTCTCATGATTCTCTTTTATTTTTTGTTGGGCTAAGATATGATAGAGGTGCATATACTGATTTTTTGGAAAAATCGGTTATTGCCAGTAATCGGTTACAGTTCTAATTCCTAACCGATTTTTGGGAGTAAAAACATTACTGACGGTCAATCTTAGTGACGGGTTACCAACAAGTTACTAGTAAATGCAGAATTTGTTGGAAGATCCAAATAGGTTACACACATTTGGTAAAAATGCGGTTTGTGACACGGCTACAAAAGGTAAAAATAAGTGTTTATTATGCAAGTGAAAAGAATGTCACTGAAGTTAATAAATAATCCGTCGCTAATTAAGTGTTTTACCAACAAAAAAAATTACAATCACGGTAAAGAACCATATATATTTAGGTGACAAAGAAAGATAGTGAATAAATTTCTCACCTTTTCTGAGGCAAGTTTGCACATAAACTAGTTGATAAAACCCGTGCGTTGTCACTAACGCACACTAGACAAGAGTAATCATAATATTATGGAACAAGAACAAATTTTAGGATCTGATGTTGTTCATTCACAATTGATTTGAAATCAAATAACATAATTTTCGTGAAAGTAAAACAAACCAAATAAAATCAATAAGATCATAATTAACTGATAGTAAAATAGGCATCACATATTTCACCAAGATCAACCTGGTGGTCTTGGTGAAATATAAAATCAATAAGATCATAATTATCTGGTAGTGAACATTCTATTTCTCACACACATCTACATATATTAAAATTCATAAGATAAAATTAAATTTATGTGCTAACAGAAGTCATTAAAATATAATATATTGTTGTGCTTCTCTCACCATGTATACGTACGGTTTACCTGACACTTTATTGTAATCATTTGAGTTTAGCAATGAAAATCGATGTTTACTGTACCTCTCGGTTCAATATGTCAATAATGAAGATTTTATATGTATATGGTTTCTTGTGGTTAAGCGTATGTTAATTTCTAGTGTTTAATCATATATAAATCATTTCTAGTAGATTAGTTATGCATCTAATCAGCCCCTTAAAAGTTCACAAGTGCTTAAAGAAAGTGGTTATAAGCAATTAACAACCACTATCAAATGACTGATACAAACTATTCTCTAGCAATCCTCTCAAATGAGTGATTAATATAATTACATCCAATCAAATGATGTAAGTATACTATGGTTGTACATGTACGTACGTTATCGCCCATTAAACGATATCAATCACGTTAAGTGACGGGGAGTTGGCGACTGCTATTAATGTTGTAAGTAATATGGTTAACTAAGAGAGACAAAGCATGTGATTTGTAGATATTCTTTAAGGTGACAGGTAGATTGCACACATCTTCCATATATTGATGGTAGGGAGGAATACAAAAGCAAAACTTTTAAACCCACTAGAGTAACTAAAAGAAGAGGGAAATGGGCTGTTTTAAAGCATTAGTTTTCTCTTGTTCCATCAACTCGTACAACAAAATTAAGTGGATGAAATCAAGAGCGTCATGACCGGTACATGGCTTTTCGATTAATTGCGCTTTCTTTATCCTTTTCCGTATGCGAAATTATGGTTGAGATTTGTTCATATCATCTAACTTTTAACATATTAGACAGGCATCCACACTATCAGACGTACAATTAGGCCAACTAATGACTGATCACGAGTCCTATGTAAAGAGAGCACAACCTTGCAAATGTCCAAATGGGATGCCAACCATCAATGGTACTATGCATGATACAATCAGGGGCGTTTCCGAGATTTCAAATGCTTAAATAGTATAGAAAGTAGGCCTTATATAAAAAGTCCAGGTTTTTGGGCTCAATTAAACATACACGGACTAATTGCTAAATTAGAAGGCCCTTTTCATATGTTTTTGGCTCAATTAAACAAAAATAGACTAATTGTTAAATTACTAGATCCTTTTAACCTTTTTTTTTTGCCCAAATATACATAAACAAACTAATTGCTAAAGTACATGCCATTTTTATATATATTTTTGGCCCAACTAAACATAAACAAACTAATTGCTAGATTATTTGCCTTTTTTCATATTTTATTGGCACAGTTTCACTTGTTAATGTTTCAAAAAAAAAATGTTATATATACAAAAAGAAAAAATTGAAAAAATAAAACTTTTATGCCTCAAGCAAAACCATGCCCTAAATGCCCGCCGACCCAGAATGATATCCAATCTAACATTCTTGGTCCTTATCTAGATGTCACCACCTTCAAGTTATCAATGGCTTCCAATTCTAGCTGCAACCTTCAATGTTGTGGTGTACAACTTCTTTTGTATAAGATGATAAAAACTATGTTATTTGTGGATTATTAGTCAACTGTTTATAAAAGTATAAGTAACAATAATTACAGGTAAAATCTAAGGAAATCAAATCTAATGACGTTTAAGATAACTACATTAAACTCTTAACTAATATATTATCGATATATTATATAGCCACACTTACTATTTATGAAAACTAATTACAACAAGAAAGTGTGGAGACCTCTATAATAAAGTTCATCTAGAAAAAAAAAAGTGAGCTTGTTTTCTCCCTTTTCTAGTAGACCCTATCATATGAAGAGCTCCACTCAATTTGTTCATTAATTAATAAGGTATTCAAATATCCAGACGAACAATTTCAGCATTTGTTAACACTTTTCTGTTTTATAATTGCCATCTTACTAGTGTTCGATCCATTTCATCATTTTTAAACTTTACAAGTATATAATAACTATTGTTCCAGATTTAGGGTGGGTTGTTATTTAAGTAAACTAGATTTTAATAATGCAAACTATGATATTGGATCAATAGTAATTCATATTGAAAATTTGACTAAGGGAGTGTTAGGTGAGCTTAATCTTGTTTATTTGCTTGTCTGGTTGTTGAAAAGCAAAATGTGTTTGGCAAATCTCCTTTGAAAGCTTCAAATTAGAGTTTTTTAAAAGTGGTTTTTACTTTTCAAAAATCTAATAAGAAAATTTAAAAGCTCACCTAAACACCCCCTAAAAGATGAAAATGATTATTTACTGATTTTTACATAAATCAGAACGTTGTAGATTAATTCAGAAGACAAGTTCGGAAGTTAGAGATCACTACAAGCATCTCATGTTTACCTTACAGTGAGATTGCCATTAAACGAAAGTCAAACTTAGAAGTGTCACTCATTACATTAATATCAATACGTATTATCGGTGATACGTAATAGTTTGGATTATTAAAAGCTGGCTGAAATGGTGAAAGTTTTTTTTTCTTTTTACTTTGGTAAAGCTTATTTCACTTTTTAGCTCTAAATTAGAAGTAAAACGTATACTCTTAATCAGAAAAGTAGCATAAACGTCATATACACAAATACACAATGTAATAAATAATGAACCTCCTAATTAACAAAACCATATACCCTTTAAGTTCCACCATATCTTGAACAATAAACAGATGAAAATGTAGATAATTTAAATAAAAATAATTAGAAAAATGAATCATAGTGCTGAAATTATCTAGAATTTATATGCATAAAGTTAGATAAGCTTAACTATATGCAAATCTTCTTTCCTATGTTTTAGCCCACTAAGGCCACTGAATGGCACCCACTTACTGTAATCAGGACCCATAACATGTAGTTCGTGATGATATGTCTAAATGCTCGATGTCACCGCATCATTCTCATTGAATTTTGTTGTATCATATTATAATATACATAACCGTGTAAATACAATTTGTTATTCATAATAAATGCTAAAATCCTTTCACTTTGAATATCAAATGTTTAATGAACTTCCAAAAACATTTTTAAAGTGGGAAAATTTTACAAGGTTAGAAGGTCACACTAAAGATCCTCCAAAAACATTTGTAAAATAGTTAAGATGTCCAAAAATCGTCTCAAAATAGGCAATGACTTTTTAGAGTACAGGATTGTAGCTTAACAACTAAGCTCATTCGGCAAAAGGGACAGTCTTGTAGTTGGCATATAATAACACAAAAAAAACACTTAGATCCACACAATATCTAAGTAACAACTTACACATGGCGTCATCCTGCTAAATGAGAGCTGAATAATATACTTCCCGGCAACACAGGAATGGGTGCCCCCACAACTATGAGAGAGCCGGATTACCTACTTTTCGGCTATACAAGAGCCGCTACGTTGTGGCTATGGTATTTTTCGGCTCAACCTGCAGCTAAGTAATTAGTCCACGTGTAAGTTGTAGGTTGGATATTGTGTGAACCCAATAATGCCAGGTGGAGAATGGTCGGCAACAAGTTTATGAACATTAATGCCAGGTGGAAAATGTTACGAAACAAGTCACCTTTATTATTTATAATTTTATATTATTTATTTATTTATTGTAGTGCGTCCAAAAGTTTTGCTTTACCTTTAATTTGCTATTTTCGAGCTCCATGCATCCACGTTAAATATTCTCTGCCACTCCCATTAGCACAACTTTTGTCTTTCTTGCTAATTAGCAAAAACATTGAATATATAAGAATGATTCATGGTACATGACAATAATACAGTAAGCTATACACCCCGTCTGACATCTGATTTTTTTAGCGTTTTAAACGGCCGTCCAGACCAATCATGGTTAGCCTTTTAGTAAGTCGCTATCGATATGGACTCAATGCTGGATCTCCGAGTATTATATTACTTTCACTATAACAAATTAATCGCGTTAGTGAAATAATTTTTCAGCATGTATATTCACACTAAATATTTTAGAAGGTAGTAAGCTTCTGTGAAAAAAATATGTGTTGAAAAACACTACTTGTTGCCAACAACGCCAAAGCCATCGCTGCTGACCTTTGCAACAAATTTGGGACCAAAATTTTCGGTCGCAAAAGCCTGTTGCCTTGTTCAATTTAGCAATACCCTTGTGATTGAAATGATTTTGGGACCATTGACAAAAAATATATATATATAGCTTTGCGACAGACCGTTTTCATTATGGATTTGCGACAGAAATCATTTGCTACAGATGCACGACACTTTCTTTATATTTTTAAAATTATTTGCGACTGATTTTGTTGTGCATATTAATTCTAAAAGTTTTTGCGGTTGTTTATTTTTCTAAAAGTATTTGCAATAGATTTATTTTATTCTATTGTAAAAGAGGATTAAAATATCTGCAAAGGTTTTTTATTTGTTTCTAAAGAGTATTTGCAACCTTATTTAAGTTCTAAAAAAGAATATGCAACAAGTTTATTTATTTTTAGCAAAGCATTTGCAACCTATTCGTGTATAACTTAAAAAAACAATAAATTCTTTGCGAGTTTCTACCATGAGACTAGATCGTTCCGGTTGCTAACTTGAAGTAAACTCTATTTTTTTATCCTGTTAGAAGTGTAACATAAGTTTATTATTTTACGTGTGTGAATAATTAGTAAACAAAACTTACACATGTTTTAGAGTCTTATATGACATTAGGGGCGGATCTAGCCATGTTTAAAACCTTGAGGAGTAACCAGCGCTACCCGACAATTTTCTTTGCGAAGTATATTTTTAGTGCATATTAAAAAAGTTTCAATTTATGCATCGGCAACCCCTGAACAAAAAAAAATTTAGCCGGCGCTATCTCTCAACTTTTCTTCTAGAACCGTCAACGGATGAGATTGTCGTGTTAATAGTATATTATGTATATGATTTAGTATTGTGTTTGAGCTCTATCTGATTCTGATCATCTTGAGTTTTTTGGTTCGTAATGGAACAAATTAACTTTTAAGAAACCCTATCTTGTGGGACTTTATAATTATTGGAAATTAGAAAGCACACTAGAGATCTTTTTATTTTATTTTTTATTTTTTATTTTTTTGCTAGCTTGCGTACGCATTTGTGTTTCAATCTTGTTCATAAACAATTAAAGAAACGATATTCAATCATATAATAGCATTCATATGTGTGTGGCTAGATTTATAGACAGCCTATCAGAATTAAAGAAACAATGAAACCACTTGCCGATAATATCAATCTTTTCATGAATGTTTTCACCTTTATGGTACAAAGCTTTTGTAAGAAAAAAGCTAGATGTCGACTGCTGAATTCGCTAAGAATAATATCAAGCACTCGTTGTTCATGATGATATGTGTGACCAAAATATAAAAATAGAATGTCAAAGAAATTTAAACAGGATATTGGTGTATAAATGTAAGATATAATTCCAAATCATAATGTTTGTTATTGACAAAAATCTTAAATGAATACCGACGATTTTGCAACTGGATACTTTTAGCGACGATTTTTGGCAGTTTTCATATTGATAGCAGTGGTTTGCGACGGGTTTGCGACAATAACATACAGCGACTGCTTGCAACGGCTGTGTTTTAGCGACTGCATGTGACGGGAGCCTTTTAACGACTGTATGACGGGAGCCTTCTAGCGACAAAGTTACAACTGGTGCCTTTAGCGATAGTTTCTCTATAGCGACATTTCTACCTCATCAAAGGTTTTTGAGTTAAGATACGGGTTAGAGTGCCTGCTAGGGTAATGAAAGACAAATGCTTCCAGCAGGAATCACCGCGGTTCTAGTGGCTACGGTTAATAGCGCTTGAGGGGGGTCTCGTACTTCATTGGAACTGAACTAACACAAAACTACGAAAAGATCCCTGGTTGGTTGAATGGCTCATCGTTGACGACCATTTTGATTCATCTAGGGGTGGGGTATTCATCGGATCGGATAACGGATTTTTTCGGATTTGAAAATTTTTAGACCCTATCAGAAATCCGATCCTAATTGGGAATATTTCTTTTCGATCCAAATCTATCTGAATTCAATTCGGATCGGATTCGGATAAAATCCGAATAATCTGAAATTATCCAAATAATTCGAAATTAACCTAATAACAAAATTTTCCTAGCTTTGGTCCCTGACATTTTTTACACCTTTAGAATTACAATGAACATATAAAACCGGAAAATAGAAATTAGTCTTGAACATAAATTCAAAGTTAAAATTTCAAACAATTGTAAATAAACACACAAAATTGGAAAACTCCACTAAAAACATGTTATTTATTCAGATTGAACGGAGATCCAAATAATCCGAGCAATCCGATGTTTTTCCAATTCCATATCTAAATCCGAATTAGCTATTCGGATATTCGAAGATCTGATCCGAATATCCGAACAAGAATCCGGATCGGTTTATTTGGGTTTTGTTTTCGGGTCGGAATTTGGTTTTCATGAACACCCCTAGATTCATCCAATATAAAATAATAAAATCATTTTTTCGTGATTTAAAAAAAAAAATCTTCTCACAGTTCATGAACAATTTCATATGCATTAAAGCCCTTTACCAATATATTTGGATGGTGATATTTCAATCTATAACGAACAATAACTTAGCTAATATTAAAGCCCTTTACCAATATAGTGGGCTTCATTGCAAAATGTCTTTTAAACAACAAAATGGATCAGGCCCACAAACCACACTAGACCAGCCCATTAACACACAAAAAAGTCATATATTAAACCACAAAATACTAACAGGCCCCCACACCCTCAAAGACCCAAAGAGCTGTTTTTTTATATTTATTTACTCAAAACACAGAGGCTTTTTAAGTGAGTTTAGATTCATCTTTTATTTATTCTAAAATTAGTTAATCAGAAGAACAAGAGGTGGGTTTGGAGTTACTTAGGTGGTTTATGGTTTTGAGTTATAGAAAAGTTAATGCATATCAAATCGGCCATATTAGGTATTGATAGCTCTAAACAACCCATTACGCCTTTTAGTGTGTCATATTAGGTATTAGAGGATTATATAAGGTTGTAGTCAGACACATATTATGTTGTAACGGACAATAACACACTATACACGGCTTACATGGACCATATCAGGCTTTGATGGCTCTAAATGACTCATTAAGTTTATTATTGTGTCATATTTGATCTTAATTAAGGTTGTTATAATTCACATTATATCATAAGGGGCAATAATACGTCATACATGTCTTAAATAAACCGTATCAAATATCCTTAATTTCAAGTATGATATTATAAATAAGGGGTTGAGTTATAATAAAAAGATTAGTTTTCTTAGGAAGGATAGGAAATAATCTTGTCCATTCATTTGAGAATTGAATGGTTGAGATTAGATTAGAGAGATCATCAAGTGTAAAACAAGGGTAAGGGCATAATAGGGATAACACATTTGTTGACTTTCTCTCTCCACATGCAAGGCACATGTCAAATTCCTCCATCATTTTAAAACGTCCATAACTTTTTTATACGACATTTTTTTTTCAAAACAATTTCACCATAAAAACGAGTGTTTTTTTATCTTTTATATGAGTACCATATTGCTTTATAAAAATAAAAATAAAATTCGTGGGTTTTTACAAGGTGTGTTTTACAAAATTGTGTTATACAATTGTGTGCTATTTTTTTCATAGTGTTTTTTACATTGTGTTTTTTCATTGTGTTTTTTCCATTGTGTCTTTTTCATTGTGTTTTTCGTAGTGTTTTATTTTCCGGCGAAATTTCCGAAGACTTTTCCGGCAAGGCGGTGGCGGTGGGTGGCGGTGGGCGGTGGTAGTTGTAGGAGATGAGTGAAAATTTAAGTGGGTTTTAATTAAGTGGGTTTTAATTAAGTGAGTTTTTGAAATTAAATTAAGTGGGTTTCAATATTAAGGTAGTAGACTAAAATACCCTCCTTCCTAGCTTTCTTAGGAAAACCAAACTTCTTATTTGATCATTTCTATATAAATAAGTCAAATGTCATTAACTTTTTACTATTTTGATAATCATAAAACTACAGGTAACAAGAATAATTGTATTTATAATGTTTTCCAACGAAAATCACAATATACTTATAAATATATTTTTATGTTAGAAAACCATCAGAAAGCTTCCAACAACTACAAAATAATAAGTATCATTAATATGTTATTTTTTTATTTTTACTTTTTGAACGGCCAACAAATAGAATTGCCCAGGTACTTCGTACGGGGTGACCCAATGGCAAAAGGTCACAGCCAGCTGGCCCAACCCAGCCGCACTGAGCCCTTAAGCGCCTCCAAAGTATCTCCAGTTCCGGGGAAAACCCACCTACTCGAAGGCCTACTGGTGGTAAAACCCGGACGCCCTCAGGATCAAACTGGATATCACAAAGATCCCAGTCTTCCATCATTGAGCCACTAATGTCCCCTCCAAAGTGCTGTTAGTGGGGTTTGAACTTGGGCCTCCATTAAGAAACCTAAGTTGCTTACCACTACACCACATTTTATTTTTTTATACTTATAAGTCATAATATTATAAATAACACATATAGCTATATTAATAATGTTTTCTAACATAAATGTATATTTCTAGAAAATTGTTGGATAGTTTCCAATAACTTTCCTGCAAAATAATAAATATCATTAATTTATGCTCATATTTTCGCTTTGTTATTTCATCTAACCTCTTTATCTATGTAATTCTAATACTAACAAGTTAACAACTCAAACCCCATTTTTTATCCTTTTTTAAAATAGTTTTATATGAAAAATTTTCTAACCTATTAAAAGTTATCTCATTTACATATATATTTGTTTAAACAATTAAACTAATAACCATAATGCCTTCTTATCTAATTTATAGGGTTAATAATATTCAATAAACTATATATAAAAACAACTTGTAAACTCATTATCAAAAGCTAAGGTTGACTAGTCATTGGAGCTTTTGAAAGAGCGGCAACCGGCAAAGCATGTGCTAATTCAATAAACAACATCTTGAATAATCCAAAATTCCTTATATGATCTAGCAATTATTCTTCCAAATGGGTTTGCACAAATCTGAATTATTAGTACATTTGGTTTATATAAATAAAAATAACACCACATTCAATTCAATAATGAGATCAACAATTTTATGTTATTTATTTTGTTAATGTTTTCAACGTTTTAGTTTCACAAGTACTTTTTAACTTTAAGCATGAACTAATAAAGAGTAAATTATACTTCAAAGTTCAAACTTCGTGAGTTCGTTCCTAATTTTAAGAAATTACACATATCGTCCTTAGTGTTTACGGAGTTATCATGCATTATTTTATCCCTAGGATGGACGCATGTCCACTATGGGCATTTAAATGTTGTAAAATCATTATCCATCCCTCGACATGGCCAAAGCGATAAGATATACTAGTAGCCTAAACATCAAACTCGGTTAAAGTAACCGATTTATCAACCAAAGACATAAACGCAAAACCCATAACCAAAATATTAATTTCAATTGATATACTAGACCTTAATTTGAATATCTAATAAAAAACAGTTCCAATTAAAGTTATTAAAAAACGGATTTTATATGAATAGTAAAAGTTTTAATTTAATTTAATTTAATCTTGGTATGTTTTCGTCCTTATACTCTAGTTATTTAAAAAAACATATTTAATATTAATTCACGTCATTCCCAAAATGGTAAGGTAGTTAAACTCATTCATAACAGTTACTCCATATATATGTGAGTGAGATGTCTGTATTTTGTAAGTGTTTGGGGGTAAAGAAGATAAAAAATTGTTATTGTTCATGAGTACATTTGGAAGAAAACACTATTCACCAACTATAAATTTTTAACATTTTTTAAAAAAGTGGTTGTTGATGGAGAAGAGAAAAAAAATAATAATAAAAGTATTAAAAGTTATTATTTAATTGAAAATGAATGAGAAAATATATTGATTTTAGTATAATTATGTATATGAAAATAAAGAAATTGGGAATGTTGTAAGATGTAGAATAAAAGCTTCATATTCAATCCCTATAAACTGTACATTTAACATGTGTTATAAAAATTGATAATCGTTAGTTGGACGATGGGGTGGAGACTACTAACGATCAATCGAGATTAATCCAATCGAACTTTAATGTATAATTTTTCAGTTATATGTATACACACACATTTTTATACACCCACAAGCACATTTTGATGGTAATTGGCTGGAATCTCGCTGGAAACCCAAGATTTTGACTTGAATCTCGTCGGAAACCGTCGATTTTGGCCAGAACCTCATCAGAAAAAGCCGATTAAGCCTGATTAATCTTGATTTTGACCGGATTTGACCATTGATCGATTAGTCCAAAATCAATCAGTAAAATAAAGACTAACGATTAATCAAGTATCAATCGACGCTTAGTCAGAATTTATGCAACACTGATTTACCGTTCATAAAAATTAAACATTAATGGATTAAAACGAGTTACAGTAATAATAAATTGTGAGGCACGTGGAGTAGTTGTGTTTGTTGAACTCTTCATAGTTTTCAACTTTCAATCTTATTATTATTCTTTCTCTCTTTGCAAACTCACCAAACTTTACAAAGTCAAACCTCTCTCTCTTTCTTTCTTTGACCACTTCTCATTGTCCACGGCTTTACATTTTAGACACACAAAACCTGACACAACCAGTTGACAATACAGATATACAAACAACAAACAACAAACATGTATGGAGTTAAACCACCCAAAGATTCAGATGAGTCTGTTACCGGTGAACCCACGGATGTCATCCGTACGTATCAAGCTTGGAAAGGCAGCAACGTAAGTTGTTTTGACTTTGTTTCATTTCTTGTTGTTATTATGAGTTGAGTTTTTTTTTTTTTTTTTTTGGATTGTTAGATTTTAATTTAATTGGTAATTCACTTGATCCAGTTGATCAGGCTCGATTTGGCTCGTTTGTTTTTTCTAAAGCTTGAGTTCGGCTCGTGAGTTGTTTTTTTTCTTTTAAGCTCGGGCTCAGTTCAGTTATTATGTATTAACTAGTGTTTTACCCGGCGTGCGTCGCGAATTTGGACGGTTCTGGTTACGTGGGTATTGTACCGGAACTAACACAAAAAAATAATAAGATTTGAGATGGACCAATGGGGTGGCGTCACCCGGTAAATTCGGATGTCGGTAAAACTCGACCGTTGTTGATCCCCAATGTTGAGGCAGTGAATCTATGCAAATTCGGTTTGATTCTGTCACATTCGTTACGGTACTGGAACTAAATTAAAACGCGTTGAGTCTACTTGAATTTGGTCGGTTTCCGTCATGTTCGTTATCAAACCAGAACTAAAATGAAAAAATACAAAAAACAAAATTGACATACGTCGGTTTTCCGTTTTCGTTACGTTTGTTACAGATTGAAATTATAAAAAAAATAATCAATAAGGTGCCGCAAAGTTGCCCAATCAGGACTTTGCGGCACCAAACTTTGTAATTGTATTATATAATAATAATAATTATTAACTTGTACACGTTTAACGTAATTATATTTATTTATTTTGATAAAACCTTAAATGAGCCAAAGCTCAGCTCACGAGACTAAACGAGCTTCTCGTATAAGGCTCAGGCTCGAGCTCAATAACTACACGAGTTTTATCTTAGGCTTGTTTCGAGCTTTTTCTCGATTCGAGCTTGAGTAGCTCGCGAGAAGATCGGCTCGTTTCACCCTTAGTGTTTAGTCGTTCAGCTTATTGGGAATTAGGATTAGTTTAGTGGCTATTTAGATACACAAAACTGTTTACCGATTACAGCTCTGATTAGTCGTTTCAGCTTTAGCTGATTGCAATGGGCTGTAAACGAAGTACAAACCGAACGTTCGACGGGGTTCATTTATGATCGTCTGTTTAATAAATGAACGAACGTTAACAAGAAATTCGTTTGATAACTAAATGAACAAATATGAACATAGTTCTTGTTCGTTCAATTGTGTTCGTAAACGTTCGATAATGTAGTCGTTTATGTTCATTAAAGGTTTTTAATGTTTTTTATGGATTTTCTGATCTTATCATATAGATTTAAGCAAAACTATTATTAACTATAAAACAAAAACATGTATGAATATTTTGTGGTTAATTTATATGTAAACAAACATATACATATAAATATTTAAAAAACACCAACACAAGTTTGGTAGCCTGGCCGAACCGTTTGACACTAACCATTCTCAGTTAGCCAAATCAAATAAATCATTATTCATTATTCTTGTTCATTTGTGTTTGTGAACTATTCAAGGACGGGTTCATTTCTTTAATAAATACACGCGAAAAAAAAAAATTCCGTTCGCTTAGGTGTTCATTTCGGTTCGGTTCGTTCACAACCCTAACTATAGTTACATAGATACATGAAACAAAATACTGTAAACCAATGGATTAAATACAATGAATTCAAACTGAAACATAAAAATAAAAAGCAATGTATACAATTAATATTCCTGCAATATATTGATGTATTTTCTCTATAATTTTGCTATTTTTTTGCGCAGGTATTTTTCTTTGGCGGTCGGTTAATATTCGGGCCAGATATACAATCAATATTCCTGTCAATACCCCTGATAGTTTCTCCGGTTGTAGTTTTCTGCGTATTCGTTGGCAGAAAGTTACTCGATGATTTTAACCATCTTGGAATATTAGTTATGGTCATAGCAGTTGTATTAACAGTTTTTGTAAGTCCTATTAACTTTTTAACAACTTTTGTCTTTAATAATATGTTAAACTAGTGAGTGTAAATTTTATTACAGGTTTTGACAATGCTTCTAGTAACTTCCGGAAGAGACCCGGGAATCGTTCCACGCAACACACGCCCTCCCGAGCCAGAAAATGTCGAGCCAGGCCAAAGTCCTCCATTACGTTTACCTCGCTTTAAAGAAGTAACCATCAACAACGGGTTGACTGTAAAAGTCAAATACTGTGAGACTTGCATGCTATATAGACCGCCTCGTTGCTCTCATTGCTCAATATGTGATAACTGTGTGGACCGGTTCGATCATCACTGCCCGTGGGTCGGTCAGTGTATCGGATTAGTAAGTTCACATCGTTATAATTTATTTTTTTCTTATATTAAAAGTTTATCATATTAATTTTTTTTTATATCGTTGCAGCGTAACTACAGATTCTATTTCATGTTTGTGTCTTCAGCAACTTCGCTTTGTATTTATATATTCGCCTTTTGTTGGGTGTATGTGATAAAGATAAAGAATAGCGAGCATACATCGATTTGGGGTGCGTTAATCAAGACCCCGGCGTCGATTGCGTTAATAATTTATACCTTCATTTGTGTTTGGTTTGTTGGTGGTCTTACATTCTTCCATCTTTATCTAATCAGCACAAACCAGGTAAATTTACTAATACTTTGCAACTTACAACATAAATATATAATATGAGAAAAGATAGAATACAATAATACCTTAACGTACAATAGGTACGCGAATACCCTTTATTCACGAAATCGATCCATGAAATCACATCCCAACATCTCGGAATCGTCAATACATATCCAATTAATCATTGGTTCACCGAAAAAAAACAGTTTTGGATCGTTAATCGATCAATTTTTTACTTTTTTCACGAAAAACGTTTTGAGTGTTTGGTGAGCGTTTTAGGTTTTTGGCTTCCTTTGAGCGTCTCGCGTACCTATCATACGTTAAGCAATTATTGTACAGTAAACTCACCCTATAGCTAACATTTTGTTATTTTGCAGTCTACATATGAGAACTTTCGATACAGATATGATCGAACCGTGAATCCTTATAACCGAGGGATACTTGAGAATTTCAAGGAGGTGTTTTGGGGAAGTATTCCTCCGTCAAAGAATGATTTCAGGGCGGTGGTGGAACGAGAATCAGAGACCATGCATCGGTCTTTTGGGGGCGGTTTTGTGAGCTCCAATGTGGAGAAAACTCCAAGTGATGTAGAAATGGGTGATATGAAGGCTAAGTGGGATATTGGGTCGGGCCGAGTTGATCAATATGATCGAACGGGTCAGTCCATGTGGTCCAGCTGGGAGTTAGCGGGTGATATTGGTTCGGTTGCGTCGGGTCTTGGTGACTCGAACCGGACTGTTAGTGGTGGGTTGGATGATCAAGATAGGCAATGAGAAGTCAAGTTTTATGGTTATGATTTATTTGTGGTGAAAAGGATGAATTGTTTGTATAGAATGGGAAATATAAGCAACCCTTTCTACATGTGTGTGGGATCTTGTTTTTTTTTTGTTGAAATTATTATAGGATTATAGACATTTGTGTAAATAGTTTTGGGCTCTTTGTTTATGTATTAATCTCTTGGTTAGTGTGAAACTTTTCTTTGTTAGCTTCATTAACATCACGATAGCGGTTTAACTAAAATGTGAAATAAGACTGTCATGTTACTGTCACGTACGCATTAGCACACAAGATATATACTTAGATAACTAAGCACAAACCTATCAAAAATGAACGATTATGAACTTTTCAAAATATTAATATTACTTTCTTGGTCGGGTAGTAATAATAATAATAATAATAAAAATAATAATAATAAAATTAAAGCGATGCTAGTCTACGTTTTCGTGTGGCCGTAGCTCTACTCTTGCCTTCGCTTGTTCGTGTTTTTATATTGTTTGGTCTTATATCTGCTTCGTGTATAATTCTCTCAACACTCTATGTTACATGGATTTACAACACACCACACATTACAATACAGTTTAAACGCAAAGAATGGTTTTTTTACACCCAGGGGACTTGGTGGAAGCGGCCTCTCTATTCCCTACTAGTAGCTTACGCTATGAGTGTGATTTTACTGGATTTGTTATGAAAATATTAGTTAAGGTTAACTTAATCATGTTAACTACAAAATCTAAAACCAAAGATTTGGTTCATTTCGTGTTGAAAACAGAAAGACGACAAAATTATAACCACGCAGCAAACAACAAATACATGATCGTCATGAAGTCACTTTAAAGATATGCATATCAAAATCATAACAAATTTAAGTGCTAGAAATACATGATAATATTTTGAGAAGAGATAACAAACGATATCATGCATTGAAATTATGAAAATTAAAAACCTCGATGTTGTTTCTTGTTTACTGCATCGACTGAAAACGCTTGACTATCATCATGCTCATGTCCATGTAACGGTGAGCACAGTGGGAGAGACAACTTGATTCACCGGAACTGAACTAGCAATAAGACTATAAAAGGAGCACCTACATGCTTATAAGTTTTAGCTTACAAATCGGACTCAAAAAACTAGAAACTCATTCTAACTCGAACTCCAGATTTGAATTCCTTTTTTAATATTCAATTCAAAATTAGTAATTGAATTTCGAATTGCACACGAATTTGTGATTTTCGATTCGAAATTCGAATTCATCTTATGCATTTTATTTTTATTTTATATATAAAGACATAAATAAATAAACACACACACATATATAAATATAAAGGCACATAATTACAAAAGAGCTTCTAATACTTCAAATTCCAACATTTAACATTCAATCCAACGGGTCATGAATAGTAATGCTAGGACCCCAAAATCTGTGTATGTTATTTTTAAACGATCTAGTTTTGCTATCCGAAAAGGGCTTGCAACGCAGCTTGTTGCCCGAAACATTATTTAACGATCAACCCAAAAAAAAACACAATTACCCCTATACAAAGTTGTAAAAGTAGGTTTCCAAGGCCGAGTACTCGCTACAAGGCATGGCACCGAAAAGAGTTTCTTTAACTCCGCCTAGTTACTAAGAATCGATCAAATGTGGTCAACCTCAGCCAAAAGCACACATCTAGTCGGTCAACTGGGGCCGGTTTTGAGTTAAAAAATAAAACATAATTCTTATTCCTATAAATTAATATATATATATATATAGGGTAAGGATCCTAAGAGAACCCTTTGCAAATTGAGAACTTTGAGAACCATTTTGAACCACTAAAACACCTTTAAATTATAGAAATTAACTTTCTTCATATTTACAGTCAGCTGCCTAGCGGCTTTTGCAACCTTGCCCCTATATCAATAATAATAAATGTGTAAAATTCTAAATCGATCATCTAGTAATCGGTTTCTAGTTTATTTAATTTGTTAGTTCATTTCATGGATTTATTAATTGACTTTGACTTCAATAACAGTTTGTCAACAATAACTGTTCAGTATTCGAATCGGACTCGAAAAACTCAAAATTCAACTCGTTAGGTTCGAGTTCAATCATCTAATTTCGAATATAACCCAGCTTCAATATTCCGAATTAATTCAAGATCTATCATTCACAAGTCACAACTATAAGCTACAGTAAATACATATAAATACTGAAAAATTAAACAATAAGAAATTAGAATGGAGCTTACATTGATCAATTGCTGTAACTGAGGGTTGTTTAATGCTGAAGCGTCCATGGTAGAATTAGAATACAACTCGAAACGATAACGATAATAATAAGTTTATAAACCCTAAAACCCTAAATTAATAGAAGACGAAAGACGAAACAAGTGGTGCTTGTGAATTTGTAATGTCAATAATAGGCCCATTTATGTGGTGGGTTGCCCATGATATTAGTTTTCTTTTTTCACAAGAATCGTTAAGTTTCGAGTAAACTGCGCTTTTCGTTTGTGTGGTTTATCCAAATTTACGGTTTTATTTCAATAGTTTTAAATTTGCGATTTTCGTCTCTGTGGTAATTAAGCCCGACCCGCTAACTCCGTTAAGTCTAGTCGTTAAACCCATCAGCGTGCCCTCCCGTGAGGGGCAATTTTGTCATTTTTCTCCACAAATAAACCCCAACTTTAATTCGCAAGCCCCCTCACGTGAGAGACTAAGGTGTATTTGGAGAAAAAAGGATAATATTGTCCCTCGCGTGAGGGGTACGTTGATGGGTTTTACGATTAGACTTTACGGGTTAGTTGAATCGAGTTTAATTGCAAGTGAAATAAAACCACAGAGACGAAAATCGCAGATTTGAAACTATTGGACTAGAACTGCATATTTAGACAAATCACATTGACGAAAACCGCAGTTCACTCTCAGATAGTTTTTCACCTATGTCTATGGATTGTACCCCGTTTCCGTGAAGGAGTGAAGAAAAACAGGAAGAAAGTGGGAGAAGTAAGAGAAAAGTGGGGGAAATGGATCAGGAGAATCGGTAACGCCCTCCATTGTGGAAGAAATTTGGGGAATTGGGATCCGGGACCACTCTATGTGCTCTTAGTTAAAAGGGAAAAGAGATGTTGCCTTGTTATTTGCTCAAAATCTCATTGGATTCAATAACTAATCAAGACTTGAATTGAGTCATGATAATAATTGATAGTTAATCACTTAATCTAATTATTCAATTCACATTTCTCCATTAGTGATAATAACTGAGTCGTCCGTTATCAAATTCTAAAAGTCGATTTCTAGGTTTAGTAACCAAACTGTTACATGGACCAAAACGTGCAATTTGACCCAACAAGATCGTATGACGATGTATGTCCACACGAACAACTATTGTTTCGTAATATTCCCCTTCAATAAAACATTGTTCGCAAATCACAAGCTACGAGTTTTCCATCATCTCGAGCCTTAATTCACCATAAAACACACTAAAACTCTTCCTTTCTTCTCCGACGTTCATCAACAAGTCGCTAACTATTCTTTATAACCACGAAACGTTCTTTCGTCTTGTTCATGGGATTATGAAGATGTAGCAGTCATAGACAATAGTGTTCTACTGTTCTATTCATTAGTGTTAACTTCATATTTCTTTTTTTATATACATTTGTTATCAAATTATTTTATTATTTATTTAACTATAAGACGACATTATTATCGTTGTAGAGTTGTACTTGTCCTATGCATGCTTAACTACTATTTGTAGTGTTGTAGAAATTGACTAAGATTACATAATATGTACAAATTAGTCAAATAATATTAAACTAGTTTTTTCTATCAGGCGCGTTGTGCCAGGACAGTTAGCAAAACTCCATCGTTAAAACACGTGCGTTGGTAAACCCGAGTGTTACAACGATGAGTCGATACGAATTTGGTCGGTATCGGTTGTGTTCGTCACGATACAGACAACATTGGTAAAATTTGAGTGTTAAAACCCAAAAAATTAGATAAGAAAACAAAATATTAAAGACGATGTTTATTTGGTTGGCAAACATGGGTAGTGGTAAAGCCCAAGCGTTGTCGGTCATGGGCATTGAGACGGTAACTTGACACGAATTCAGTCGGTTATGATTACGTACATTATGGTACCGTAACTAAAAAACTTAAAAAAATATAAATTGAAGTGGGCTAACGACCAGTTTTTATTTTATTTTATTTATTTTTTTTTTTTTTGGGGGGGGGGGGCGTCGGTCGGTAAACTTGCGAATTGGTAGAACCCGAGCGTTGTCGGTCATGGACTTTGAATAAGGTTGTGAGTCTACGCGAACTCGGCCGGTTTTCATTACGTTTATTATGGTAACTGAACTAAAAAAATCGTCAACCAAGTGGTCCAATAAGCCACTTGCGGCACCAAAGTTCTTCTTTATATATATATATTGTAATTTGTGTCTGCATGATTGCCAATACAGAGTCTAATCAATAATTGTGACAATTGTTTAAAATTAACCAATGGGGTTGGTGGCGCTAGGCCACCAGCAAAGGCAAACCGGGGTCTGGAAGTTCTTGACTTCAAGTCTCTTAGATACTGAAATTCACCGTTAAAAAAAAAAAAAAAAATTAACCACAAAAAATCCAACCAAACTCTATACAACATGTTCATGATTTATACACTCTTGGGCTTCAAATAAAACTCAACTAATCAATCAAAAATAGCAATCAAGAAACATGTATTAAAAATATCTAACACAAAAATATTTAACTTAACCTCCATTTATTTTTTACCTTTTTATCTACCTTCGATTACGAATAACCGGTATGTGCCCGTTCCCTTTTATGATTTCTCCTAGACGGGCCACCAACGGTCCCAGTTTCACTCGCTGATTTTGAAGGTCTCGGGTCAAAAACAGCTGAGCTAAATGACTGGTCGTCGTCACCTGCACCGAAAGAAACAGGCCCGCCATTATGTGACGGGTCAAGTGGATGCCCGACAGCTGCATCTCGATGAGGAGGCGGGAATTTCTCGCTCTTGCTTTTGGCATTTGATTGGTTTACAACTCTCCATCTCTGAAGATGAAAATCAAGAAACCAAATAAATTATTAATCACATGTTTAAAAAAATGATTAGATGTTAAGTAAAATTTTTAACATACATCTAAGTTGGATTGGATCTCTGCATTCGCCTCGGGGGCTGGAATTGCCTGGCCCACACGATCACGGGTTCTTGTTTTCTTATTTCCTTCAACAACTTGAGATTTCCCGGTTAAATTTCTTCGCCTGTGAAGAATTAGAAATAATAATGGAACTTGCATCAGCATATATATATGAGGGCGTGGGATCCGGTACATATAAGTGGAAGGTTCATGTACATTTTAATCTTAATATGAGAACGTAGGAAATAATACCAATTTATAAAAAAATAAGAACGTAAGAAACAATACCAAATATAATACCAATCTACATAAACAATAATTTATAATAACAAAGAAAAAAACCTAAAAATTACAAAAGAATGATAGACCAGCAAATAATTATAACAGCAAAAGAAAAAAAAAATCTAATAATAACAACAAAATATAAATCAGCAAATACTTATAATGTCACATAATCGAAAATTAGCAAATACGAACAAAATAACAGCAAACACCTATAAAAAAAAACTAATAATAACAACATATTGGCTTTTACAGTTTTCATGTTAAGAATAAAATATATTTGATCCTGTTTCTATATAAAATTAACATACAAATAGCTAGAGTAATTACAGTTTTGAACTAGAGTAATTATGTTATAAAAAATATTATTGTATAGTGTAATAATAATTAATCTAGTGTTAACATAATTACTCAAGTTATTTGTAAACTTCTCACGATAAAAGTCATTTGTATTTGATCCTGACCCTATATAGTAACAAGATTTAAAAAAACGAAGAAAGTAAAAAACCTTCTGGCTTCTTCATCCCTTAATTTGACATCTAGTTCTTTGCTGGGAGGGTATTTTGGTAATTCTGATGGCTCACAAGCATAAGGTTCATTGGTGAAGAACTGCATAGACAGGGAATCCAATATTCAGTAAGAGATAAAATAAGCCAACTTAGCAGCTTTGGCCTTTTGCAACAATGATATTAGAGTGAATTCGTTCTCGAGGTGGCTAACTAGTCGGGTTGGATAATGGGTCAACCCACTGAGGCGCCATTTTTTACGATTTTCGAAACTATTAATGTATTAAAAACACTTGAAAACTGTCTCTTTTTTAAATTATAAGATAGTTTTTCTTAAAGAAAACAACTTAGGACAATGTAAGCATTTAGACAATGTTAGGCAACTTTTGGCCCGTTTGACCCGTTTCTGAAATTGTATCGAAAACAATAGAAACTCACATCGCTGTTAAGCGACGCAACAGCAGAAATGCGTTCATCAGGATCAAGTGCAAGGAGACTTTCTAGTAAAGGAAGAGAAGAAGGTGGAAAATCCTTAAAAGTTTCCGCTGTACAGCGCTTGTACGGCTGACGTGGCTTAAATAAAGTGGCTTTTGGCAACCGATGCCTCTTCCAATATTCCTCTGATGGCGAACCGCATAATTTAAATATCTTGTGTAACTGTTCAACCTGAAGTCACAAACATAACCAAATATACATACATATTAGTACATTACTGATATCATATTGTTAAACTAACAGGGGTGGCAATCTTGACCCAGACCCTTTCAAATGGGTCAATTTGAGTTGTTTTAAAAATTAAATGGGTTGGTTTGGGTAAAAGGTTTTAACTAAATGGGTCAAAATGAGTCCTTCGAAATTCCATCTTATTTATTTTCAGGTCAAAATAGGTCGACAAGTTCAAAGAAATGGGTCGATGTGGGTTAGTGTCTTAAGGAAATGTGGCAGGTTTCGGATCGGAACGAGTTTTTGTACAAGACAGGTTTCGACACGAAACGGGTTTCAGGTTGGAACGGATTCGGTTCAGGTTTCAAGCCAACACGAGTTTTCACACGAGACGCGTTGGGTTTTGGTTTCTTTTTGGTCGAATCCGGACTCGTTTTTGTCTGTTTTTTCAGTTTCATTTTTGTTCGGTTTCAATTCTTTTACTTTCGTTTTGATTGATTTTTTCGATTTCGATTGATGTGGCTCGGTTTTGGCTTTTTGTTTCATTTTTGTCGATTTTTCGGTTTCAGTTCGATTCTTGGTGGGTTTTTTTTTCCGGTACGAGGACAACGTAGGAAACATTTTAGTGTTTTTACTTTTTTTTGTTTATGATTTATATTTTGAGTTATGATTTTTTTATTATTATTCTTGAATTATTTTTTAAGAGTTTTTTACCTTAATAGAAAACCCCAAAAAAAATTCAAAAAAAATAATAAAAATATCATAACTTAATAAATAAATAAAAACCAAAAAATCTATAAAAAAAAACTAAAATGTTTCCGCCGTTATTCTCATTAAAAAAAAAAAAAAAAAAAAAAAAAAAAAAAAAAAAACTGGTTCGACCCTAACTTATTCCGACCCAAACCAAAACAACCCTATTTTTTTGACCCGTTCTGACCCAAACTCATCCTGACCCAAACTCGTTTTAACCCATGACTCGCCCGACCCAACCCATTTGCCACCTCTGATACTAACATACTAACATCTAAAACTGGTTTTTAGCTTTTCTACCTCGGTGCGACCTGGCATTATTGGTTTGCCAAAAAGAAGCTCAGCCAAAATGCAGCCTGCACTCCACATGTCAACGCCAACACCATAATTAGTAGCCCCGAGAAGAAGCTCAGGAGGCCGGTACCAAAGAGTAACAACACGGCTAGTCATCGGTTGCTTGTTTTGTGGATCATAAAAAGATGCTAACCCAAAGTCAGCTATTTTAAGAGTACCATCATCGTCAATCAGCAAATTTGATCCCTTGATATCTCGGTGTAACACGCCATTCTTATGACAATGTTCAAGCCCAGAAAGTAACTGTTTGATGAAGCACTTGATCTGCAAAAGATTCGCTTCAATAGTTGTCGTAAAGAATAGGGAAAATGACCAAAATGTCCATTTTACCGGTCAAACTCAAGAAAATGACCATTTGAACTACCTTTACCAAAAATGTTCACGCAAAATCCCGTCGAATGGACAACTTTAAATCATTGACTCGACAGGAATTTTACCCAACCAATTTCTGCCACGTATCAGGTTACTGTCGAGTCAAAGAGATTTTCTCAAATATTGGCACTGCCCACTAAATTTTTGGTGACGATATTATTTTGGCGTCAGACAAGATTTTTTGTTGGTTTTTGGCGTCCGTAGATTCTTTAAAAAACCGTTGTATTTCATTTAAAAACACCAAAAATCTCGTAATTTAAAATCTTAATTTTGGATTAATTATGGGCATATTTTGGGATTTTTTGTTGCTTTTTGGGCAATATAAAAAAACCCATCGTACGACAGAACGGGACAAACCGACAAACCTGTCGAGCCTAAAAAGTAGGATCGTTTAATAAAAGAGCCCGAGCCCAAGCTTCACTTATTGAGCTTGATCCGGCTCGCGAACCTAGACGAGCCCGCCATTTGCATAATTTTTTAAAATATATATTTAATAATTATTAATTAATAAAATTAACTAAATAATATATATAATTTTTATATACAAAAATATAATTCAAAACAACATATAAAAATAATTATACATATATAAAAAAAATAATTAATAAATAGTAAACGAGCCGAGCTTGAGAATCTACTCACGAGCTGAGCTCGAAACGAACCGGGCTTGAGCTCCATGTAAGTTAAACAAGCCAAGCTCGATCCTAGTCGAGCTCGGCTCGTTTGAACCCCTAGAACTGGACATTTTTAGAAAAAAGTGGGTTGATCACAACTAGACATTGTGAACACTTTGACTAATAAAAATGGACATTTTAGTCATTTTCAAATTTTCCCTTAACATCATTGGATACCATCATGGTACACACTACACATTAAAAGCTAACAAACAATGCCTGCAAGCTGCAACTCATTAATGGCATACATACTGACAAAAAACCAAATTAAATATGCCAATTTGGATCTTAAACTGTACCTGAGGCTCAGTAAATTTAACACCTTGTATTGCAGCTAAACCAGAAAGATCATGCTCCATGTATTCAAACACAAGGTAAAGACTGGAAGACATTCTGGATGTAACCAACCCTTCAAGCTTAATAATATTTGGATGGTTATTAAGCTTTTTTAATATTAATATCTCTCTTGCCATGAACTTAACATTCTCAGGCTCTAAAGTATCAACTCTGACTTTCTTTAATGCAACTATTTTCCCTGTAATTAAATCTCTAGCTTTGTACACATTGCTATATGTCCCTTGACCTATCTGTGATAATTAATCAATAAAAAATTTAAATCAATAAATCAAGTGTTCATATGTTGTATATGGATGGTTGGTGATATTCAGAGGTTTAAGTTTAACCTACTAAACATACAAATAAGTAAAGTAGTTACTGTAATAATAATTATTCTAGTTCAAAAACTGTAAGAGTAATTAAGGGGTGTAAACGAGCCGAGCCTGAACTCAACTCGTTTTGACTTACGAGAGCTCGAGCTCGGCTTGTAAGTGGTTTTTTCAAGATTGGACTCGGCTCACTTATTATTTATTAATTAGTTTATATACTTTTTTAATTAATTTTTTATATATTTTGAGAAGAACCTTAAACGAGCCTAAGCTCAACTCGAGCTCGTGTAGTACCTTAATCGAGCCAAAGCTCAGCTCGAGCTCATGTAGTGCCTTCATTGAGCCAAATCTCGGCTCGAGCAAGTAATGCATTGTAAAATCAATACATAGAAGTCTAAAATACGAAAAACTTAAAAATACACAAAGCTCGTTAAGGCTCAACCAGCCTAAACCAGCTTCCCATACAAGACTGAAGCTCATGCTCGATAACTAAACAAGCTTCATTTGAGGCTCGAGCAAGCTTAGCTCATTTCGACCTTTTGATCAATCAATCGCAAGTAGAGCTCGCTAGTAACAATAATTACTCTATTGTCAACATACACTAGAGTAAATAATTAAGGGGGTGTTTGGGTGAGCTTTTAAAAACTGCTTATCTGCTTATTTATTTTTTAAAAAGCAAAAGTTGTTTGTTAAAAGCTTCGAACATTTTTATAATTTCTTTTGCTTTTCAAAAAACAAATAAGCAGGTAAACAGTTTTTATAAGCTCACCCAAGCACCCCATAAGTAGAGTAATAACTACTCAACTTAAAAAACCGCAGAGTAAGAATAATAATAATAATAATAATAATAATAATAATAATAATAATAATTACCCTAGTTATTCGTACTATTCGTACTTTTAGCACGTTAAATCATTTGTATTCGTATTTGTATTTGTATTTGATCCGAACACTACACAGAACTCAACCTTATCTATCTTCTCAAACGAATTCGCCCTTCGCGGGGTCCAATCCTTAATAACATCACCGGCAACATCCGAAAGCCACGACGGCCACACCGGGGCCGAATTAACATTCAAACCATACCCCACCTTCTGTTTCCCTTGGCTATGCACACGAACATCGCCAGCAATCTCTCTAATCCTCTTCTCAACAACCTGTTCCACGTTTTGTGTAGGTTGAGTATTATTATTATTAACAGTAGTTAATTCTTCCGTTGACTTTGACCGGTGATCTGAACCTGCTCGTGTTCCGAGCACACAGCCCATGGTTTGGTTTGGTTTTAAGTTAATTTGACATAATTAAGTAAAGGGTGTCTGTGGTTTGAATTATGCATTTGGGTTTTGAGAAATTGGAGTTGCCGGAGAATATTCCGGCGACGGTGAAGTGGAGAATAATATTATGAGATGGACAGTTGGGATTGGAGAAAGAGAGTTAAAAGAAAGTTAGTATTTTTTTTTTTTTGAATGTTTTTATAGCTTTTAGGATGTAGCTTCAAATAAGTCAAACATTCAATTTTTTATTTTTCTTCAACTAACTTTACTTTTCCCCCGGAGGACACTCACTATTAAGCTATATGCTTTGGAGCGCTATAAAATGGAAGGATTTACGTTATGTGGCGCACAGTTAGTAAATGTTGGGTTTTATTTTTTGGATGTAATAGTGTTGTAGCCTAAAATATATATATATATGATGAGTATCATTACAGAACTGTAAAATTATTTAAGAACTTGAAGAAACCATTGAAAACTAACGTTTTTTATAAAAAAATTTGTATGTTAATGTTCTTTGAGATTAGTTTTATCATTGTTTATATCTATATCTACAATTACAATTTTGAAAATTAGTTTTTATACACATCTATGTTTTGTTTGGCCCCTATGTAAATTTGTTAGTACATAAATTTTACATAATGTAAGCTAGGTTAGGTACCCGTGTATTGGATAAATTATATTATAAAAAAGTCAATGAAACTAAAGATTCACTCAAAACATCTATTACATTACAATGAAGACAAATAGAATTACATGACATAGCTCTCATAAATCTCTAAAAATCTCTTTATATACAACGTTTGTAGTCTTATTTGAAACTTGACCATCTTCATAAAAAATGAGTACTTTGAGCCCTTCTCTTGTTGTAACTCTAGACAGCGCAACATATAACTGGCCATGGGCGAAAACTGGTTGTCTAAGAAATAAACCAACCCTAGAAAGTGATTGATATATATTTAGTTACTCTATTAGTAGTCAACTAAAATTGGTGATTTCAAATACTATCCATAATTTCAGAGATCTACGAAACAATACACAAATGAAAATTACAGAGTTTACCCTTAACATGAAACATACTCTTTTACCATTTTACCATTAACATGAAAACTGAATAATGAATAGTTCTTACCTAAATCTGCGTCCAAGAGGAATTTGTCAATCTTTGTAATCTATAACTGTAGTACGTTGAGAAGCCTGATGTGCAACAACATAAAATAAGTTTTTAGAAAACTTTATGCTAACGTATAGGGTGGATATGCTTACATTATTCTTTAAATACTCGGGATTTGTTGACAGAGATTGAATGAGGGCACTTCGGTCCTGTTTAGATGAGAAAAAGGTCGGATCATTATATAAGATGATGATGATATGTTTTATAATATAAGAATGATAGATGAAATTAAAAATAATGTCCAAACAAACCTTTATCCATAGTGCTGAACAATCAAAGTTGGTTAAAAACCATTTATGGCAGTTCATGTTAAATGAATCGGCTTCTTCTATGCCATTCAAATGATGACGATATTCAGGGCAAATACAATCACTTCCTGCATATGCAGCATCCACATGACACCATATTCCATATTTCTGTCAAACAGTTAACATAGATATCATTTCAGAGATATATTAAAATGGAAAGCATAATAATAATAATAATAATAATAATAATAATAATAATAGAAGTACATAATTTTAAATAAAATTCAAAGATCCATAAATATGAAGAAAGTAAAGATCAATACCATGTTATCATAACGAATATATTTTTCTATCATCCTTAACCATGAAAATGCCTATTGTTACCGAAAATTGGTCTGCATTGACAATGGTTAAACAACTGGAAAGACTAATCAGTTTTGAATATCATATTAAATAATATTTAACAAAAGATCAATTGGATTTAAAAATATATATAATATGATGCAACAAAACAGTGATAAAACAACTCATACACGACACATCTGAGCAAAATCTGAATGTGTACAACAAAATAGAATGACGATGAAACACAATGGTTTATTTCTTGCCTTAATTTGGATTTGTTGCGTCTTTATCACATGAACTATCTAATGTAGGTAACTTCTGCAACAAATGAGCTTTTAGTACAATTGTGGTAGTTAAATAATGTGCCATACATATCTCAAAGAAAAAAACTTTACTGTTAAATATTCAAAAGTTCATGTCTTGGAAGAAGGGTACATAGTTAATTTGAAAGTCAAAATATAAAAGTAAAACTGTAATATGCGTACAATCTTAGTGTTGAACTTACGAGTTATTCGGGCCGTTAGGCATATATGCATCTCCAAAGATCTTTTGCAATGCCTTAATATATTCGAGTAATTGGAGACCTGTTTCTTAATATGCTCCTGTCTTTTCATCTATCGTCCTAAGTTATCTGAGATTGCACTAACTTACGTTTGCAACATAGCAAGTAACAAAGATCTTTTTTCCAATGCCTTTTTGCCAATAATGTGTTCATCGATTACAATGAATGGAATAGGGTTCCGATATTGCGAGTCATGATGTAAAACCCGTTGTGAAAAGGGGAATCATGGATAGAAATAAGAATATGGAGCAAAGATTGTTTACAGTAATTGTGAAAACTGAAAAGGGTGGGTTGGGGATGATTTTATTTTTAATATAAATCACCGATGCAAATTAATAAACCTAAATAAGTTATGGACGGGATGAAAGATGAAGATCCAGAATTTGTGTAAAATCTTAAAAATTAAAATTTTAATTTTTAATATAATAAATTTAAATAGAAATTCCATGAGAGTGCCACTTGGCATAATATTGGACCAACTAAGGGGAATGTGGGACAACCAACATTTTCATATATTATAATAGTAGACTTGTGATTAATATATGTAATCAATAAAATTTTTATATAAAATATGATAAAACTACTCTTAAATAATGCTAATATATAAAAAAAATTTAAAAATTGTTTGGTTGTTAAGGGTTCCTAAGAGTTCTTAACTTTTTTAGAGTTCTTAAATGATACCAACCATATATATATATATATATATATATATATATATATATATATATATATATATATATATATATATACATACTACACACGTATAATAATATAATAATAATATTTCCAACAAACATACCGGCGAGAAAAAGAAGTCGCCCACCCAGAATTCGCCCCATTTGTCGCCCTCGGGGGCGGTGTTCTCGCCCCTAATCGCCCAATTTCGCCCGTGTTTATAGCCCACTACACATGGCTTAGAGGTGCACAAATCGGTTTAAAACTCGAAACCGGTTTGGGTTGAAACCGGTTCGAATTGGTTAACAAAAGTTAAAACCGGTTTATAAACGGTTTTGGTTAGTGTTTTGATCGGTTTCGGTTCGAGTTTTGAGCGGTTTTGGCCGGCTTCGGTTCGGTTAACCGGTTTTGGTGAAGAAAATTACAAACAGGTTCCGAACCTATCGTTTCAATCGGTTCCAAACCGGTTTCTACATAATCGGTTTCAAACCATGTGCGGTTTCGGTTCGATTTTCGGGTCCGTTCCGTTAACCGGATTATTTGCCCATCTTTACTCACCATCAAGGTTAAGGCTTAACGTCTGTTTTCCTCCATCATTCAATCTCACTTTTCAATTCTTAGTATGGGTTATTCTTTACCATTCTATTATTTAATAGTATAAAAAATTGAAAAATGAAAAAAAAAATGATTGGTTTTACACAAATGAGCGATGAGCAATGTGACTATGGTCAATGGCCTCATGTCACTGGTGAAATTGAGATCGGACGGTGTTCAAATGAAGCCACTCCCAATTTGAGGTGCCATGTAGATGTAGGTTAATTGATGGTGTCCACTTGTGTATATCACTCGGCCTAACCAGGTTAACCCAATTGAACCCATATTATTATCCAATCAAAACGTGACGATTAAACAATTGTCTTATAATTAACCAACAATTACAATTGTGAATTGTAGCATGTGTTGTAACTGATAGTTGTTGAGCGTGGAATTTATAACTTTTTCTTTGGTTCGCTGATTAGGTCGATCGCTTATAGAGCGTTGGTAGAGCGCGTTAAACCTTACACATTTATGGCGGATCACCCTTAATTTCGTAGATAAGTACTAATCAAAGTTATGGTAAAGTCCTCAACCCATGTGGGTTTGAAAACTTTCAATAACGCTTGACCAAAAGCTAGCATTCGTTTTGATATTGATGGTCTTCATTCACACAATTGACAATGCACCTTCCTCCTCAAGCGTCCATAGCTCGTGTCTATGGTTTGGTACATGATGGTTAATGTTGTTTTTGTTTGTAGGGTATTTATATTCATGGTTAAAATTGAGAGAAAAAGATAGAATGAATATGGTGTATTTTTTAGAAAGTTTAAATGGACATTTATATTTTTTTTAAATAAAAAGGTATTTAATTTGGAAAAAAAATATATCAGTAATATTATCAGTTGTCGATGGTTAAATATATACCTCAAGCATCCACTTGTAGTGGGTTCACGAGCCTGGAATTGCAGCTCGGAAGGGGACATGGGAATCGCTTGGGGGGGGGGGGGGGTTGTTAAGGAGTGTTTCTTGAACCCGCGTGAGCTCGTGGAATCCGGTTGAGTGCCCCGTCCACCCTAATATTATAATATTGTTATTTTAAAATATGATTTTTATATGTACCTTTAAATTGAAAAGGCAAAAGTAGCTCATAATTGTTAGTTTGCTACGTAGTTTTTTTATGATTTGATATGCATAATATAATTCAAAACATCATGATGGAAAAAACTATTTTAATCCGTGTGAACTAGTTATTTATTAATGATGGGAAAAAAGTATTTTAATCTGAAAAACAAGACTGGTGAAAATTAAAAACTAAAATGATCAAACATTCAAATTTGTCAAAATTAGGGCAATATAAACATTCCAAATTTGCGTTTGCTTTACACGGTCTTCTTTATTTTAATATTTGTATTTTAAAAAATTTGTTTGCAGTTTTGTGTCTTTATTTTAATATATGTATTAGCTAATTTTAATCAAAATAAACTATGAAAATATGGTGTTTAAATAAGACTAATTATACATAACATCTCATCACAATTTCATTTTAACTACATATAGGTTATAATGTTATATACATTGTATTAAGTATATTATATGATCTTTACGGGTTCTCTATTATAAATTGGTTTTATAACTTACAATGAATATGTCATATTTACTATTTAGCTTTTTAGAGTTGGTGTAGTTGTCACGGGGAGAATATATTGTCGCATGGTACCTTTTTTTAGTTGAGTTACTTTACATAAAGGTAAATCATTCTCAGGTAATATTTTGTGTTTGAAAATATAATAGTAGCTTCTTATAAAAGGTTTTTTTATTATAATATATAATAGCAGCAACTTTAAGTGGTTATAATGAAAAAGGTTAATGGTTAAAACTTAAAAGGTACAAAATAACACTTAAATTATTAAGTTGAATTCTCTTTTTTATAATTTATATTAACATAACATAGTAATACTTCACTTATAATCTATTTATAATCACTTTTCGTCTATTTTTATTAATACAACACAATAACTTTAATACGGAAAAATTTATATGTAATTTTCAGTCAATTATACCAACTAATATTATTCGTTTTGTTTACTCATTCACGATATACGGATGAAAATTTTTAGATGAAATGTGATCACTGAAATTCCCTGACACGAGCACATGTTTAACAATTAAGTTTTCATATCATCAACAATTAATTGTCTAAAACGCCTTGGTGATCTTTAAGGTTGGATATTTCTTCAGGGCCAACATTTAAATGTTCATAACCAATCAAAGATTTGTTTAAGATGTAAAATTACTATTTAACAAGAAAATAATTAACTTTCCAAGAGACAACAAAAAAATTATGTGTAATGTTATTATTATGCATGCTTATAAGTGCTTAATAAAATATATTAAGAATTTAAGATTTAAGCAAGAACAAGGATCAAAGTAAATAGTCAACTTTGAACAAAGTAGAAGAATAACGAGTCCACCTACGAATGAACGTTTGGTCACAATAAAACTACTAAAACCATCTTAATCAAATCGATAACAGGTCACCTACAAACATTTTAATTTTCCATACACGTTTTTGAAAAGACAACACCACATTCATATTTTTATATATTTTGGTTCACACTTTTACTATTTGTTGATTATTAAAAGGTTCTATTTTATTATACAAAACAATCTAATCTATTTAAAGTATGATAATGAAAGTGTAATTATATATTAATATATACAAATTAAATTAACGTGATAACTATGAAAATCAAGTAGTGTACATAATTATATATATACAACATAATGTAGTTATAGTATGTTGTAATTACAATATAGTGTAATTACACTACGATATAAAGTAATGTAATTACTTAGTTACATTACTTGATTTTCACAATTAGCACGCTAATTTAATTTGTACGTAACTTTCCCCCAGTTCTATTATTATACAAAAGAATCTATTTAAAGTATGATAGTGTATTATGCGTAGTGTGTAAATTAACTGTCTGGATTTATATATATATATATATATATATATATATATATATATATATACTATTATAATAAATAAAAACCTATTTGTGTTACTTGGCATTTAATTTTATCATGGTTGTGCCACTTGGCAAATTTTATGTCAATCATTAAAACCTTTATTCTTTATTTAAAATTTAAAATAAGAATAATTAAAATTGTTAAATAATAATTGAATCTTTCTTTAAATATGCTTCTCCTATTATTATGAGTTAATTTATTAGTAATTAGTAATAAATGTCAATAATAAATGTGTGTTGTTGTAAATTGTAATTTTTTAAATTTCAAGACTTCAAGAATGAGAGTATCTCCATAGAAACGTCCATAGAAACGTGAGAGTGCATATTATTCTTCCATGTATAAGAAAATGAAGTACTTTGTTTACTTATTATTATCATTGTTATTATTATTTAAATAACAAAATAAAAGAACTTTAGCTTAAAGAATTAGTATTCGGTTTTTATCATTTCAACAATCTGTATTCTTTATAAGTAATCCTTAATATAATAAATAAAAATGTGGTGGTGTCAGCATCTAATTAGACCATCTCATGCCACTTGACACATTTTGAAGTTAAAAAAAAACTATTAGGCCATTGGGTATACTCTAACTTATCTTAAGGAAGTAATTATATAAGGAAGAAATTATTAGGCCATATTAAGGAAGAAATTAATAAGAAAACCAACTATTAATGTTATTGGGTATACTCTAACTCATCTTAACTCCAAGTAAACACATCACTTATTTTTCTCTCTTTCACTCCATCTCACCCAAAGTAAATGGTTTAATCCTTTTACCTTCATCTCACTCCTATTAATTGTTAATTTAATATATTCTTCTTTGCCTTTTAACCCGTTAAAAGCATATAATCCATGACCCCTTTTAACAAATTTAACACAAGTGATGAGTGATTTAATCCGTTTTTAAAGTGTCATGTAATCTTAATTTATGTTAGGGTTAGAGTATACCCAATTACCTTATAAAATGCATTTGTCATTAAACTTGTCGTTAGCCCTTTCATGATATCTTGTGTATGGTTGCTTAGTTTTAAAAATATTTCATGTTATCCGGACTATAAACGTTGTACAGTTTAATATCCTATATCCGTTGTGATGAACACAAAGATACGAGTGACATGAAATACTTGTAGAGACAAATACGATTAAGTTACATATAAAACTATAAATGTTATATACATATAATTATTTAGAGATTTAGGAATATAACGTTATATATATATATACATGTATGTATGCATGTATGTATGTATATACACACACACCATGTCGTTTAATATGTAACGTATTATACTGTAAACTGCATATTTATATAAGCAATTTAACACATTATTTGTGGTTTACATTGTGTTGTCATTGAATTTATTTATTCTAACTCGTGTTGCACACGAGATCCTAACCTAGTATTATAATAAAAGACTACTCATTTTTGCCACTTGTTAATCTTTTAGTCATCCTCATATTTTTACAACCAATTTCAATATATGGTCCTTATATTTTAAGTCATTTCAATATATGAATTCAACTTTTATTAAATGCAAATGTTAACCCATTCATTCATTAACATTAATTGTGACATAAGAAAATAAGGAAATATGAAAATTGAAGTTCAAGCATGTTATAATAAAGTTTTAAAGTAGCAGGTAATTGCAAATTAAATAAAATAAAGGTGTATCATTGTTGAAGGTTTCAGATTTATATGAAAACTACAAATTGTTTTTAAACTGGATTTGAGCAGCAGTGCATAATTTTTTACATAAAATTAGTCTCAAATTTGGATTTAAAATTTTCTCATATACAATTGAACTCAGGAAAATATGTATTTTTCTTATTTTTCTCAGAACATTTTGTATAATATCGAAAACATAGAGAATACCTATTATATATATCTTTAACATTATAATTATGATTATAATCCATATGTATAACGGTTTACTATATGAACACTTTGTTATTTATTTATATGACTTTTTTTGTGTAGTATAAATGATTTTAGCAATAAGAAGATTAATATTTGGTTTTCAATGTTTTCTTCCATAACTCAAACCGAAATGCTTCAAAAATATATATTTTATGGCTTGATTAATACTTCTTTAATATATTTATTTTAATATGCCTTATAAGACAAATTACTTAACTAAAAAGCATTCAAAACATTAAACCAAAAAACTTGTTTCAATCTCATTCCACTATTTTCGCTTTTCAAAAATCATATAGGATCTTGAAACCTAGAATATCGTTTTCATCAGTTATTTATATAATTTCAATATTATAGTAAATTATTGATTTTATTTTTATACAAATACAACGAACTAGGATTATGCTAGTTTTACATGTTGGCAAGTACAAAATTAAAGTGTTTATTATGTTTTATATTCAAAATAATAAAGTTATACACAAATTTTTTTTAAGAAAAAGAATTATCGTTAATATTTATTATTAAAATTTATAAAAATTCATTAAGATTTACATCTTAATTATAATGTAACTTAATAGAATTATATATTATTTTTATGTTTGCTTTTTATTATTTTTAACTTAATCATGTTTCTCAATATATTTCAAAGACATTTCACATTCACATTAATTATTTAAAAAAAATAGTTAATCCGGTTAAATGTCATTTACCATGCTTTTATATAATTCAAAATCTTTGTTTCTACTTTTTTTCTATAAGTTGTTAATATATATATATATATCGATTAGTTAAATATTCCAACAACCTCCCATAATATTAACTAATAATAAGGGATTGATATTTAAAATTTAAAAATTCTTAATCCAATATTTTCAAGTATTATAAATAAGAATCACTACTTTCACTTTATGCAACTTTAAATCTTCTAATATTCTCTTAACTCAAAATAATCACTGTTATTTTTCTAACAACTACATTCATATGAAATGAAACAAATCATTTTGTTATATTTTAATTTTTGATTTTATATGATCCTTGATTATACAAATGTTAATTGTAAGATATAATATCAATTTAAAATTTGTAATACACAGAATATTAAAGACAAAAATTTTATCAAGATTAATCAATTTCAAATTCTAAATATTCTAAGAATGATTATCTCATCAGAGTTCAGATAATATGGTTTTTGGATAAACATGAGCATATGATCTCAAATGACATCATATTAATTTATTAAAAAGTATGATATTTTATATTTTATGTGTATGAATATTGTTTTTGTTAGTTTCATGGATACATTATTATTTATTTTTATCTAGGGTTGGTATGTACTTGAAAAACCTTACTTGTCACACATAAAAGTTATAAGCAGAGCTATATGCTACATATCAAGAGTTACGAGCGGACATGTACTAAATATTTTGATTTTTGAAAAACAATGTATACTGACCAATACAACACAAATATAATGTACAAGGAAAGTTTTACTTATTTATAATATATTAGTGTAATCTAATTATTTAATTTATGTAATTTTAATGTAAATTGTAATTGTATTAAAAATATATGATCATGTTGTTGACTGTATTTCACTTAATGGGTAAAGTTTAAATTTTTTATCAATTACTCGTGTAATACACGGGCCTCAAACTAGTGTGTATATATATATATATATGATTAGTTTTTATTCTTCTATATTTTTTAAATGTTTACCTCGATATAGATGACTAACTTGGTGTCGTAAGCTAGGGCACAAACGAGTCGAGCCATAAACTGCTCGGCTTGTTTAAAGCTCAAGTTTAAACTTGGCTTGATTCGAGCCAATATTTTTTGGCTCGAGCTTGGTTCGTATACAAAAACTGAAGCTTGAGCTCGGATCGGATTGAGCTAATTTGAGATAAAAAAACGAGACCAAGCTCAGCTTTAGCTCGATCTTGTGCAATACATTAAAGTTTAAACGTGCCAAAGCTCAGGTCAAACTTGTGTGCGGTACCTTAAATGAGTGAAGGCTCAACTGAATATTATTTGATACATAGAAGTTCAAAAAGTGTTACGCTAAAACTTGAAAATACAAAAGGCTCGACTAGCCTGAAAGATCTTACTATACAAGGCTCAATTTTGGGCTCGATAGCTAAACAAGCTTTATACTTGGCTCGGGCACGATAACGCTCAGCTCTATTCGAGCTTATTATTGCTTCGATCTTAATTGTAGCTCAGCTTTTTTATCAATCATATATAACAAAATGATTAATATGATTTATTATGAACATACTATTTTGTTTTTGCATTCTAAACAGTAAACCAAAACAAAAGTAAAAATTTGAGTGCGATGGCTGTTTGAACATGAATAATTCAATGGGCTTGTTTTGGTAAGACGACCGTTAAGCTAGTCAAATCATTGACCAGAATATTTACCACATATAGGAACTCGTGATGTCTGAAGTTTGACAGAATGTTATAAAACGTTGAAACATAAAAATAATTAAAAAAAAAAGAAATATTGTGTGAGGGTGATTCCAAGTCCTTCTAGTACATTATTCTGTTTCTTATAATAATAATAATAATATTTGTTATTGAGGTTCTAATTTATGCACTGCTTGTGATGTGCACATATAATGTATATATATGTGGTATGTTTAGCAGGTGAAGGTGAAATTGCACTAACTTTAACGTTATTTTACTGTTTTTTTAAATAACGTTAAAAGTGGTGGAAGGTTAATCATGTGATAGCGTTGATAGCCGAAAAACAGTAGTACATGCACCAACCGACCGGTGCCCCGATGATTGAGTGTTATGTGTCTTATGTCCAATACTTGACGCAAAACTACTAATACTATCGGGCCGAAGGTTTCACGAGATACGGACTATATACCTGTGGGATAGAGTTAAACTTGTCTATATCTTACCCTCTTTATATTTGTTACTGGTGAAATTCACCGAGTACGATGATTATGATTATGAGGCTCCAAAACAACCCGGCACTAAATATATCTTGGGCTTCTGTTGGCTCATTAGAAAATTATTATAAATAAAATTTCAAGCCCATTACAAACCAATAATTTCATTCCTACCCAACTTCTTGTAATTTTATCTTGAAACAGATTATGTTAAACCAAATTGAAACCTCTTCAAACAGATTATGTTAAACCAAATTTTCACTCATCCTTCAAAGCATTTATATTCCCTCCATGCCACAAATCTTTTTCGAACATCCTTTGCCTAATTTTTACATTTATTTTATCATTAACTATTTTCTAAATATTCATTTTATATAAAATAATATAATATTTGTAAAGGAGGGTTATGGTGTTTGTATATATATGTGTTATTAAGTTGAGTTTATGAAAGTAGAGATCCACACATTTCTTAATTTCTATATTTATCATTTAGTTATTTTAGTATAACATTTTTTAGTTTTATTTTTTTTCAAATTAAAGTATAAACTTGGGCTTAGGCTGCTTAGCACGTTTCAAAGAAAATCAAACTTAAATGTAAAATAAAATAGGTGCCTTTAAGAGAGAAACAAAGTGGGCCTTTTAAGATCTTCAAACCCAACTTTAAAATCCAGTTAATGCTTCTAAGCTATTGACTTTGGGTTGTGGGACATCGCATTTACATAAACAAATCAAAACTTTCATCGAGCCATTTAAATTCGAACTTGAGTTTGAGGACTATAAGTTAAACGCGAAATAAGTCGAGTTCTATCTTTTGTAACCTCCTGTTTAGTATTCAAATCGGAATCGAGGAACTCGAAATTTGATTCGACTCGCATTCAAAGTTGAAGGTTTCGATTTTCAATCATTTGAATTCGATTAAGTTCAAATTGAATTTAGCAATCGAATTTAAAACCAAATACGAATTTATGTTTTTTAAATTCGATTTGATTCGTAATTTGAGTTCATGTTATACATTATTTTATAAATATACATATTTATAAAAGAGAAATTACAAAAGTCTTTTAAGTTTTACGGACTAAAAATGAAAGTTCATCATTTTAGTTATTATTTCATTAATTTGGCGTTACCACTTTGAATATTTAATGTGTTGTAATATCGAATGATTTATCTGTTTATAGACTTTTACATTTTGTTGTTATAAAACTCAAATTTGTAGTGATTTTGAAATTGGAATTGAAAGTTTTTTTTTTAGCTAAATTCAATTCGAATTCGAACTTCATTCTCGAATATAATAGAATTTTGAATTAATTGTTTTGAATTCGAATTGAATCGAATCGAATCGAATTTGTCGAATATATTTCGAATTCAAATCCAACTTCAAATTTTTAAAACTCGAATCATTCTATTCAAATAAATCGAATATTCGAAATCTGATTTGTTGAACAACCCTACCTCCACTCAAGTTTGTATTAAGTTTTTCTAACTTCATGTTATAATTTATATAATTCTAAAATAATAAATTAGATTATAACAACTCAAACATTAACGGATAACAACAGTCACAAAATAAGATATTAAAATTTCACTTTCGTTGTCAAAGGAGATCCCACCCTAAAAGAAGTAACTATAGTTGTTTTACCAAGTAAACTCTCATTATAAACATATACGTGTCAAAAACTATTTTTTCATTAGTTTCTCTTTTCTTCAAATTTGAGTGCTGGAATTTTGTTGATGCACAATAGCTTTGTTTATGTTATTTTGCACTCCTTGGTTTAAGTACTTCCTAGTAATATGACATTTTCCTGTAATTTTATTCGTTTTGATTTAAGTACTTCCAAATAATATGGTATTTTTCTGGTAATTTTATTCGTTGTATTAGATGTCCATTTAAATGTAATCATAACAAGTATTCGAGTCGTGATGCTCATCTTCCTCATATACAATGCATCTTCCTCATATAGAATCCATCTTTCCATCGTCCTCAAAGCACTGTATAATAAACACTCGATTAGAGAAATATTACATCAACAGTTCCTGCGGTCATACCACAATAACACAAAATGTAAAAATTTCACCAGATCATCTTTCTTTGTTATGATGAGCCTTCTAAAATACCAAGTCTTTTATGGATCTTCAAATAAGCCACCAAGTGACAACGATAATTAGCACGATCAAATCTTTCTTATGAGTATGAACTCTCAACGTCTCCCACCAACTAGAACTAAATATGAAGTCAACAAAAGACCAAGCAAAGAATCAATATGACCCTAAATCCGTCTAACCATCGAGTCTTCATGATCCATAGATCCCCCCCCCCCACACCACCACACACACACCCACCGATGATCATTACAAACCGGGCATAAAGAGTTCAAAATATCTATACCCTTGCTTACCATTAATTGACCCTAACAGGAAGTCTCTTAAGTATCACCATCCAAACACAAATGATAATGAAAACCTAACGTTTTTACTTCACATATGTTACCCTATTTTATTTTAGGTAAACCAACAAGCATATGCCACATGAAATTATTCTTGTTCCAAAAGAGACCACTAAAAATGATAATGAACAATTCGTGGTTAGTTTTTATTCCATGTCACACATTAACAAATAACAATGGACCCACATCCACCAATATAAGTAGATGATTAGATGGTTTTTGTCCATAACCGTGTCGTGTATGATAAATCAAGATACATATCACAATGAGGTGTCATGGCATTATTTTCTATATATAATCTTACAGAAATATATTATAAGAAGTTTCTGTTGTTTGAAGGGGATAAAGCTTATGATTAAGAAGCTTATGGCAAAAATTCTATTTTAAATCTTTTACAAATGAAAATGCAGATTTAAAAAAAAACCCAATTTTTAAGAATTTTGAATATAATTTTTTTAAACAACCAACTTTTTTCCACCTTAATTTATCCTCATATATTAATTAAGACAAGAATCCATAATCATTTAGTTAAAAATTATACACCTTTGTCATTAGAAGGCAAATCGAATTGCCTTTTAGTAATACTTATTTTCAGTTTTCATATAAAATTTAATGCGGTTATCAAACTTTTATTAGATCTATTAAACATTATAATATATACAAGTATAGTGTATAATTATGTATGCTATTTTATAATTTTGATTTAATAATTCGTTTTAAGCAATCTCACACTAAGAATATTCGTTGTGGTTTCACTAAAAAGTGCATAACACCTTGTAAGATTAATGCACGTATGTAGTAGACTTTAAATAACACACTCTTTAGTAAGCTTGTTATGATTTAACTAAAAAGATAAATAAAAGAAAAAAAATAGAACAAATGTGATTGGTTTGTTTGAGATGAAACCTATCTCATAAATACAATTTTCACTTTAATTGGTTGATGCTGGTGGGTTTAACACTCAATTTTCACATAATTGTTGTAGGGTTAAGCTTAAGCAAATTAATGGGGCTCTTCGGCAATGGGCTTTAACACCTCAAAACATGGTCGTCTCAGATAATCATTAAATTTTTTGGGGCGAAATATCAAAAAAAGAGTATGGGGCTTAAGTAAAAGGTTTTTTGTTGAGTTTAAATAACTAATTTTTTTTAACTATCTAGCTTTGTTATGATTTGGGTTTTGCAATAAATCGTGTTTATAAAAATAGGCTTAAATAAGTTGAGGAATTGAATTTAAACTTAAAAATACAATTTTTTTTATAAAAATATATAAAAAAATTAAAATTACGGGTCTAGCAGGATGATCGGGTCGGAGGCCGCCGACCATCCTGCCCTCCTATCCAAGCCGGCTATATCAATGAGGTGAGTCCCTCATTCTAGTCATATTTTCTCGTTGTGGTTTCCACTTATTCATTTGAGCTTCCATTTATTAGATTGAAAAGTGCTATTTCTGTTTTCTCTAAATTATAATATGCTAATAACAGCGACATGTGGGTTTTTGTTTTCACTGAATGGCCCTATCAGGGACTCGTGGGATGATTAAGGAGGCGAGTACCTGATTCTAATATTGTTTTACTCGTTGTAATTTCCATTGTTCGTTTGATAAGTGTCGATTTTGTTTTCATCGAACAGGGTTAGCAGCGACCGGTGGGTTTTGTTTTCATTGAACGGGGCTATCAGGGACTCATGGGATGATCAACACGGTGAGTCCCTCATTCTAGTCTTCTTTTACTTACTTTGGTTTCCATTTATTCGTTTGGGCTTTCATTCACTCCTATTTTCACTAAATTGGGCTAGTTGCGACTAGTGGCCTTTTGTTTTAACTGAACGGGGCTATCAGAGAATCATTGGATGATTAGAGGTGAATCCCTCACTCTAGTGTTCTTTTACTCATTTTGGTCTCTATTTGTTCGTTCGGGCTTACATTTGTTCGTTTGAAAAAGGTCGCTTCTGTTTTCACTGAACTGGGCTAGTTGCGACCAATGAGCTTGTGTTTTAACTGAACAGGCCTATCAGGGACTCGTGGGTTGATTAAGGAAGTGGGTCCGTCATTCTTGTCTTGTTTTACTCGTTGTGGTTTCCATTTGTTCGTTTGAGTTTTCATTCATTCGTTTAATAAGTGTCGCTTCTGTTTTCACTAAACTGTAATAGCAACGACTGGTGAACTTTTGTTTTAATTGAATAGGCCTATCAGAGACTCGTGTGATGATTAAGGAGACAAGTCCATCATTCTAGTCTTGTTTTTACTCGTTGTGGTTTCCAAATTTATATGGCCTTCGTAGTTTCCATCTACGTTATGTATTGCTTTGTTTTTAACTTAATTATTTAGAACATCTCGTGTGTGATACGGTTTTTAAAACCAGAGTTATATAAACTTTTACCACATAGAAATAAGAATGGTGCGTGTAGAAACATGAGATGAATCTGACCTGATCCATGACGATGTTCCCGGGTCTTCGGGATGAACGAGCTGCGCCTTGATCTTCTTCTCCGGCTAGCTTGAGATCTGCAATGGCTTTTTGGGGGTGTGGAGGTGACTGCTAAGAAATCTCGAGGATCTCTTGTTTACAGACACAAAAATGATATGATGGCAGCTCTTACTGAGCATGACCCTTTTAATAAGAATGTGGAGACCTCCTTATATAGAGAGCCTCATGGCCACCATCATGGTACCCTAATGGGCCTAGCCCATTTAGGGTTACCTCCACAAAACCCCCTCAGCCCAATAATATTGTATTAGTCCATATAATAAAATAAGCCAAACATAATAAATTAAGGTCGTAAGCCGGGTTTAGTACCATACCCCTACAAGCCCCCCAAGTCTAGTGTTGCTCCTAGGCGTGCAAGCGTTTAGGTGGAGCGCTGGACTTCATAAGGTGTGTTAGGATATGAGGCGGTTTTTTCCCCTTTCTTTGGCCTTGTTTTTATTGTCTTTGAGTTTTGAGAGGTTTTCTCCATGATGGTGACATGTTGTGATCCTTATGTTAATGATGGTGCACTGGCATGAATAAGATATAGCACGCATCATAACAATAGTGGCGAGGGGCCTGATAAAAGATAGAGTGCGCATCTCGATAATAATGTAATGCGACTTGCGCGCGAGGCAGCTTACGAGCTATAAAAATAATGAAGCTTGCGCGCGAGGCGACTTACGAGCTATAAAATAATGAAGATTGCGCGTGAGGCGACTTACGAGCTATAAAATAATGAAGTCGTTATACACTGATGTGAAGCAAAGACTAGAAGCTAATGATTTCTCTACACTGCCTGAGGCACATGCATGTACAGCAGGGATGAAATCATTGACATGAAGCGAATGTTTTCTCTATAAAGTAATGATGGTGTACTGGCATGAATAAGATAAAGCACGCATCATAACAATAGTGGCGCGGGGCCTGATAAAAGATAGAGTGCGCATCTCGATAATAATGTAATGCGACTTGCGCGCGAGGCAGCTTACGAGCTATAAAAATAATGAAGCTTGTGGCTTTTTAGCTATAATATGATGATAATGACTGGCCCACAGGGGCCTCTTCTACGCGGGATGACTATCCCGGCTTGTTTTCAAAATAATAATGGAGGCACAAACGGCCAGATAATAATAATAATAATGTCATAGGTGCTCGTGCGGCTCGTAGCCGAACCTGCAAAAACATATAAAATTGGCGCATGGCCGTTTGGGTTTATGAGGATTCCCAACCTTTAAGTATGACGTGTAGCCGTATGGGTTTATGAGGATTCCCAACCTATGATTAGGATGTCTTCCATCCTTAGGCAAATTATGAGGTGTGCCCAACCTAGTGTTTGGTGCATAGCTGTGTGTTCTGCATTAATATAAGCACAACTTTTTGTGCCATTTCATGCAAATCTTATATACTCATACTTTTCGTTTTGTTTTATTTTGATTGTTAAACCAAAATCAATATAGGCAAAAAGTTTTAGGTTTTGTAAAAAACTTGTGAAGTAATTCACTTACTTGTGGAATTTGTAACCAAGCATGTGCTATTGTTAGCGTTCTGGGATTTTGCCGCGAGGATTGTTTTTGCTTTGCCATGAGAATTCCACGCTTCGACATGAGTGTTCCGTGCCTCTGACTCGAGAATTCTTTCAGATCGAGGAAGGTTTTCTTGTTATACGTGTCGGAGCAGAATAAGACCTCCGCCCCAGTTTGCCGATTTTAAAAAGTTGTATTGCGAAGATGTATGCGTTCTTTAGTGATCGGTCTTGGTCTAACGAAGTGTTAATCTGCGGTGCGCACATACATGGGGGCGGAGTGGTGATCCAAGGTCGCGTATGCATGGCGGCGGAGTGGTGATCCGCGGGCGCGTATGCATGGCGGCTGAAAGTTGAGCGCGCATGCATGGCGGCGAGTTGAGCGCGCATGCATGGCGGCGAGTTGAGCGCGCATGCATGGCGTTAGTCTTGACCCTCAGCACTGCGCATGCATGGCGTCGGGGTGTTCCTCCGATGCGGCACATGCATGGCCGGGAGAGTTCGTCCGCAGCGCACTTGCATGGCGCCGGAGTGATCCGTGGGTGCATGCATGGCGGCGGAGTGATGACTCGCGGGCGCGGGTGCATGGCAGTGGAGTCTTTGCATAGAACCAAGGTATGGAGTCATCCTCCCACTTGAACAGTGATGCGGATGTAAGAAACCAAACTTTTGGAGGCGCCCATCCATTATGACGCGGTGTTGTTCCGCGACGACGCCCACGCATGTGGCTCAGTGTTCTTTTGTGACGTGATTGCGTAGTGGTGATCCGCAAGTATGATGGCGGTGTGCTGTGTAAATGAGTAAAGGACTTAGAATATATTTTCTTGCCTGGCTCCACCTGTGGAGGCGGTGTGGTATTTATAGTATTAGGGTTTCCAATGACTGGGCTCAGACCCAATTAGGGCATTTTTGGCCTCCTTCTATCGCTTCGCGCCACGTGTACTTGGGACACATGGTGCTTTTTCATTGATTATTCTCTGACCAAGGTATTTCACCTGACCCATGTGCCATCACGTGGTGGCACATGGGCTTTGCTGAGTTGTCTACCCTTCATTGGCAGCTGTCAACATCAGCATATTCTTTATTCCTTAAAAGATACCTTCTGGAAGGTTGTCTGATGAGCACAATCATGGTTGTCCTTATCCTGATTTGGACAAGGACGTGGTTGGTTGTGTGCATATGTGATATGCTCTTATCCTGGGGATGCGCGAGGTCCTCTTTATTCTCATGCACAGATGTGATATGCGTGAGCATATGTGATGCGTGAGCCTGTGATATGCGCCACGCGCAGATGTGATACGCGTGAGCATGTGACGCCTGAGCATATGTGACGCGTGAACATGTGATGTGCCACGCACAGATGCGATGCGTGAGCATGTGATATGCACCACGCGCATAGGTTTTGGCTTTGTGTCTTCATGACATCCTGATTTCAAGCCTGTGATGCGTGAGCATATGTGATATGCGTGAGCATATGTGATATGCGCCACGCGCAGATGTGATATGCGTGAGCATGTGATGCCTGAGCATATGTGACGCGTGAACATGTGATGTGCCACGCACAGATGCGATGCGTGAGCATGTGATATGCACCACGCGCATAGGTTTTGGCTTTGTGTCTTCATGACATCCTGATTTCAAGCCTCTTATCTATATCTTGTAGGTTGACCCGCCCCGTTCGATGTTAAGGCGGGTGCATACCCCTTCAAGCCCCCCCAGTCTAATGTGTGTCTTGTCTCGCGCGAGCGAGGTAAGATAGATATTAGACTTAATAGTTTGTTTTTTTAATAGGGCTTGTTTTTTTTCTTTTTCTCTTATTGTACGCGCGTTGCGCGAAATTCCATCCCTTTGGTTAAAATGAAATCGTCAATGCATGTGGTTGGTTGGTGTTGACATGCATCAGAGACGTTCAGACCTTTCGTGTGCTCGGCGCCAGCGCGCATACGTGATGGCGCGCTGCTGCTTCATAGCGGTGAAACTCATGCATGGTGGCATGCATCATGGCGGCCAAATGGTTACCCGCGGTGGCGTGTACGCGTGGTGGCGCAATGACTTTACGCGGTGGCGAGGTTCACTTGTCGTGGCACGTGAATGTTGACGGAATGTTAATCCGCGACTGTGCGCATGTATGGTGGCGGAGTATTGACCCGTGACGGCGCATCGTGATCCGCGGCGACGCGCTGCTGCTTCATGGCGATGTACTGAACCGCGGTGGCGCATGCGTGGTGGCGAAGTATTGAATCGCGGTGGCGCATGCGTGATGGCGGTGTATCGAACCGCGGTGGCGCATGCGTGGTGGCGGAGTATCGAACCGCGGTGGCGCATGCGTGATGGCGCGCGCGTGTGCTATAAGGTATGCTTACACATTGAAATTTGAACAAGGTTGTAAGGAAATTATTTTTACTTACTCCTTAACAGTTGTCATATTTCAAGTTATTTTGCGATATTTTGAATATGCTGACACGTGCCTTGGCATTTCATTATTCCTCTTTTGCGCGACGTTATCGCGCATTTATTATAGGGAATTATGAATGAGTTTTTTTAGCCTTTACGTGTCAGTATGTGTTACTCTGCCTATATCCATTATAATCCCATGCGCGGCCCCGACCTGAAACCTTAACAACTATGCTTTGGCATGTGCTTTGCCTTAGTTGTGCTTAGGTATTTTATGGTCCAGCTGCGCAATACGTAGGATGGATGATATGAGTAATTTGAGCTAAGGCTCATATTATCGGGCTAAGGCCCTGACGTTTTAGAGTTAAAACTCGTCAACGCGTCTGAGCTTGAAGCTCGCGCATGTATGTTTTACTTCGTTTTATTTTTAGTTTGATATAAATACAATGTTGTCATATTGCTCAAATTAATAAAGGGAAGTGTGAAACATGTATGCAAAATTAAAATCAGGCTCGCACATGCATGGCGGCGGAGTCGTGACTCGCGGGCATGCATGCATGGTGGCGAAGCTTGATCCTTGGCAGTGCGCATGCACGGCGGCGGAGTGGTGACTCGCGGGCGCGCGTGCATGGCGGAGAGTTGCGTGCGCATGCATGGCGGCGAGTTGCGCACAAGCATGGTAGAGGGTTGCGCGCACATGCATGGCGTTGGAGTCTTCTACGTAAAGCCAAAAGCATGGAGTCGTCTTTCGAACTCACATGGTGGTTTCCGCGGGCGCGCATGCATGGCTGCGGAGTGAGGATCCGCGGGCGCGCGTGCATGGCGGCGGAATGGTGACCCGCTGGCGAACATGCACGGTGGCAGTCTTTTGCGCAAAACCCACATGGTGGTTTCCTCGGTGGTTTCCGCGGGCGCTCACGCATATCGGCGGAATGGTGACCCGCTGGCGAGCATGCATGGTGGCGGTCTTCTGCGCAAGACCCACATGGTGGCAGTCTTTTGCGCAAAACCCACATGGTGGTTTCCGCGGTGGCGGAGTTTCTCCGAGACTGTTAACTTTAGTTGCTCTAGTGGTGATGGAGGAGCACCGATGTACACAGCCTGTTATTCTTCTGTGCATTCCTTTTTGCTCCCAATTTTTGCTTTGTGGCCATAGATCTAGAACTTATTCCAGCATTGAACACTGAAAAATCAGATTTGGATCCGACACCCATTGCGTGTGAACGCAGATCTGCGTTACTCCAGAAACACAGATCTGGAAGCATCTTTTAGATCTATGGATCTTTTTGAGCTTTAATAGAACAAGTCTTGAAGCATCTTTCTGTAAACTTCCAGATCTGGATTTTTCTTGGGAGAAAATGGATGAACAGATCTGAATAATGGGTGAACAGATCCGAGAACCGAGACGAAAATCGAAGGGTAGCTCGTTGCCGTCCCACGGATGGCGCCAATGTAGAAACATGAGATGAATCTGACCTGATCCATGACGATGTTCCCGGGTCTTCGGGATGAACGAGCTGCACCTTGATCTTCTTCTCCGGCTAGCTTGAGATCTGCAATGGCTTTTTGGGGGTGTGGAGGTGACTGCTAAGAAATCTCGAGGATCTCTTGTTTACAGACATAAAAATGATATGATGGCAGCTCTTACTGAGCATGACCCTTTTAATAAGAAGGTGGAGACCTCCTTATATAGAGAGCCTCATGGCCACCATCATGGTACCCTAATGGGCCTAGCCCATTTAGGGTTACCTCCACAAAACCCCCTCAGCCCAATAATATTGTATTAGTCCATATAATAAAATAAGCCAAACATAATAAATTAAGGTCGTAAGCCGGGTTTAGTACCATACCCCTACAGTGCGCATACCAAAAAGAAGAATATGTGAATCAACGACTGGGCAAATACTTTACCCATTTTTATTGAACACGTCTCCTGTTGCTTATATAACAGACAATACTTTACCCATTTTTATTGTATTTATTTATTTTTTATTTATCAAATTAAATTAACAAATCCTTTCTCTCTTTTCAAAGCAATCTCTGAATTTGATTTTGTTGCTTCCTCCCATATCTTCTCTGTAACACCAAAATTGTTTAATAAACATTTTCTTTCATATTTTAACATTAAGAAAAATTTTAAGTTTCCTTTAATCATTTGTTACCAAATAATATTATGTGTTTTGTCTAAGACTCTTTGCAATGGGGCGCCGTTGGCCCCCTTTTTCGGGCGCGGTGGGCTCCGAACACCATTGTGGGGCTCCGTCCAATTAGGGGCGCCGATGGAAAGGTTGTTCCAACGGCCGGCACGGTTGATGGTGAATGTGGGTCCCCCTCTCACACACATACATACATATGCATACATATATATATATATAGGGGCGTCTTTGGGGGCCTTAAACCATAGCGGGGCGGGCTTCGATGCCCCTCGTTGCTTACGTGGCGGTGACGTGTCACGGTGGAGGGGCTTCGAAGCCCCTCACCATAGTGACCAGTCTAATAGAAACTTACACGTTTCTTTTGATTGACATATTTAACTGTAGAGTTCTTCCCTCATCTACAGTCATTAAGTTCAAGACACGATGATCATTGAAACGGGCATCTCATAACTCATATGGCATTATGGCTCAATATCTCTCATGTGAAACATAAAAGAAAAATATAGATTATCATAACATGTTACAAGTTAAAACTCTCGAGGCTCATCATACTCTCATCATACTCGATAAGGTTTGTTATATGATTGTGACCAATACAGAACAAAACATCATTTATCACGTCAAACCTTCTATACTCACTCACTAATGATGCATGTTAAGCTACTTATATATTTGTTTTCGAATATTGCCAACATGAAAAACTTACTAGGAGATTGTCTATCATGGATAGCTCTAACCGAAACATGTCTAGCTCTAAAGTTCTTTTATATTTAATGATGGTGGATGCGAGAAAAATTTTGAAGTTCGGCGTGATTGGGTGAGATGGGACGTGAGTAAACTGAAAAGTTACTCGGATAAATAAAAAACGGTTCTAGTTTAAACTCTTTTAAAATCACATGAATATATACACACCACAAAATGTAACAAATAGAACTGTATGCACATCACAACTTGAGGTTTTTTTTGTTAGTGAAAACAGAATAAACTCATAAAACATTAAGAAAAAGTAATACTTGGTTGAAGCTTTCATACCCTTTATGAAATAAAAGTGATATATGTTATTTTATTTGAAAGGACCTAATCCTAATCAGTGGATTTGGATAGCGGACCATGTGTGTCCATTGTTTTGTAGCCTTTGATTTCGGATAATAGAAAGAAAAAAAAAAAAAAAATAGCCGACCCAATAAATATATCATTGATTGCCAAATCTTTATTTAAAAAAAAACAGAATCTCTTTATTTTATTTTTCTGGCAAATAATGTGTTTTAAATTTTTATGTCTCTGAATTTTTTATATACATATAAGCTTAAACATGAAATAAAAAAAAATACATGTTAAATCTAGTTAACACATGAAACAAAAGTTTGGGGAATGAGTCAAAGCAATAACAAGAATATTTACTCTATGTAATATAAGAAGAAACTAGGTTACAAAAGGATATCAAAACAATCATATAATGAAATGTATGACAGTCTCAATACATGCTTACATGTCCTAATGTGTGATACAAAGATAAGAATAAACATTTTTTTTTTGTCACATTGCTTCCACTTCTTAAATCATTAAATGTATGCTTGTCCGTACAGCCTCAATAATCAAGTTAATTGCTTCACTCTTACAATTAAACACGGCCATACCAACAAGAATCCCAAAGTCTATTGTTGCAGATCAGAGTGTGTCGATTGAATTTAGCACGGGTTTTGGTTTGATTCAAAAACGAGTTTTCTCATCAACCAAAGTATACAATATGACGTTTTTAGTAAATCGAAAATTCAAAGCAACTCATGATGTTTAGGCAGATGACAAACGAAAAACAACACCCCAAAACAATAAATAAAAGACTTTCATTTATGTAAAAACAATCACAAAAATTGGTTAGCCGGAAAACTTGACCGAGGTGGAAAGAGTGACCTGAGGGTGTTCATATTTTTCTGTATTTATATTCTTTTAGTAAAAAGTAAACTGGTGTCTTATTTTTGTTTAAATCTTAATTCAAAAAGCATATAGACAATCCATAATTTCTCTTTTTTAATTTCGGTGTCTTATATTCTTTTAGTAAAAAGTAAACTGGTGTCTTATATTTTTTTAAATCTTAATTCAAAAAGCATATAGACAATCCATAATTTCTCTTTTTTAATTTCGGTGTCTTATATTCTTTTAGTAAAAAGTAAACTCGGTGTCTTATTTTTTTTTAGGAACAAAAATCGTAACCAGTCGAAAAACACTGATCATCCAATCCATAATTTCTCATACGTAAATACTCAATTCAAAAATTAGATGTAAAAGTGTAAAACATTCAAAACAAAATATAAGTTAGTTCTCAAAATTTCAAACATGACTAGTTTCCAACTTTCCATTCTGATAATGTTACTGGGCGAGTCAGGTCTGAAGCGTCAAAAAGTACAAACGGTTGACATCGAGTCTCAAAAAAGCTCACTCATATATCGTGAGATATTGCAAACGCGGTTTAAGAAAAAAGTAAGGTCTAGATTAATCGAACAGTTTCCATTTTAATAATATTACTGGGTAAGTCAGGTCTGAAACGTCAAAACAAGTATGAACGATTAACTTTTTACCTAAAAAATACTTGTTTAGATATTATGAGAGAGATTACCAACACGGTTTAAAAAAAGTAGGGTCTAAGTTAATTGAACCTGGATAATAGCAAAGAAAATAAAAACTAAAATTGACTTAATAATAATAATAATAATAATAATAATTTACCAGACCAGGGGCGGCCAAAATGTTACACACACACATGGGATTCATTCAATCCAATCCAATCCAATATCTTGACACCTTTTATTCTTCTCATTTCATTTTCATTTTATTTCTTCCCCAATTCCTCATAAAAACCCTCTAAATTAAAACAACAACAAACCTAATTATTATCATATCAAACTTATAACAATAATTAATAATAATCATAATCCAAAGCCAGTTTATTAATTCACAATCGCAATTACATGATCCTTATCTCCACTGGTTCGTTCGTTCGTTCTGTTTCTCTTTTCCGATTCATTTTGTTTTTCGTTTCATTTGCGCGTTGATTATGCTTGTATCAACTTTAATTTCGATGTTACGAGAGTTACGTGATTCAATTTGACGTACGCGACTGGAATTTGAGTTCAGTTTGAGTCTCCGATGGTTTAATTTGCAGGAATTAGGTTTTTAATCAGGATGATTTGGTTATCTGTGTGAAATGTTGAATTGACTAGATATTAGGTTCAGTTCTGAGTTCAATTTGAGTCTCGCATGATTTAATTTGCAGAAATTAGGTTCAATTTGAGTCTCGTATCATTTTAATTTGCAGAAATTAAGTTCAATTTGAGTCTCGTATGTTTCGGTATGCAGAAATTAGGTTTTAATAATATGGATGCTTTGATTATCTGTTTGAAATGTTAATTTGACTACAAATTAAGTTCAATTTGAGTCTCGTATGATTCGGTTTGCAGAAATTAGTTTTTAATAATATGGATGCTTTGATTATTTGTGTGAAATATTAAATTGGCTAGAAATTAGTTTCAGTTTTGAGTTCAATTTGAGTCTCGTGTGATTCGGTTTGCAGAAATTAGGTTTTAATTAAGGATGCTTTGATTATCTGTGTGAAATATTAATTTGACTAGAAATTAGTTTCAGTTTTGAGTTCAGTTTGAGTTTCGTGTGATTCGGTTTGCAGAAATTAGGTTTTAATTAAGGATGCTTTGATTATCTGTGTGAAATATTAAATTGACTAGAAATTAGGTTCAGTTTGAGTTTAATTTTAGTCTCGTGTGATTTGGTTTACAGAAATTAGGTTTTTAACAAGGATGCTTTGATTATCTATGTGAAACGTTAACAATCTGCAGAAATTAGGTCTTTATTATTAATAAGCTGCAGAAATTAGGTATTTATTATTAATAATCTGCAGAAATTAGGTCATTATTATTATTAATAATGTCCAGAAATTAGGTTTTTATTCACACTTAGCATTAGTTTATTTGATATTTTTCACCTGGATAAATGTGTTGGTTGATGTTAATTTGATTATGCTTATAGAGAGTGATATTTGAGTTCGATTTGAATCTCGTATGTTTTCATTTGCATAAATTAAGTTTTAAATAAGGATGCTTTGATTATCTGTGTGACATGTTAAATTGACTAGAAAATCTGTGTATTTAGGTTTCAACATGCAGTGTTGAATCTGTTTCTTTGTTGACACTTAGTATTAGTTGTTGGATTCAGAAAACTGTCAGTTCAGATTCTGTTTTCATTGTTTAGAAATGGACATTGTTAAATCAGGAGAAGTTAAAGTTGACATTCCTTTTGTTGTGATAATATTTGTTTATTTGATATCTTTTGACTTGGATGAATGTGATGCTTGATCTTAAATTTGATTACGTTAGTAGAGAATGAAATTAACTGATTTTGCATTGAATGTAATTCCAGGTTTAATTTTAATGTTAAGCTATTCAATTTGGCGTGCCCGAGTGGAATTTGAGTTCAGTTTGAGTCTTGTTTCAGTTTGAAGAAATTAGATTTTTAATAAGGATAATTTGATTATCTGTGTGAAATGTTAAATTGACAACATGGATTCCTGTGCTTCTTTAGTTTTTGAAGTAATTTGTATGTTGCATCGTGCAGTTTATGAATCTGTTTCTATATTTACACCTTAGCAAGTTCAGATTCTGTTTTCGATTTTTGGAAATGGATATTGTTAAATCAGGATAAGTTGAACTTGAAATTCCTTTTGTTGCAATGCTATTAGACTGTTTTGTACTTCATGAAAATCTGTGTATATAGTTCTTTTGATGTTAAATTTGATTATGTTAATACTTACGAGAGAGTAATGCTAACTGACTTTTCATTGACATAACTCCAGGTTTTGGGCTTAATCTTCTTGAGTAAACAATGGACTTCAAATCTCATTCTTATTACCGATTTCAAGGAATTATCGATCGTGTTTACATGTGCTGTTTGGACATTAGGTTTAGGTTTGGGATTTGAAGAGGCTGTTGCAAAGATTGGAATGCAAATTAGAACTGATAGATAGTTGATAGTTTCTAGTTTCCAGTTTCCCGTAGGCATGAAATTAAGCTAGATTTCCATGTTAAGTTTCTGATATATGTGTCTTAGATCTCTATAGATAGTTTGAATCTCTGGTTAGAACTTTGGTGTAGCAATAGTAATTTCAAGCTTTTCACAGGTTTAGGAAGTTAAAAGAAAAAGAAAAAGAAAAAACTAAAGTATGGGCTTGCCTCAAGCCTCGTCTAGCAAAATCGCTGAAGAAGTAACTACATCATTCAACACTGCAGTCCAATCACCGCCTCATTTCCATGGATTAAGCACCTGTGACATGAGTGGAATGCATGTGAATCGTGTGCCAGGTGTGATTAGTTCAACAGATATCTCCAATCTAAACAGAGATAAACATGTTAACAGGCAGAAACTTAGTTCTTCAGATAAGATTACAACACTCAGTCGTAAAACTGGGCGAAATGTTCAAACCGCCGTTTCCAGAATCGTTGGATTTGAGTCAAAATCATCAAGTTCTTCTGGTCTTGCCATTGATGGCATGCAGACTGATAATGGTACTGATAATATCCCAGAGAACAGTGGAGCCATAGTTAGGAAACGGTTATTATCACCATTAAATGGCTTGATTTTACCAAATCAATTCGACCACACGCCACAAACCATCTCTGATAAGAGTACTGAAATAGTGATTCCCAAAATTGTGACACCTATCGTGTTGTCACCAACTAGTTTTCAACAATGCACTAACTCTGGTTTTTTCACTGATGGTCCTGTGCTTGCGAACACAGATCTTCAATCTTTTGGTTCTTTGTCATCTTCACCTGGATTAGACGGCATAGAATCACCATTAAGGTCATTGAATTCACCCATAACTATACCTTCAAGAAAAGTGGTATCATCTCCTTTGTCTTTATCTCCACTCGGTCCAAAATTCTCTAGAACACCAAAACCTTCTAGGGTTTTGACCAATGAGTTAGATGATAATCATCTAACCATGAAGGAGTTAGAGTTATCTCTTGATGGAACCTTTTCTGATATTCTTTCATTCCAAGATGATTTTAGAAGTGTGGGCGATTGGGGCCAAGATTCATCCTTTTTGACCCAATCACCTAAGTTATGTAGGACCCCAAGTGGACTACAAGTTAGAAGGTCATGGATCGGGTCGTTTGAGGAGTCATTGTTATCGGGTCGTTTAGCTTCGGGGACAGTCAGCCAGGTCAGCATAACTGCATTTCCTTTTCACTAAAATTGTTGATTGGTTTTAAGGAATACATGATTTTGATTCTGTTTTCTTTTGGTGCTGTTAAACATGGCAGAAGATTGATGGGTTTCTTGCGGTTTTAAACGTCACGGGAGGAAGTTTTTCACCACATCCTCAGAAACTTCCGTTTGCAGTAACGAGTGTCGATGGGGATAACTTCTTACTTTACTACTCATCCATTGACCTTGCTGGTCAACTTTCGCCAAACAAGCAAAAAAGTCAAAAGATGAAAAGGAGCCTTAGCGTTGACGACCCACAGGTGGAAAGAAGTCGTTTGCGGGTCCCCATGAAAGGTCGCATACAATTGGTATGTTTAAAATTGTTTTTACTGCTGGCGAAAGTAGAAGGAATGATTTTTACGTTTATATGCTTAATTGGTTTCTACAGGTTCTGAGCAATCCTGAAAAGACACCAATTCATACGTTTCTTTGTAACTACGACTTGAGTGACATGCCAGCTGGCACCAAGGTTAGTTTTCTCTTATTTCCCTTGTAAAATATGTAATTATTTAGTCACTTTTATTTATTTATTTATTTGAATGTAGACATTTCTGCGCCAAAAGGTGACACTAGCTTCCACAACACCGGTTTCTAAAACTGGGGGCGTGTCATCTATGCAAACTTCACCCAAAGCAAATGAGAATTCGAATAACACAGGGGTCTTACGTTATGCTCTCCATCTGCGGTTTCTCTGCCCGTCTTTAAAGAAAAGTTCAAAGACCGTTCAAAGGTGCAAATCAGATCCTCTATCTGTACCAGAAAAGAACCCCAAAAACCTTGGGGACGAAAGACGGTTCTATTTGTACAATGACATGCGGGTTGTGTTTCCTCAACGCCACTCTGATGCTGATGAAGGCAAGGTAGTTAGTTATGTCAAAACGCTTTCTTGTTGTAAGATTTTAATAAAACATGGCTACTTTGTAATGAGGGTTTGCTGGTTTAAAATTGCAGTTACATGTGGAATACCATCATCCGTCGGATCCGAAGTACTTTGACATCAGCAACCAAAAGGTCCGGTTATCTTCTTTGATTACAATCTCTCTCTGTAAATATTGTTTTAAATAAAAGTAATCTTATCTGGTGATGGAGAAAAATTCCCATCACTGCTGTATAGATTTCATTTACTACTTAGATTTAATGTCACCAGATGTAAATTTGTACATTCTTTCAAGAAATAAATCAAATTTCGACGTTCATTTGCACCTCTTAATTTTATCTGGTGATGGTAAACGGGTTCGAGCAATCGGTCCGATAGGTAATCTGCTAACACCATGCTCACAATTTTTTTTTAAACTAATCCCGCATCTAGTTATGTAGCCAAATACCGGTCCTATCCGTGTTTGTGTTCTTTTGCCATTCCAATGGAATTGCTAAAGGTGTTAAAGATAATTAGAACTAAAGAGTATGTAATGCAATTAGTGAAGGTTAGCTAGTTATGTTTGGTTAGTTAATTGGTTAACTAGTTAGTGCATTTCGGTTGCAATTTTATAAATATCTAATTGAGGGTATTGTAACTTATAAATACATATCAATATATCATAGTTACATACTTACATTCTCTGTTTTCTCTGTGGATTAGATTAGTTCATAATCTTGGTTAGTCTACAGTTTAGTTATTTTATAATTTTTTTATGCAAGTTAGTTTCTATACAATTTTGGATAATCATTACATTCAAAAATTAATGATATCACTTTATGAAAGTATCTAAGGCAAGTAAAAAAAATTAAAAAGGCCAAATTGTTAAAATAAATAAGTTTAAATTTTAAAATTCTTAATGCGAGGAATAAGAAGTCTCTTTCCTAAAGCACGGAGTTGACAAATATAGCAAGTGAAGTTTTTATTAAAAGGCTACCTCTGAGTCACTAAGAGGTAGAGTGAATTTGTTTTATTTAGAAGACACCTTTAAATGACGTATATCAAAACCATGCTAAACCATTTAGGGGCTATCTCTTATCAGTCGTGTCTTTTAATGACTCAACACAAAATTCTAGTTTAAAACTGTGATTACTTTAGTTATTTGTATGCTTAGTAGGTTAATTTTACTTGTACCCGATCACATCCCTTTAAGTATTTATGGTCATATATTATTATTATTATTATTATTATTATTATTATTATTATTATTATTATTATCCGATTCCACATCACAGAGTGAAAATCCTAGTAGGCCAATCTTAGTCGAGCTTAATCATGTGGGCCAGGTCTAAATGAAACTGTTAACTTACCTTTTATATTTGAATAATTAAAAAACGAAGAAAAAATTTACCGTTTATATTGCATAACTCGGGCTAAATGAAATCCCTCTTATAGCGTTACTCTTTTGGTGTGATTGATTTGATAAGAATAACGCATATAGACGACTGTATAAACATGTATATAACATATGTATATGAGCTTATAACATATGTATATAGTGCGATTGTGTGGCTTGAAAAGATCAAATGACTAATTTAAAGAGTTAGTTATGTATTTATGACTTATGTACAGGGTACAACTAGGGTAGTATTGTTTTTTCGTATAGTGTTCGTTCGAAAGCTTGATAGAGATATCTGTACAATTCTCCTAATATTTATCAATGATGGGCCTTTTTTACATATTTGTAACCAATGAATATGGAAGTCATTTTCACATGCCTCACTGAAAGCCTATAGGCTATAGATGTAATATGGGAGAGGGGTAAATCAGTAAAAAAAGAAAAGAAATAAAGAGAGTGGGATATGTCTAGTACTAGGGGTGTTCACGGTTTGAATTTTGCGGTTTTTGGTTCAAACCGCGACCAAACCGTTACTAACGGTTTGGTTCCAGTTTGGTTTCACGGTTTGGGTCTTTCAGATTTTTGTACAAATTGTTCAACAAAGGTATGATATATTTATAGTAAAGTTGTCAATAATTTGCAAATATCAAACATGTTTAAACACAATATGTTCCAAGGCATAAGTTTAAACACAAGTTGCTCAAAACACACATCAAAATAACTATGTGACCAAACTTCAATATACCAAAATACATCAAAAAGTTAACGGTTTGGCTTAGCACATTTCTAATTCATTGCAAGTATGCAGTTAATATATATTATATACATTACTAGTTCTAATTTAACAAATATATTCATATATAATCTTAGATATATTAAGAAATTAAGTATAATTAACTTATACAGTACGGTCCGGTTTTATACGGTTGGCTTTCGGTATAAACTATAAATCAAAGCGTTCGCTACGGTTTGAAATTTTTGAAACCGACCGACCGAAACTTAAGAAAAAACCAACCATGAAATCGAACCGACGACCGGTTTGAGGGATTTTACGGTTTCAAGCCGGACCGTGAACACCCCTAATGTCTACTACAACCCAAATTTAAATTACACACAGACTTTTTAACTTGCAAAACAAATTTTGAGCTATAAGTCTTGATACATTTGGGTCACTATTAAATATTTTCAACATTTTGATATATTTGTATATACTTAAACCAAGGGCGTGAATAAAGCGTTAGACAAAATGGTGACTTGGACGAGCGACAAAACCAAGACCAAATCGAGCCTAGTACAATCCCTAACCCATGAAATCCTTCAGGAACGGGTTTAGAAATCAAAGGATTAATATTTACCCAATTTTAACTTCTTTGAAAATGCATATACGATATTCTAAATTTTTAATTGGGTATATATATGATAGTTTTAATGTTTATAGAGGTATATATGAAACCAATAAAATAATAAAAGCCTTAATTTTTTATATTATTTTACTTTAAATATTATTTTAATAAAGTAGTTAGTCACTAGACATTTTTTTACGGTTTAGCAATCGATAGCCGCATATATGACAATAATGTGTCAGTCAGTTCAGTGATTGATGGTAATGGGTTGGGTTTAGGTAATTCCAAACCCATACCCGGTTATGAAAGTCCGTCCTAAACCCGTCGGGTTTTCCCATCGGGTTTCGGGTTTCTTATCGGGTTTTGATAAAATACCCGTCGGGTATACCCGGCTCAAAACCCTCTAGGTTTCTAACGGGTTTTGACAAAATATAACTAATCGATTACAAAGATTGTTACTATAAATATAAAATGTCTCAAATAATTGAGATAAACAAGTTCCGACAAATAATATATTTGGAATATAGTATATATATAATATAATAAGCTATATCGGGTACATCGGGTATATAATCGAGCAAATGGGTTTATGTTATCGGGTAATCGGGTATATTAGAAATCTCAAATCCGTCCCAAACCCCATTTAGTCGGGCTTCAGGTTTCATTGCCATCCCTATCAGTGAAACCACTGCAGTTAGTCTTACAAAATTAGCTAGATCTTGGTGTTCCCAATAACATCAAAGTCATATTTTACAAAGGTTTTCATAATCTTTATTTCAAATTGGTTACATACTAAAATTAACGGATAATTTTCTACTCGATATCACATAAAAACATCGAAGAGTGTTGTTCGCCATTAGTCTTGTGACCGAACCATGCTAATACACGTCTTACGACACGTGAGACCATAAATGTTGTCTCAAAAATCACAATCAAACGAGTCAAACTTTACCGTATATTGTTTATCAAACTTTTCAAGAACACCACAAAGGGCCATTCGCAACAACAAATTGGGAAATAACTTATCAAAAGGATAAAACATAGATTAGGAAGAATTGAATGTAGTAAATGGTCCCATAGACTCACTAATGAGTTACTAGACTTATTTAGACACAACAGTTTTATGATTGTATGATTGTGTGGTCATGAGTTGTGTAACAATCGTATTTGCAATTTCGTTAAATGTTAACCATCTATTATAAATTCGAATAAGAAAGGTTTACGGAAATATGGTATAGTTATCGACTCTATTAATTGCGTTTTGTTGTTTAGTAGCGAAATATCTTTTAAGTCCAATGTACTTTGCAAATCAAAATGGTTAGTTTGTAACATGAATATAATTAGTATACAATCACCGTATCCAAAATTTCATAAATAACAAAACTATTGGTAGAGATACTGTATAAAAATAGACTCTAAATTCAAAACAATATAAATATGAATAGTGTAGTTAAAAAACAATTTTACTATGTAAGGAGATATGTTTCAAGGCATGGACATTGAGTGATCAATGTGTAAGACACAAACTTTTGACCTTTTAACCGTAAGTCCCATATAAAGAAAAGGCAAACATGGGATGTTTTCTATGTGTTTGAACAGTTTTGTCTTGTTAATGTATAATGGTAAAATACTAACTTATTATTATTATTTAGTATAGTATCTTATAATATATTAAAAGAGAGTGTTTGGGATTCCCTTTTTTACCTTCTTATAACTTTTCTTAAAAATTCGTAAGTCATAATATTGTGACTTATTAACTTATCATTTTACAATATAAGTAATCCCAAACGACTTTTAACTTTTTAAAAAGTTGATGAAAATAAGCAATTCCAAACACTCCCATAAACATTATAAGGATATCCTAATTAGCTTAATAAGTGTGTCGGCCCTAATTTGATTATTTATTCCAATACTCCCCCATAGTTGAACCAGAAGGAAGCCGAAAGCTTTGATTGAACAACAACAACAGCAGCAGCAGCAGCAGCAGCAGCAGCAACAACAACAACAAGCTTTGATCTTGGTCCACGACTCGGAAGTACAAACTTTGGCTAACAAATACATAGTCTGCTTTAGGTAGCTATTATTGTTCCAAAACGTGTTGTTCCGGACACACAAACCGGCCCACGTCAGACCATCCCTAGCCTATCACGTGAGAGGTAAATCAGCCTCACGCCCGTAGTCTTACAAAGGAGCATTGGTTTGACGTTGACTGTGGTCTAGCAGCTAGACGCCATGAAAGAATCATTGGATCCCTGAAACCGATGGTTTAGGATTTTATTTTGTTAATTTAAACACGGTTGAGAAAGAATAATTATATGAACATGAAAGAAAATATTAACAACACAATTATTACAATTATGACATGAATTCTATTCTAGTTGAAATAGTTTTATAACAATGGGATACGTTTGATATGTGTATTTGTTTATAGTTCTACTTTGTTATTAAATATGAATCTAACTCACACGTAGATATTAAATGAAAAGAGAAATAGTTATTTTAGGGTGTTTGGTATTTAACTTTATTCAAACCTGACCCTGTCGATGCTCTTTTGAAGACTCGCATATCTATGCATTGCCTTGCACTTTTTCACCCACAATCTCTTATCATTTGTTCGTTACATATGTTTAGTCAAAGTTAAATATAAGTATAATTTGTGATAAGTAATCTTTTAGCAATAGATATATCAACCGGAAGTCTACCGATGAAAGTGCATAGGAATCACCGGTGATTGTCTATAGGAAAATATAATGTGAGTTATGAATTCACCCACTGTTATTACCGAAGGATCACAAACATTCCAAAATGTTGGCACTAAGCTATGTTTAGTGACGAATTATCGACCTCCAGATTGACTGTCGGAGGATTATTGATGACATGATTGATAGCTTGTAAATCATAAATCAAATCCGTCGTTATTATATATTTTTTCTTAATATTAAGATTATCAATAAGTAAATAAAACAATGATGAACCATCTAGCTAGAAAGTTAATAATGTTCATATTTGTATTGCGTTGAGATCTTATACACACATAGTTTTTGTTGTATTTATAAAAATAAATAATAATTTATTACATTACATTTGATACAAGAAAATTATACAACCTACCATTTTGTACATCAGCCCACTTTTCCCCAAGACCATTAGTGGTATAGGTAGAAAAAATTTCCTACGGGTTCGGAAAATTTTGAGGGACGGACAACCGATTGTTTATTACTTAGATTTAGGTTTTCTACGGGTTTGATATTGATATTTCTACAAGTTTGATGTTAAAATACACTAATATATAACATTAAAACAAAATTTTGTACGGGTTCAACCGAACCCGTTCTTTTAAAGCTGCCTACGCCCATTAAAACCATCCATCTTAACAACCGTGGCATTAATTGACTATTGGTTCCATTGTTTGTATTGTATGACTGTGCGCATTTTACAATCCATATACAACAGATACACGGTATTATATTTTCACATGTTAAAATTCTATGTAATTCTATACTTTTTTTAAAACAAGCCTTGATTTCAGAATCCATAGACCCGTGTTTGAGTTAAAAGCAAAATCTTACTTCTACATTCGGGCATAAAAAAACAATCAGACCGAGTCTATTTAGATTATACATTTTTTCTAAGGACGACTTTATTTTATGTTAGGCTACCACACTCTTTAATTTGGAGAGCCCCATTGCCACCCACATGACTGATTATGTTGTCTTCATCGGGCGCACGCTGGCTTCAGATTTTGGATTGGGCGTTCCTCCGAGAAACCAAACCGCCGGCTGCCACTTGACAGTCGTTGTGTCACCACAAAATTAAAACTCTATGTCGTAACACATGATGGACTAAAACCCGAGGGATTCAGGATTCGAACTGACAACCTCACAATGTCTAGCTTAAATCCTTCAATGCTAATATCCACTAAATATGACACAAGTAAGGCTAAGAGTAATGGGGCTTGGTTGAGCCCCAAGTGAGCCAATCAAAACCCGACATGTAGGCGATGACATGACACTGGATAAAGCCTCTCAACCAAGCCCCATAGGGTGTAGTGGGGCTTGATTGCCCACCCCCAATTTGTTGACCGCGCCCCCTATCCACCCTTGCTCAAAAGCTTGACCAAGCCCCGTGGTCCGGACCACGGGAGCCGTCCGCACCCCTGTTCACTTGGGTGGTGTAGTGGTGTGCGCGAGCCACGTAGGCTACCACATAGGATCGCACCCCCTTGTTCACCCCCATTACCCATAGTCTAAGGATTGAATCCAAACATCCTTCCATTTATGCCACAAGTCTGGAATATTTAGATTATACTTAAGACTCAATTCAGATGATTATTATTATTATTATTATTATTATTATTATTATTATTATTATTATTATTATTATTATATTTTGGAAATTTGATTAAATTGCAAAAGGTGACCATGCTCAAATATGGACGTGAGCCCCCCTCACTCCCACTTTAATCTCACCCACGTCATCTTATTATTATTATTATTATTGTTATGATTTTATTATTATTAATATTATTATTTATCGTTATTATTATTTTTGACTAACCACCCCATATTGCCACCACCTTCACCCCTATAAATAAACAACCTCCACCACCAAACTTGTACAACCCACCTTCAAAACTAAGGTTTCTCCTTTAATCAAATGGAAACCGAAAACAACAACAACAACTCGGCCGTCGTAAAAATCGAACAAATCCCATCTCCAAACACGCATTTGTCTTTCATGGCTTCACAAATTGGGCTAAGAATTGTGGCGGCTGCCACCTCAATTGCAGCCGTTGTTTTGATGCTCAATAGCCGCCAGTCTAAGGTGTTGTATGGGACGAGTCTCGACGCGCGTTACACCTACTCTCCTGCCTTCAAGTACGATGATGTTTTTTTGAGTTGTTAACTTTTGTTAATGCTTGTGTTTTTTTGAAAATAAAAAAAAAGTAAAACACAATTACTATGATGTTTTTTGAGTGGTTAACTTTGTCTTATGGTACAATGATGTTTTTTTTTAGTAGTTAACTTGGTTGTTTACGGCATGATTATGTTTTTTGACAGAAAAAAAAAACACACACCTAGGATGATGTTTTTTGAGTGGTTAACTTTGCCTTATGATACAATGATGTTTTTTTAGTAGTTAACTTTGTTGGTTACGGTACGATGATGTTTTTTAAAAGAGAAAAAAAACACAACTGCAATGATGTTTTTTAAGTGGTTAACTTTGTTTCTTACGTTACGATGTTGTTTTTTTTAGTAGTTATCTTTGTTGCTTACGGTATGATGATGTTTTTTGAAAGAGAAAAAAAACACACACACCTACGATGATGTTTTTTTTGAGTGGTTAACTTTGTTTTTTTTTTTGTTACAATGTTGTTTCTGGGAGAAAAAACACGTATCTACGATGTTTTTTTTAGTGGTTAACATTGTCTTACGGTACAATAAATTTTTTTTAGTGGTTAACTTTGTTGCTTATGTTACAAAGATGTTTTTGAAAAAAAGCATCTATGATGATGTTTTTTGAGTTTTTTTTTTTGGCTAGTTTCTTCAGGTCGGTATTTATAATATATCATCTGTTTAAAATAACCAAACGATGATGTTTTTTGAGTTCGGTAATGTGATTTGTTACAGGTTTTTTACGTTCATGAATGTGGTTGCTTGTGCCTTGTCGGTGTTGTCGTTGCTGCCGGCTTTTAAACTCGGCTGGAAGCTGTCCAACTCGGCTAACTACTTCTATTTGTTCATCCATGATCTGGTAATGTGTGTTTACTCTTATACAATTTATGCATGTAACATATATTTTATTTTTTCATGAATTTAGTTATTACTTACAAGTTAGAGCTCTCAATTACTATTTTTTAAATTAGAATTTTTTAATGATTTATTTTAAGTTATAGATTTTTTAAGACTACTTTTTTACCTAATTTTTAAATCCTAAGACCTAAGATAAAACAGCATTTATTGGTTTTAGGCACAATGAAACATCCACCTCCGTGGGGATTTTGTACTTTACCACATTAATATTCATAAACTAATATTGTCTCATTTAATTTAAATTTTTTTCTTTTTTTTTCTTTTTTGGTAATATATGGATTGAATTTTTAACCAACTTTTCGAATAAGAAATCAAAGATTTTGTCCTCAAGTATTTTGTGGGTATTGTTTCATAACTTTTGTGGATTAATTGATGTTTAATGTTATGTGATTAAATGATTACTTTTTAACTTGCCTTTTGCATACAGATTTTAGCGGTATTGTTGGCGGCTGGATCTGGAGCCGCGACTACTTTCGCTCAAGTGGGCAAGTATGGGAATAGCCATACGGGTTGGATGCCCGTTTGTGACAACTTTGGGAAATTTTGTCACAAAGCTGTTTTTTCCTTGATCTTGGGTTACATAGTTGTGTTTTGCTATGTCCTCCTCACTATCATCTCTGCTAATAAATCGAGACAAATCCCGGTTTAAAGAAGTGACATGTATCTATCTAATGCACATGTGAAATGACCTAAATGTCTTTTATGAATTGTGATGATTTAGTGATGTTAGTAACTTGTGTTTTTCACCTTAATTTTAGTGTTAAATAAAAGTGCTTATTAATTAAAAAAGTATATAAATGGTGATTTTGAATGTAGGTACTATATGGTCAATAAAAATTGAAAGTATATTAAATTTGGAAGTTAGAAAATAAAGTCTTATTTTTACACTTTGGTATAACTCTTTCCTCTGATGGGGAACTATCATAGCATCTTCAATAACCCATATGTAGGTTATTCAAAACAATAAAACATGTCATGTGTTGCCCATTGCCAAAGAAAATATCAAAAAACCTCTAGAAATGGTCTTCAAAAATTAATTATGGAGATTGCTAGCAAGTTATATGCGAAAGTAACAATAATATTTATACTAATAGTTAAACCCCTTAAGCTAAAACATCTCATATCTTGCAAAGTGATTAAGTCGCAAATGCTATGATTACGAAGGACACGTTAAAAACTAAATGAAATGAATTCAGATCAAAATGAGTTGAGCTAGAGCGGGTGAGCGCTACGTCACGGGCGAATCTATACGCTAGTTTAGTAATTTTTGTCCAAGATATTGATCTCTATTTATATATATCATATAATTTAATAATTTCTTATATCATGTGGTTGTAAAACCAGTTAATTTTCAGTAAGAGCCTGTCAATGTTCAACTTGGAGAGTTTGGCACTCTGTCAAAATTATAATCCCATATATAAGCGCTATGTAACGGGCGAATCTTTACGTAAAATATATTATGTGTTATGTGGTATGAGATACTCGTTTTCTATGTGTTTTATACGTATTTAACACATATTCAACAAATATCTCACATATTTTATGAATAATTTAGATAGATGAAGAGGTAGGTCCCAGCAGAGCCCAGTTGGACCCGCAAGACTCACCTCAAAGAGGGACGTCTGCGCAGTTGAAACCGCAAGACTCACCTTCAACAGGGACGTCTGCGCAAAGGCTAAACTCGCAAGACTCACCTTGAAGAGAGACGTCTGCGCAGAAACCAACTGGATCCGCAGGACCCACCATGCTCAGAGACGTGACGTCCTTACGCGCAGTACGCAAGCTGTTCCCGCAGGAAAAGCCTCCCAATGGTTGACGTACTCCGCCTGTTCCCGCAGTAACGGATACTAGCCATCAGGGAAGGCTACCCGCGCAGCAAGGCTACACACGCACAAGGTACTTAACTCTTAAATAATTCAGTAATGTCACCTGAAGAAGGAGTGAGCAAGCCGGGAGCACTCCCGCCCAAAGCCGGGAATACTCCCGCCCAAATGAGCCAGTCCGTACGCTACTGGAGGACCTTTTGTACTGTACCTGACGAGGTATGGACAAAAGGTCTGACCAAAGCAGCGACAGCTCACTGTGACAAAGGAATAGTACACAGCCGGCCTGGTCACTATCAGCCGCTGCCTACTCACCAACCCCTGTCACTATTAGCCGCTGCCTACTCACCAACCTGTCGTAGCACGTGCATAGCCTGCAGTTGGTGGAAAAGAATAGTACACAGCCGGCCTGGTCACTATCAGCCGCTGCCTACCCACCAACTACCAGCATGGCATGTGCGTAGCCCACAGTTGGCAGAACAGGAATACTATTCAGCCGGCTGTACCTTCTTGGAAACCTACCTTCGGCTATAAATACTCCAACACCTTGGAATGGTATGGACATTACATTATCTTACATTATCTGATATCTCATTATCTTATCTTCTCTAGCAATCTCTTAATATACACTTATATTCAAGAGCAATCTAGTCTGATTCTCACGCCGGAGGGTGGTCACAAGGAGGTACCCCCCCTTCTTAGTGACGAGCTCACGGTGTCTGTTTTGCAGGTCATCAGAAGAACCATCTTTGCCGGACCTAACCCCTCGTGGGAAACATGCCCGGGGTCAATTAGTGTTTCTTCATTGGCGCCATCCGTGCATAAAAGCTAGAACTAATTCTCTCAGTTTTTTCAAAACCTCCGAAAAGATGGTTAACGTTACTCCGGTCCCCAGGCCAGGGAGTAACCAAGAAACCCCGGTAACCACAACCCCAGCTACTGGGGGGAACACCGGCGAATACACACATTTTACGAACACTACCCCGGTTACCCAAGCCGGGACAAGTGCAGTAAATTTTACGAACACTACCCCGGTTACCCGAGCCGGGGCAAGTGCAGTAAACAATCCTCCCCTGGGATTCATTGATACCCAGGTGGAAAGACAACAGACGAGGCCCCCCCGCCAAACACTTGAACAAGTTAAAGCGTGGGCGGAAAAACGTCAAAGGGAATTCCAAGCTGAGTTGGATGAACGCTTACGTTCACTCCAACAGGCTGACGAATTCGGAAGCACTCGACAACAGCTCAACATGAGCAATGAGTGCGAGTACTTGGACGATGATTCGGAGGAATCCGACACCGACGTAAACCCTCGCCATAAGGCGAAAGGGAAGCGTAAGGAAACAGACTTCCAATCAAGAAGGAATTTTGGAGAAACCTTCAAACCAAAAAACGCGGGTGGAAACCCACGTGACTTCTCTAAAACCTTCAGACCAACCGCTGCAAATGCGGGAACCTCCAAGTTTGCAAGGGACATTGCGGAAGCAATCGCCCCAACAAGTGCCAAACAGATGTCCAATATCGGCACCTATGATGGTATATCCGACCCAGACGATCATTTGAACAGATTCATAGCGGGGGCAACTGTCAGCAACTGGACGGAACCCACGTGGTGTTATATGTTCCAGATGACGTTGGTTGGAGCAGCCAGAGCGTGGTTCGACCGTCTACCGGTCCACCACATCTACGATTGGGCAGACTTCCAACAGAAGTTCAGCCAACACTTCAGTCAACAAAGAAAGTACACTGAAGAGCAATGGACAATCCTCAACTGCATCCGAGAGGAAGATGAGTCTTTACTAGACTTCATCACGCGCTTCAATTCAAAGAAGCTAAGTCTGGGCAGTATTAGCGAAGATCTTGTTCGCGCTGCTTTCATCCAGGGCGCGAAAGACCCAGAGCTCATCCGCACCTTAACGGGTAAAGATGGCATGCCATCCACATGGGATGCCATCATGACAGCAGCTAAACGCTTCGCGGAAACGGAAAAGCAACTGGGTAGAGATCTTCCCCAAAGCACAAACCTCTACACCCAGAAAACAAGAGAAAATAACGTCCTTACCGCCCGACTAAACAAAAAGAGGAAGCTAGGTATTTGGCAGTCAAGGGTAAACTTCGACACCTCATCCGGCTCGCACCCTCGGTTAGGCGGAAAGGACAACAGCAGTCGTCGAACCGGAACCCCCGGTGGACGCCGCTCACCAAAAGCGTCACCGAGATTTTCGACACCGAGAGGCTCCCATGGCCAAAGGCTCCAATAATCCGAGAGCGTCACAACGCTGATCAGAGCAAATTCTGTGACTTCCACAGGACAAAAGGCCACAGCACCGACGAATGCATAGAATTGAAAGACATCATCGAGACATTCGTCAGAGATGGAGAACTCGCACACATCGTGGCGTAAGGGATGCTGAGCAGGCCAACGCGTGTAGAACCCCAGTTGGGAAAAACACGAAACTACAGCTACAATGTTGGAGACTACATACTGCGTAAACAACGAGATTCCGAACCAAGTGCATATCGGCTCGATGGCACTCCCATCCAAACAACATGGAAGGGAGCTCAATTACACAGTGCATGTAGATCAATTCCAAACTTGTAAAAGAAAAGGCCCAGAGCCACTTCTAATGAAAATGATTCTCCTTATCACATTGACGCTGATAATCTTACATTTATACTTAATGAACTTTCCACACTGATATGCCGGTCTTAACCGCATACATAAGTGGGGAAGTAAGTCGTTGCGTGTGGAAGGCGGCAAAACCCGCATAAAGACAAAAAACGGCCAACCTTCACGCAGGTCAGTTATAGGTAAAGTTGGGTCATCCCACTAATGAAAGTGCCGGTCCTACCCGCACAAATCAAGATAGAGGAAACCGAACTAACCTATTGACAACCGCGAGTCGAACGGTTAATTTATTTAAAACAATGATGCCGGTCTTCACCGCATAAATAAGTGTGAAGAAGTCGTTGCGTGTGGAAGGCGGCAAAACCCGCATAAACACAAAAAACGGCAAACCTTCACGCAGGTCAGTCATAGGTGAAGTTCAGTCATCCCACTAAATGAAAGTGCCGGTCCTACCCGCACAATCATCATAGAGGAAACTGAACGTTAACCTATTGACAACCGCGCGTCGAACGGTTAACTTATCCAAAACACTGATATGCCGGTATTCACCGCATAAATAAGTGTGAAAAGAAGTCGTTGCGTGTGGAAGGCGGTAAAACCCGCATAAACACAAAAAACGGCAAGAATTTCTAAGGAAAAGATGAGGAAAACCTTCACGCAGGTCAGTCATAGGTAAAGTTTGGTCATCCTACTAAATGAAAGTGACGGTCTTACCCGCACAATCATGATAGAGGAAACTGAACATTAACCTATTGACAACCGCGCGTCGAAAGGTTAACTTATTCAGAACACTTAGAAAATCTCTTAAGGAAAAGATGAGGAAAACCTTCACGCAGGTCAGTCATAGGTAAAGTTTGGTCATCCTACTAAATGCAAGTGACGGTCTTACCCGCACAATCATGATAGAGGAAACTGAACATTAACCTATTGACAACCGCGCGTCGAAAGGTTAACTTATTCAGAACACTTAGAAAATCTCTTAAGGAAAAGATGAGGAAAACCTTCACGCAGGTCAGTCATAGGTAAAGTTTGGTCATCCTACTAAATGCAAGTGACGACCTTACCCGCACAATCATGATAGAGGAAACTGAACATTAATTTATTGACAACCGCGCGTCGAAAGGTTAACTTATTCAGAAAACTTAGAAAATCTCTTAAGGAAAAAATGAGGAAAACCTCCACGCAGGTCAGATATAGGTAAAGTTTAGCCATCCTACTAAGTGAAAGTGACGGTCTTACCCGCACAATCACGAAAGAGGAAGCAAAACTTTAACTTATTATCTGCCACATTGAAAGGTTAACTTATCCAAAGTACTTAAGAAATTGCTAAGTTAAACTAAAGTATGCACAAGCGAATCATATATTGTTTATGCGGCAAAACAAGTGCCAAATTAAACTATAATATGCATGAGCAAGTCGTATAACGTTTATAAAGCAAGAGTGACGGTCCTACCCGCACAAAAGATTTATATTCCATAAAAATTCAACTGTTACAAGAATGGCCGGGTATCTACCCGCCTACAAGAATATAAATCTATACAAAGACGTAAATCTATCCTAAAAAGTGGGAAAGGATTTAAAAGATCAAGCTTCAGGGCCACTCCCTCCAAACCCACTTGTACCCGCACCATCAGTTGGCTGTGGCGGTTCAAGGAAGGTCTTGAGAATGGTTAGCCCATCATCAGCAGCAGCAACTTCGTTCACCTTCTCCACCACCGGGTGCGGGAAGGCGGCATACTGGTTCACTGCTTGGTCATATACAGCTTCAGTATCCACATCATATAAAGGGAAGCTGGAAGGCGGGATGCCCTTCTCAACGAACCCTAGACCAAGCAGGAAGCCAGCCTTTTCCCCATCCTCATGAGAAGCGTTGAGGGCTGCGCTCATGGCATCGTCATATGATGTGTCCGTGAAGACCCGATGCACAACCTACAAAACAAAAATACAAGTATCAAAACCTTTTCTAAGTACAAAGAAAAGCGTAAAGATATTATGAAGCTATGCATACCTGCGACAACGCTTCTTGTAGAAGCCATTCCTTGGTAACCAGAGCCTCCTGGAGGGCTGCTTGAGCTTCATTACGGGCGCGTTCGGCTTCGTTCTTTGTAAGGTTGGCAAGCAACACATCTTTGGCTGCAGCCTCTTCGACGCCCTTTAGCTTACGCTCAGTGTGGTCAAGCACCCCCCTCTGGTCCAAGATCTCTTGGAGCTTCTTGGCATCTTCCATGGCCAAGGCATCATGAGCCTGCTGGAGCCTCTCTAATTTGGCTTTGAGCTCTTCATTCTCAGTGCGTAGAGGCTCAGCAACAGCTTCAGCCTTGGTGGCCCTCTCAGTTGCGTTCCGTGCAGTTTCCTTAGCCAACCGAAGCTGTTCATTAACAGCTTGGGTAGCCTTGGAACGGGCCTCGAGACGGGCCTGAACTTCAACCTCGAGGGCCTTGAAGGCCTTCTCCTTCTCCGCAGCAACGGCGGAGAGTCTCTTGTTCTCCTCCCGGATAGCCCGCGCCTGAGCTACTTCTTGGATACGAGCCGCCTTTAACTTGTCGTTTTCACGACAAAGCAGCTCGACGCGCGGCTGCATTCGGGCAAGGAGAATTCGAAGCTCATTTGTCAGCCTACCCTCTTGGTAGCTCGACATAGCTTCTCCCAGTGCACCACTGGGGGCGGCGTGGCGCGCCCACTCGACGCAATCCACGGCCGTCCGAAGGGTGGTTCCTCGGCGGATGTTCCACCGTGGAACAAACACCTCATTCGAATCCGACACTGCAAAAACAAAAAGCAGTTAGGAAAAGATGATAAAAAACAAAAATATATATAAAAAGGCCAAAATAACCCTACGCACCTGTAGGGTCGACAGTAGGCCGGTAGCCGCCAAACCCATCACCCGAACCTAACGGATATCCATCCAAGAGGTCAGGCAGATGGGAAGGAGGCAGAGATTGGCTTGAAGCCCCGAACATACCTGCTGAACCGGCCGGGGACGAGGTAGTCGCCGGAGCCGGAGGCACGGTCGAAGCCGCTGCGGTAGAGACCATCGGAGGTGAACTCATTGGAGGTGAACTCACAACCATGGCCGCCGCTGCGGAAGAACCCGCAGAAAATATCACCGCCGGCTCAGTGAAGGATTCCGTGAAGATCGCACTGACAGCCGGCGGGGATGATGTTACAGTTGGAACAGTTGCCTCAACCGAGTTAGCAACTGAACCAACACTTGAAGCAGGCGCAGTCGCCTGGGTCATCGCCTCGGGTAGGTTGACCAAACCTACCGTCATGGGTCCAGAGGTGCTCCTCCCCGCTCCACCCTGGAATGCAGTTGCATCCACGCCTGCATGAAGACAAGATAGTTAAATATAATGGCGGAAGGATATGCAGTTAAAGTAAATGAAAATTATACTTACGAGTTCTCTTCAGCTTGAAGGTTCTGATAGGCGGGGACGAACCCGATGGAGCCGGCCTCTTCACGCCGCTCACCGTCGTACTAGGCTGCCCGGAGGTGACAGCTGTCTCAACCTCCGGAACAGTGGTCTCGTCACCACCAGGGTTCCCCGCCACCTCTTCACTCTCGGTCTCTGACTCTGACCGATTCCCCTGATCGGCAGTAGAGGCAACCTTCGCCTTACCCTTCCCGCCAGCAGCCTTCTTCTTCCGCGTGAAGAAAGGACCATCTGCGGATTCCTCATCAGAAGATGACAAAATTAGAGGAATTCCAGCAGAGGTTTGAGCATTGACAGGGCGAGGGTTAAATAACTCCTTACCTGGCCGCGTGGCGCTCAGAATCGGGTGGCCCGGCGGGTAGACCTCCACAAACCGATCCGCCGTTTGCTCCAAGATGGGCAACTCGTTCTCATCAAGAGCACGGGTACCCATCCGAGCGGGACCACCAGCCTCCCGCGGATGCAGGAGCGATTGTAGGTCGTTTCCCTCTGAAAACAAAAGAAACAGTTAGAAGAAAACTTTAAATCAGCAAAGAAGATGAAGCATACCGTAAGGGATAGAGTTCAAACCGTATTCAAGGACGATGGGAACCTGTGGCGCCTCCGCCCCAGCATCCTTCCACACCCGGCTCATCCCGAGCATCACCATCCCGGACTCCGCAAAGCGGTAAACCGGAGACTGGACTCGGGAAATCTTGGAGAACCATTCCGCCTCATCGTAGTTGAAGGCGTGAAGGTTCGGGAGAGCTCTCCCGTTCTTGAACGTCATCGCTATGGGGACGACGCGAGCGGAGATATAGAAGAACTCCCGCTTCCAAGACCGAAGACTGCGCTCGGTAGCGCAGATCTTCAAACCCTTGATCCGAGTGACCAAAGTATACCACCCCTGGATGCACCTCCAGGAATAGAAGGTCATCAGGCGGTCGACATGGGGCTCCACGCCCAGAATGAGGCACACCCATTCAAAATGGCGAATCTTGGCGATCGCCATTGGGTGTACCTCCGTCAAATGTACACCGTGTCTCTCCAAAACACGGTACACAAACTTCGTCAATGGGAACCTGAGATTCCCATAGATGAAGAATGCAGCATACACCCCTATTTTGCCCTTGGGGGCATCGTACACCGTCTAGTGTGGCTCAGGAAACTCAGGCTCGAAAGGCTCGAGCATGAACTTCCTGACGATGTACTGATACTGGTCGACGGGAAGAGCACACTGGCACTCGCCAGCAGTACTCTTATCGTCCCTCTCAGAAGTGGACGTTGGGTTCTCGGAATACACGTCCGACTCTTCAGCAGTAACTTCAAGATCATGAGAAGACATGTTTTGAATGTAAAGAACGATTTCAGGAGAATGCTCGACAGAAAAGTTAGAGTATTCGCCGGAAATCGTTTAGAAGAAGAAGAGAGGTGAAACTGTGAGTTGAGATGCATCCTCTCCTCCCTTTATATACTCATCGCAATGAATGCGATGAATTTAATGCGGAAGAGAGAGGAAAGCGCAGGTGCAATGAAACTATGACACGTGTAATATGCAAGCTGGCAACAACTGTTGACAGGACGCGTGCCGCAAACTTCGCGGCCACGCGCCCGAAACTCGCGCCCACGCGCCTGAAAAAGCGTCTGGAATGACCATATACTGTCACGTCGCCATAACTTCCTGCACGTCCTGACACTGTCAGAAGAAACCGTCGGACGACGTTTCAACAGTTTGGACTGTTCTTATCCTTTCACCAACTCTTCAAATTTCAAAAAGATTCAAAAAAGATTCAAAAGTAAGCGGGACTATACCCCTTACCTTGGCAACCAAGTAACTATAAGACAGGTGCGAGTACAGTGTTAAGGCAAAACCCTTCACATACTTAGCACCTGCAGGGAATTGAAGCCAAGAATACCTCGGCAACCAAGTAACTATAAGACGGGTGCGGGTACAGTGTCAAGGCAAAACCCTTCACATACTTAGCACCCGCAGGGAATTGAAGCCAGGAATACCTTGGAAGTAAAGTAACTATAAGACGAGTGCGGGTACAGTGTCAAGGCGAAACCCTTCACATACCTAGCACTCCGCAGGGAATTGAAACCAAGAAGGATCTTCTGGGCCATGCTTGCGGAAACGGGAATAACATCCCCGCATAGCGGGAACGTCGAGAACTAGATTGTTTGAAACTCCAAGATGGAATTGGTTGTTTAAACATAATTGATCACTATGTTCAAAACTACCAAAACCTCATGGAGAATCTACACAAGTGGAACTCAACGCTCCTGACTTGCGAGGAGGTTACAGACCTACCCGCATCATACCCAAAGATCAAGCAGAAAAGTCGGGAATTTCTGCATGTGACATTAGGACTTCCGCGGGAAGAATCCCCATGGAAAACCTTAAAACTAAACCCTTTTCAAAACCCTTTGCTTAAGTCCAAAAGTTCACCTCACTTATTAACAATTCATGAGAAGAACATTGGACTGGGGGGACTTGAAGAGGTAGGTCCCAGCAGAGCCCAGTTGGACCCGCAAGACTCACCTCAAAGAGGGACGTCTGCGCAGTTGAAACCGCAAGACTCACCTTCAACAGGGACGTCTGCGCAAAGGCTAAACTCGCAAGACTCACCTTGAAGAGAGACGTCTGCGCAGAAACCAACTGGATCCGCAGGACCCACCATGCTCAGAGACGTGACGTCCTTACGCGCAGTACGCAAGCTGTTCCCGCAGGAAAAGCCTCCCAATGGTTGACGTACTCCGCCTGTTCCCGCAGTAACGGATACTAGCCATCAGGGAAGGCTACCCGCGCAGCAAGGCTACACACGCACAAGGTACTTAACTCTTAAATAATTCAGTAATGTCACCTGAAGAAGGAGTGAGCAAGCCGGGAGCACTCCCGCCCAAAGCCGGGAATACTCCCGCCCAAATGAGCCAGTCCGTACGCTACTGGAGGACCTTTTGTACTGTACCTGACGAGGTATGGACAAAAGGTCTGACCAAAGCAGCGACAGCTCACTGTGACAAAGGAATAGTACACAGCCGGCCTGGTCACTATCAGCCGCTGCCTACTCACCAACCCCTGTCACTATTAGCCGCTGCCTACTCACCAACCTGTCGTAGCACGTGCATAGCCTGCAGTTGGTGGAAAAGAATAGTACACAGCCGGCCTGGTCACTATCAGCCGCTGCCTACCCACCAACTACCAGCATGGCATGTGCGTAGCCCACAGTTAGCAAAACAGGAATACTATTCAGCCGGCTGTACCTTCTTGGAAACCTACCTTCGGCTATAAATACTCCAACACCTTGGAATGGTATGGACATTACATTATCTTACATTATCTGATATCTCATTATCTTATCTTCTCTAGCAATCTCTTAATATACACTTATATTCAAGAGCAATCTAGTCTGATTCTCACGCCGGAGGGTGGTCACAAGGAGGTACCCCCCCCCCCTTCTCAGTGACGAGCTCACGGTGTCTGTTTTGCAGGTCATCAGAAGAACCATCTTTGCCGGACCTAACCCCTCGTGGGAAACATCTATTTAACCCCCAGATTATCCATAATCTGCCCGGGGTCAATTAGTGTTTCTTCAATAGAGCACAATGAAAAAACATCCTTCATAAGTAATTACTAGTTACTAACTATCATTGTAAGTCTTTGATATTGGATAATAACATAGGTTCTATTTAGAAAAAAGTGTGTACAGAGTTTTAGTCTTTTAGGACTGTCTCAAAATGTTATAATTCAAATTCCCAAAAAGCCTGCTTGAAATATGCCAAAATAATGGTGGTCAGTTGGTCATGGTCATAGATGAAAGCCCAAATGCTTATCAAGCTTGGGTTTAATTAGAGGTGCACAAAAAAACTCGAATCCGGAACCGACTCGGAAAAATACATGGAACCTGTTTATTTAATACCCGGGTTTTTAATACAAGAACCCGTACCCGACCCTACCTATAGGGTACAGATATGGTATGCATTTCAGTACCAAAACCCGTACCCGGAACCGGATCCGCTTTATACCCGGTAATACCCGACAACCGGAACCGGTTCCATACCCAAAACCGGGTTTTTCAAATACCTGATATACACCTGAAATTATCTGAAAAATACCCGAAAATCCCCCTAAAAAGTGCAACCTCTTAAAAAAGTCCAATCTATACCCGGAAAAAACCCTGAAAAAACAATACACGAAAATAGGGTATTCAATACCTGGTTTTAGAATACTCATTCTATACACAACCCGAACCCGATGCATAGGGTATAGTTTTTAGAGACAATACCCGGACCCGAACTCGACCCGGGTATTGCCAATATCCGATTTATACCCAAACCCGGTTCCATACCCGAAACCAGATATTTGGAAAACCCGATTTGTGCACCTCTAGGTTTAATAACTTCAAAAGCAATTTCATGTTTTTATACGAAGTCTAACATAAGTTGTTCGAGAAAAACCAATAGTTGATTGCTTTTACTTTTGATCTCTAAAAATGATCCTTTTGTACAAGTCTTTTGAGTTTTGTTGTTTCTCTAGCAACCAAGGTTCAAACAGTTTAGTATAGGTAAGTCATACTCCACCATACGTTATAAAATACACGAAGACTATAATACACCAAAATGTGTGAGCGTTCGATACACGTATGGTGACGGTTGATAGGAAATCCAATACGAAAGATGTGATGTTTGCTATCTCAAAGCTAGGCCGTTGGTTGCCTTAAATGGAGTAGGGTAATTGTGTTTTTCATTTGATGTAAATCGTAACGTTTGATGAGTTTAAAGTTGTTAGAATCCGAATGTGACGGAAGAACTTAAGAGGAACAAAGAGCATATACTTACCGGGGCTTTTAGTGTGTTTTTTTTTTTAATTATTAGTTAGTAATGGTTGATTCGATTTTAGTGGCCATTGACTAATGATTCAGGGGGAAATGGTTTACAAGTGAAGTGGCCGGCTCGATTTTAGTGGTCATTGACCAACAAGACGACATGTGGTGTGGTCACTAATGATCTGTATTGGGTTGATCTGGTTGTCGACAACTTTTAGAAGCAAGAAATCTGGTCTTGAGAATAGTTAAAAAAATTTTAGCCGATGACGAGAAAAATGTTGGGCCTTAAGGAAAAGAGTTTTTTATTTTATTTTATTTTTTATAACCGGGTTTAAATGTTTAAATGGGTTATAGCGAGTTATGATTTGAATTGTGCACATTATTTATTTTTAATAAAAATTGGCTTAAATTAATTGGGTAATTGGGTCTATATATTAATACCTAACATGTTACAAACTGAAAACACATTACTCAAAGTCTCAAACATGCAACATGTTCAAAGTAGACTTCAAACGACCAAACCATCTTTTATGCGATTAACTCTATAAATATACGTATTGTTATGTATGTTCTTAGTTTAAACTTAAATAATTTTATCAATTTGTGAATAGTTAACTCTTGCAGGGTGAGTTTAACTGGTCAAACTGGACACTAAACCGAACATATTTCAAATCTGAATAAAAACAGAATCAATTTATCGAATTAGTGGTGTTCATTAGGTCGGGTTTTTTATGATAGTAAAGTTGTGTTGTCCTTTGAATGCATTTATAGCTTTTGTACAGATCAATCACCTCAAATGCACAATACTGAATACACACACTTTCATAAAAAAAAACTTATACTATATTGTACAACTCATTAATGCATGCAGTACAATCCAATTCATGTAGGACCTTATTTTGTTTAAAGGAGGCCACAAAGAAAGAAAAGAGAGGTGGACAATGGGCACATGGACAGCCATTGGTGCTAATAAGGATACTATACATCTGTAAATTGACACTTTGATGCTTGATGATTTTGATCAACATAATATGGTCAATTATTCATAAATCCAATATATTGTATTTTGTCTTGGGACACACCAAATTTGCACATGGCCTACATATATTCATATTCATATTGTATAAAACTTTATGTTATGATTAGAGTTCAAGAAAAGAATATCTCACCAGTCAACACAATATGTAAGCATAATAAGTCAACTCTAAAGGGAAACATCATATGCTACTTTCTTTAAAGTTTAAACTTTAAAGTAACCAACTTTTATATCAATATCATAGTTTTCATATTAACTTTTTCATGCTTTATGTATACTTTCTTGAATTATATTATTTATATATTTCAGAGCTCAATTATGAGCAGAAAAGATATGGTGTTGTATTATTACAAAATTGAGATGCCATTAACATAAATAATTGTAAAGCAATAATGCCATGAGCCCATGAGTAGAGGTGATGAGCCTGCTGGCAAACAAGTGAGACATTTAAGCTTTAACTATTTTAAGTATATATAAAGTTACATGAATGTTTATGCAATTATAGTCATAGAAAGTGGCCTATTAAACTTGCAGTTAAGTTTGATGCAAGATGGATCATGAAGATGCAACCGAATAATAGCGATTTATTCGTCGTTAATTTGAGCAGTTGAAACTTATATAGAACAATTAAACGTTGGTATATTGGTTTTTATTACTCCCAACTAGCGCATTTGGTCGCTGTCGGTCCCAACTAATGAATTGGTTGCTGACGGTCCCAAATTCTAACGTAATTGTTCCTAACGGCCCGTGACTAACAGAATCCAAACGTTGTTAGTTGCAGGTAGCAGGAAAAACGTTTTTGGCCGGAAAAGACACATTTTTTTTCCGAAAAACACCACCACCACCAATTGTCTCACGACCAACCAACCACAACCACTTGAGCACCACCAATCGATTCCGACGATGGTTCTAGGCTTTCGGGGACCTAAAAAATTGGGGCTTTTACTAGAAAAAGTTCTAAATGTCTGATACAAAGTTACAAAGATGCTTGAGAAGAAAATGTTGAGTTTTCCATAAAAAATGTGAGCTTTCCGGCAAAAAAATGTTTTTCCATCGACCTGCAACTAACGACGCTAGTATTCCGTTAGTCACGGACCGTTGGAAACATACACGTTAATAATTGAGACTTGGGATCGTCATAAACCAATTTGTTAATTGGGACCCACAACGACCAAAAGATAACGGTTCACGTTAATAAAAACCAATATAGCTTAAAAGTATAAAACAAGTGTGACACTACCTACCAACAGAAAACAAAAGAAAGCCAATATCAAATAAAAAAGTCAATTTCATTACTATATTTTATTAACTTATTAAGTTTTGGTTGAGAATATTACAACTTTAATCCAAAGCAGCTCGCCAAACAAAGATAGACATAATATCTCAGTAGACTCTAAACTAATAAGAATTAAATTGACTTGTTAACTAAAAGATTACTAGCAAGAAACTATGAACAAACCATAACTAAATACAGATTATGTAAAAGATTATGATCTTTACCGAATACCGAATTAACGCCTTGCGATAACGCCCCATAGCTTCCCGGGGCCAATCGTTTCCTGCAGTTTTTTCGCACCTTCAACGTCCATTTCAACGAGCTTTTGTAAAAACAACAAACCACCCGAGTTCACAATCTGTTTGCGACATTTCTTCGAACAGGTTAACGACATTAACATCGAAACGGCGTATTTCTTATCAAGATTTATAATTAAAGGATCTAGAAGCTGCACTGCACTTACTATCCCTCTTTGTTCCTTCCTGTAAATCCTTCTGTTCCCTGAATAAACCAAAAGTATCGATAACGCCTTCGACGCCGCTTCTTTCTCCTCGACCGCTTTACCTTCCAACATTGTTATCAACGGCGGTATGCACCCGTTTCCCCCCAATTCTTTTCTCCCTTTCGCTCTGCAACCGAGCCAGTAAATCGCTTTCGCAGATTGTATCCTTACACCCAACACACCACATGTCAATACATTTATAAGCCTCGGTATAAAATCGTTAACAATAATCGTTTCCACCAATCGTTCGTCCGAAGCTAGGGTTTTCAAAAACTCGACGGCAACTTCTAAAATTCCAACACTAGTACCAGAGCTGGCAGAGTCCCAAAACGTTCTCAAACTAACAATTGCCCCTTTACGCGCAATCAACAGCTTAAGATTATCATCATCCCTAACAAGATTACTCAAACACGCAATCGAATACTCTTGTCCCAAAACCGTACCCGAGCTAGCTAATGTCAAAAGCACCGAAATCGCGTCTTCTTCAATAAAACTTTCTCTATTCTCAACAACATCCGCAATATTCCGTAACACGCCAGTTGCAATCGCTTGCGAATTCGGCGTGCCCGCCTCACAAATCTCCAACAACGACGAAATCCCGCCTCGAGATCCAATCGCTCTAGCGTTCTCCTTCGTCTGGGACAACGCTAGAAGCACAACACACGCCTTCTCCTTCGCGAATCCGCTTCCGGATTCGAGAACACGGAGAAGGTGATGCAACAAAACAAGGCCTTCGGAATGTAAAACATGCTTACTAGAGTCAACAGCTGAAACCCTAGCGATAGCGGTTACAGCTTTCTCTTTTGTCTGTGGCGCAGAGGTGGAGTCCAGTAGCCGTACCAGCACCGGGACCACGCCCTGCGCCACAGCAATAAGTACATGTTTGTCATTTCCCTGGAGCAGCATTAACAGCTGCTCCAGAGCAGAGTTTCTAGACTCTGTTGTACCTACCTGTAACCCAATAATAATATTCCGAGTCTGTATTCGTACCGGCTCAGTTGAGGAAACTCCGACTGAGCCGGTCGAAACAGAGACGTCGATTCGAACACTGTTTTCCGTTAAGGTTAAAACTCGTAAGTCTTTAATTAGACTATCGAGTTTGGCAGATACCGAATCGACGTCGTTCTGTGTCTTCAGCTTCGGGAGGTTAGCTGAACGGCACAGAACTGATAAATCTCGAGATTCGGAGAGCGTTTGTGAGACGGAGCGGAGGAGGTTGACGGAGAGAGTGGTTGTTGGGGAGTTATTGAGGTCGGAAACGAGGGTTTTGAGATCGGAAAGCTTTGAACCAATGCTTGTCCATTTGCCTTTGAAGGATATTATTGTGTGAGTGATGGAGTTCGTGAGGGTTTGAATGAGTTCAGTGATGGAAGCTTCGATGACGTCAGCTTCGTTTTCTGATAGTTTCATTGTCGCCGGAGAGGATGAGAGTGAAATGACGGCGAAATGAATGTGAAGTTTTCATGTTTTTAAGAATTAATAACGGGATTGTGACAGAGAGAGTACAACTCACGCGTTATGTTTAACATGATTAAAACGGTGTCGTTACAACGAACTGTAATTCAGCACAGTGGCGTAGCTATAAATTTTTTTTTACGGGTTCAAAAAATTTCAAGTGATGAACGATCGATTTTTTATCATTTAGAATTAGGTTTTCTACGGGTTTGATGTCAAAATACACTAATATATAACATTAAAACAAAACTTTGTATGAGTTCGGCCGAACCTGTTCCCCTAGAGCCAGAGGCAAAGTATTGTTAGGGCCCGGGGTGGCACCGCCCCCCCTGTTTTTTGGCGTAGTAGTGTAAATTTACCCGTTTTCTTCCGAAAGTTTTTATACGTAGTGTAAATTTAACTGTTTTGAAACGAAATTTTGAGCCCGGCCCCCCTCGTTTATGAATTGTTTTAATACATTTTAAGTCCCCCTCTGATACCGTAGTCTGAGCTTCGTCATCGCCTAAAGCTGCCTACGCCTCTGGCCAATAGGGATTTTTCTACGTGTGAATTTGTTACAACACCTAGACAATACAAAAGTTACAACGATTTTATGTTAGTTTGGTTCGCAAAGGTGTGTGGGTTATAACAAATTGATTATGACATGAGGTAAAATAAATAAAATAAACTTAAGTTGTTAAAAAAAAGAAGTTTGTCAACAGATCTTCGGGTTAAATGGAAATGGTAACTTGCGAAAGAACATGTCTTGTGTGGGTATATTGTGTAACATGATATGATGTGCGTTTGATTTAGCATGTACACCTACAAACACCACTTGTTTAATACGGTTACATTTTATGGGCAAGAAAAAATTGTAGATGTTGTTAGCTCCACAAGGACAAAAATTGATACTGTTAGGCTAATTGTTGCGGAAGAGAGTTTGCTAGTTAGTTAAAGTGTGACATCACCGTCACATAGGCAGTGGGGTTTTAACTAGGGTTGTTCACGAGTCGAGCCAGAGTGGTTTCGAGCTCTCGAAATTAAACGGGACAACTCAACTAAGGCTCTAGCTCAATTTTGGAGTTAAACGAGATTAAGATCGAGCCAACGAGCCGAGCCTAGGTCGATTTTGGCTCCGTTTCAAAAATGAGTCAACTTAGCTCAGGATGTTTCAAATCAAGTTTTTTTAGCTAGTTTTATTCGAGCTTTTATCGAGCGAGCCACTAGCCCGAGCTACGAGCCTCGAGCTTTTTGAACAGCCCAAGTTTTAACTAACCCATTTGTTAACTCATAGCTTAACTAGACATTAAATAAAATTAAAAAAAGAAATAAAGAAATAAGTGTGATTGGTTATCCAGGGGCGTCACACCATTCATTGTTAAAAGCCCCGTTACCATGCTAATTAACCCACCATAACGCCGTGTCCTTTACGACCGGCATGGTGTCACTGACGTTAAGACCCGACCACCTTAACTTTACAACTCTCTTTAGCTTCTCATGACAAGTAGCCTTAATGTAGCAAAAGAAACAAATAAAAATAAAATAAGTGAGTTGTTGTAAACATTGTAGTATTTTATTTATTTATTTTTTCAAATGTGTAAGAATGAATCTTTAATCATTACCTAATTATCATTTCAATATACATTTTTTTTAATAATTATGCATTATGCTTTACTCATCAATTATATATACAAAATTAATTAAACAAAGAGGGTTGACATTTATTAAAAAAAATGTTAATGCTAATATATTATACAACTTGACAACAAATTTTTTTAACATTTTTATTGCTTTCCTACTCCGTATTTTTTTTCAATTACAACTATTTGTATGTCATCTTCATTAGCGAATCTACAATAAAAGTTCAGGTGTCTTCCAAGCTAAACAATTTTGTTTAAGGCTAGTCTTTACATAAAACGAAAAATGACTAAACAGTGGCAAAGCTTGGACAAGTTTGTCGGGGGCCGGACTCAAAATGTATTGTGAAAATCATAAACTCGGGCGGGCTGGGCTCAAATTTTCGTCCAAAAACGGGTAATGTATAGTGAAAATCATAAACTCGGGGGCCGGGCTCAAATTTCCGGCCAAAAACGGGTAAATTTACACCACGTATACAAATTTTCGACTGAGCGGGGGGGGGGGGGGGGGGGGCCCTAGTGAAGCTGTTCCCTGAAAAGAAAGTTTTACACTAAAAATTATATTTCGACATAATACTGACTATCTCTCAACCATGCTAGATTCGCCCCGGCCATCAGTGATTATACGAAACATGTTTTATTTCACGTTCGTATATTAATGAACAAATCAATTAAAATAAGCATCTTTTAGTAGGGTGCTTGATTGGCGCCATTGTTTGTTTTTTTGTTACGTAAGGGCCGGTCGTAACCAATAATAATATCCTCAAATGTCAAGTGTTTGAAAAGGGTGTGTTAAATTGATGTGCGTTCGTCGTCATGTATCACGTACCTTTCTTTGAACAAATAGGTGATGTTAAAATTACAAAGTAGTGGTTTTTAACGTTTAAAGTGGATATATGAAAGCGATAGACACATTATTTTAGTATGGTTGTTATTATTATTATTATTGTTATGAATCCACCGACGAATTATGCAAGTTGTATGACACCTTTTTCACAATTGTCTAAATTATGGTCACATGAACACTCAAAGTAAAAATATAATAATTTGAGTTTGTCGGCAATTTCACATTTACGTAGTATAAATAATACTACAATGTAAATGAAATATCATCCATAGTACACATTCTCATCCTTTTCCTTTTATCCTCTTGTTTCTTTGTTCAAATATTACTTCAATAATATTGTTGTAATTAAGGCTAATATTATAACACGTTATCAGCACGAGTCGCTTATATCCTAACCAAGAAAGGTAATAGACACAAAGCAACAAAATGTCAAATATAGCAAAACTCGAATTCCCTGCACTCAACACTTCTGGAGAAAATTATATGTCTTGGACAGCAAATGTCAAAAGACATTTAAAATCTATGGATGTGTTAGACACAATCCAAGAACACAATGATTGCTCTGACCAGGATAAAGCAAGAGCTGATGTTTTCATCCATAAACATATTGATGAATTACTACAGCATGAGTATTTTAATTATGATAACTCATATATGATATGGGAAGATTTGAAAAGCAGATTCGGTCATCTAAAGGAAGTTTTACTTCCTACTTCTAGAGATGAATGAAACAGTCTTAGGTTCCAAGATTTTAAGAGGGTAAATGATTACACCTCTGCTTTATACCGAATTTGTTCAAAGCTAGAATTTTGTGGGTATCCCGTAACAGAGGAAGAAAAGTTAGAGAAAACTTTCTAAATGTTTCATGCATCAAATATAAACTTGCAAACACATTATCGTTTACAGAATTTTAGGAGATACTCTGATCTAAATGCATTACTCCTTGTAGCAAAGAAAAATAATGAGTTATTGATGAAAAATCATCAATCTCGTCCCACGGGTTCATTAGCAATACCAGAAGCACATGTTGCTCACAAAAGTTCTCATAAAAATTCTGATCATAAATGGAAACAAAGTCGAGGACGAGGCCGTGGACGTGGACGTGGTCATTTTGACAAAAGGCATTTTAATGATCGTAAGCATCCATTCAAATGAAACAATAACTCTTACGGTCGTGGTCGTGGTCGTAACCAGAGAGCCAATAATTATCATGTCCCACACAATACCAATTCCAACCACCAAAATAAATGGAATGAAGCTGGTAGGTCCGAAAACAATGGCACTTCATGTTTTAGATGTGGAAGTACAAACCACTGGGCAAAAGGCTTGTCGCACAGCTCCACATCTGTGTGAACTGTACCAAGCCTCTCTAAAAGGAAAAGAGAAAGAAGTGAACCATGTTGATAACTTTAATAATATCAATGCTGAGCTGAGCGTTGAAGACTTTGGGGTAGAACTTTGAAACAAAGTTGCTTGACTACTATAATTAGATGCAGTTATTAAGTGTGTTCTCATTATCTTTAATTATGTAGTTTCTCTTTCATGTACTACTTATGTTTCAATTAAATAAAGTTCTTATTAAAATATCATATGTCTTCGTTATACACTTATTTTTTTTCTTAATATTTTTCAAGATTTAAAATGAAAATCACCGGAGCACAAGATCAAACAAATGAAGAAGATATATGTATAGCGGATAGTGGAGCCACGCATACTATACTTAGATCTAAAAAATATTTTTATAAACTGAAACCAACAAAAGGGATCATCAATACAATATCAGGTCCTATAAATTTGATAGAAGGAGTGGGAAAGGCTAATTTAGCATTACCAAATGGTACAAAGCTCAAAATAGAAAATGCTTTATTTTCCCCAAAATCAACAAGAAATTTGTTGAGTTTCAGAAACATATATCATAATGGATATGATACTCAGTCAAGGACTGTTAGTAATGAAAAATATTTGCATATCATAAGCAAAGATCAAATATTGGAAAAATTGCCAATGCTCCATTCTGGTTTGCATTATACATATATAAATGTGCCTCAAGCACATATGGCAGTCAAAGAAAATTGTTGCGATTCTGGTATCATAAACTTATGGCATGACAGATTAGACCATCCAGGATCCACAATGATGAAAAAGATCATTGAAAATACACATGGGCATCCACTGAAAGGTCAAAAGATCCACAAAATAGATAAAATGCCTCAATGTACATCTTGTTCTCTTGGAAAATTAATTACAAGGCCTTCGCCATTAGAAGTCGATAAAGAAACACCAATGTTTCTTGAAAGAATTCAAGGTGACATATGTGGACCAATTCATCCACCATGTGGACCATTTAGATACTTCATGATCTTAATAGACGCATCCAGCAGATGGTCTAATATCTCTTTTTTATCGACTCGTAATGTTGCTTTTGCAAAATTTCTTGCTCAAATTATCAAATTACGTGCACATTTTCCAGATTATACCATTAAAAGAGTAAGGCTTGATAATGCGGGAGAATTTACATCACATGCTTTTGATGATTATTGCATGTCTGTGGGGATTGTTGTAGAACACCCTGTTGCTCATGTACACACACAAAATGGCTTAGCCGAGTCGTTGATCAAACGCCTACAGCTAATAGCTAGACCATTAATAATGAGGACAAAACTCCCTGTTTCTATTTGGGGTCATGCAATTATGCATGTTGGATCATTAATCCGCGTGAGACCAAGTGCAAATCATAAATACTCTCCCACACAACTTGTTTCTGGAAATGAGCCAAATATCTCTCATCTTAGAATTTTTGGTTGTGCTGTGTATGTTCCTATTGCACCACCACAATGCACAAAAATGGGTCCCCAAAGAAGGTTGGGAATATATGTTGGATATGAAACATCTTCCATCATACGATACCTTGAACCTTTAACAGGTGATGTATTTACAGCACGTTTTGCTGATTGTCATTTTAACGAGACAATGTTCCCGACATTAGGGGGAGAAATGAAAAAGCAAGAAAGAGATATATCATGGTGTGTGCCATCATTGTTACACCTAGACCCAAGATCAAAACAAAGTGAGACAGAGGTTCAAAAAATAATACATCTACAAGAAATTGCAAATCAATTACCTGATGCATTTACTGATATAAACAGGGTCACTAAATCTCATATACCAGCTGCTAATGCTCCAGCTAGAGTTGAGATTCCAAGCAAGAAAAACCATAATAGTGCACCTCATGAATCTCAAAAACGTTTAAAACGTGGAAGGCCAATCGGTTTAAAGGATAAAAATCCTCGAAAAAGAAAGGGTTCTGAGAAGGATACTGACCCTAAGGAAGGAATGATTGACAAAACCTTCCCTCAGGAAAGAATAAATGATATAACATTCCCTCAGGAAAGAATAAATGATATAACATTTCCTCAGGAAGAAATAAATGATTCCAATAAAGAATTGTCAATAAACTATGGTAAATCACATATAATGTGGGATCGAGATGAAATGGAAAATATTGATGATATATTTTCTTATTCTGTGGCAAGCGATATCATGGAAGAAAATGATGACCCTGAATCAAAATCTGTAGATGATTGTAAAAATCGACAAGATTGGAACAAATGGAAAGATGCTATGCAAGCTGAATTAAACTCACTAAACAATCGAAAGGTTTTTGGACCTATTGTCATTACACCAAAGTCAATGAAACCTGTAGGATATAAATGGGTTTTTGTGAGAAAACGAAATGAGAAAAATGAAGTTACAAGATATAAAGCAAGACTTGTAGCTCAAGGTTTTTCTCAGAGGCCAGGAATTGACTATGAAGAAACGTATTCTCCTGTCATGGATGCTATTACGTTTAGATATTTAATCAGCTTAGCAGTCTCTAAAAATTTAGAGATGCGCCTTATGGATGTTGTCACAGCTTACTTGTATGGATCACTAGATAGTGACATCTATATGAAAATTCCCGAAGGATTTAAACTCCCCGATGCAATAAGCTCAAAGCCTAAGGAAATGTATTCCATCAAATTACAAAGATCCTTGTATGGACTGAAACAATCTGGAAGGATGTGGTACAATCGTTTGAGTGATTATTTGATAAGCAAAGGATACACAAATAATCTTATTTGTCCATGTGTCTTCATCAAGAAGACAACATCAGGATATGTGATCATAGCTGTGTATGTTGACGATCTAAATTTAATTGGGACACAAAAAGAAATTAATGAAGCAATTGCTCTTTTAAAAAAAGAATTCGAAATGAAAGATCTTGGAAAAAACAAATATTGTCTTGGTTTACAAATTGAGCATATGCATAATGGGATACTTGTGCATCAGTCAACTTATACTGAGAAACTCTTAAAACGTTTCAATATGGACAAAGCAAATCCTTTAAGCATACCGATGGTTGTTAGATCACTCAATGTTGACAATGATCCATTTCGTCCTTGCGAAGATAATGAAGAGATTCTTGGTCCCGAAGTACCATACCTCAGTGCAATTGGAGCACTTATGTATCTTACTAACTGTACAAGACCTGACATTTCTTTTGCGGTTAATTTATTGGCAAGATTCAGTTCATCTCCTACTAAAAGACATTGGAATGGCAATAAACATATTTTTCGGTATTTAAAAGGAACTGTTGATTTAGGTTTATTTTATCCTAACGATTCAAAAGAAGGGTTAGTTGGTTATGCAGATGCAGGTTATTTATCTGATCCCCATAAAGCAAAATCTCAAACTGGATATGTATCTAAGAATGGAGGAACTGCGATTTCATGGCGTTCTCAGAAACAAACACTCATTGCAACATCTTCAAATCATGCTGAAGTCATTGCATTGCATGAAGCTTCAAGAGAATGTGTATGGTTAAGATCTATGTCACGACACATATTGATTTCTTGTGGACTAGAGAAAGATCGAATTCCAACTCCTATCTATGAAGATAATGCAGCTTGTGTCTCGCAAATGAAGGAAGGATATATCAAAAGTGACAGAACAAAGCATATACCACCAAGATACTTTGAGTATACTCGAGACCTTATTAAAGACAATCAGGTTGAAATGAGATATGTCCAGTCCAGCAACAACTCAGCTGATCGTTTCACAAAAGCACTTCACACAGCAACATTCAGGAAACATGTTCATGATATTGGCATGCGCCATGTACGAACAATGTAACGACCTGCAATTTGAGGGGGAGCTATATACTGCACTCTTTTTCCCTTAGCTAAAGTTTTTTTTCCCATTGGGTTTTCCTTTAGCAAGGTTTTTAATGAGGCAGTACTTCAAGACCCCGAAGTTTTGAAAAGGTGTCATCCAAGGGGGAGTGTTATGAATCCACCGACGAATTGTGCAAGTTGTATGACACCTTTTTCACAATTGTCTAAATTATGGTCACATGAACACTCCAAGTAAAAATATAATAATTTGAGTTTGTCGGCAATTTCACATTTACGTAGTATAAATAATACTACAATGTAAATGAAATATCATCCCTAGTACACATTCTCATCTTTTCCTTTTATCCTCTTGTTTCTTTGTTCAAATTTTACTTCAATAATATTGTTGTAATTAAGGCTAATATTATAACAATTGTTGTATATTTTATATCTATCTATCTATCTATCTATATCTATATATATATATAGGGGAAAGTTAACGTATAAATGATTTTTGTCCTTTTACCTCCACAGACGTCTCGCAGCCACCACCCCATCGGCGCCGCCAAGGGTCCCGAATCTGAGCCGACAGATGGCGGGTTTATAAGTTTTGACAACCTGAGCAGTGTCACAAAACGCAATAACCGGGCCGGCTAGGGTCATGAAACGCAATAACCGGTCCTAGTGACGGTGAACACAACCACCCGAGCACTAAACCACCACACCATTGTCGTCCGATGCTACCTAGGGATCCGAATCAGATTATTAATATGGGAAACCTAGCAGGAACATGGGAGCGGCGATGATTTTGAATCGGATAGTACATAAAGACAGCCGGCGAAAGTGTAAGTGTGTGAGAGAGAGAGAGAGTGTGAGAAGAGTAAAAGAGGACATGTGATACCACGTGTTTGGCTAGATGTTGAAGATCTGATGAAGTGTGCGGTTGAAATGTGATTTTTTCATGAGCAGTATTTTAGTGAGTGGGTGTAAAAAGATGATTTTTGATATATATATATATATATAATAATTTAACTTAACTGCATAGTTGGTCCATCTGATTTGCATATGTTGCACACTTGTTTATGTTCCTCAAACTTAAGAAATAACAAACTTAATCCTTGTAGCTGTAAACTTATTATTAAGGTGATCCAGATGTATGGATTTTGTAACTAGGGTAGTCCTTAACAGCTAACTTCGTTAAAATTTTCAGTTAAGTCAGTGCAAAATGACAAAACTACACTCAATAATAAAAAAAAATTATATATATATAGGGTTGGTATCATTTAAGAACTCTAAAAAAGTTAAGAACTCTTAGGAATTCATAACTAAACGTTTTTTTATTTTTTTGTATATTAACATTATTTAAGAATAGTTTTATCATCTTTTATGTATAAATTTTTTATTACATATATTAATCACAAGTTTACATATGTGTAAAACTTATATACTAACAAATTTACATATGTGTAAACAAAAACATAGACATGTATAAAAACTAATTTTCAAGATATTAATCATAAATATAGATATAAAAAATGATAAAACTACACTCAAATAACACTAATATACAAAAAAAATTATAAAAAACATTAGTTTTCAAGGGTTCCTTGAAGTTCTTAAATAATTTAAGGGTTCTGTAATGATACTCAGGGGAGGGATATTTTGAGAACCATGTTGAGTTTTAAGAACTTAAGAACTCAATTCTTGGCCACACATTTAATTAAATGTATTGAAATATGTGGTTAAGATTAAATCTGGCAAAATAGTCAAAGTAGGAGAGAGAATAAATATGTAAGTGGTTACACTAACTTTTACGTCCGTTACACATGTGTAAAAAGTTGACTCGGTGCGTAAAAAATTCTGTAATTTTTTTACGTGTATGTAACTTATATATATTACGCATGTGTAAAAAAAATTCGAAAAAAAAAATCGTTACACTGAGTTCTTTCGAGTTCTTAAAACTCAAAGGGGTTCTTAATTGAAATCTCCCATATATGGGGACTAATGACGACGTTGTTATGGTGATCGAAACAACACGATGCCCCGATGTTTGGGTTCATTACGATATGTGTCTCATGACCGACTCACAAGAGATGGCTCATTGCAAATATTGCTCGAAGTTTCTTAAAGCAGGGCCCAACTCGACATTACGAAAACATACGAATAAGTATTGTCGAGAGAAAAGAAGTTTGGATGCTAAAAAAACGGAAGTGGGAGAGTCGTCCGGCTCCACAACCCAAGCATCTACCGCCGGTGACAACACTTAATCGTTGTAGAACGCCGGATTAAAACGACGGATTTTGTTTTTTAGTTTTAGTTGTTATGTTTAGTATCGTTTATGTTTTAATAATGTTTGTAATAGTTATTGTTTAAATAAATAAAATGTTCGTCGTTATTAAAAAAGTAACAAAAAATTAATCATGACTAACAAAAGTAGTTATTATTAAACAAATCAAAACTAAATATTAGTTGAACTTGTTACAAATAATTTTACTAAAACAAATAAAAAACACAAATTACAACTCTTATTCGTCTTCACCCTCGTCTTCATTCTCGTCTTCACCCTCGTCTTCGTTATCGGAAGAAAGTCCGTCCTCCGCCTCCTCATCATGAATAGGACACTCTATTGGTATCTCGTCTTCACAACTCTTTTTCGGTCGCCTTAGTATTGTTTGAAGCGTTGTCAAACGACTTACATGTGTGTATCGCGGTTGTAGAATTTCTCGAATCAACGACGTCAAATCCGGGTCATCAAAGTGATTAAACGGCAAACCTCGTTGAATAACGAACTTTGCCATTCTATCTTGAACTTGAGTCGTGTTGTAACGAAATAGTGTACCATCTTTAACCAAGTCAACTTGATCGGTCGCGCCAATCCCTTTCAACGCCTTGCAATATGGCTTCTCGATGTGCTTTCTCAAAGTCGAGTTGGAATCGTGCTTTAATTGTGTTCCATATAGTTTGCAACGAGCCTTTTGATAACCTTCGGCATTCACAACCAAATCCCAATTCTTCTATATGTCTTGGTTGCAGTTATGGGTGACGACCGCAAGAACATTTGGGTCCTCCATAGGAGGAACGGGTTCAATAAAAACACTCTTCTTAGCCTTATTGTTAGTTTTTTTGGTGGGTGCCATAATAATATTTAGTTAGATGGTCGGGTTTGCTAAAGGAGAAGTATTTTAGTTTGTTTTTGAGTTTGGTGGTGAAACAAGTAATGGAAAACAACTTATATATAGGTTTTGGGCTACAAGAACCGGTTCCAACGGCTATATTACCGTTGGAACCGGTTACAACGGCTCTTTTGTTTCTCAAAAACTGGTTCCAATGGCTATATTACCGTCGGAACCGGTTCCAACGGCTCTTTTGTTTCTCAAAAAACGGTTCCAACGGCTATATTACCGTTGGAACCGGTTCCAACGGCTAATTTGACCTGTGTTTGACCTTTTTAAAAAAACCCGTCGGAACCGGTTTTTTCAGGTAGGAACCGGACCGGGTACAATTAGGAATGTAACATCCCCATTTTTCGTTCGGATAATAATAATAATAATAAATATGATAGGATAAGTAGGCTTTTAGATTGACTTAATTATGGACCAAAAGGGAAAGATGGGTCTTAGGTCCATGGGCTTAAGGGAGTATAAATATCCCTTAAACCCTAATCCTTTCCATTATTATCAATCTCTACACCATAGCCTACACCTTAGAAAACACACACAACACCGTCTTACAATCCGAACCAAGATCCAAAGGCGAGAACCCGAGCTTGTTGGTGCTAGATCGTCGTGACGAACCAAAGCAACATCAAAGACCAGCTTGTGTTCGTAGTTCGACTCGTTTACGATACGTTTATATCGAGAACTTGTTTGTTTAGGTTTGGATTAGTCTAGAAATGATAGATCTGTGTTTGTATGGTAAAACGAATCTAACAAAGCTAAACTTACTGAAAATGGTTAATATTTAATGGGTTAATCGATTGATAAACGAACCCGTAACCCTTATGCCTAAATCGCACCCTTAAAACACGAAATTTTGGCTGATTTGATGGTTAGGGTTTGTAGGCGCTGGTCAGACGATTCCATTGATACCAAAATCATGAGATTTGGTTAAGAAACGAAGGTTTAATTGCAGATCTAAGATCTGTTGACTAATCTGTGTTCTTGACGATTTTGACTTTGACCCTTGAGTCAAAGTCTGGATAAGAACTATTGGTGATTCGTTATGGGTGATTCTTTAGCTAGTTCGTTATGGGAGCTTAGCGAATCAGAGGGTGATAAATTAGCCCTTGGACTTTGATAAATTATGAAAGATACCTTTAAAAGGTTAACGAGTAACGATTAACTAACCGGTAATGATTCAATGAAGTAAAACCGGCTTAGACGCGTAAGACGATTAAGTAGCAATGAGAGTGGCTAGAGTAGTATTTGATATTCAATTATTAAACAGTTAGACGCGCACATCTCGAGATGGAGTAACCGTTAACAGAAGAAGTAGCTGAGATCAGGTGAGTTTCTAGCCTCATTTCCTTGTTATGTTTTCGGGGTTGTGTGCATACTCGATGTGATCAGTTAATACAGTTATCCTAAGTGATAAGTGTATGCCCTATGTGATATATGTGTACGGTATGAATGATTGCTTGTCGGTACGTGAACGATCTTCGGATACTGCATGTACCGTTAGGTTATAAATAAAGATATGGATATTTTATGAAATGCAGGGATGATTACTTGTCGATACGTGAACGATCTTCGGATATTGCATGTATTGCCAAGGATAGCTATGATTGTCTCCTTATATGGATATTAAGTGATAACTTATATACAGAGTTCCCGATACGGATAATATACAGAGTGTTCCTTTAATGGAAAGCATAGTGTTCCTTTAATGGAAAGCCCCGTGTTCCTTTGATGGGAAGCATAGTGCTCCTTTAATGGAAAGCATAGTGTTCCTTTAATGGAAAGCCCCGTGTTCCTTTGATGGAAAACATAGTGTTCCTTTAATGGAAAGCATAGTGTTCCTTCTATGGAAGTATATAGGATGTTCCTTCTATGGAGAATATACATATAGAGTGTCCTTCTATGGAGAATATAAATAGTAGGGAAATAGTAATAGTTCTTTTAATAGATATTATGTGACGTCCTCTTATGGATAATTATACAAGGTTAAGATATGTATGTATGTAATATATGTGTATGTATTGTATGTCGCCTTATTAACTAGAACTCACTCAGCGTAGCTGACTTTTAGTATGCACGTAGGTGAATATGATTAAAGAGCTAGCATGAGGTTGGCACATGGCATGGATCGAACGGCTGGCATTTGAAGATGGAAGAAATGATGTTTTAATGTGATAATTTATGTTATGGTTTTAAAGAAGATTAAATGTTTTGTAATAAACAGTTACATTTTTATATTCCGCGAAAGTTTTAATAAACTCTGATTTGTAGAACTGTGTTTATGAGTAAGTCCGACGCTAAAGTAGGGCTACCGGTAACGGGGCCTTACAAGGAACCGGGTTGGAACCAATTGGGAAATACAAATAGGGGAACCGGGTATGATTTTCGGGTACAAAAATACCCAAACCGGGTATTTGGTCCATCGGGTAGGAACTGGAACCGTTCCGGAACCGGTTTTTTTGTGCACGTCTACTTTGAGGAAAGGAAGAGGAGAAGAACATATACGTAAAGTAGTGAGTTCACCATCTTTAGCTGAAGTTAGAGGTTTCTTTTAATCTTTGTCAATATGTAAAGTTTAACACTTTTGTTTGAGAGCTCTCAAATTGATTCATGTTAATTTTTAGTATCCAAAACTTTATCAGGTAAACATTTCTAAGCATTTAAACACGTGAGGCAAATTTCTCAAGGTTTAGGAGATCGTGTTTATGTGTATATTTTGCTACTATAATATTTTTTGCATTTATATTTCATGGATCGTGTTTTTGTTTTAATTCCAGCCCGTCATGGGTTTGTTTTGGTTTGTTTTCAAAATTATAGAAAATGGTTGTATTTTTACTAACCTGTGTATCACACGTGCTCTAACCTAGTCATGTTATATAGTTATAAATATTCATTTTACTTATATGGTCTCGTTTCAAAAATTTCTCATACATTCCATAAATTTATCAACGTTATTTGGGCAGGTGTTCATTTCTCTACACGTGTATTATAAGGCAGTGAAGATATCTGAATGTGTGAATCAAGGTAAGGAAGCCAGATTTGTGCCAAAGCAAGGCGGGAAAATTAATTATGAGATGCTGGCGATCGGAAGCACACAGGAAGTGCGACATGTGTTTGCTAGGATTGTATTCGATCCCGTATTTCCCTTAGACATTGGTTAAGTTTAAAGAATGATGTAAGGAGTCTTTTTGGAAAATTGTATTTTTGTTATTTTGCTTGTATACAAAACCCTGCCAAGTTGTATTGCAGTGAAATTATACTAACAATATTATTATCTTTTAATTATATTACGCTATTTTAAACTTCTTAATATTTACTTTTGTTTATCATGGTTGGAGGTAATTTGTGAGCGGGAATTTTTGTACTTATTTGAAATTTAGGGGTGAGCAGGAAATGGGTAAGACCCGTGATACATGTGTATCATTAATTGGTTCCCGGGTCTAGCATATAGAGATTTAATCGGGTCTTATCATTAATAGTTTCCCGGTCTAGCATATAGATAAAATCGGGTCCAGGGTCAAATCAGATTCTAGAAGTGAGTTTGTAGACCCGTGAAACCCGATTATAATTCAAATAAAAATAAGTTAAGTACAAATATTTATCAATAGTTAATGAAAGTTCTGCTCAAAACACACATCATGAACTATTAACGTCAATGGTAGTTTGACCAGATGATAGTCAATGCTACAGATTTTGTCTCAATTTGCTGGAACCATAGAACCAGGCCCGTTAGGGGTTCAAACAAGCCGGGCTGCCCGTGAAAATGCTCGATCGAGCCCGAGCTAGCTCGCGAGCCTAAATCGCCATTAAAATAATTTTTATAATACATATTTATTAATTATTAATCAATCTATTTAATATTATGAAAAAATAACTAAATTATAAATATTATCTTGTATATAAAATTATTATACTTGTAAAAACAATAATTATAAAATATAAAAATAAATTAAGAAATGGTAAACGAGCCGAGCTCGAGTTTTAGAAATAGAGATCGCAATGGGCCGAGCTCGAGCTCTTTGTAAGTTAAACGAGCCGATCCCGGGCTTAGCTCGGCTCGTTTGCACCTTTACTTAAGACACGAACCATATTTTCTTTTAGTCGGTTCCAGATCCGAGTCTGCAAGAGATGAGTTATTGGTTCGGGTCTAAACGGGTCTCAAGAAAAAAAATCCATTTTTGCGCACCCTAAATTTGAATATTCGGTTAGGTCAGTGTTCTATTCAACAATCAAAGGAGTTGAATTTTCTCATTTATCATCTTTACAACGAGACTCGTGTTTTGTTTCGAAAGCAAAATAAGTTGACACTAAAGAAAGCTTTGTCATTGCCCAAAATGAAGGGAGATGAACCCTACTGTACAAAATGTTTCGCGTAACAGTCTTGGACACCAAAAACCCAAGACCAAACCCCTATTGTTAACCTAATGTTATTTACTCGTATAAAAGAATAAAAGAAACTTTCTCAATGCCCTTAAAAATCACTTAACTTTGTCATCACTTTTCCTTTTTGAAGTCATCGCCCCACCGCCACTAGAAGGCCTACAAAAAAATTACTGTTTAGCATCCTCTTTCGAGACAACAAATATTGTTTTATAATATATGAAGAGTGAAAGAAACTTACAGCCCGACAGCTACTTTAAAAGCATCATAAATCCCCCATTGTGCTCCAGTAAGTGTTCCAATCATTAAAATACGAAGAGGAAGACCGCGAGTGAACAAACCCAACAAACCGAGTGTCTGAACAGCCTGCACCAAAAATAATAACCTCTATAAATATAAAAATTAAGGTTAAAATAATACAGAAAAAAGGCTTGAATGTGACTCACATTGCTGACGGTAGCCCCTTGTGAATTATTGAGGAAAGAAACTAAATTATCAGCAGGGTGAGAAACAATAGCACATAGTACACCCGCCAGCAAAGCTAACTCCGAGCTGCAAACTTTCTGGTATGGGGATGGCGTGCTTGTATATCATCTCCACTATTGTCTCAAAACATGCAAACTTCATCATTGTGTCTGAAGACATGTACATCATAATAAACAATTAATGAAAATGACAACATGCATAACCTCATGTAAGAATGATACAAAGATTTTTGGCACAGTATAATCTTAACTTACATGAAATCTGTCGCCCCCATAGAGGTCCTAGCCCCTGTATAAAGATAAGCAATTTTATTTAGAAAAATGTAACAATATAATACTACTATAGTAATTAATAAATATGCATCTGATCTGAAATTACCCAGCAGTGACTTCAGCGTTAATGAACTTTAGGAAGCTCTCTGATATACCTGTGGCAAATCCGGGATTTGTTTGGACACGAACCTTAACCGCTTCTAAAGGGCAAAGGGCATTTCCAGCAATGACTTGTTTGCCCTTGAGAGAACATACTCCAAGCTGACCTCTTAACCTGTTAATATCTCTGCCAACTGATCATATGTTCCACAAAACGCTATTCTAAGAAAATGATACCGGACCACAATGTGCTTACACTTACCATGAAAGACTGGATTTTTGGACAACTTAATTGCAGATGTAACCGAAATTCTTCCTTCCATCTTTACACCAAATTCATCCACCACCTCTTTAAATCGCCCGCGTAGTCGCTGTAGGTGAAGACTTTCATTTCTCCTATACCACCTCTTTCATACCATATTCCATAACCAATAGTTCCTTTCACATACCTACCTCATTACTCTTTTGGCAGCAGCATAATGCTCCTCCATAGGCTTTGACATAAACCGACCGATCAAGCTAACAAACTGTATATCGGGCCTTGTACATTAAACTCCCAACCATCTGCTTGAACAAAGTTTCATCCACACACGTTCTCCTTCATCTTTCTCCCATTTTTCACTTTTTATTGCTTCTTCAAATCGTATTGGATCAGCATCTACTTCTTCCATTACATTAACCTCATCTCCATCGGTATCCAAATCATTAGTGACCACATAATCTTTCAGATATTGTGGAGGTCTTCTCCGTCTAACTTCTCTCCCTGCCTGCTCACTTGGACCTGGATCATTTACCTCATGTTCTTCCTCAGCCCATTCTTGATCACCATCTGATTCTTCTGTTTCAATATTCTGATCAAACACATAATTTCCCCAACTTATTTCAACCCTTTCATGAACCTTTTCTTCTTGATCCCATTCCCATGACTTTTCTTCTTCAAAAATTACATCTTTACTTACCACAAGAGAATATAATATGTTATAGAAAACAAAATTTTGTTGTGCAAATATAAAATCTCCTTCACCAATAATCACCACAAGAACATTTCCCGTCTTCAAAACGATGGAACCGACTAGCATCTCTAAAAACAATCACTCGTCCCGTTGCCTTGGTTATCAATTTGACCGCCAGGTGGCAGTCATCACAAATCCGGTGACTCTGCACAAGATGCAACGGTGTTGAATTTGTTGTGTTTATCAGCCCATAAGAAACCGCAAGTTTCCCACTATGATACAATGACATTTGCTCTTCCCGTTCATCGACATCAGGAAGCAACGAGTTTTTCTTCGGAACATAACCATGATTCTCAATATCCATGTGCACGCAGGCAACATCCTTAAACCCTTCTTTCTTAAAGAATGAAAAACAGAAGCCGCTTCTTCATGTTTTCCACAACCGTTGTATATGTTTAACATAACAACATAATTACCAAGTTTTTCTGGTCCCATCCCGTATATTTTCTCGGCTGCAAGTTTTCCGAGCTCTAAATTCTTGTGGACCCTACAAGCAGTCAACAAAGCAGCCCACATATTGATCGTCGGCTTAAACGGCGCGTCTCTAATCAAAGCAAACGCTTCATCCAAAAGCCCCTCGCGACCTAATAACTCAATCATACACACGCATAATGCATGGCCCGACGCTTTACTTTCCAATCCGTTGCCATAGATTCAAATATCTCCCACCCTTCATCTGATAAACCAGAATACCTGCAAGCCGATAAAACCGCAAGAAACGTGACATAATTTGGGACCATTCTTTCACTAATCATACGGTTAAACAACTCTACAGCTCCAATCCCACGACCATGATTACCATATCCCGCGATTAACACGTTCCATGAAATGACATTCTTCATAGGCATTTTATCTAACACGTTGTGTGCATCATCAATTCTTCCCCATTCACTATAAAAATCAACAAGTGCAGTGTTGGCAACTATGTCTAGTCCAAAACCGTGGCCTACGAGCCCCGCGTGCGCTTGTTTAGCGTGTTCTAACGAAGCTAGTCTCGTGCAGACTCTCACTATCAATGAGAAAGTAAATGGTCCATTTTAACACCGGAATCCCGCATCTCTTAATAAAGATCCAACGCCTCTTCACTATACCCCGCAATGATCGAGTTCCAACCCACCGTCGTCTTCTCAGGCATAAAATCAAAAACACATTGCGCATCCGTGATACTACCACATTTACTATACATATCAATCAACGCACACGGCACAAAAACAACCGAAATGCGCCAACGAAATCCCCAACATCCACAAGCCCGGAAACTATTGTATTCCACGAAACCAAGTTCTGTTCAGGCATTTCATCGAACAACACGCGTGCATCGATCATCATACCACATTTCACATGCATCAACAACACCCGATTCCTCAAATACAAATCGGGCTCAAACCCGCTATCAACCATGTACCCAAACACCCCACGAATCGACTTCAAACTAATACAAGCATCCACCAATGCATCATAAGTACTCTTACCAACCCGAACATCAAACCGACACTCGAGTTCCAAAATCTCAAACAAGTCTAATGCATCTCTATACTTTTTACATAAAACCAGTTTCTCAATTTGACCACAAAGCCCAGATTGAGATTCTTTCTTAACTACTGTGTGTAACCCGTGTTGTTCTATGAACGAACAAGTGATTCCGGGTGCGTGTGATCTGGGTTTTCTTGTGGGTAGTGAATAAGACCCGGAAATTATATAAGATATATTGTTTCCCACGTTCAGAATCACTAAACCTTCCATCCTTCTCTTCCTTTGTGTTGATAGATTTTACTCTGATGATAGATTTTCCTCCAAAATCAGTCACAATAGTCTGATAAACAAATTAAATCACCAACTGAACACACTCGAGCTCAGTGATCCATACCGAGCTTTCCAGACCTTCAAAAACGTAATATACAAAAATCAGGTGATAAACAAAACTAGTAAACTCACTCACACTTACGCATCCAACCGAAATCATTAAAAAAAGGCAATAAATAACTAATCAACTAATGATCATAAACGATCTGTCTACAAGATTAACAAGCATATAACCTCGTGCAAACACTAATTAGTAAGTTAAATTGATTCCGATGCACTGATCACAGTTTAATACAAACAGTAGATACTTGATCAACTATAACAATTATAAACGATCTAACTACGCGATTGACGAGCATATAACCTAGCGCAAACACTAATTAATAACTTAAATCGATTCCGACACACAAATCACCGATTAATAGCACATAGTAAATACCTAATCAACAATAACGATTCTAACCGATCGATCCACGCAATTAACAAGCATAAAACCTTGTGAAAACACTAATTAGCGAGCTAAACTGATTCAATGTACAAAGTGCCGATTAGTAATGAACTATAATGATTGCAATTGATCTATCCGAGCAATTAACGAGCATATAACCTTGTGCAAACACTAATTAGTGACTTCAACTGATTTTGATGCACAAGTCACCGATTAATAACAGACGGTATCTACCTAATTTAATGATTATAACCGATCTATCCTTACAATTAACGAGCATATAACCTAGTGCAAACACTAATTAGTAACTTAAACCGATTGATATACACAAATCACCAATTGATAACAGACAGTAAATACCTAATCAAATTCAAACTGACATGACTGTAATACTAAAGTAAGGAGTCAAATAAATCATTACAATGATCAATAATTTTTTATTATTCTAAAGCTTTCGTATAAGAGTAAGTGTTATGGTAGTGTGAAAGGGCGCCATAAAATCCAAAAAACACACCTGAAGCCTGTTTTACTGCTCTTTCATTTTGAACACGAAAGTGTACGTGCAGCTGTTACAAAAAGTGTAATTCGCATTTTTCCCATGACCCACCCTTTTTATTTTCATAAAAAGGGTATTCCCAAAGAGTGAATTTTATCTTCTTATACAAATACAATCCAACGGACTCTGCAATGTCCTCGATCTTCCACAGGCTATATGGCCAGTTAGTTTTGACGGAAACGTGTATCTCGCCATGCTCATCAAGCAACTTGATAGCACCACTTAGAAAACTCTCAATCAACTCTTGATTTTTCCTGAATAAAAATTAAAAATATATTAATATATGTTGATTATAGATAAAAGTTAAAAATAAACAACAAAAGTAACTCAAGTACCTTATTACCCAGGGATGGTCGTCTTTGTGGTAAATACCACAATGTGGTCGATTAAATACCACTATGTCAAACTTCTCATTCTTAATTTGTGCATGTTTTAAGCAATCTAGTCGCATCAACTTTCAGGAAGACTCGGGCTCCCAACTTGATCAAATGAAGCATGTTATTTTCGGCATCGTCGTATATTTCCCTCAAGAACCCTTTCAACAATCAGATTAATTAGTATAACATACACACACACACACACATATAAAGGGAAAAACATAAGTATTTTCACGTACTTTGATCATCGAAGGAGGTGATGATCATGTTTGAGCCATTACCAAAAATGGAGCATACACTACGTCCGAAACTCAGATTTCCGTCACCACAAACCAGCGTCTTTTTTTCGGGCGTGTAAAGTGTGGTTCGGGGCGTGTCGAACTCGGGAATGCAACCGCGCTCGCGTTCTAGTTCATTGAGGAGCCTTAGCTCCTCAATCGACCTCTTCTTCCCTTTGGTAGAGAAACTTAAAAAATTTTCTCCAAAGCAACGGGCTGGTTTTGAACACAAACGAACAAATATGAAACAATTAACTAGACGTTTTCATGCTCGTTTGTTTAATTAAACGAACACAAACTTTTTGTTCGTGTTAGTTCGTTACTTAAACAAACGAACACGAAACGATGTGAATCAAATAGAAACATAAAGTTTGTGGGCAGTTTGACCCTGTTCGTGTTCGCTCGTTTAACTTTAAACGAACACGAACACTTAATCGAGCAATTATTTGTGTTCATCTTAGTTTAATTAAAAATGAACATGTTCATGTTCGTTTGTTTAAAACTAAACGAACATACATTAACATATATAAAAACAACTGCAGTAAATATCTAGTCAACTATAACAACTCTAACCGATCTATTCTTACAATTAATGAGCATATAACCTAGTGCAATCACTAATTAGTAACTTAAATTGATTTCGATGCACAAATAACCGATTAATAACAAACAGTAGATACCTAATCAACTATACAAACAACAACCAATCTAACAACGCAATTAACGAGCATATAACCTAACTCAAACACTAACTAGTAACTTAAATTGACTCCGATGCACAAATAACCGATGAATAACAAACAGTAAACACCTAATCAACTATAACGAGTATAACAGATCTATCCTTACGTATAACGAGCATATAACCTAGAGCAAACACTAATTTGTGAATTAAACTGATTCCGATGCACAAATCACGGTTTAATAACACACAGTAAATACCAAATTAACTATAATGATTGTAACCGATCTATCCATACAACTAACGAGCATATAACCTCACGTAAACATTGATTAGAGAGTTAAAACTGATTCCGATTATTTACAGACGGTAAACAACTAATCAACTACAATGATTGTAACCGATCTATCCACACAAATAACGAGCATATAACCTACTGCAAACACTAATTAGTAACTTAAAACTGATTCCGAAGCACAAATCACCGATTAATAACATACAGTAAATACCTAATCAACTAAAACAACCCTTTTTTATTTGACCCGTTCCAACCCTAGCACGTTCTGAGCCGACCCGACCCATCTGCCAATCCTACAATTAACACAAATTAAATAAATAAAGGAGCAGGGAGCTTACTCTGATGATAGATTTTCCTCCAAATCAGTCACAATAGTCTGAAAAACAAATTAAATCACCAACTGAACACACTCGAGCTCAGTGATCCATACCGAGCTTTCCAAACCTTCAAAAACGTATTACACAAAAATCTGGTGATATACAAAACTAGTAAACTCACTCACACTTATGCATGCAACCGGAAAAAAAAGGCAATAAATAACTAATCAACTATAATGATCATAAACGATCTATCTACAAGATTAACAAGCATATAACCTCGTGCAAACACTAAGTAGTAAGTTAAATTGATTCCGATGCGGTTATCACAGTTTAATAACAAACAGTAGATACTTGATCAACTATAACAATTACAACTGATCTAACTACGCGATTGACGAGGATATAACCTAGCGCAAACACTAATTAATTACTTAAATCGATTCCGACACACAAATCACCGATTAATAACACATAGTGAATACCTAATCAACAATAACGATTCTAACCGATCGATCCACGCAATTAACAAGCATAAAACCTTGTGAAAACACTAATTAGTGAGCTAAACTGATTCAATGCACAAGGTACCGATTAGTAATGAACTATAATGATTGCAATTGATCTACCGATTAGCTCAAGGTCTATCAAAAAGTCAAGTATTTTCATATTCAATTACAATTAACACAAATTAAATGACTAAAGGAGCAGGGAGCAGCTTACTCTATTGATAGATTTTCCTCCAAATCAGTCACAATAGCTTTGAAAACAGATTAAATCACACAACTATACACACTTGTAACCGATCAACTAACCAACCTATAAACGCAATTAACGAGGATAGAACCTAGTGCGAACACTAATCGTCGAGTTAAATTGATTCCAATGCACAAATCAGTAATTAGTAACAGAGAGTAATATACACAAGTCAACAATTAATAACAGACCATAAATACCTAATCAACTATAATGATTATAACCGATATATCAGCATATAACCTAACTAATTAGACATTAAATTGATTCGAATTGATAACAAAGAGTAAACAACTAATCAACTATAACAATTATAAGCGATCTATCCTTACAATTAACGAGCATATAACCTAACGCAAACACTGACTAGTGTGTTAAACTGATTCCGATGCACAAACAACCGTAATAACAGACAGTATATACCTAACCTAATCAACAAACCGATCTATAAACGCAATTAACGAGCATATAACCTTATGAAAACACTAATTAGCGAGTTAAACTGATTCCGATGCACAACTCACAATTTAATAACACACAGTAAACACCTAATCAACTATAACAATTATAACCGTTCTAACTACGCGATTGAATAGCATATAACCTAGTTCAAACACTAATCAGTAACATAAATCGATTCCGATACACAAATCACCGATTAATAACACACAGTAAATACCTAACCAGTTATAATGAATATAACCGATCTATCCACAGGATTAACGAGCACATAACCTAATACAAACACTAATTAGTAACTTAACAGATTCCGAAGCACAAATCACCAATTAATATCATACAGTAAATACCTAATCAACTAACCGACCTATAAACGCAATTAATGAGCATAGAACCTAGTGCGAACACTAATCGTCGAGTTAAATTGATTCCGATGCACAAATCAGTAATTAGTAACGGAGAGTAATATACACAAATCACAAATTGATAAGAGACAGTAGATACCTAATCAACTATAATGATTATAACCGATCTATCAGCATATAACCTAACGCAGACACTAATTGGAGAGTTACATTGATTCGAATTAATAACAAACAGTAAACAACTAATCAACTATAACGTTTATAACCGATCTCTCCTTACAATTAACGAGCATGTGACCTAACAGGCTAACACAGACACTGATTAGTGTATTTAACTGATTCCGATGCACAAATCACCGATTAATAACAGACAGTATATACCTAATCAACTAACCGATCTATAAACGCAATTAACGAGCATATAACCTTATGACACTAATTAGCGAGTCAAATTGATTTCGATGCCTAAATCACAGTTAAATAACACACAGAAACACCTAATCAGCTATAACAATTATAAGTGTTCTAACTACGCAATTGAAGAGCATATAACCTAGTGCAAACACTAATCAGTAACATAAATCGATTCCGATGCACAAATCAACGATTAATAACATACTAAAATACCTAATCAGCTGTAGTGACTAATGAATATGACCGATCTATCCACACAATTAACGAGCATATAACCTACTGCAAACACTAATTAGTAACTTAAAACTGATTCCGAAGCACAAATCACCGATTAATAACATACAGTAAATACCTAATCAACTAAAACAACCCTTTTTTATTTGACCCGTTCCAACCCTAGCACGTTTTGGGCCGACCCGACCCATCTGCCAATCCTACAATTAACACAAATTAAATAACTAAAAGAGCAGGGAGCTTACTCTGATGATATTTTTTCCTCCAAATCAGTCACAATAGTCTGAAAAACAATTTAAATCACCAACTGAACACACTCGAGCTCAGTGATCCATACCGAGCTTTCCAAACCTTCAAAAACGTATTATATAAAAATCAGGTGATATACAAAACTAGTAAACTCACTCACACTTATGCATGCAACCGGAAAAAAAAGGCAATAAATAACTAATCAACTATAATGATCATAAACGATCTATCTACAAGATTAACAAGCATATAACCTCGTGCAAACACTAAGTAGTAAGTTAAATTGATTCCGATGCGGTTATCACAGTTTAATAACAAACAGTAGATACTTGATCAACTATAACAATTACAACTGACCTAACTACGCGATTGACGAGGATATAACCTAGCGCAAACACTAATTAATAACTTAAATCGATTCCGACACACAAATCACCGATTAATAACACATAGTGAATACCTAATCAACAATAACGATTCTAACCGATCGATCCACGCAATTAACAAGCATAAAACCTTGTGAAAACACTAATTAGTGAGCTAAACTGATTCAATGCACAAGGTACCAATTAGTAATGAACTATAATGATTGCAATTGATCTACCGATTAGCTCAAGGTCTATCAAAAAGTCAAGTATTTTCATATTCAATTACAATTAACACAAATTAAATGACTAAAGGAGCAGGGAGCAGCTTACTCTATTGATAGATTTTCCTCCAAATCAGTCACAATAGCTTTGAAAACAGATTAAATCACACAACTATACACACTTGTAACCGATCAACTAACCAACCTATAAACGCAATTAACGAGGATAGAACCTAGTGCGAACACTAATCGTCGAGTTAAATTGATTCCAATGCACAAATCAGTAATTAGTAACAGAGAGTAATATACACAAGTCAACAATTAATAACAGACCATAAATACCTAATCAACTATAATGATTATAACCGATATATCAGCATATAACCTAACTAATTAGACATTAAATTGATTCGAATTGATAACAAAGAGTAAACAACTAATCAACTATAACAATTATAAGCGATCTATCCTTACAATTAACGAGCATATAACCTAACGCAAACACTGACTAGTGTGTTAAACTGATTCCGATGCACAAACAACCGTAATAACAGACAGTATATACCTAACCTAATCAACAAACCGATCTATAAACGCAATTAACGAGCATATAACCTTATGAAAACACTAATTAGCGAGTTAAACTGATTCCGATGCACAACTCACAATTTAATAACACACGGTAAACACCTAATCAACTATAACAATTATAACCGTTCTAACTACGCGATTGAATAGCATATAACCTAGTTCAAACACTAATCAGTAACATAAATCGATTCCGATACACAAATCACCGATTAATAACACACAGTAAATACCTAACCAGTTATAATGAATATAACCGATCTATCCACAGGATTAACGAGCACATAACCTAATACAAACACTAATTAGTAACTTAACAGATTCCGAAGCACAAATCACCAATTAATATCATACAGTAAATACCTAATCAACTAACCGACCTATAAACGCAATTAATGAGCATAGAACCTAGTGCGAACACTAATCGTCGAGTTAAATTGATTCCGATGCACAAATCAGTAATTAGTAACGGAGAGTAATATACACAAATCACAAATTGATAAGAGACAGTAGATACCTAATCAACTATAATGATTATAACCGATCTATCAGCATATAACCTAACGCAGACACTAATTGGAGAGTTACATTGATTCGAATTAATAACAAACAGTAAACAACTAATCAACTATAACGTTTATAACCGATCTCTCCTTACAATTAACGAGCATGTGACCTAACAGGCTAACACAGACACTGATTAGTGTATTTAACTGATTCCGATGCACAAATCACCGATTAATAACAGACAGTATATACCTAATCAACTAACCGATCTATAAACGCAATTAACGAGCATATAACCTTATGACACTAATTAGCGAGTCAAATTGATTTCGATGCCTAAATCACAGTTAAATAACACACAGAAACACCTAATCAGCTATAACAATTATAAGTGTTCTAACTACGCAATTGAAGAGCATATAACCTAGTGCAAACACTAATCAGTAACATAAATCGATTCCGATGCACAAATCAACGATTAATAACATACTAAAATACCTAATCAGCTGTAGTGACTAATGAATATGACCGATCTATCCACACAATTAACGAGCATATAACCTACTGCAAACACTAATTAGTAACTTAAAACTGATTCCGAAGCACAAATCACCGATTAATAACATACAGTAAATACCTAATCAACTAAAACAACCCTTTTTTATTTGACCCGTTCCAACCCTAGCACGTTTTGGGCCGACCCGACCCATCTGCCAATCCTACAATTAACACAAATTAAATAACTAAAAGAGCAGGGAGCTTACTCTGATGATATTTTTTCCTCCAAATCAGTCACAATAGTCTGAAAAACAATTTAAATCACCAACTGAACACACTCGAGCTCAGTGATCCATACCGAGCTTTCCAAACCTTCAAAAACGTATTATATAAAAATCAGGTGATATACAAAACTAGTAAACTCACTCACACTTATGCATGCAACCGGAAAAAAAAGGCAATAAATAACTAATCAACTATAATGATCATAAACGATCTATCTACAAGATTAACAAGCATATAACCTCGTGCAAACACTAAGTAGTAAGTTAAATTGATTCCGATGCGGTTATCACAGTTTAATAACAAACAGTAGATACTTGATCAACTATAACAATTACAACTGACCTAACTACGCGATTGACGAGGATATAACCTAGCGCAAACACTAATTAATAACTTAAATCGATTCCGACACACAAATCACCGATTAATAACACATAGTGAATACCTAATCAACAATAACGATTCTAACCGATCGATCCACGCAATTAACAAGCATAAAACCTTGTGAAAACACTAATTAGTGAGCTAAACTGATTCAATGCACAAGGTACCGATTAGTAATGAACTATAATGATTGCAATTGATCTACCGATTAGCTCAAGGTCTATCAAAAAGTCAAGTATTTTCATATTCAATTACAATTAACACAAATTAAATGACTAAAGGAGCAGGGAGCAGCTTACTCTATTGATAGATTTTCCTCCAAATCAGTCACAATAGCTTTGAAAACAGATTAAATCACACAACTATACACACTTGTAACCGATCAACTAACCAACCTATAAACGCAATTAACGAGGATAGAACCTAGTGCGAACACTAATCGTCGAGTTAAATTGATTCCAATGCACAAATCAGTAATTAGTAACAGAGAGTAATATACACAAGTCAACAATTAATAACAGACCATAAATACCTAATCAACTATAATGATTATAACCGATATATCAGCATATAACCTAACTAATTAGACATTAAATTGATTCGAATTGATAACAAAGAGTAAACAACTAATCAACTATAACAATTATAAGCGATCTATCCTTACAATTAACGAGCATATAACCTAACGCAAACACTGACTAGTGTGTTAAACTGATTCCGATGCACAAACAACCGTAATAACAGACAGTATATACCTAACCTAATCAACAAACCGATCTATAAACGCAATTAGCGAGCATATAACCTTATGAAAACACTAATTAGCGAGTTAAACTGATTCCGATGCACAACTCACAATTTAATAACACACAGTAAACACCTAATCAACTATAACAATTATAACCGTTCTAACTACGCGATTGAATAGCATATAACCTAGTTCAAACACTAATCAGTAACATAAATCGATTCCGATACACAAATCACCGATTAATAACACACAGTAAATACCTAACCAGTTATAATGAATATAACCGATCTATCCACAGGATTAACGAGCACATAACCTAATACAAACACTAATTAGTAACTTAACAGATTCCGAAGCACAAATCACCAATTAATATCATACAGTAAATACCTAATCAACTAACCGACCTATAAACGCAATTAATGAGCATAGAACCTAGTGCGAACACTAATCGTCGAGTTAAATTGATTCCGATGCACAAATCAGTAATTAGTAACGGAGAGTAATATACACAAATCACAAATTGATAAGAGACAGTAGATACCTAATCAACTATAATGATTATAACCGATCTATCAGCATATAACCTAACGCAGACACTAATTGGAGAGTTACATTGATTCGAATTAATAACAAACAGTAAACAACTAATCAACTATAACGTTTATAACCGATCTCTCCTTACAATTAACGAGCATGTGACCTAACAGGCTAACACAGACACTGATTAGTGTATTTAACTGATTCCGATGCACAAATCACCGATTAATAACAGACAGTATATACCTAATCAACTAACCGATCTATAAACGCAATTAACGAGCATATAACCTTATGACACTAATTAGCGAGTCAAATTGATTTCGATGCCTAAATCACAGTTAAATAACACACAGAAACACCTAATCAGCTATAACAATTATAAGTGTTCTAACTACGCAATTGAAGAGCATATAACCTAGTGCAAACACTAATCAGTAACATAAATCGATTCCGATGCACAAATCAACGATTAATAACATACTAAAATACCTAATCAGCTGTAGTGACTAATGAATATGACCGATCTATCCACACAATTAACGAGCATATAACCTACTGCAAACACTAATTAGTAACTTAAAACTGATTCCGAAGCACAAATCACCGATTAATAACATACAGTAAATACCTAATCAACTAAAACAACCCTTTTTTATTTGACCCGTTCCAACCCTAGCACGTTTTGGGCCGACCCGACCCATCTGCCAATCCTACAATTAACACAAATTAAATAACTAAAAGAGCAGGGAGCTTACTCTGATGATATTTTTTCCTCCAAATCAGTCACAATAGTCTGAAAAACAATTTAAATCACCAACTGAACACACTCGAGCTCAGTGATCCATACCGAGCTTTCCAAACCTTCAAAAACGTATTATATAAAAATCAGGTGATATACAAAACTAGTAAACTCACTCACACTTATGCATGCAACCGGAAAAAAAAGGCAATAAATAACTAATCAACTATAATGATCATAAACGATCTATCTACAAGATTAACAAGCATATAACCTCGTGCAAACACTAAGTAGTAAGTTAAATTGATTCCGATGCGGTTATCACAGTTTAATAACAAACAGTAGATACTTGATCAACTATAACAATTACAACTGACCTAACTACGCGATTGACGAGGATATAACCTAGCGCAAACACTAATTAATAACTTAAATCGATTCCGACACACAAATCGCCGATTAATAACACATAGTGAATACCTAATCAACAATAACGATTCTAACCGATCGATCCACGCAATTAACAAGCATAAAACCTTGTGAAAACACTAATTAGTGAGCTAAACTGATTCAATGCACAAGGTACCGATTAGTAATGAACTATAATGATTGCAATTGATCTACCGATTAGCTCAAGGTCTATCAAAAAGTCAAGTATTTTCATATTCAATTACAATTAACACAAATTAAATGACTAAAGGAGCAGGGAGCAGCTTACTCTATTGATAGATTTTCCTCCAAATCAGTCACAATAGCTTTGAAAACAGATTAAATCACACAACTATACACACTTGTAACCGATCAACTAACCAACCTATAAACGCAATTAACGAGGATAGAACCTAGTGCGAACACTAATCGTCGAGTTAAATTGATTCCAATGCACAAATCAGTAATTAGTAACAGAGAGTAATATACACAAGTCAACAATTAATAACAGACCATAAATACCTAATCAACTATAATGATTATAACCGATATATCAGCATATAACCTAACTAATTAGACATTAAATTGATTCGAATTGATAACAAAGAGTAAACAACTAATCAACTATAACAATTATAAGCGATCTATCCTTACAATTAACGAGCATATAACCTAACGCAAACACTGACTAGTGTGTTAAACTGATTCCGATGCACAAACAACCGTAATAACAGACAGTATATACCTAACCTAATCAACAAACCGATCTATAAACGCAATTAGCGAGCATATAACCTTATGAAAACACTAATTAGCGAGTTAAACTGATTCCGATGCACAACTCACAATTTAATAACACACAGTAAACACCTAATCAACTATAACAATTATAACCGTTCTAACTACGCGATTGAATAGCATATAACCTAGTTCAAACACTAATCAGTAACATAAATCGATTCCGATACACAAATCACCGATTAATAACACACAGTAAATACCTAACCAGTTATAATGAATATAACCGATCTATCCACAGGATTAACGAGCACATAACCTAATACAAACACTAATTAGTAACTTAACAGATTCCGAAGCACAAATCACCAATTAATATCATACAGTAAATACCTAATCAACTAACCGACCTATAAACGCAATTAATGAGCATAGAACCTAGTGCGAACACTAATCGTCGAGTTAAATTGATTCCGATGCACAAATCAGTAATTAGTAACGGAGAGTAATATACACAAATCACAAATTGATAAGAGACAGTAGATACCTAATCAACTATAATGATTATAACCGATCTATCAGCATATAACCTAACGCAGACACTAATTGGAGAGTTACATTGATTCGAATTAATAACAAACAGTAAACAACTAATCAACTATAACGTTTATAACCGATCTCTCCTTACAATTAACGAGCATGTGACCTAACAGGCTAACACAGACACTGATTAGTGTATTTAACTGATTCCGATGCACAAATCACCGATTAATAACAGACAGCATATACCTAATCAACTAACCGATCTATAAACGCAATTAACGAGCATATAACCTTATGACACTAATTAGCGAGTCAAATTGATTTCGATGCCTAAATCACAGTTAAATAACACACAGAAACACCTAATCAGCTATAACAATTATAAGTGTTCTAACTACGCAATTGAAGAGCATATAACCTAGTGCAAACACTAATCAGTAACATAAATCGATTCCGATGCACAAATCAACGATTAATAACATACTAAAATACCTAATCAGCTGTAGTGACTAATGAATATGACCGATCTATCCACACAATTAACGAGCATATAACCTACTGCAAACACTAATTAGTAACTTAAAACTGATTCCGAAGCACAAATCACCGATTAATAACATACAGTAAATACCTAATCAACTAAAACAACCCTTTTTTATTTGACCCGTTCCAACCCTAGCACGTTTTGGGCCGACCCGACCCATCTGCCAATCCTACAATTAACACAAATTAAATAACTAAAAGAGCAGGGAGCTTACTCTGATGATATTTTTTCCTCCAAATCAGTCACAATAGTCTGAAAAACAATTTAAATCACCAACTGAACACACTCGAGCTCAGTGATCCATACCGAGCTTTCCAAACCTTCAAAAACGTATTACACAAAAATCTGGTGATATACAAAACTAGTAAACTCACTCACACTTATGCATGCAACCGGAAAAAAAAGGCAATAAATAACTAATCAACTATAATGATCATAAACGATCTATCTACAAGATTAACAAGCATATAACCTCGTGCAAACACTAAGTAGTAAGTTAAATTGATTCCGATGCGGTTATCACAGTTTAATAACAAACAGTAGATACTTGATCAACTATAACAATTACAACTGATCTAACTACGCGATTGACGAGGATATAACCTAGCGCAAACACTAATTAATAACTTAAATCGATTCCGACACACAAATCACCGATTAATAACACATAGTAAATACCTAATCAACAATAACGATTCTAACCGATCGATCCACGCAATTAACAAGCATAAAACCTTGTGAAAACACTAATTAGTGAGCTAAACTGATTCAATGTACAAAGTACCGATTAGTAATGAACCATAATAATTGAAATTGATCTATCCGAGCAATTAACGAGCATATAACCTTGTGCAAACACTAATTAGTAACTTAAACTGATTAATATACACAAATCACCAATTGATAACAGACAGTATTATTATGAAGTAGTTTGTAATGATACTCCGTAATATTACGTATTGTTATGTCTTGAGGTTGAACATAACTAATACTCCGTAATATTTAGTTCATAATTAAACATTACAAATGGTCATTTGTGGTTGAATCATCAATCAGTCATAACTCATCAATTATAAGTCAGTGAGTGACTATCCTAATTTAAGCGCATTATGATAATCGTGATCTCGTAGGGGTCTCTCCAAAGATCCTGGAAGTCATGAGTTTAATGACGACTTGCATTTTTCTAGTCGTAGCTAATCTATTGGTAAATATCTATTCCAGATTAGCTAGACACTTAATTTACGTGTGTTAGAAGCTAGAGTGCGTGGATTTTCGGTATGGTAAATTTGACCATAGGTAGAGAATGAGAAAACTAGGGTTAGAATAATAAATTCGACTCCATTAGATTAGCTTACTAATACATAAAATCAAGATAAAGAATCGTTAGCGTCAAAGATTGGTCATGACTAGCCGCGGTAGCTCACTCTCACCAGCAACAGACACTACTAGAAAACAAGTCATTTTCTCACAAAACTTTCCTACAAATTTCCTACGACATGTAGTTCCAACAGATTTCCAATAAAAAAAATAAGCTCCAACTTTGCTACAACATTATCTAATAAACATTATGTTAAGTCAAAACGGTTTTTGTAGGAGAGTTGTAGGAAGTTTATAACCACATGTTTTGTAGCAATTTTGTAAGAAAAGTTGTTGGAAAACGGTTGAAAACGAGTTTCAAGCATGTGTTTTTCCAACGTAACTTTTTGTTGGAAACTTGTTAGAAATTGGATTTTCCAACAAATTTTCTACGAATTCAGTTGTAGAAAAACATCACTTTTTCTGGTAGTGAGATGTGGAGTGTGTGAAGAAAATATCTTGTGTGTTTGTGTGTTGGGGGGGGGGCCCTTGGGTTATAGACAATGATTTGGTTTATTTTGATATTTTTTTTAGGTGGTGCCGAAGGTGCTGGTTGTGGCCAGACAACGACAATGATAATGGTCGTAGTAGCGGCGACGGTAGTTAGGTGGTGGCAGTGGTGAAGGTTGTCAGGTGATGTTATATATAGAGTAAGGTGGAAGAGGAATGAATGAATAAAAAATGGGACGGGAATGGTGGATTTGATAGAATGCGATTCCTTATGTAATCGTTTTTTTATTTGATAAAATGAGATTTCTTTTAATTTGGTGGCATAAGAGAATTTAAGTATATTTCATAATTCATTTATAAATTACTAGATTATGTACCCGTGTTTTACACGGGTTGGACAACTTAAATTTTGAAAGTGATAACTTTTGATAAATAAAGTTGAATAATATATTAAGTAAGTACAAAGTTAAATTATAACTACTATTCACAAACTTAAATATAAATCATAAATCTTTAAATACTTCTTTCGATACAAAATTAGATAATACACTAAAAATATGTTAGCAACTAAGGTAAAATAGTATATGAGAACATAAACGGTACAATCGATATGAACCAACCATCAATAAAAGAACACGTTCGATTAGTTGAAAAATGTACTAATAAAAGAATCGATAGGGTTTTGATCGACAAAATTTGGATAGAGAGAAATATATTACGGTTACAGGTGAAAAGAAGACGGGTCGGGTTCAATTAAAGATCCACGTGTTTTTAGCAATTAACCCGTTAAATAATGAAAATGTTTAGTATATAAAAATGTTTTATAAATACACCTAACGTTTTAAAAAAATATAAAAATACGTTTTGTTAAAGCAAATTAGAGAAATCATTAAACAAAAAATATATAAAAAGAAATTAAAAAGTATGTATAATTAATAGAAGAGAGAAGCGGGAAGAAAGAATAAAATTGCATAAGGGCGGACGGGGCGGTGCGTGGTGGCCTCCCCGTCACGCGTGATGAGCCAGCCCACACCGCCGACGCTCCCCTGGTCACGCGCAAATTGGTATTTTGCGTGATGGCCATTACGCTTGGTGGGGGTGATTTCCAAGAAGAAATGTAGCCGTTGGGTGGGGATCTAGCCGTTGGAAGGGGGGTTAAATAAAAAAAAACCAATATAAAACCAAAACAAAAACATAAACCAAATCCAAATCAAAACCAAATCCAACTCAAAAACACTCTCAAACTTCCCCTTCATTCACAACAAAAAATTATGGAATTTCCGAAACACTCGATGCCCTTAGACACCGATAGCTCTTCATCTTCGGACGATGACTTTCTCGAATGGTTCCCGTTGCTATACAAATAACTTGAAGGCCCGAGCCGTTCAAAGAAAAAGGTGATGGAGCGTGATCATATACATGCCCACGACGTGCTAATAAACGACTATTTTGTGGAGGAGCCGAAGTACAACGACGAGACGTTTAGGAAACGCTTTCGTTTGCCGAAATCTTTATTCTTAAAGATTGTAGCCGACGTCGAAGCAAACGAAGAATTGTTTCAAGAATCTTACGACGTGAGAGGCAAACGAAGTTTTATGCCGCTTCAAAAATGCACATCCTCTATTCGTCAACTAGCGACAGGTAACCCACCCGACCAATTCGATGAATACTTACAAATGTCTTAGAGAACTTCACGTGAATGTCTAAAATTCTTTTGTAACGCGATTATAAAATTGTATGCCAAAGAGTTTCTACGAAAACCAACAAGACACGACATTACACGTCTTTACGCCGCACACGAGGCTAGATGGCATTTTCCAGGGATGCTCGGTAGCATCGATTGTACACATATCGAATGGAGGAATTGTCCACGGGAGTTGCGAGGGGCGTATGTTAGGGGTGATATCAAACGACCGACCATCTCACTAGAAGCGGTTGCGTCAAATGATTTATGGATTTGGCATTCTTATTTTGGTGTTCTCGGCTCAAACAACGACATCACTGTTCTGTACACATCACCGTTGTTTCAGAGCGTAACAGATGGCATCGCACCTTTCTGTCCGTACTTTGTCAACGAGAGATATTACATACGTGGCTACTATCTTGTCGACGGTATCTACCCGCAATGGGTCTGTTTTTGTGAAAGCCTTTTCGTTTCCTATCGAGACCAATGAAAAGGCGTTCAAGAAGTTGCAAGAATCGGCAAGAAAAGAGGTCGAGAGAGCTTTCGGTGTTTTAAAGGGTAGATGGTGCATACTCAGTCGACCGGTTCGTGCAATGAAAAAACCCACGATCTCTAACTACGTGTATGCATGCATCATATTACACAATATGTTAATAAAAGAAGATGGAAATGCAATTTCTCCAGATTGGGTACCGGATCCTCCGACTTATGTTCTCGTTCCCGATGATGTCCAATTAGACTTGCGGGATGAAGATATTCATATCGGTTGAGATGGGATCTTGTTGCGCATATAGGTTCTTTAGGTTTGGAATTTCCGGATTCAGACGAGGAGTAGACGTTCGTTGTAACTTTTATTTTTTATTTCTAAATTTTAAGTTGAATTATGTTCTATTAAACTATTGTTTTTATTTTTAAGTTCTATTAAATATTGTTTTAATTTTTAAAGTTACAAAAAAATTAAAAAAAAAATCCATCACACACCATCACACCACACCACATCACCACCCCTAGTAAAAAACCATCACATGTGATGGAATTTGGGTTGGTGATGTGGCACAATATAATTAGGCGGGGTGTGTGATGAGTGATCACACCACATCCACCACCCCTCCCCCTAAGAAAATGACATATGACATGAGAAAACTTTTATTTATTATATAGTAAGTATAGATTTAAGATTTAAGATACCACAAAGTGTCAAGCGCCTTTTTTTTTTCTTTTTCAACATAAGCCCATCTACATTTACAAAATAACATTTGAAGTTAATAACATATCACAAAAAACGTGATCCAAAAGATTTAATTGAAAACGCGGCCACGTAAACTTATGAACGTAATGACAGCATTCATTTGATCCTTTATTTCCATCAATTTTTTATTACATTAGAAATCACGATATTTCTCTCTTTCTTTCTAATTAAATATTATTATTTTATACTTTTATTATTATATTTTCTCTCGTTTACTCACGTCAATTTTTAGAATATATTAAAAAATAATACACGCTAAACATTTTCATACCAAATCTTACTTCTTACTAGCATACTAGTAAACAAAAATAATGATGCTGAGTTGTTTTAACCACATTCAATTATAACATAAAATTCTCTTAATCTTCTAATATTTTTACTTAATTCATGCTATCCGTAGGTTACGGGTGATAATAGTTTGACCCATGAGTTACAACATTTTCAATATATTTCATTATCAAGATATTATACACACATTAATGATCATTTACAACTATTTAATACCTAAAATATAATTATTCTCGATGTATTCCTTACTTTTTATTAAAAAATTCAACATTTTTTAAATAATAAGGGCTCGTGAATTCAACATTTTTAAAGTCTTGCAATTTATGTTTTCTCTAGAAATATTATAATCCAAGTTGTTTGTTTTTTGGAAACCATCAATTCCGTATTTTTTTATTTCATAGTTATTTATACATATTCAATTTCAAAAAAAGAAATACAATCATATACAAAGACAACTTTTCATGATAGTTAATTTCAAATGACATGTACCAAATCATGTATGTTGTGAACTGTTTGAATTCGTTTTTTCTGCTTCTTGAAACTCATAGCAATATTTAATCATTTTCTATGTTCTATATAAATGTAAATTTGAGATTATGTACTTATTAATATTTGTATTATATATTTAATTTTTTCACCTTTTATTTTGTGTATTTATTCAAATAATGACTTTATTAGTTTTTATTTATTTGGCAAATCTCGTGTATTACACGGGTTTAAAATCTAACTTATTTTAAAGAATAACATATTATTTCTCCTTCATTCATAACCACTCTATATAATACTAGTTTTTATCCCCCGTATTACGATGGTTATTTTATATTATTTGCTTTTAATATTTGTCTATTTTTTGAATTCTTTTTACTGTATAAAAGTTAATAATATATTTATGTTTGATATTAAATTGTTTCACAAATAAATGAGATGTTATAACATGGTTTAAAAGCTATATGAGTTTGATGAGATCAAAGACCCGTTTATTTGTTATAGTAAAATTGGTTTTCTAATTATAAATAATATATATCTATATTTAAATAAATTAGATATTACTCCCTCCGTCCCATTATAAGCGTCCTAGTTTGATTTTTCAAGTCTTTCTTGTTTAACTTTGACCGACAATATTTTTGTTTGTTTTATATAATACTTGATGTAAAATATATGAATGGATTGGGTTTTAAATGTATTTTACATTGATATAATTTTCATCAAGTATTATATGACACGAACAAAAATATTGTCGGTCAAAGTTAAACAAAAAAGACTTGAAAAATCAAACCATGACACTTATAATGGGGCGGAGGGAGTAATTTTTAGTATATTCTTACTTTATAAGATTTTTGTTTCAAATATATGGTGAGATTAGTTTTTAATTTAATGAGATGTTATAACCCGTTTAAGAAATATTAAGATCCATACCCATGAATTCGGGTCAAATGCATGATAAGCCTCCATTTAAAAATCAAGCAAATCTAGTGACTCTAAAAAAAGGGAGCGATTACATCACGACACATAGGATTTTTATGTTTTCATTTATATATATTATAGATAAAGAAAAAAGACTCACAAATACGAATGAACAATATATAAGGTAATAAGGACAAATATGTTTCTTGGTGATTTGTGTCCCCTACCCTTCCCAAAAAGAAGAATGAAGATGCTATTAAATACGCTTTTATTTTAATTTATCGCTCATTTAGTGATTGATGACATCATGATTCATGACAGTATGCTAGGGAGTGGACTAGTGGCCATCAAATATAATTAAAAAATTAGCCGACGCCCGACAAGTGACAACACCTATTAATGGGCTTAATTGTCTTTAATACTCGCCCAAATTATCTTTTAAGCCCAAACTAACGTATAACCGTAGCCAGCCAGACTTAATACAAATCGGGTTCGGGTTAGAAACCGACCCGGTTTGAAAGCCAAACCGGTTAAGGTTACAAACGGGTTTTGAAAAACGAAACTCCAAACCTATCTAATCGATTCGGGCCGAGTTACAAAGCGGTTTTGGAGAAAAAAAATGGTTTTAACCAGTTTTTTACTACCGGTTCGGGTTATAAACCAGTTTTAGAAAACGAGAATACGAATTGGTGCCAAACCTACGGGTTGGGTACCGGTTTACCAGGCCCAAACCGGTTTTTTTACACATCTAAGTGTAGCTTCAACCACTAAATATTAACTAGACCGTCTAACTTCGGTACCTTGTTTTACAGCCAAATATATCGTATATCGTGAGAATTGAACCTTTGATCATCAAATTTACACCCAAACCACATTAACATTAGAAGTGGGAATGATAACTTTAGTATCTTTTAGTTGGTATTCTTGTTGGAATACCGTATGCCCGAGACACATAATTAGGTTAATGTGGCTAGTCATGTTTGATCCAAGTCGGGTCATACCCAATAACGAGTTAGACACACACCAATTATGTATTTGTTAAGATAAGATCTATAAGACAAATACAGAACACGATACATTCAGAAATTCGGGTTTCTGAATATTTACTTGAAAGTGTTAAATAAATTAATCGGTTAATTTATTTATTCAAATAATTATTATTGGAATGATTATTTAACTATGTATTCTTTTATAAAATGGTTTATAAAAGATGGGGTGTTTATATATTTTATAAAGTATAAAATAAATAAAATAAAAAAAAAAAAAAAAAAAAAAAAAAAAAAAATTATTATTATTGGGGCCGGTTTTAGGGTGGGCCCCACACCCCATATCTTGGTCAATTTCTTGTCACAAGGTTGAGTGTATTTTACTTAACCAAAACCTAACCAAAACCTAACACCATGTTAGTATGATGGTATGTGATGATGAGAAAAGATCATGATCAAAAATATATAAACACTTTCAAGTAACATAAAAAACACAACTTCTTCCTTTCTTTCTTTCTTGTTTACGGCCAAAAAGAAAAAGAAAGGCTCGGGTCTCGGGTTTTTCGTGTTCAAGCTTCCTAGCATAGCTCGGTGTGTGTTGGAGGCTCGGGGTATATTCCGTTTGAGGGTTTTCCTTTGAAAGTCTAACATTCACATCATCATCTTCTTCAACCATCTACTAAACTCTTAAAGGGTTAAGAATGTAAGTTTTACAAGCTTTGATAGTTTAGTTTTCCCGTATTACTTGATCCTTACTTCGGGTTTCTAATATATAGATTATTGGTAATCTAATAACATGGATAAACTAGGTTGTTCATGAATATATATTATATAGACTTGTAATATATACACATATAAACACATGGATACATATGTTTAGTTTGCAAATACCATGCTTCCGCCTTAATTGTGACTAGTTAAATGGTTAACTAAGTTTATAAATTCTATGGAAACCCAACAAATGGCATCAAGAGCCGGGATACGGGAAACTAAGCTTCGGGTTCTCGGTTTTATATTTTTCCCCTTGAAAGATTTTATACAAAAAAATTAACATGCATGATATTTTTTTTTGTATTTAATCTTGTTATTGTTTTTGGCTTTGTTCAAAAAAAAAAAAAAAAAAAAAAAAAAAAATATAAAACCGAGTATATGGGCCGAAGCCCAAATCGGGTGATTTTGGGCCGAAGCCCACTTGGATATGGTTATTGGGCTAACCGGACATAAAAGGGAAAAAGCTAAATGGGCCGAAGCCCATTTTTGGTTAAATGGGCCGAAGCCCATGAGTTTTTTAATTGGGCCGAAGCCCATGTGTTTTGCACATGTGGGCCGAAGCCCATAATCACGTTATTGGGTCAAGCCCAAATTGGGTTGGGCTAGGCCCGATAAAGTCAAGGGGTTTTTGGAACGGGTTCCTAAAACATAACGGGTTATGTTTGTTAATACTAGACCGAGCCGTAGACCAAGTGGATGTTTGTTTGTGGTTGATGTTGTGATTGTAATTAATTATTCAAGTTTCGGTTTGTAATAATTAATTAAGGGCAATTTTGTAATTATTTATTCATATGGGTATGTAATAAATAGGTTATTTGTATTATCTTTATTTTATAGAAAAATGTATTAGGACATTTATTTTGTAAAATAAAGAAGATTGCAAAATTGGAAGTTTGGGCCTAATTGGGCCGGGTATGGTGATAATGGGTCTCACAAGCCCATTAAAGGGATTCAAACCCAAAAGGACCTAAGCCCACCAATTGAGCCCAAATGGAAGCTTATGGAAGCTAAGGCCCAAGTTCAAGCCCAATGGATCACAACGGGGTTGAAGAAGATGCTCGAAGCATTTGGATGCGGGATCGAGTGGGAGCTACAACATCCATGTGTCATGTGTCCCTTAGGATTGGACCTAAGACACACACTTGTTTCGGCTAACAAGTGTGGTCTAATTTAGTGGCTCGTGTCTAGTATAATTGTGTATGCTTGTTAATTGATTGTTTGATTGTGTGGTTGTTAGATATTAGGATATCAACTTCGTCACATAGAATTAATTAACAAAGCATAAAACGGGTTCTAATAATTATCGGTAATTACGTGACACATAGTTTAATAAAATGGATTTATTAACTAGCCGTCTCACGCCCATAATAAAATGGTTTTATTATAAATTAGAATTTTGAAAATGGTTTCAAAATATCATGTTACTAAATGCATGTTAGAACATGATTTAAAGTTTTACAACTAGAATTATTAAAACTAAAATTCCCTTTTTAAAATTAAGGATAATAAGTTAAACACCATCCTTTTGTATAACGCTTAACATATTAGTAAGCTCTTAGTGGGAAAAAGGTCACCTAACCGCGTAAGAGTAAATTAATATGTTAAGGTAATATTGGCATATAAATGGGAAAAAGGTCACCTAACCGTTTGTATGTTAATATTACAAGTTGATACAAGTAGGACGACTTAAATTAGAACCATGTGAAGAGGGTCACCCAAACATGGGGTCTAATAGGTGTTGATGGGATAAACATGCCGACACGAAATATGATTTCGAACCGGTCCCATAAACTCTAGAAGTTGCAAAAGGGTTTGCAATTGTTATGAATAACTACCTTGATAAATCGACAATGGGAAAAAGGTCACCTAACCGGAGTCGGGTTTATCGTTGGATTCTAGATTTTAATTATTAATTATATTTGGTATATATATAAAAGGGTATTAATAATTAAAAAGGTAAAACACTAAAATGAACTTAATTAAAATTCTGCAGATGGCCGCACACGTCGACGACAACATAATCCCTAACGTCCAAAATGTCTCTCTCCGATCTATTCTCGCTAAAGACCGTCTTAACCACAATAACTTTTCGGATTGGTTCCGAAATTTAAGGATAGTTCTAAAACAAGAAAAATTATATCATGTTTTGGAAACACCTATCCCCGAAGAACCGGAAGAGGGTAGTGAGGTCGAATATATGAATTGGGTCAAACTCACGGAAGATTCCATTCAAGTGTCATGCCTCATGTTGGCGACTATGGTTCCCGAAATCCAAAAGGATTTCGAAAACCATAATGCGTACGACATGATTACTCAACTTAAGGAAATGTTCCTTAAGCAATCAAGAGTTGAAAGGTTCGAAACGGTTCGAGCCTTGCATGCATGTAGAATGGATGATAATCAACCAGTTTCAACTTATGTACTTAAGATGAAAAGTTACATTGATCGCCTCGCCAAGCTCAATTGTCCCATCTCAAAAGAGTTAGCAACGGATTTGATCCTTAACTCTTTGTCGAAAAGGTTCGACACATTCGTGTTAAATTATAACATGAACGGGTGGGACAAAACCATTGGAGAACTTCACTCAATGCTTAAAACAGCAGAGGCGAGCATGGGCAAAAGGGTTTTACCCATGTTTGCGATCAATGAAGGTAGATCCAAGAATCGATCTCAACCCAATCTTAAGGCTAAGGTAGCCAAAAGAAAGGGTCCTCCTATGCATCTTAAGGGTAAGGGCAAATCACCGGTTATGGCAAAGAAACAAAAGGTTATGGAACCGAGGGGTCATAAGGATGATCCTTGTTTTGGTTGTGGGGAGACCGGACACTGGAAACGCAATTGCCCGGTCTACCTAAAAGAGCTAAAAGACAAGAGGAATGCGGCGCATACCTCGGGTAATGTCTTTATGATTAATGTTGAGCTAAATCTTATTTCTTCTAACACATGGGTATTGGATACCGGATGTGGAACTCATATTTGCAATTGGTTGCAGGGGTTCAAAAAGAATGAAGACTTAAAGAAGGGCGAAGTGAATCTTTTCATGGGCAACGGTGCAAGGGTGCACGTGGTCGCTAGAGGAGACTTCACTTTATCGCTTCCAAGTGGTTTGGAAGTTGTTTTGAGAAATGTTTTGTATGCTCCTAGTTTGACTAGGAACATTATTTCTGTGCACCTTCTTAGACAATGTAATTTTGACTTTAAATTTGTAAGATCAGAAATGCATGTATCATCTAATGGTATCTTTTATTTTAAAGCTATACCAAACAACGGTATTTATGAATTGGTTCATGATAATACCTTAAATAGCTCATTATATCAAACTTCTACTAAAAGACTCAAAAAGGATTTGAGTGATTCCTACATTTGGCATTGTCGCCTTGGACACATAAACAAGAATCGAATAAATACTCTCCAAAAGAAAGGTCTTTTGAAAACAAACGAGTTAGGTTCGTTTGATGAGTGTGAATCTTGTATTCAAGGCAAGATGACCAAAGAGCCTTTCAAAGGTACAAATGAAAGGGCTAAGGATTTGTTAGGTATCATACATACGGATGTATGCGGATCTTTCAAGCCAACTAGTAGGAATAGTGAAAGGTACTTCATTACCTTTACCGACGATTTTAGTCGATATGGGTATGTTTATCTAATGAAACACAAACATGAAGCCTTTGAAATGTTCAAAGAATTTCAAAATGAAGTACAAAATCAGCTCGACCGAACAATCAAGGTACTCCGCTCCGATAGAGGAGGCGAATACCTAAGTGATGCTTTTCAAAGTCATCTTAGAGATTGTGGAATTATTTCACAGCTCACTCCTCCTGGAACTCCTCAACATAACGGAGTATCCGAGAGGAGGAATCGAACACTGTTGGACATGGTTCGATCAATGATGGCACGAAGCTCACTACCGCCATCATTTTGGGGATATGCGCTACTCACAGCGGCTCGTATTTTGAATATGGCCCCGACCAAAAAGGTGGATCGAATACCCTATGAAGTGTGGCATGGAAAGGTTCCATCCTTTTCATATTTAAGGGTATGGGGATGCATAGTTTATGTTAAACGTGACACCCCAAATAAGCTTGAGGCTCGATCCATCAGGTGTATCTTCATAGGATACCCAAAGGATGATATAGGATATATATTCTATGATCCTAGTGAACAAAGAGTGTTTGTTTCACGCAAAGGATACTTCTTAGAAACTAGGTTCCTTATGGAAGGACCTAGTGAAAAGAGAGTGGAACTTGAAGAGGTTCAAGAATCACTGGATGATACACAGTTGGTCGATACTAGCTTTCAACACGAGGATGTTGAAGATGATCAAATGGTTGATCATACACACGTTGCTCGCAGATCTAGTAGGGTTAGTCAACCTCCCAAGAGATATGGATTTCTTGTGGATGATTGCTACTTGGTCGATTCGGATGAACCGATCTCCTACAAAGATGCTATGTCACAACCTGATTGTGACAAGTGGCTTGAAGCCATGAGCGCCGAGATGCAATCCATGCACGATAATCAAGTTTGGGAATTGGTTGATCGTCCACTTAACTCCAAACTGGTTGGATGTAAGTGGGTCTTCAAGAAGAAAACCGATATGCATGGAAATTTAGATACTTACAAAGCTCGACTTGTCGCAAAAGGTTTCACGCAAACTCAAGGGATTGATTATGATGAAACCTTCTCGCCGGTCGCGATGCTTAAGTCGATCAGGATATTGTTTGCCATTGCAGCTCATTTTGATTATGAGATATGGCAAATGGATGTCAAGACCGCTTTTCTAAATGGATATCTTGAGGAAGATGTCCATATGGTTCAGCCTGAAGGTTTTGTCGATCCATCTAATCCTGATAAAGTTTGTAAGTTAAAGAAATCAATCTACGGGTTGAAACAAGCATCACGGATGTGGAATCATCGTTTTAATGAAGAAATCAAAGCGTTTGGTTTCGTCCAAAACGGTGATGAGGCGTGTGTATATAAATGGGCTAGTGGGAGTATAATCATGTTCCTTATTTTGTATGTCGATGATATACTTTTATTTGGAAATGATATACCAAGTATGGAAAACGTTAAAGCGTGGTTAAGTAGTCGTTTCTCAATTAAGGATCTTGGAGAAGCGACATATATCTTGGGAATAAAGGTCTATAGGGATAGACAAAGGAAATTGATCGGACTCAATCAAAGTGCGTACATTGATAAAATCCTGAAAAGGTTCAGGATGGAAAACTCTAAGAAAGGTTTGGTACCTATTCCTAGAGGAACCGTGTTGAGCTCATCCCAAAGTCCTAGCTCTAAGGAAGAGCAGGATAGGATGAAGCATGTTCCTTATGCTTCGGCAATAGGATCTATTATGTATGCAATGATGTGCACCAGACCGGACGTCTCGTATGCTTTAAGCATAACGAGTAGATACCAGCACAACCCAGGTGACAGTCATTGGATGGCTGTCAAGAATATATTAAAATATCTTAGAAGGACTAAGGATATGTTTTTAATATATGGGTCTGGTGAGGAGGAACTCGTCGTAAAGGGTTACGTGGATGCGAGTTTCCAAACTGACCGAGATGATTCTCGGTCACAGTCGGGATATGTCTTCATCTTAAATGGAGGCGCTGTCTCTTGGAAGAGTTCGAAGCAGGATGTTGTCGCGTTATCCACTACAGAATCTGAGTACATCGCCGCTTCAATGGCAGCCCAAGAGGCTGCATGGATGAAAAAGTTCATCATGGATCTAGGGATTATCTCTTCCATTCAGGAGCCCCTAGAGATATTCTGTGACAATGAGGGTGCTATTGCACAGATCAAGGAGCCTCGTGCTCATCAGAAAACGAGGCACATTGAGCGCAGATTCAACTACATAAGGGATGAAGTTGAAAAGAGAAAGATATGTATTCATAAAGTTCATACCGATCAAAATATTGCGGACCCACTCACGAAGCTCCTCGATAGGCCAAAGCATGAGGGTCATGTTTGTGCATTAGGACTTCGGTATTCTAGTGAGTGGATTTAATCTGTGTTTAGTGTTTGTATAAGAACGAATGTAATGGGTATCTCATGAAATTAATTATGTTTTAATTATTCAATGAGTTATGTTCTATATTTGCATGTTTAATCCATGAATGACTTATGTTGTTCTAAACGTCCGTAGTCGATCATGCTTGTGGGAACAAGTATGAAGGTAAGACTATTATGAACCCGGATTGGTTGATATTCATGTGATGAATATAAGGCATAGGCTTGCCACCAAGGTTCATAGATATTTGTGGGACACAAATATTGGACATGATCCGCTCTCAAGGATCACTGCATGGAGTTAGTGCAACTGATCATAAGTAATCCTTGAGTAAAGGCGAGTATCATTGTGTCCTTTGACCTGAGATGCATATTGGATCTGGTTTCTCATCAAGTCTGATAACTTGACTCTCTTCTTTGTTTTTCGGTAACACGATGACGTAAAAGAAAGAGCTCAGATATCATACGAGATGTCAACAAGGATGTATGCAGTCAAGATGGGATTTGTTCCTCTTATGTGTTGAGAGTTTAGATGTCTAAGGCCTGTTAAGTTAAATCATTGAGAGAATGATCACTCTGTGTCTCTTCGATTTGACAGGACATCTAGTAACAAAGAGATGTAATGATAAGACTTACCTATATCATATCAAGTATGGACTTGAAGGGGATGATGTTATTGAATGGCACTTAGTCAAACACACTAGGGGCGGTGACCTGTTGTTAGGCGGTATTCACCATTAGCATTAACTTCTTATGAGTCACGTGCAAGTGGGAGATTGTTGGAATACCGTATGCCCGAGACACATAATTAGGTTAATGTGGCTAGTCATGTTTGATCCAAGTCGGGTCATACCCAATAACGAGTTAGACACACACCAATTATGTATTTGTTAAGATAAGATCTATAAGACAAATACAGAACACGATACATTCAGAAATTCGGGTTTCTGAATATTTACTTGAAAGTGTTAAATAAATTAATCGGTTAATTTATTTATTCAAATAATTATTATTGGAATGATTATTTAACTATGTATTCTTTTATAAAATGGTTTATAAAAGATGGGGTGTTTATATATTTTATAAAGTATAAAATAAATAAAATAAAAAAAAAAAAAAAAAAAAAAAAAAAAAAAAATTATTATTATTGGGGCCGGTTTTAGGGTGGGCCCCACACCCCATATCTTGGTCAATTTCTTGTCACAAGGTTGAGTGTATTTTACTTAACCAAAACCTAACCAAAACCTAACACCATGTTAGTATGATGGTATGTGATGATGAGAAAAGATCATGATCAAAAATATATAAACACTTTCAAGTAACATAAAAAACACAACTTCTTCCTTTCTTTCTTTCTTGTTTACGGCCAAAAAGAAAAAGAAAGGCTCGGGTCTCGGGTTTTTCGTGTTCAAGCTTCCTAGCATAGCTCGGTGTGTGTTGGAGGCTCGGGGTATATTCCGTTTGAGGGTTTTCCTTTGAAAGTCTAACATTCACATCATCATCTTCTTCAACCATCTACTAAACTCTTAAAGGGTTAAGAATGTAAGTTTTACAAGCTTTGATAGTTTAGTTTTCCCGTATTACTTGATCCTTACTTCGGGTTTCTAATATATAGATTATTGGTAATCTAATAACATGGATAAACTAGGTTGTTCATGAATATATATTATATAGACTTGTAATATATACACATATAAACACATGGATACATATGTTTAGTTTGCAAATACCATGCTTCCGCCTTAATTGTGACTAGTTAAATGGTTAACTAAGTTTATAAATTCTATGGAAACCCAACAATTCTATCCCCCCCCCCTAAAAAAAACATGCGGTAATTATGTCATTCAACTCTTATCACTTTCCTACCAATGCCATATGTCTCTATTACAATACCTACCTATTTAAATTCTACCCACCTTCATTTTAAGAGACTTCTTTTTCGCATTTACCTTCATTTTAAGATACTTATTTTCGCATTTATTACTAACTTTTTTTCAACCAAACAACGAATAAATATCCGGAGTAACTCAAGGGTAAAACTTGATTCTATACGTCTGCGATCGTAGATAACACTAAATAACTCAAGCCCGGGGTCTCCTGTTTCAGGGAAAACTCGTCGTCCGAAGGCCTACTGCAGTAAAACCCAATTAGAATCGGATTCGAATTTAAGACCTAGCGGTCTTCAACCCAAATCTTCACTTCACCTTCAATGTCATGTGAGCTAAAAGCTCATTTGCTTCAACCAAACATTACTAATATAGAAAAACGAGATTAAAGGAAATGATACATTTTAAAACATAACATTTACTTTAGTAAAAGTGTAAGAATGTAATTGCATGCACGCGTCAGTAACGGTCTTTTGAGCTAAGGGTCTCATTAGGAACGATCTATATATTCCTAGTGATAGAGGTAATAGTTACTCTCACCCACTCTTCTCAAACGATACCAAAATTATGTTATATGTAAGCTTTTAATATGCATATTTCTTTGTTTTTTATTGCATATAAACAAATTTATAATTTCAAATTAAAATCATAGAATAACCAATAGAGTTGATGGACCATTGATAAATGTTAAGCCTTTAAACATATGTGTTTAGAGGTCTTAAATTCAAGTCTATCCTAAGACGAAGATTGAAAGAAATTTATCATTAAAAAATAATTGAAGATGAATAAATCGTTTAGTGTGCCCAAGAAAAGCTTAAGAAAAAATAAGATTTATATTTTATTTTGGATATAGATAACTCGCATTTTATATAGTTATAAATAAATAGAAGTCCTGTAAAAAGTGATGATAAGATGAATCAAACAATCATAATTTAGGTAGTGTTTGGTATTTAAAAACCACATATATGATGGAAAGAATTAATTTAAGAGAATAAAAAATTGGTGTTTAGCCAGTTAGTGGAATATAATCAACGATTACATAAGGAACCTTGTTTTATCAAAATCATCCATTCAAACCTCCTTTTATTCGTTTCATTCTCTTTCACCCTATTTTCTCAACACACCACTTGACCATCATTGCCGCCACCACTGTCGCCACCTCTACCACCACCGACGTCGTCACCACCACTGCCATTGTTGCCACCAGCGCCATCGCCTTTGCCACCGCCGCCGCCGCAATTGCAATTATCATATTTGGTAAATTTTCTTAATTTTGAGGTACGTGTATATTTTTTAGCCTACCAAACTGCGTAATGTAATGATTCATTTCATTTCAATAAGTTAAGGAAACAAGACAACATAATGACAATGATCCTTTCATTTAATTATCCAATCTATTTCTTCATTCGTCGCATTCCCTTTACAATCCATTATCTCGTACTAAGCAAAACCTTCACGCGTAGACCGGATAATATGTGTAGCTACAAAGGTAAACTATTTTTAATAGGTAATGACATTTTCAATTATTTAAAAGTAAACTTACTCGATTGAGAAACAAATTTTAACTTTATGCATATATGAGAATTTTACTTTAATAAAATTCATTTAATATTATTTTAGTAATGGGTATTTGGTGTAAAGTGTTAACACATGAAGTGGTTACGGTTATAGACTTTTAGTGGTCAACATTGGGGTTTGGTGTGCACAGTCTTATCTAGTCGGTGTTAATGTGTTAAAACTTTTTAAAGACTCTAGTAATACTTATTTAATTTCATTTAATTTTTAAAATTATATTTTTTCTATTTTTTTATTATTATTTTTAATAACTTAAAAGAATAAATAGGTATTACTATTTTTTTAAATGGCGAATTTTTTGTGTTTAGGTTACCGCACTTTCTAAATTTGAAGAGTCTCGTTACTTCACTTTGGTCAAACTATGTTGTCTTAACCGGGCTCACACTGGCTTCAGATTTTGGCTTGGGCGTCCCTGAGAAACCATACCGTCAATTGTCACTTGCAGCCATGCCACAACAAGAGCATAACTCTCTGACATCACACACGGTGAGGTGAGCTCGTGGTTCGAACTGATAACCTTTGCATGAGGCCTAGCTCAAATAATTCATTGTCAATATCCACCCAAAATGACACAAATGAGAATCGAACTTGAATCTCCACTAAGAACCCAATCCTCCTACCACATGGCCACAAGTGAGGGATACACGGGTATTAATATTTAGTCCAAACTTAGTTGTTTATCAATTTTGTGATAAATAATTTTTATCACTAATCTCTATTTATAAATCTGAAAATTCTAGGTTTGTAACAATCTTTATGAGACTAAACTGAGAGAAAACTAACACAAAAACCTATAAATTATGTAAGTACAACATTTAACTCGCGTAACTGCATAAGATTTACTAACATAACTTACTTTTATTTGTGGCAATTGACTCAAGGTGTGTATTTTTAGTATGGACTTTGAATAAATCGTTATGGGTGGTGTTGGGTAGGTTAACTGTTAACATACAGAATTGACACATTTTAAAGTAGAAAAAGGAAACCATGGATCAAGAATAGTTTTGTAAAGTGTGCAAGACTATTTACATATTTTACTCCACAAGTTTCAATTAGTTACACAATTAACTCATCATATTTTCATATGGTAATCTCTAAGTTTTATTGATTACATAATTGACTCCACATATCTACATACATACATACATAATATATATATATATATGGTAAGGATCCTAAAAAAACCCTTTGCAAATTGAGAACTTTGAGAACCATTAAAAACACATTTAAAAAAAATATTTAAAAAAAAATCATAAAACAAAGAATAACAAAAATTTTAAAAAGGTAAAAAAACCAAAATTCTTATATTTCATTCCGGTTTCATTTAAAAAAATAAAAAAAAACGTCGTATTATACACATATGTATAATTTTATTTAATGTTTAGTTACGTAATATACACATATGTACAGTATCATTTATCTTAAATTATACACATGTGTATAGAAAAGTCATGTAAATGTACATATATGTATATATTATACATATGTGTATATAATTTGCTATTTTTTTTAATGAAACCGGGATGTTAAAATAAGAATTGTGGTTCTTTTATTTTTTTTCATTTTTTTGTTTTTTTATTTTATGATACTTTTTTTTTTGAGTTTTTTGTGATCCAAAATGATTCTCATAGTTCTTAATTTCAAAAAAGTTCTCTCATGATCATGATCACATATATATATATGTGTGTATATATATATATTAATGACATTTTAAATATTTGAAAATAAACTTTACTCGATTGGGAAACAAGTTTTAACTTAATGCATGTATGAATTATTTTGTGACCATATGTCCCGTATTGTATCTTAAAACACATTTGATTTTATTTTATATATAAGTAATGGTTATTTAATGTAAACACGTGAAGTGGTCACCGAATCATGGTTATAGAACTTTTAATGGTTTGGTGTGCACATTGTTATAGTTGGTGTTAACGTGTTAAAGATTCTAGTACTACTTATTTAATGTCATTTAATTTCTTAGTAAATTACATCTTGCATGTCTATTTTTGGGCCGTTCCAAAAAGGCAAAAATTATTCTTTTTTCCTATTTTTGTGTTTAGTATCTTGATTAACTTGAAAGAATAAATAGGTATTAATATTTAGTCCAAACTTGATTGTTTTATCAGTTTGTGATATATAATGTTTACAAATAATCTCTTTTTATATACATGCAAATTCTATATTAGTAACAATCCTTATGACTTATGAGACTAAACTAGAAGAAAACTAACTCAAATACCTATAATAAGTTTTATAAGTACGACATTTACCCCCTGTACTTACACAAGATTTACTAACATAACTTACTATTATGTGTCGCAGTTGACTTCAGGTATGTATTTTTAGTTTGGACTTTAATAAATTGTTATTGTTTCAAAACGTGTTGTTCCAGACACGTAAACTGGCCCACGCTAGACTATCCCGGGCGCATCACCGGGCAAATCAGCCTCATTTTGCGGCAACGTGATTGGCGATTAGGATCGGTTTCAAATCCACGACCTCTAGGTTGTTGTTCCAAGTCTTACGCCCCCCTTAAGCAGCATAGCTACACGGCATGGACTGAATAAATTGTTATGGGTGGTCTTGGGTAGGTTAACATACTGAATTGACACATTTGAAAGTAGGAAAAGGAAATCACTGATCAAGATAGTAAAAAACAAAAATAAATTAATAAAAATAACGGATTGTCTCTAGCATAATAGGAAGGCGATGTTTAATAATTCATTTTTTTCCTTCTAGCTTTTCAATAACTTGTTAAAAGCTCAATCTCTATCAAATTGGTCTTTGGATTGAGTTCATTAATCCATCCAAACTGACATCATGATTGAGTTCGTCAATTTCTCTAATAAATCGGTATTGCTAGCGAGTTCATCAATTTCTCTTCCGAATTGATAGATTGTTACTTAACTTTCTCCTAATTTTGTTGTTTTTAACTTGTTGATTTTAGTTTATGATTGTCAAAGTATATTGGATTTGTTTTTTCAAAATCACAATTTTCAACTGCGTTATTCTTAAATCGTAATGTTCGTTGGCAAACACAGAGTTAAGATCTATCAAGATACCATGACAAACCTACATGATGTTTTTTGCTAAATTTTATCTCACTCTTCATATCTCAAGTAAGATATCACTCCAATTATGCTAATTTGTTATGCATTTCAATCCACCCTTACGTTTAGGTTAAAATAGGTAAGCGAGTTTAGTGTTTAGGGTCGGAATCATGGTTCAAGTAGCATGTTGTTAAGTTGATTACGCTCCATTAGCAAAGAAGTGGAAGTGAAACTAACACTCAACTATCACAAAAGATAAGATATGTGCTTCCAATGTCAATTATCATGATAAACCATCATGTTAAACCCTATAGACTTTTAATATTGTAACTCTCAAGCTACTATAAAGTAACTCGATTCGTGCACCTTGTCTTACAATAAAGTAGAGGTGCACAAACCAGGTATTTCAGGAATCGGAATCGGTTTGTATGGTCAACAAAAGTCAAAATCAGGCCAAGTATTTGATTCGTGCACCTTGTCATTTGTATTTCATTTTCGCGTCTTTTTTAGTCTATCAAATTGCGTAATGTAATGATTAATTTCATTTCAATAGGTTAAGGAAACGAGATAACGGATTGATATCCATTTAATTTCATTGTCCATTTCATTTCCTTTACAACCCATTATCTCGTTCTAAGCAGACCCTTAACAGGTTGAATGTATAATATACGTAACTACAAAAGTAATCGAACTATTTTTAATATGTAATGACATTTTCAAATATTTAAAAATAAACTTACTCGATTGGGAACCAAGTTTTAACTTTATGCATGTATGAGATATTTTGTGATTGTATGTCCCGTATTGTACCTTAATAAAACACGTTTGATTTTATTTTAGAAGTAATGGTTATTTGATGTTAACATGTGAAGTGGTCACGGACACACGGTTATAGAACTTTAAAAGTTTTAATGGTTAACATTGTGGTTTGGTGTGCACATTGTAATAGTTGGTGTTAACGTGTTAAAGATTCTAGTACTACCTATTTAATTTCATTTAATTTCTTAGTAAATTACATCTTACATTTCTATTTTTGGGCAGTTCCAAAAATTATTTTTTTTTTCTATTTTTGTGTTTAGTATTTTGAGTAACTTAAAAGAATAAATAGGTATTAATATTTAGTCCAAACTTGATTGTTAATCAATTTTGTGACGAATAATGTAGACAAATAATCTTTATTTATAAACCTACAAATTCTATACCAATAGCAATCCTTTTGAGACTAAACTAGAAGGAAACTAACTCAAAAAACTATAAGTTTTGTAAGTATCGACATTTAAACTCATACTTACACAAGATTTGCTAACATAACTTACTATTATGTGTGACAATTTACTCAAGGTATGTATTGGACTTCGAATAAATTGTTACGAGTGGTCTTGGGTAGGTTAACATACGGAATTAACACATTTGAAAGTAGGAAAAGGAAACCACGGATCAAGATAGTAACAAAAAAACAAATAACGGATCGTCTATAGCTTTATACTAACCTGCTAAAAGCTCAATCACTATCAAATTGGTCCGAGGATTAAAGGTGGAACCAGTTTGGACGGGTCTGGCTCCGGAGAGAAACCCAAAACCAGGTGTGCAACTCTCTACATTAAAGGCCCATTGGCACTTAACAGACCAGTCAACTCATCATACAAACTTTGACACGGCCCAATTTATAAAAGGCCCAAATAATAATAATAATAATAATAATCTAAAATCATCTTCTCCATCCACTGCTGATAAACCCCTTGTTGATCATCATCTGTTAAAACCCTAGAAAACCAGTTAACTGGAAAATGATAGTTTAGTTTAATCAATACATACATATATATATACATATATACACACACACAAATAGATACCTGAATTACACATATCCAATGGCAATTAGTCTAGGTTTAGGATACTCATATCACCCTCATTTCCGTCTCAATTCTTATTATCTCCTCCGTCGTGTTTCCACTGTACGTTTTATCTCATAATCTCTTTTTGTTCCTTCAGTTGTAAACGAACCGAACAGTTCGGGAAGTTCATTTATGTTCGTTAGTTTAATAAATAAATGCGATGAACGCGAACAGAGGCCGTGTTCGTTCAATTGTGTCGTCTATTTAAAAACTATTAATGTAGGCATATTGGAAATAAATAATCCCATCGTTTGTGTATTGGCCGACAATAATCTCATCTTTATCAATCACTACCACCTGTCCAACCTTTCAACTATTTTTATCTCAATGGACCTCCGCTAAAAAACACTTAAACGTCATTAGGTTATTTTTCAGGTTTCAAACAGATGTTTTAGGGCTTTTGATCGGAAGAAGGATACGAGTCGACTGATCCAAACGACGAAACAGTGTTTGAATTTTCAATTAACAAAAATCAAGTCATTTGAATCACCGTTTCGAGATAAGTTTTTCATTAGTCGACTCGTATCTTCCAATCAAAAAACTTAAAACATCGGTTTGAAACTCGGAAAAAAAACCTAACAACGTTAAGTGTTTTTTAACGGAGGTCCATTGAGACAAAAAATAGTAGAAAGGTTGACCGTTGTTAGTGATTGTTAAAGGTGAGACAAGTTCCTTAGTTAGTGAACACGAACAAGAAGTTGCTTTCGGTTTGCACCGTTCGTTTCCCCGGTAGAAGTTTAACGGACGAACATGAACAAGGCCTTGTTCGGTTTGTTTACAGCTCTAGTAAATTCTCTATTAATCGTTGTGTTTCATGTGTATGAAGGTTCGACTGAGTTGTGTTGCAGCAATTGGTACAGTTGACGGTCCAGATAGTTTCTCCCCCGATTCTGTGCCCTGTGACGGAGGTATGTTAGATTTGTTATGATGTGTTTTTGTGGTGTTGATTGATTAATTGTGGTTGGAATTGAAGGCGTTGAAGGCAGGAAATTGGCACCGGAGTGGAAGAAGTTTAGCTCGAAAGAGCTTGGGATTACGAATTCGATGATATCAAAGCCTACACGGATTGTTCTTAACGGTCTTAAAAGACAAGGTTTGCATGTTCATTAGTTGAATTTTGGAAGTGTTAATATAATAACAATAACAATAATAATAATAATAATAATAATATTCTGCTAGTAAAAATATACACATTTGGCTTTTCATAGTCATTTGGCTTATTTAATGCTTGATGATTTTAGATTTTTTAATATATCTGCACATTTTATAGGATTTGATGTTTACCTTGTCGGTGGTTGTGTACGCGATCTAATACTAAAACGCACACCAAAAGACTTCGATGTGTTAACTACAGCAGAGTTAAAAGAGGTTAGTTAGTGAGTCATACTTATATTTTGTGTTTTTTTGAATGTTGAATTAGATTACTGCATATATGGCTGTAAACAAACCAAACGTTTGATTAATAGTTCGGCAAATTTATGCTAAACATTTGGGAACATTGTTGTGTATCTTACCGCGTAGGTGACAAAAGCTTTTTCACGGTGTGAGATTGTTGGGAAACGGTTTCCTATTTGCCATGTGCACGTTGGTGACGATGTTGTAGAGGTTTGTCTTGATTCTAACAAGTCATGTTATTTTAATCATAGTGAATGCGTTAATTATTAATTTAAATGAAAAAAGAAGATAATAATCATCTCAATGTCTACTCAACTTGACTAAAAGTGACTGATATGAATAGGTTTCGAGTTTCAGCACTTCAGCAAGAAACCGCTTGGTGGACACTGGTTTGACTTCTCAACAACATGATGACTTTGATGAAAAGGATCATAAGCGTTGGAGGAACTGTATGCAACGGGATTTAACTATAAACGGGTTTCTGCTTTGGCCTTGGGAACCTAAATCTTCAATGGCTTTGTTTCCAATATTATCTTGAATTGGTTCATTTTCCTGAATCTTTTCGTTCTTGTGTTTATCTTTTTTGAATATTCTTAACTCTTCCAAAAGTAGTAATCGGTTTTTGGTTTCATTTGCAGATTGATGTTCAATCCATATAAAAATACAATTTACGACTATGTAGGAGGAATCGAGGATATAAAAAAAGCCAAAGTATGCATGCATCATTTAACATACGTGTATTCTTTAAAGTCTTAACGTTCTTGTATTAATATAAATTTGTTGTAGGTGCGAACTATTCATTCTGCCGGGTTCTCATTCGTCGAGGATTGTGGTGAGTTTTTTAATTTTGATTTAATTTATTTTTTAATAACATTTTTTTACTGATTCTGCATCCTAAACCTTTCATCATGTTGCAGCTCGCATACTACGTGCCATTAGAATAGCTGCTCGTTTAGGCTTTGGTTTTCCTAGAGAAACTGCGCGTGCTATAAAACACCTTGCGCACTCGGTTCTTCTGCTTGACAAGGTATTTAATTATTTATTTGCTAATTCTAATCACATCTTTTAATCTTTTGATTGATACTTAAAAAAGAACAAATTCGATATTAATCTTTTAATCATTATGTTTGAAGGGGAGGCTTCTTATGGAAATGAATTACATGCTAGCATACGGTTCTGCAGGACCATCATTGAGGGTATTATGGAGATTCGGTCTCTTAGAACTACTCTTACCAATTCAGGTAAAAAAGTTATTAACTTTATAGTCAGTTTTGCATATATTGACTTGTTTAAATTTTTGTCAGGCGGCGTATTTTGTTAGTGACGGTTTTAGGAGATGCGATAAGAAGAGTAACATGCTTTTGGTAACCTTAACTAGACTTTATACTTCACACTTTACTAGGGGTGAAAACTAGCCGAGCCCAAGCTTGACTAGGCTCGAGCTCAGCTCGTTTAACTTACACAGAGCTCGAGGTCGTTTCGATCTCTATTTCTAAAGCTCGGGCTCTACTTTTTCTTAATTATTTTTTATATGTTTATAATTATTTTATATATTTTTTTCAATTAATTTTATATTTAACTTAATATATATTTTTTAGTTAGTTTTTCATAACATTATAAAGATTAATTAACAATAATTAAATATATATTATAAAAAATTATATTAACTTCAGGCTCATTTAAACTCACGAGCCGGCTCGAGCTCGTTAAGTGAAGCTCGGGCTTGTTTATTAAATGAGCTAACTTTTAGGCTCGAGCTCGTTTAAGTTCGGTTTGATGGAGCTTTTTCACAAGCCGATCTCGAGCAGCTCGGCTCGTTTGCACCCCTACACTTTACATATGCTTATTGTTATTAGTGAGCTGTAACAAAAATAATTCTATCATATTGTATAACCGCAGTCATTATTTTCAAACTTGGATAAACTTCTAGCACCTGACAGACCATGCCATTGTAGTTTGTGGTAAGTTTTTGACAATATGCATAATAATATAAATAAGTTTTTACTTTCTAGTTACATCAACATATTATTATTATTTACAGGGTAGTGATTTTAGCGTTCCACATGGCGGTGTTAGAGCGACCAAGGGAACCGTTAGTGGTTGCTGCATTTAGCCTTGCTGTTCATAACGGTGGAGATATGGAAGAAGCTATTAGCATAGCTAGAAAAATATCAAAACCACATGTTACAACTTATCGTGAGTTATCCGAGCCTAAAAACAACCTTGAAAATAAGATGCTCAGAAAAGAGGTTTTGGAGCTTGGATCGTCGGTTAATAAGGCGCTAACTAATATGACGGACACATATTATGTGTCAAAGGCGATGAGTAGCTACCCTAAAGCACCTTATTCTGATCTGGTAATCAACGTTTTATTTGATAATGTTGGCGTGTAGTTTTGGAATTTGTTTATATCTATACTACCATATATATTCGTTTTTTTTTAATTTCATTTAAAATCAACTTTCCCCTGGGATTTAAACGGTCATAACTTTTCATACGTTAATATATATGGTAGTATAGATATAAACAAATATATATATATATATATATATAGGTTTAAGTTCAAGAAAGAAATCAAATTATTGCAAGAAATGAAAGAAATGAATATGAGCCACTAGTTTTATTTTAGCTTTTAAATATTTAAAAATAAATAAAAAAGATGTAAATGCAACAATAAATGCACACTCTCTCTCCAAATAATACAACTAATATAACCATCCATAATAAATCTCTCTCTAATTAATATAACAAACTAATTTAACTATAATAATTAAAAAGATAAAAACACTACTTTAGTTTTATTTTTTATTTACACATTCTTCATTTTATTCAACATAAATACAATTTATTCATATAATACTATTCTTTATATTAAAAAAATAATTTCCACTCAATTTATTAGCATGTTTTTTAACACTAAATATCAAAACATAATATATTTTTTTCTTCAATCGGTATGCCTATAAAAATTATTGTCATAAATAATAATAAAAAAAATATCATTCAAATGTGTCCATTAAATGTAAACAATAAATATATAACCTACACAAAGTTATATAACATACACTTGTTTTGAACGATAAAAACGTACAACATACAAAAAGCATACAACTTACATATATAATTCGACATCAACAATTATATAAACTACACAAAGATACACATATCCTACACATGCGTAGGTTATATGTTTTTCGTATGTAGGTTATATGTTTTTTTATTCTTAGAACAAGTGTAAGTTATATGTTTTTGTGTAGGTTGTATATTTTTTATTGACATTTATTGCAAACATGTGTAAGATAGTTTTTTGTATTATTCATCACAATGTAACTACTTGTTGATGGATATTGATATGTTGAGTTTGAAGATATTGGTTTTGAATAAAAAGAAATTAATGTATGAATAAATTGTATTTGTGTAAGATAAAATTTTCATGTGTAGGTTATATGTTTTTCGTGTGTAGGTTATATGTTTTCGTGTGCGTGTTATTTCATTGATGATAAATTTTGTGTGTAGGTTATATGTTTTTCGTGTGTAGGTTATATGTTGTCTTATTCTTAGAACAAGTGTAGATTATACGTTTTTGTGTAGGTTGTATGTTTTTTGTTAATTTTTATGCAAACACATGTAAAATAGTTTTTTTTTGTATTATTCATCATAATGTAAGTATGTTTTGATGGATATTAATTTATTGAGTTGGAAGAAATTAGTTTTGGATAGAAAGAAATTTTAATGTATGAATAAATTATACTTGTGTAGGATAAATATTCAAGACACAAAAAGTAAGTTATAAAAATAAATGAGTTCTTAATATTTTTCAATTATAATAATTTAATTAGTTATATTAATTAAGTAGATAAGTATTATGGTTTATTAGTTATATTAATTGAAGAAATAGAATGATTAATACTTTCTTTATTTAGTTTTAAGCATTTAAAACTTAAAACAAAACTAGTGGTTCATATTCATTTCTTGCAATAATATCATTTCTCTCTTGAACCATCCCCTATATATAATATATATATATATAAACAAAAACCCAAAAATCTTAGGTGTTGTGATGGGGTCGCTCCCCCCTTTTTTGGAGTCACTAGCTTTGCTTGATTTTTAAATGGAGGCTTCTCATGCATTTGACCCAAATTCACGGGTATGGGTCTTATCAAACCCAAATATTTTTTAAACGGGTTATAACATCTCATTAAATTTAAAACTAATCTCACCAATTTGATTTAAAAATTCTATAAAGTAGGGATATACCCAACATTAATATCTGATTTATTTAAAAAAAATTATATATTGTTTATAATTAAAAAACCAATTTTATAGTAAAAAAAAATAAACGGGTTTTGGGTCTCATCAAACCCATATAGCTTTGGTTATAACATCTCATTTATTTATAAAACAATTTATCATCAAACCATAAGTATATTATTAACTTTCATACAATAAAAAAAATAAAAATTCAAAAAATAAATAAATAATATAAACAAATACGATAAAACAACCCCGTAATATGGGGATAAAAACTAGTATATATATATATATATATATATTTAAATTTACACCATTTGACTGTGGCGTTGCTAGTCTTTTTATTTAATTCAAAAAAGATTATCATGTTTCATAATTTACCAATTTTTGTGTTGCTTCATCGCACAGGCGCTTTTCTAGTACATGATTACCGTTATTTCTGCAGGTGTTCATTTCTCTACACATGTATTTAAAGGCAGTGAATATATTTGAATGTGTGAATCAAGGTAAGGAAGCCAGATTTGTGCCAAAGCAAGGTGGTAAGATTAATTATGAGATGCTGGCGATCGGAAGCATACAGGAATTGCGACATGTGTTTGCTAGGATAGTATTCGATACCGTATTTCCTTTAGACCTTGGTTAAGTTTAAAGAATGATGTAAGGAGGAGTCATTATTAGAAATTAGAAAACAGTCTTTTATAAAGTTGTATTTTTATTATTTTGCTTGTATACAAATCCCGGACAAATTTTATTGCAGTGGAATTATAGAACAATATTATTTTTTTAAGATTACTAATTTTGCTACAAATATTATCAATAGCTAACGTTATTTATTTTTGCAAAAGTTATTTATTTTTAAGATTAGCATGAATAAATGGACACCAATCAGAAGTCATGTATTACATTACTAATAATTTAGCCACAAAAACGAGAGAAAAAAAAGGTCAATGCTTTCTGCATAAACTGCTGATTTCTTCTCAAAACAAACATCATGAACCATTAACATCAATGGTAGTTTGACCAGATGATAGTCAATGCTACAGATTTTGTCTCAATTTGCCGGAACCATAGAACCAGACCCGTTAGACTACGGGTGCAAACCAGCCGAGCTGCTCATGAGCTACTCGAGATTGACTTGTGAAAAAGCTAGATTGAGCCTCGTGTAATAAACAAGCCCGATCCCGAGCTGCACTTATCAAGCTCGAGTTGGCTCGCGAGCCTAAACAAGCCTGCCTTTAACATAATTTTTATATACATATTTATTAGTTAGTGATTAATTTATTTAATATTATCAAAAAATATCCAAATTACGTATATTATCTTATATATAAAATTATAATAATTGAAAAGGATATATAATTATAAGTACATAAAAATAAATTAAGAAATAGTAAAAAAACCGAGCCCGAGTCAAGCTTGAGCTTGAAAAATACTCACGAGCCGAGCTCTAGAAATAGAGATCGAAATGGACCAAGCTTGAGCTCTTTGTAAGTTAAACGACCCTAGTCGAGCTCGGCTCACTGCACCCCTACGTTAGACCTTTTTAAGACACGAACCATATTCTTTTAGTCGGTTCCAGAACCGAGTCTGCAAGAGATGAGTTATTGGGTTGGGTCTAAATGGGTCTGAAGAAAAAAAATCCATTTTTGCACACCCTAAATTTGAATATTTGTTTTAGTCATTGTTCTATTCAACCACCAAAGAACTTGAATTTTCTCATTTATCATCTTTACAACGAGACTCGCATTTTGTTTCGAAAGCAAAATAAGTTGACACTAAAGAAAGCTTTGAAAAACCTGCATACCACATGGTTTCTTGAAAAATATGCAGTACACCTCATTAAATGATGCCCAAAATGAAGGGAGATGAACCCTGTACAAAATGTTTCGCGTAACAATTTTGGTAACCAAAAACCCGAGACCAAACCCCTACCGTTAACCTAATGTTATTTACTCATCCAAAAAAAAAATTCCCTTCTCAATGCCATAAAAAATCACTTAACTTTGTCATCAATTTTCCTTTTTGAAGTCAGCGCCCCACCGCCACTAGTAGGCCTACAAAAAATATATAATATATATACCGTTTATCATCCTCTTTCGAGACAACAAATATAATAATAACTGTTTTATAATACATAAAGAGTGGAAGAAACTTACAGCCCAACAGCTACTTTAAAAGCATCATAAATCCCCCATTGTGCTCCAGTAAGCGTTCCAATCATTAAAATACGAAGAGGAAGACCGCGAGTGAACAAACCCAACAAACCGAGCGTCTGAACAGCCTGCACCAAAAAGAATAAACACTATAAATATAAAAAATTAAGGTTAAAATATTACATATAAAAGACTTGAATGTGACTCACATTGCTGACGGTAGCCCCTTGTGAATTATTAAGAAAAGATACTAAATTATCAGCAGGGTGAGAAACAATAGCACATAGTACACCCGCTACATACCCGCCAGCAAAGCTAACTCCAAGCTGCAAACTTTTGCTACATTCATCCTTTGGTATGGGGATGGCGTGCTTGTATATCATCTCCACTATTGTCTCAAAACATGCAAACTTCATCATTGTGTCTGAAAACATGTACATAATAATAAACAATTAATATAAATGACAATATGCATAACTTCATGTAAGAATGATACAAAAACCTTTGACAATGTATAATCTTAACTTACATGGAATCTGTCGCCCCCATAGAGGTCCTAGCCCCTTGTACAACCTGTATAAAAATAAGCAATTTTATTAAGAAAAAAAATAACAGTATAATACTATAATAATTAATAAATCTGCATCTGATCTGAAATTACCCAGCAGTGCCTTCAGCGTTAATGAACTTTAGGAAGCTATCTGATATACCTGTGGCAAATCCGGGATTTGTTTGAACACGAACCTTAACTGCTTCGAAAGGGCAAAGGGCAATTCCAGCAATGAGTTCTGCAGATGCAGAACCTGCAAGGTAGATGAATGTTTTGTATTTGGCTGCATTCTCTGGACCAGCAATATCAGCATAAGCCTTTTTGAAGAATTCATAAAACCCAAATTTGCAAGCACCCTGTACACTGTATCCTAGCAAGGTTGGCACCCAGCCTGTGAAAAATCCTTTAATTCCATGCTCTTTCAATAATGTTCCAAAACCAGAAGCAATACTCTTGTATTTTGCAGGGTTGATCTGAAGATTTTTGAATATACATGAAATGTTTGTTAAGCAATGTAACTAAGACAGCATGGATTATAATTCAAAGTGGCATGACTGTAAGCCTGTAATACTAAAGAAAGGAGTCAAATCATTACAGTGATCAAGAATTAATATAATACTTCAAGTTCCTGTAGGTTTTTCATGAAGCTATTAATTAATTGCAAGTTGAGGTCATCATGAACTTTTTAATTATATTCTAAAGCTTTTGTATAAGAGTGTATTATGGAAGTGTGAATGGTGCGATAATAAGCCTAGCTCCAAAAGGTGCGAAAGGGGCACGAGGGCAGCATTGCCATCAAGGTAGCGGGCCTGAAGGCTTGTTTATTTGAGTTATTTAGTTTTTTATTTTTTAATTAATATTTTAACCGAGACTTTTTAACTTTTTTTAATTAATACATTAACCAATCATTTATCTCCACCTCACCCAACTAATTAATATATTCACCAATCATTTATCTCCTTTTGCCAACTAAGCGCGGACGTGGCGCAATTTACCCCTTTCACATTGCCCTTTTCACCCTCCCATAACACATAGCCCAAGATATTTTGCTGTACATCAAGTTTCCCTTTGAAAATGACAATACTCTGCATCAAGCAATGATAAACAAGCTACAAAGCAGAAATCTACATTGCAAGTGCAGATCATAGTTTTTATATCAATACATAATCAAATTCAATCCAAACCTAATAACAATCTACATTAACGGCAAGTGATTAGCAAAATTGAAGTGTATAGTGTGACTCCACTACGCAGCCATTGTGAACCTAATAATTAGAACTCTAAACTATAGTAAGAACAGCATCAAATGAGTATGAAATCATCGCAGATCACACGTGTTATATCAATGCATAATCAAATTCAATCCAAACCTAATAACTATCTACAGCAACCGCAAGCAATTAGCAAAATTGAAGCGTATCACGCGACTCCACTCCGGAGCTATTGTAAACCTAATAACTAACAATATATCATACTTAGGGGGTGTTTGGGATTCCTTATTTTCATCAACTTATAACTTATAAACTTTTTGAAAAGTTAATAAGGTGTATAAGGTGTTTGGCAAACTATAAGGACTTATGGATTTTAACTTAATGAGAAGGCAAAATATAGGGGTTTGAAAAGTTGGGAATTTGTAACTTATTAACTTAATGGATTTGATTTACATATTACACCCTTACAACCCCCAAAACCCATTACACTCCTTTTTAAAAAGAGTGTCCTTATTAGTCATTTTCATTTTCCCCAACAAATAAGCTAATCCAAACATGTTTTTAAAAACTTCTTTTAAAATAATCATAAGTTAATAAGGTCTTTTAATAAAAAGTCCTTTTTCACTTAAATAAGCAATCCCAAACACACCCTTAACCATAACAACAACAGAGCATCAAATGAGTTTGAAATCATATCGTCCATAAATTCAACCAATGAATCAAAATACTAATTCAAAGTGACATGAATTTAATACCAGAAACTGCAGAACACAAATTTACATTCCAAGTGCCGATCACAAGTTTATATAGTTTTATATCAATGCATGATCAAATTCAACCCAAAGCTAATAACAATCTACAGAAACCGCACGCGATTAGCAAAATTGAACCGCATCGTGTCACTCCAGTATGTAACTATCATAAACCTAAAAAATATCAATGTATCAACGCATAATCATATTCAATCCAAACCTAAACAGAAACCGCACCAATTAGCAACATCGAACTGTATCGTGTCCCTCCAGTATGTAACTATCATTAACCTAAAACTTATAAATATATCAATGCATAATCAAATTCAATCCAAACCTAATAATGATCTACATAAACCGCACGCGATTAGCAAAATTGAACCGTATAGTGTGACTCCAGTATATAGCTATCGTAATCGTAAACCTAATAATTAACAATATATATTATTTTGAACTAAAGTAGTACCTAGGTTTTACTCATAAAGCAAACACTCATTACTGATAACAGAAATGTACCTGCATATTGCATTTAACAATATCAAGCGGCGTAACGGCCATATGCGTAAGTCCACAGCTGAAAACACCACCTATACTACACTTAGCGTAATAACCAGGCGAAAAAACCTCCAGATCGCCGTTAGACGCTGACGAACACGAACAATTACGCGGCGGCTTCGTAATCAAATGCTCGAACTCGATCAGATACTTCGATGAAGACGAGTACAGGAACATCGGTATCACCGATTGGCGCGAATTCTCCATTATTATTAACAGTATATATGTAATTGTGAGTATTAATATTAGTATATTGTAACTGCTTGCAACACACTGTTAAGTTGTTATTGTTATTGTTATTAATAATAACAGAGACGAAGAATAAGAAGAAGAATTTGGAAGGTTTTATAAATGTATGTGCATTTCAAGAGTTGTTTGGCTTTTCGGGTTTTATAATTTTTGAATTAGCCTTTAGTTTAGTTTAGTCTAGTCAGCTTAAACCGGTGTCACATGTCTCATGATTATGAGATGGTGTTATTTGACATTTGGTTATTGGTAGCATTTAAAACAAGGAAAATGAATAATATATTTTTTTGACCGAACAATATTGACAATTGTATTAAAGGAATGACGTTTTAGCGGTACTCTGATGACTTTTTTTAGAAATATCGTCAGTTCGAGTCTCATTTATAACAGAAAAAATGTTATCCATGAGTAGGGTTTTACCATTGTGAATTTTTGGGTGGTGGGCCTTTCTTGGAATGGGTGATGGTTCTGGTCACCAACACTGTTTGCCATTGTGGGCTTGGGGTGGCCCTTTGCCATGGATATACCCAGGCGGCGAGGCTTTGTTTGTCGTTCAAAAAAAATATCGACAAAATGTAAATGCCATCCAAAAACTTGTCTACACAGTTACTTTTTATATAATTACTTGACGAGGCTTTTAACCTACCAGATTCTGCTATTTGTGCAAATATCTCGTCGGACACGTAAATAATCTCATCGGCTCCGTCAATTTAATAAAAAAGAAAAAGAAAAACTATCGACATGATAGTTTTATAATGCGCCAGAATCCGGTTGGTTAAAAATTTCATCAAGTAATTATTAAAAACAGGTCGACAAGTTTAAGTGTGAAATTAACTCAAATGTGTGACAAGCTTTGTAATTTTGTACCTAAATAAGTGGATGTTAAGAGCATAAATATAGATACTCGAATTTATTCACGTATTTGAATAGGCGAAAGTTAATTCGCGTTTGAGTAGTCGAAAATCAATTTGAATAAAATAAAGAGGTAATAAAAAACTAATTGGAGAAAGTAGATCAAGAGAAAGAAGGAAACTTTGCAGTGAAATATTCTAAAAAATTAATTTGATTACTTTTTATGTAAAGTTGTAGCAGCTAGTGTTGTCAAATGTCAATCTAGAAGATGCAAGTGCAACAACCCCTTCTTCTTTTGGGTCTACATACCTTTTGTGGTTGGATGAAAAAGGGAGTTCTCAATACTTCTGAAATTGAAAATATTGTTGTTTTAAAAACCGGTTTGTTTCGGTTAATTGAATTGGTAATACTGAGTTTCTCATATAAGGTTGGTATTTTGAGCCCTGCGTTTTTGGATGATTTGCTAGAATATCGAGCAAACGGTATTTTTTAAAATATTGGTTTTGAGCCCAAATTTTTTTTAATATTTTGTGACCATATTTTCTAAAAATTACTTTTAACTTAATGATTAGCATGAAAAAAGTAAACTTTTGCATTATATTTTGAAAATCGGGTGCTTTAGTTTTATTTTTTTATTATGGCTTAACTTTTGGATTATATTTTATTATAGAATCATATACTTTTTGGTTATTTTTTGAGTTGAAGTTGCATTTATAAGCCCGGTTGAACATCCCGGTATAACCTGATTCAAAAGCTTGTACTATTTTTCAGCCCAGTTCGATACGATCTAAAAACCAGTTTTTAAAACATTGGAAAATATTGTCACATACGTGAAACAATGCGCAAGCCTAAATGTGAAATTTTAAAAATGTCTCACATAAAAGTAATAGCATATATACTAGCAGATACGTAGCCCAAATAGTAAGTAAGTCATGGACGCATGGGTAAAATTATTCCGACTTTTTTTTTTGAACGACCAACTAAGTAACGCCGGGTACTCCGTACGCGGCCTCTTTGGCTAAAGGTAGCCCGAGCCGGCCACTAGTCCGGACGGAGCCCCTAGCGGTCCACCTATTGAGGGATTCACCGGGTAAAACCCGACCCCCACGCCCGCCAAATGGCACGACAACGAGGAGCCGGTAAAACCGGGTGAGATCAGGACCGTATAAATTGGTGATAGTGAGGTTTGAACCACCTACCTTTCACTTGTAAAGTGAGTGCTCTACCATTGAACCACAACCAATTTATTTAAAATTCCGACTTTAAAAAGAGTGTAAAATAATAATAAGTACATTAATATTTGAATATGTATAATTTAGATAACTAAAACTATTTTATGATATCATATTGTTAAGATTTGATTGTCATCCATAGGAACATGGGATGAAGACATGAAGTAACATGTATGTAGAAGTGGCGACAACGACAATATTTTAGTGGATTAGGTGACAATGTTTACCAAAAACCAGCCAAAGTATATAGGAATATCCTATTATCCATCCAAACCAAAAATGTAGAAAACGCCCCTCAATACCAGAGGCGGATCCAAAAATTATTATTTTAGAGGGCGACATCGAAACTTAACGCAAAATTTTAAGGGGGTGATCGAGTTTTTCACATGCAAATAACACTATTTTTTTTTTAATGTGGGCACCCCCCCCCCCCCACCCAAACCTAACACATAGGTCTGCCCCTGCTCAGAACTTTCCTGTGAGTCGACGAAATCATGCAAGAGCTTTAGTCTCGTACTTCTTTTTAAAGCTCATGTGTTCCTATGGCAATGGTCGAGTCAAAATAAATGAGCTTTTAAAAATATATACCTATAGCAATGGTCGAGTCAAAATAAATGAGCTTTTAAAAATATATACCTATAGCAATGGTCGAGTCAAAATAAATGAGCTTTAAAAAATATATACCTATAGCAATGGTCGAGTCAAAATAAATGAGCTTTTAAAAATATATATAGATTATTTTTCTTGTTTTGATAGATAAAAAGCATCACTAACTTTGTGAAGGTTGGTTATACACACATAGATGATGTTATTTAGACTTATTAAAAAGGATGTGGGCGCATATGAGCATTTAAAAGATTGGAGGGCTTTTGTGCAAGTGGCTTTTATATAATGTGCCAATGTTTAGTAGTTAATTTTATTATTTTTTAGTGGCTCACTTTATTATTCAACTAGTGTATTTTTTAATGTTTATTATTAAAATTTTGTTTGATACGGTTCTATTCTTTTGTTTTTGTTTGGTAAACAACTTTTTAAGGTTCCATTTCGTTTTCTTACCATTTATTTTTATAAAGAAGTCACTTTTCATGGTTTCTAAATAAAATATAACATCGCCACACGTTTTTTTATTTATGTTCCAATGTTCAGATGCATGCTATTGCAAACGCATCACGGGTGACACTATGTTGCTATTTTATACGCATTCTACTTAACATTAAAAATGTTATAGCACAAGTTCTCGAAACACAATGAGTACCCTTGATTAATGCGTATATTTTCTTTTGCCGTCTCACATGATTGGGTTTTTTTTCCGATTTTTATATCAATGCATTCATAATATAAGTGTTTGTAAACTCCATACACTTCTCTTTACTTTACTTATTTAACCATGTTAACCCTACAACGCGTGGCAGTATCCATTAGCTATTAACATATATGAATGTTATAGACCAATTGCGTTACTATGCGGTAAAAAATTAAATCTTTAATTTTTATAAATAAAAACCAAATATATAGTATGGATTTGACATGCAAACTATTTGCGTAATTTAGTAGTGTGTAAAATACGTGAAGGCTACATACGAGTCCACTGGAAGTTGTGATCAATATACTTTACGGAATCAAAATGTTTCACTCTCTAGAAGTTTATAAAAAAATTCCTTTTATTACCATGTTCACTCTTTATGTTATATCATCACCATATTCCTAGGATAACTGCTTATGTAGTTGGTCCATTTTATGATTGAAGAGGTATGTACCCGCCTCAACACCGAGCAAGGCGGGTCAACCCACAAGATAAAGACATTATGAAGGCACAAAGCCAAAACCTATGCGCATGGCGCATACAAAACATGCTCAGGCATCATATGCCCAGGCACACATATGCTCGCGCATCACATATGCGCGCGGCGCATCAGCGCGCGGCGCATATCACATGCCCGTGTATATCGCATCTGCCCAGGCACACATATGCTCGCGCATCACATATGCGCGCAGCGCATCAGCGCGCGGCGCATATCACATGCCCGTGCATATCACATCTGCGCATGAAATATCTGCGCGTGAGAATAAAGAGAAGACCCCGCGCATCCTCAGGGTGAGCGCATATCATACGTGCACATAATCAACCTCGTCCTTATCCAAATCAGGATTAGGGCAACCTTGATTGTGCACATCAGACAACCTTCCAGAAGGCATCTTTTTAAGGAGAAAGAATATGCTGATGTTGATAGCTGCCAAATGAAAGGTCGACAACTTAGCATGACACATGTGTTACCACGTGATTACAACCAACGAGAAAGCGCCAGGTGTCCCAGAGGACACGTGGCGCAGTGCGATTGGAGGAAGCCAACGAGGTTGAGCCCAACCGGTGGTAACCCTAGCACTATAAATACAGCATCAACTCCACTTTGATGACACATTCATACTCAATCATTGACAGTTACAAGCAGTGATAACACATTCAATCATATTGAATCACATTCACTCACAGTCAGTTACATACAAAACAGACAGTCTCACAATCAGAGGGGATTGAGCAATTAAGCAATACTCTTGAGATTCTCTGACACACATTATTATCTTCTCCACAAATATACTGATTCTCACGCCGGAGGGTTACCCCAAAGAGGACCCCTCTGTCCCTTTCTGAGGGGTAAGTAACGGCGCTGTTCATTTTGTAGGTGGAAGAACACAGACCCAGAAGAACCATCGGTGAAATAGTATAATCACACCCGAGGAAAGTAGATCTGCTACCAGTGAGTAGATCCACGTTTCTTCATTGGCGCCATCCACTGTTACAAACGGCAATCAGATCTCATCAGATCTATAAAAAAAAAAAAAAAAAAAAACAATCACCATGGTTTCTGGAGTTCGTAACGTTGATCAAGCTCTGGAGGATATTGAACGTGAGGGTGTTAACGACGGACAGCAGGTTCTGAGGGTTCCGCGTGATTCTACGCGTACCACCAGCAACCGTCCCTTTGTCACAACCCCTCACGGCCAGACTGAAACTCCTCCAGACGATCTCACGTTACAAAATATGGCCGGCGCGAAACTGAAAGGACCAATGGGTCCAGAAGAGGAAACAAATGATCCAAATGAATGGCTCATAAACGAGCAGCGGCGTCTGATGGAAAAATACAATGAAATGGTCAAGCAGAAAAAGCTAGCCGACCAAACACAAAGGCAAGCTTTTGATAAGCAGACTACAAAAAGGCCGCGCGCGCCGGAAGAAGGACATTCTGTTCACACTGCACACACTGAGTTCAGTGATGAAGAAGTGCATAGCATGAGGAAGACACGGGATACTCATGCAGGAGGCTCACAGCTCCGCGCGCCTGTGAACATGGCGCCTGGAGCCAGAGCAGATCTGGATCTGCACATGCCGTACAGCCCACCGGTCAGAGGGCAAGTGGACGTAACCACGCCCTACAGACCAGCCATCCTGGTAAAACACTCAAAGTTTACTGCGCGCATCGCGCAGGCTCCCATCCAGCACAAGACAAAGATGCCAAGTGGTCTGGGCAAATATGATGGCACAACAGATCCAGATGACTTTTTGCAAGGTTTCTATAACACGGGAAACCTAGAGAGCTGGACGATGCCAACATGGTGTCATATGTTTGCTCGCTGCCTCACGGGCGCAGCGCGGGTATGGTTCGAGAGCTTGCCGACAGGGCAAATTGATGGGTTCGAGGAACTATTAGAAAAGTTCCAAGCCCACTTCGTACAGCAGCGCAGGCACACGCGCGATCCTGATGACATCATGCACTGCATACGCAGGAATGATGAAACGATTGAAGATTACATCACTCGTTTCAATCAGGAATCCCTGGCAATCGGGGGTATAACTGAGCAGCTCCTGCGCGTGGCCTTTATACAAGGCGCGCGCAGTGATCAACTCCGCCGGGCTCTCGTAAGCAAAGATGGTATGCCCACCACGTGGGCCAAGTTAATGGAGGCATCGCGAGTTTTCGCGAGAAATGAGAAACAGATTGCCCAAGATAGGGCAAGAGAAAGAGCGCATCAGGCAGAATCACCGCGCAGCAAAGAGAAGAGGGCCAAACAGAACTCTGTATGGTCCAGGTTGCAGCCAACAAGTTTTTCTTCCGCGGAAAAACAAGCGCAACCAACCTCACCCCAGCCCCAAAAAGAAGTTCGTAATCGCGGGGAGGGTGACAAGAGGGAGGGCGGCAGAGATCCTAGCAGACCTCTGCCAAGAATATGGACGCCCCTCACTAAAACACCTTCACAGGTGTTAAGTACTGAGAATGTCCAATTCAAGCCCCCCAAGCAACTACACTACAAGGGACCGCAAAACAGTGGCAAATATTGTGAATTTCACAGGTCCCCGGGCCACAACACCGACGCATGCCATCATTTAAAGGATGCGATCGAGAAGGATGTAAAGTCAGGCAGGCTGGCTCACTTGGTAAAAAACCAAAGAATAGAAGATGAGCAACCGGAAGGAGCCTCTACCAGCAAGAAATACAAAAGAATCTGTGTGGCTGAGGGGGGACGACAAGGGCAGACGTCAAAAAAGAGAAGCGCGCAAATCCACGGAGATTGGCGCGAGCAGCAAGTCATCTTCCCAAGAATCAGGGGAGGCCCTTCAATAAGCAGTCCTCTCGTCATCACCACACACATTGCTCATTACGAAGTGTCAAAGGTCCTGGTGGACACTGGAAGCGAATCTGACATTATGTATGAGCAGTGTTTCAGAAAGTTAGACCCGGCAGACCAAGCGCTGCTCGAAATTGTGAACGCACCAATCTGTGGTGTCTCAAATGAAATCATACATCCCCTAGGCCAGATTCAGTTTGAACTAACTATGGGGGATGATGAGCACAAGCGAGCCGAAGTTGTCAACTTCTTGGTCTTGCCCACCACGTCATGCCACAATATGATCCTGGGTAGGGGAACGATTGCCCAATTTAATGCTGTACCGTCGCCAGCGCACGGCGCATTGGGGTTCCCTACACCAACAGGCGTAACATTTGTTTACCGCGATCATTTGTGCGCAGTGACAAACACGCCGCGGGAAGGGAGAATGAAACTTCCAATGGCTGACAATGCGCCAGAGAAGTGGATTTTAAACCCAAAATTCCCAGAGCAAACGGTCACAATTGGCGCTACCATTTCAGACGAAACGAGATTGAGAATGAAAAAGTTGCTCACAAAATACACGTCGGTTTTCGCGTGGCAACACTCCGATATGACGGGGGTCCCGCGAGACTTGGCGCAACATTCTCTTAACACGTTCAAGTCGGTGGAGCCAATTGCTCAGAAAAAGAGAATCATGGGGGATGAAAAGGCGAAGGCCATGAATGAGCAAGTGGAGGACCTGTTGCGCGCAAACATCATTCGCCCGATCCGATACCAGACGTGGGTAGCCAATCCTGTGATGGTAAAGAAAAGCAACGGGTCATGGAGAATGTGTATTGACTTCAAGGACCTCAACAAAGCATGTCCGAAAGACTGTTACCCCCTCCCAAACATCGACGCAAAGGTGGACTCCGTGGCGCCATTCAAGCTCAAATGTTTCCTGGATGCCTACAAAGGCTATCACCAGATTCAAATGGCACCACAGGATGAAGACAAGACTGCCTTCAGAACCGACAAGGGTGTTTTTTGTTACACAAAAATGCCCTTTGGTTTAAAGAATGCGGGTGCAACCTATCAGAGACTTATGGATTCGGTTTTCAGTGAACAAATCGGAAGAAATCTAGAAGTCTACGTTGATGATTTGGTGATCAAGAGCAGGGAGGAGAGACAAATGCTCAAAGACATCGAGGAAACTCTTCAGCGCCTAACGGAAGTTAACATGAAGCTCAACCCGAGCAAATGTACTTTCGGCGCGGAAGAGGGGAAATTTCTTGGTGTAATGGTCACTAAGGATGGTTTCAAGGTGAACCCTGAAAAGGTGGAAGCCATCCTTGACATGCCTTCACCATCCACCATGAAAGAGGTTCAGAAGCTGAATGGTAGATTGGTGTCAATCAACAGGTTCCTAGCGAACCACGCCAGCAAATCTACTCCATTCGTTAACACTTTGAGGAATTGCTTGAAGAAGAGCCAATTCAAGTGGACGCCTGAGGCTGAGCAAGCTTTCACTGAGATAAAAGAATGTCTCATAAAGTTGCCAGCGCTCACAGCTCCACTTCCTGGCGAAACCCTTACATTGTACCTGTCAGCTGGAGACCGCGCGATCGGCGCAGTATTATTGGTGGATCGCAAGGGGATCCAAACGCCAATATACTATGTGAGTCGGGTGCTCACAGACCCTGAGACGCGCTATTCCATCATGGAAAAGTTAGTTTTGTCACTAACACACGCGTCGCGCAAGCTCCATAGATACTTCAATGGTCATCCTATTGAAGTTCTGACTGGTTACAACATCCAGCAAGTCTTGCGACGCCCCGCGCTCTCCGGAAGGCTGACAAAGTGGGCGCTGGAATTAGGTGAACACACGATCACTTATAAGCCCCGTCCAGCGATAAAGGGTCAAGTTTTGGCGGATTTCATCACGGAAATCCCAGAGGGAAAGATTGAAGAAGCTCAGCGCGAGGTAGACCCTCCGCGAGCAAATGATGAAGAAGATGTTTGGAGGCTATTCACTGATGGAGCCTCCAACAGCGAAGGGTCCGGCGCAGGCCTCAAACTGGTGGACCCTGATAATCATGAATATACTTATGCTATTAGGTTGGACTTCAAGAGTACCAACAATGAGGCTGAGTATGAAGCCCTGCTGGCTGGTCTGCGCATTGCGCGCAAGTTTGGAGTTAAAAGGCTAGAGGCCCATGTTGATTCTTACTTGGTAGCTGCTCAGGTCAACGGCCTATATGACGCCAAGGAGAACACAATGCCTCTATATCTAGAGCAGGCAAAAAAGTTCGTTGAGCAGTTTGACTTCTTCAGAATCATACACATCTCGCGCAGCGAAAACAAGTCCGCTGACGCGTTGAGTAAGATGGCATCAACTAATTTTGATCACTTTGGCAAAGATGTCAGGGTGGAAGTGATGAGCAACCCGTCAGTGCAAACGCAATCGGTCCTTGTAATTCATACAACCCCTTCATCCTGGATAACTCCAATAATGGAATTCCTGAAGGAGGGGACGTTACCGGATGATCGCGCACAGGCGAGAAAGATAAGACACAAGGCGCAGAACTATGAACTACTTGATGGTACATTATATCGGCGCTCTTATCTTGGACCGCTCATGAAATGCCTGGATGCTGAAGAAGCAAGCTATGTGATTAGGGAGATTCATGAAGGAATCTGTGGAATACACGCTGGTCCGCGCATGGTGGTTGCCAAGGCAATAAGCTCAGGCTACTATTGGCCAGGCATGTACTTGGATGCGCTAAAAGAAATCCAAAAATGCAAGGCATGTCAGAGCTACGCGCCAAACACCATGCGTCCAAAGAACAACTTGATTCCAGTGACCTCCGCATGGCCTTTCCACAAATGGGCCATTGATATTGTGGGGCCCCTGCCGCAAGCGCAAGGGCGAGTGAAATTTTTGGTAGTGGCGATAGACTATTTCACAAAATGGGTTGAGGCCAAGCCACTAGCAAAAATCACAGCTGAGGCGATGAAGCAATTTATCTGGAGCCACATCATTTGCCGTTTTGGCCTTCCTATGGAAATTGTGAGCGACAATGGCAAACAATTCACTGACAGGAAGATATCAAGCTGGCTCAAAGAATTGTACATCAACCAAATCTTCACGTCGGTCTACCACCCTCAGGGGAATGGCCAAGTGGAGCGCGCGAATCAAAGTTTGCTAAATGGGCTGAAGAAAAGGTTGGAGGGAGAATCCCATTCTTGGGTCGAAGAGTTACCTAATGTCCTGTGGGCGCACAGGACATTAAGCAAAACTAGCAATGGCGAATCCCCGTTCAGCCTAACCTATGGGACAGAGGCTATGATCCCAGCAGAAATTGGATGCCCATCCCATAGGGTACTCATGATGAGCAAAACTGATAACGAGCGCGAAAGAAGATTGGACCTTAACTTGCTTGAAGGGCGCAGAGAAGCGGCTATCATCAATGAAGCCAGATACAAGAAAAAGCTGGAAAAATATTATAATCAGCGCGTTAAAGAGTGCCACTTCAAGAAAAATGATTTTGTCCTTCGAAACAATGAAGCTAGTCGCGCAATACCCCCAGGAAAAATGTCCCCCAATTGGGAGGGACCTTATCAAATTTCAGAAGATTTGGGGAAAGGCGCGTACACTTTAAAAGATTTGAATGGAAAAAAGATACCGCGCGCGTGGAACGCGGCACAACTTAGAAAATGCTTCATGTAAAAACTTCAAATATGTAATCAAGGCTTTTAAGCCATCATGAATGATGATTCGCGCTATCTTTCAATATTTGTCGCGCTATCTTTCATATTTGTTCTATTACCTTTGCATACATGTTTCACACTTCCTTTATTAATTTGGAACAATATGACAACACTATATTGACTTCAAAGCAAAATAAAGCGAAGTAAAACATACATGCGCGAGCCTTAGCTCAAACGCGTTAACGAGTCTTAACTCTAAAACGCCAGGGCCTTAGCCCAAACTTACGAGCCTTAGCTCAAACACGTTAATGAGTCTTAACTCTAAAAACTTCAGGGCCTTAGCCCAAAACAAAGAGCCTTAGCTCAAAACACTCACAAACATCCATCTTACATCCCGCGCAGCCTGATCATAAAAATCCTTAAACACAACTAAGGCAAAGTACATGCCATATCATGTTAAGGTCTCAGGTCGAGGTCGCGCGCGGAATCATAGTGGATATCTGAGTAACACACGCTGACATGTAATGGCTAAACTCATACTTCCATATAAATACCGCGCGACAACGACGCGCAAAAAAGAAATAATGAAAAGTTAGCGCGCATGTCAGCATAAACAAGATACTGCGAAACCACAAACAAAATAGAACAGAGGTTAAGTGAATAATTTCCTTACAACCTTGTTCTTATTTTAACGTGCAAGCATATCTTATATCTATACAAGCAAACATGAAGAGATGAATGGAAATGCGCAAGATGTGAAAAAGAGAAAACAAGTTTCATTCCATTGGATTGAAATTTACAAGTATGATGAGTTACAAATTACAAGTATAAAAAATTAAATATGTAAAATTTGATGAAGGGCTTCTCAAGTCTCCACGTCGACGTCAGCCACTTCATCACCTTCATCATCTCCCGCAGCATCTGACGCGGCCTGCTCCTCATCTCCGAACTGACCATAGTCAAGTTCTTCCTCCTCATTGGAGTCTTCTATCACGACGGTGGCAGGAGCAGATTTATTCGCAGCGCCAGAGCCGCTGGCAGGGGCAACATCCCCCGCGCCACCATCATCGCCACCAGCCCTCTCGCATTCATCGAGCAACTTCTTTAGCGCGCCGAGGTCGGGCTGGTCAGCAAGCGCAGCTATCTGCAAAATCATTAGAAAAGTATTGAGTACAAAACACTTGGAAAAATTAGTCAAGTAAAACTCATTAAGGTCAAGGTACCTGCATAAGGATGGGGATGGGAGTATTCATGTACTTTTCCCCCACCGCGGCCATGTCCGCGCAGGCCGCGTCGCTCTTGTAAGGGTACTCGGATGGGTTCTTCTTCAACATGCCATAGTCATACCCATCCGTAAACCCTTCAGCTCGGCCCACCAAGCGCGCGGCGGCATTGCAGTCCATCACAAGGGCCTGAAACTCGGCGGAATATTTCATCGCCAAAGCGCAGCGAGTTATGCCCTGTGACACCAGCCATTGGCGATCCTGCGCGAGGCCAGCAACAGACGTCTCGAGGACAGGAACCTGGGAGTTTAATAACTCAACAGTTTCCTTAGTCTTTTGTAGCTCCTCCTTATCAGACGCTGCTGCCGCCAAGATTTTTTCTTTCTCCGCCTGCGCAGCACCAAGTGCTTCCTGGCTGGACGCCGCCGTCGCCAAGGCCTCATCTCTATCGGCCTGCGCGGCCGCCAACTCCCTCTTCAGGCGCGCAACCTCGCTCTCCAGTGATGATTTTTCAGTGATACTCTGGACGATAGCTTGGTCACGCGTCTCAGCCTGCTGTTCCAAGACACGCACTCTACGCGCGTACTTGGCAACTTCGGCCTCCGCCAACTGCTGCTTCTCCCGCGCAGCTTGGAGCTCATGCCCGCGCTTAATATAGGCGGTGTTGGCACTTGCTCTACTTTCGCTGAGCTCCGCCTGGAGTTTCTCAGCTCGTGCGCGAGCATCAGAAAGGTTCCAGGCAGCCACCTTAGCCTCTTGCTGGGCTGCCACAAGAGCATCGCGTACTTTAATATAATCGCGATGAAGCTCTTGGGAGGCAGCAAAGAAAGCTGACCCAGCGAAAATGTGATCGTTGAGCAAGTCAGCGCGAGTGCGCTCCTCCTGATACCTCCTTTCAGTAGGAGGCACGGCATGAGCCCAGAAGTCCTCGCATACGCCCATGGATTGGAAGGAACTTTCTTCATTAATATTCCATCTCGGGCGATAAACGTGGTCACCTTCCTACAAAACACAAGAAATGTTCTAAGTCATAAAACATACTTATATGGAGGTACGCGCAGCGGAGCAACAAATTAAAACATACCTGCGGGGATGAAGCAGAAAAGTCAGCGCCAGCCCCACCAGAAGTATGCGCTGCGAAGGCTTGTGGCATCGCAGGGCTGGCGCGGTCTCCCAAGGAGTCCTCAGCTTGAGCCCCCTCATCCTCCTCATCTTCTTGAATAGGCCTCTTCTCCTGCGACCTGGGGGGCTCCAAACCAGCCTCCCGGAGAGGGCTGCGCGTAGGAGGAGGCGAGGGAGGTCTCGACGCCGCCATTTCGGCGCGCAATACGGCTTCCTGCTCCTTTGTAACCCCAATAAGGGGAGAATCAGCACTAGCAGGAGCAGGACCAGAACCAGCGGCGCCGCCAACGGCGCCAGGAGTGTCGCCAGCAACTTGTACGCCAGCTACAACTCCTATGAACAAATCAACAAGGAAAAATGGTTTATGACTGAATCCAAAAGAAAAATAAAGAAGACAAGTGTGCAAAACATACCTTGGCGCAATTCTGTTCGCGCGGCGAACATCGCCATAAAATTCATTCTACCCTTTTCAGAGGGTAGAACAGGGGACTCCGAAGCAGCCCCCGGCGCAGCCTCAGCACCTTGTGGCGCCTGTGGCTCATCTGCTACCGTCGCCGGTTCTGCAAACATTCAAAGGAGGAAAGGTTTAATAACAATTCAGCCAGATGAAGATAAATAAAGTATACCTGTTGCAGGCGCGGCACTGCTTCTCTCTTCAGCCGCGCGAAAGGAGGAGGCGACGCCACCATACCTCAAGTGGACAGGAGGTCTGCCCACTCTCACAGGCAGGGAAGCTAAAGAAACCTTTGTGGTAAACACCTGGGTTTCCTTAGGTCCCTTCGTTTGAGCATGGGGATGAGCGACAGGGGTGTCATCTTTCTTCTGTTTCTTACTGGCCCCTGCGCCAGATTTCCCCTTAGCTTTGCGCTTTAGTAGGGGCGCCTCCTCTTCCTCCTCCTCCTCTTCCGCGAGCTCTAGCTCGTAGTTTTCAAGCGCATCTACAAAAACAACCAACAGAACTGTTAATAAACTTGGGTATTCTAAAGGAATGAGCATAAGTGCGAAGGCTTACCAGGCGCGTCACTGTCAAAGTCAAATTCCAGATCCACTGGGATGAACATGTCATCGAAGCGATCTGGGAAACCAACTTCCCCAGCGCCAAGCGCGACGGAGCCACCCTCCACTTGTTCATCATAAGCGGCAAGGACATAATCCTTGGTGACTGCGCAAAAACAAGTCAAGTGATATCAGCAAAAGAATTATGTTTGCGCAGAAAAAATAAATAAAGCAATGAAATAAACTTACACAACCCGTCGACTTGGATAACGGGCTCAAGCGCGCTGTCGGCCCATAGCTTACTCATGCCGACCCCCACCAGCGCCTCCTCGCAAATTTTCTTCGCGGGGGATGGTTCGGCGGTCAGTTTCTTAACCCAGGCGCCAGTTGGGTTCTTGAGGACACCCTCATCCGCAGGCGCAGAAGAGATAGAGCGCATGGTCATACGGATGGGTATCACACCAGCCCTAATGTAAAAGAACCTCTCAGACCAGTCATGAAGGCTCTTGAATGAAACAGTGGAGCACTTCACCTTCTGACTGCGAGGAATGAAAGAGATCCAATTGTCCTGGATCTTGGGCTTGTAAAAATATTGAAAGCGCCGAGGAGTGGGTTCCTCGCGCTGGGATTTGCACATGAACTCAAAGTGAGTCACGCGCACGAGTCCAAACGGATGGACTTGGGATATATGAATCCCATAGAACTTCAGCAGTGCACCCACAAACCTTGTCATCGGGAGACGAAGGTTGCAGTGGGTGAAAAAGTGGCTATATAGGGATATATAGCCGGCAGGCGGGTCCGCCGCCGTTTGCCCGGACCTAGGCAACATGCAGCCAAACAGGGTGGGAAAGCCCTGAGAGGCGATGAGGTTGTCGAGATCGGCCTGCTTCAATTTGCAGAGGATTTCATTCCACCTTTTGGTGGCCTTGGTCCTCCCTACTTCCTCCGATGTGGTCTCAACAACCCTCTTCCCTTTCCCCTTTTGCTTCAATGTCGACATCACCACAAATTTCACACGGCGTCTTCGAGAGGCAACAGAGGTGATTGAGGGGCTAGACGAGTCTGAACTATCAGACATACAACTGCAGCAGCAGATAATCGAGAAATCGAAAAGATGAAAACACTCAATTCAGAATATGAAAGGCAGAAACTCGAAAATTATCAACAATGAAGATGAAGATAAAAAATTTCCTAAGGGCCTCCTTTTATAGGCCCAGGAGAGAGAAATGTGGCAGCTGATCGGATTTCACGCGCCCCCACTCGCGGGTGCAAGCCAACGAGGGCGCGACACGTGTCCCTAACACTGTTGAGGGGACATAAAATTGTAACCGACCTGCCACGGAACAGAGACGCGCCCCCACTCGCAGGTGCTAACCAATGCGAGCGCGACACGTGTTCAGGACAGCTGTGTGAGGGGACATGAAAGGCAACTGTAGCACCTCGAGCACACGAAACGTCTGACACGTTTACGGCGCACGTCACCACCAACTAACCACGTGTTTGGACCCTTCGTTTTCAACCAAATGGATAGAACTTCGCGCAACGATGGAAGCAACCAGGAAAACGACAAAACCCCATTAAAAGACAAAAATCAGTAAGTCTAATATCCATCTTACCGCGCTCGCGCGAGATAAGACACACATTAGACTGGGGGGGCTTGAAGAGGTATGTACCCGCCTCAAAACCGAGCAAGGCGGGTCAACCCACAAGATAAAGACATTATGAAGGCACAAAGCCAAAACCTATGCGCATGGCGCATACAAAACATGCTCAGGCATCATATGCCCAGGCACACATATGCTCGCGCATCACATATGCGCGCGGCGCATCAGCGCGCGGCGCATATCACATGCCCGTGTATATCGCATCTGCCCAGGCACACATATGCTCGCGCATCACATATGCGCGCAGCGCATCAGCGCGCGGCGCATATCACATGCTCGTGCATATCACATCTGCGCATGAAATATCTGCGCGTGAGAATAAAGAGAAGACCCCGCGCATCCTCAGGGTGAGCGCATATCATACGTGCACATAATCAACCTCGTCCTTATCCAAATCAGGATTAGGGCAACCTTGATTGTGCACATCAGACAACCTTCCAGAAGGCATCTTTTTAAGGAGAAAGAATATGCTGATGTTGATAGCTGCCAAATGAAAGGTCGACAACTCAGCATGACACATGTGTTACCACGTGATTACAACCAACGAGAAAGCGCCAGGTGTCCCAGAGGACACGTGGCGCAGTGCGATTGGAGGAAGCCAACGAGGTTGAGCCCAACCGGTGGTAACCCTAGCACTATAAATACAGCATCAACTCCACTTTGATGACACATTCATACTCAATCATTGACAGTTACAAGCAGTGATAACACATTCAATCATATTGAATCACATTCACTCACAGTCAGTTACATACAAAACAGACAGTCTCACAATCAGAGGGGATTGAGCAATTAAGCAATACTCTTGAGATTCTCTGACACACATTATTATCTTCTCCACAAATATACTGATTCTCACGCCGGAGGGTTACCCCAAAGAGGACCCCTCTGTCCCTTTCTGAGGGGTAAGTAACGGCGCTGTTCATTTTGTAGGTGGAAGAACACAGACCCAGAAGAACCATCGGTGAAATAGTATAATCACACCCGAGGAAAGTAGATCTGCTACCAGTGAGTAGATCCACGTTTCTTCAATGATTTTCGACAATGCGTCTCTCTAAGGTTATTTGTAGTGGAGTTTTAAACATCAAGTTAAAGCGTCATGATCACATCAATATCACGTAGGCAATGAGGCTGTAACTAACACACCCTTTGTAACATCCCCAAAATTTCGATCCAAATATGACAACTTAGGAAAGTTGAGGGATCAAAAATAATCTCAAGATAAATAAATGAGAAAATATTAAATAAGGAATTATAAGAAAAATAAGAAAATAAAAATATTTCCTAAGTTAAAGTTTACTTACATGAAAAGAAATTCCATCCTACATTAAAAGATGTAAGAAAATGGAAGCATTCCACTAAGGTAATAAGGGAAATGGAATCAATCCCACATTGGAAGTGGTAAAGAAATGGAAGCTCTTTATAAGAGATAGAATTTCTATAGTTATATTCTTTTATGAATATCATGCACCAAGTGGTCCTAGCGGAGGGTGCGTAACACCTGACGCGCACGGGCTTGGGCTAGGACGGGGACGATGGCGATGGCGAAGGGCGTTGGGCGCAATGTGGCGCTTTGATGGCACACTTTAAGAGTCGCCTTAGTATTTTTGGACAACGAGAATTAAACCCAAAATGACAAGCTACAAAAGATGAAGGATCAAAAGTGAAAAATAATATCCAGGAACCCATCGCACTACGCGATGAGTCCAAGGAGACGGCCATCGCGTATCGCGATGGGCCGTGATGACACATCAACACGTGTCACACTCTGGTGACACGTGGCAACCCGGCATGACACGTGGCAAGACGTGTCAGGCCACGTGGCGACACATGGCGTGATCTCATGAGAGGAGGAGAAAAATAGGACCTATCGCGTATCGCGATAGGATCCAAAAATGGCTATAAAAGGGAGGGCCACGGGCTCATTTCCCCCACACTCCCATGCTCTCTCTCTAAAGTTATTTTCTCTCTCTACCTCGGTTTGCGTGTCGAACACCGTTTTGCGTGCCACCGAACCGACAATCATAACCTCGTAATCCGTGCCAAATACCCGGTGTTTCCTCGAAGTACGTGCCACTCAAAGAAACCCGACATTTCGTCTCGAAGTACGTGCACGACCCGGCGACACCTGAACGTTGCCTCGATTTGCGTGCCAATAAGAGTTAATCAAGAACGTCTCGATAAATGTGCATAGAGTAGAAGTGTTGCCTGTATAAACTTAGGAATATCTAACTCCAAATACCCGTGCGAGGTAAGGAGTTATGCCTAAGTTATTATTATATTATTATTATAAATGGCTTAGACCATAGTCGAAGTTATAGCCAAACCTTGATTACGATTAAGTATAATATAACTTTTCTTAAGTAATGGTTATAGTCAAAATAGTATTTCTTTATGACTAAGAAATATAATACAAGAGATGATAGTTATGAAATTAATGTTTATTCTTGAAGAAGAAACTCAGTATAGACGTTTCTTTCTGAAGAAGAAACGTAGAATATAAATGGTAAATAAAGAAGGGGACTAAAGGTCCAAATGTTTTAAATAAACAAATGTTTTTATCAAGGTTAAAGCTATACCAAAATAGACTAAAGGTCTAAAGCTAGATCGTTGATCTAGTTATTTATACAAAGGTTATTCTCGTACTATAGGTCCGAGGTAACAGAACAAGAAGAAGAAAACAGAAAACAGGAATCAGTATCAGAAACTGATTACAAAACAGAAAAGGTGAATACGCCTCAAACCTTTTATATTGAGTCAGAACATAAGATTTACGAATCCTTAAAACTTTGTGTACAATAATAAGAAACGGACACTCTGATTAAGAGTATACATGTGTCTGGATCCAAACATACATGGTGACTCGGCATTTCCCCGAGGCCATGCATATCATCAACATGCCTCTGAAAGTCTACGGGACTGTTAAGAGAAATGATATTGTGTATATAATTAATTGTACATGGTACTTAGGGTAATTTGATCCCAATGTAGTTGGGTGCCTAATGAGTAGTCACAAAGGTATTGTTGTTGGTTTCACAAAGGTATTGAAAAAGAGATTTTATAGTCAGCGTTATTCACCAGCTTTGTGCTGACGTATTCCCCCCCCCCCATGTTACAGGGAAACAAGAAATGTTAGAACATACAAGCAAGGGGGAATAGAAGATTGAAGTTATAGTCATTAGATGCTATCTGATGGCTCAGATATTTTATTTCCAAATATTATAAAAAGAGTTATGTTTTATAAAGAAATGTATTGTAAACGATGAACGTGTATTTAAACCCGACTTAATAATAAGTTTTCAAAGTAATAATATTTTATTAAAGACTTCCGCTGAAATAAAACCCACAACTCTGATTTATTTACAAAACAGATACCAACTTGTAGTCATACGTCTAGGCCCTAAAGTGGGGTGTGACACCCTTTTAACATTGTGTTGTGGTTCAAAGCAACATTACCATGCAATTTCCTTTTTAAAGGTTACCAAGTTATCATTCCCTTGCAGGGTTGGCTCAATGATTTTAGGACTCTAAATCAAAATAATATTTTGCAACCCTTTTATCACAATTGTTTAAAAAAAAGTGCTAATAACGAGTCTCAAACTTGTGACATGCAATTAGCAACACACAAGTTTACCACAAGACCAATAAACATATTTATTTCTAATTTAGCGATTAAATATATATCCATATATAATGTTTTTTTTTTAATTTTATTTGGGGGGTTAACTAATTGTGAGCCTAAAGCTCTATCTTCATTTCATTGGCCCACAAGCCAGCCATGTTTCCTTGTTTATCGCCGATTTGTCGGGCTTAACGCCCCGGTGCAGTGTTAAAGCCCGTTACCACGTCTCATTTCTTTTTTTTTTTTCCATCCTTGTTGAAGCCCCAAAACTAGAGGTTTAACGGTTCAAGTTTTATCACAAGCACCTTCCTCTTCGTCCTCTTCGCCTAGTACGAGGCCTACCCAAGAACTAGAACAATCATATCATGATATAATATATGCATCCTTCAAACGATGGTTAAATATCTTCTAAAAATTTATTTATATTTTAAATAAAAGGACCCAACTACAATAGAGAGACAGGTAAGCGGGCAACAAGCTGCGCTACCACCCTCTTTTGAATATCAAAATCGATCATGCTGAAAATAAAGTTATCGTTCTTTGGCGTCGTTTAGTTACTGTGTACGTCCCGCTGAAAATAAAATATCTTTAAATTCAATAATGTGAATGTTATATTCTTTTCACGTGTTTCAAGTCAAATTCTCTTAAAACCACCAATGGACCCTACTCAATTCTTTTAGATCGATGAGCCTTCAACCCAAATTAAAAAGTTTATACAAACTAACTTAATGTTTTATACAAAAGAATCAACATGGTTTCGTGGTGTAGTTGGTTATCACGTCAGTCTAACACACTGAAGGTCTCCGGTGAACCCGGGCGAAGCCACTTATTATTATTAACTTTTTAACAAAGAGCACCAAGTTGAGTCAAGTGGCATGGCCCACCAGATAAATCTGCCACGTAAGCCAAGTAGTGAAACAGATAAGCTTCATAGCTTTACAGAGTGTAACCCAACCACACACCACACAATCCCATAACCACATCTATCCATTTAACCACTTGAATCACCCATACGACGTCGTACAACATTAAACCTCTTCTAAGTTCTAAAAACATAAACTACAACTCATAACTTCACACACACATAGTCACATTCTCATACACACTTCCTCAATGGCTGCTGTTCCTGTTACTTGTGTTAGATTAACAACTACTTCAATGCATACCAATCAGGTTAGTGTTCTTTGAACCAAATATTATTATTGCTATGGAAATAACAACTTTAGATGTTTAACGTTTTTGCTATAAAATATGTGACATTGCATGTTGTTGGCTCATTAGTTTTGACTATAAATAAATAGTGCATGCATTTTGACTATCATAATATGATAATAATATGATAAATGATAATATAGTGCATTAACTTTGACATACTCAGAAAACAATAATAAACTATAACCTTTATAAAAGAACATGATGAAAAAGATAGGTTGGAATCACTACTGGTTAGAACATTGGTCAACCTCATGGTTTGAGTCAATTTATATACATTTGGTGTATCTTGTGTTATTTTTTGTTTGATTGTGTGTATGGTATATATACTACAATTTCCCAAAGATATAAAAGAAGTATCTTTATTAGTTATTTAGTTTAGTTAATATATTTTATTGATATTGTGAAAAACTTCCTACAAAAAGATTGACCCAAAACTTTTAGCTTTATGTAACATTGTAACATAATGTAATGAATTTTGATTTTGAGATAGATAAAGAATTTAAGGAAAGATAAAATAATTATACACAAACAAGTGTTGGTATAACTTTTTCACTAATGTGATTCATATTTGATATTTTTATTTTGCAGATACTAGGGAAAACCTCAACATTGAAGTTAGTCCCTATGGGTCGGGTTACACGTGGTTTCCCTTGTTTGAGAACATCGCGTTTTCAAATATCTTGCTCGGTAATGCTCTTATTGATTTCATTTATCAAATAATATATCGGATTGATTGTTGAATGAAACTCATAAATGGTTAAATCTGGTAGGCAAAACCCGAGACCGTGAACAAAGTTATTGAAATCGTGAAGACTCAATTGGCATTATCCGCTGACTCTGAGGTCGCACCTGATTCTAAATTCGCAACCCTTGGCGCTGATTCTCTCGACACAGTAAGTTACTAAATAGTAATATTTGTATAGAAAAATAGCGGTTTTATAACTAAATTTGTTATAACTAAATTGTAACCTGAGATAATAAAAAAAGAATATAGCCACAAATCTTCTTAAAAAAAAGTATAAATTTATATAGAAAAATGGTCTTTAAATGGGATTTATATAAGGTATTTGGATGAATGTAGGTTGAAATTGTGATGACATTAGAAGAAGAATTTGGCATTAGTGTGGAAGAGGAGAACTCTCAAAACATAACTACGGTTCAAGAAGCGGCTGACCTTATTGAAAAACTGGTCGAGAAGAAAAACACAACTGCTTAAGTTCTAGCATTTTAAATTGATGTTATTTTTTATTATTGAACGGACCGTTGATTAGAAGATTTGTTTGGAACCAAGGAAAAAAGAACACGAGAATGATTATTTATTTGTAAGATTTTTGGATTATTTATGAGATTTTGGATCTATGAAAATGTTATATCATTGTTCATGTGCATGTTCTTGGACAATCAAGAACTAGTGTTCATAAATTGAACTACATGAACATGATAATTTACCAGTAGGAAATTTAAATATATTATAGAGTTACAAACTTTGTTCAAAACCAATGCATTTTCTTATAGTAACTCAATGTTGTATAGTGGTATAAATGTGTTCTTTATTTAGATTCAAACTGATTAAACCAAAAAATAGAACCAGACCAAAACCGTTTAAAACTGAATTGAATTACATATTCGGTTTGATTCTAAACCGAAACCAAATTGTTAATTCAGTTTACAATTAAAACATTTAAGTTCGATTCAAACCAAATAACTGACAACGGTCATTTAAAGTTATTTCATTTAGCCGAATCTATTAGCCCAAGTGCCCAACCCAATAAAGTAACAAATAATGATAGACACAAAAGTTAAAAAATATATTCATGCGTCGAAACCTAAAACCGAATCGAGTTTAGTTTGAAACTACCTGAATTTTGTTGGTTCGGTTTCGACCAAAAAGTCTCCAACTTAATACATTTAAACGAATAACACTTTATACAAAACCGTTTATTGCAGTTGGTTTTTTCTTCTTACATTGTTATTTGAGTGCAACAATATAAATTGCACAAACAAAATTCAAAAAAATATTACGCCGTTGCCGGGGATCAAACCCGGGTCACCCGCGTGACAGGCAGGAATACTTACCACTATACTACAACGACATGTTTGGAAGATATACACTCATTGACACTTTATATTATATATATAAATAAATATCAATGGCCGATAACACTACCGATATTTAATGTTTTTTTGCTTTAAATATGTAAACTATTTGTTTTTTATTTTGTTTTAGCTTCGGTAACGAAACAAATATAAATGAAACCAAAAAAATTCGTGTTGACTCGCTGCTACAACACCTTGTTTCGCAAACGACCGAGCGTAACCGATACCAAAGGAACTCGTATTGACTCGCTTCCTCAACAGTCATATTTTCCCGAGCATACCAATCGAATGTACGTTCATGTATCCTCACAGGTACAAAACTAGTTAACAATATAAGTGTATTGGTTTTATTAATCTCAACTATCATAATTTGGTCGATGTTGGTCCCAACTAACGAATTGTCTGATAACAATCCCATATTTTATCACCTTTGTTCCCAAGTGTCCGCAGCTAACAGAATGCTAACAATGTTAGTTGCAGGTCACCGGAAAAACCTTTTTGTCTGAAAAACTCACATTTTTTGGAAAACTCAATATTTTCGTCCCAAACATTTTTGTAATTTTAGATTTGACCATTAGGAACATTTTCTACTAAAAGCCCCAATTATTTAGATCAACGAAACCTTAGAACCATCGTCGGATTCGGTTGGTGATGCTCAAGTGGTGTCGGTGGTTATGTTTAGGTTAAGTTTCCCGGAAAAAATGGGACTTTTATGAACAAAATCGTTTTTCCGATAACGTTAGCATTCTGTTAATCGTATGCCGTTGAAAATAAATAAGATAAAATGTGAGATCAACCCATTCATTAGCTATGAGTAACAACTATCAATAGTTGGGATTAGATATAAAAAAATCATTAGTTTTCATCAACTTGTAGAGGAGTGTAGGAATTGTCTAATATTATTTTACATTTCCGGCATCCTGTGCATCATCATCATCTTTCCGGCCACCCTTATGCAAATCAATGATGGCTACCAATGACACCAACGCTCTTTCTCTTCAGGTTTTAATCATTTCATTATCACTTTTCATTTTCAATTCAATTAAATAACACACAATACACACTCGTACATGTAACTGCCTTAGATCTAGGGTTCCACATTGCACCGTACGCCTAATTATTCAATTAATTTGTGTTTATGTATATATATTATGCAGAAGGAAGATGATGATAATAATAATAATAATAATAATAAGTATAAGTATAAGTATAAGGAGTATGATTTCGGATCTGACGAGACTGATCCTCCCGTGCCGCTCACCGTCGCATCTCGTGTTCGTTTCCTTACTTCGGTTTCGTTGTTTCGTTACTATTTTGTTACTGTATTTGTTGCTTATTATCTGAGCCTTAATTAGCTGAAGACTGACTAGATTAATAAGGTTTGAGTAGACATTGCGTGCACGAGAGTTGTACGGAAGTGTTTATTCGACTTGTATAGGCCTATATGTGATGTGAGATGTATTGTGAGCTATATGTCTCGTATAGGCTCTATATAATAGTTTTTCGTGGATGAACTATATGCCTCGTATTGGCCATAATATATTAATATCTCATCAGGTTTTTCGAAATTTTCGCCTTCGCTCGTATGTACGCTATACGACTTGTTTAGGTTCTGTCGACGTTATTTGACATCTATGCGACTCGTATAGGCATATACGAGTCGTATAGATGTCAGACGGTGTCTGGATACGAGTTATATAGTACGAGAGACATATATTTCATCACTGAAGAGCTATATGCGGTGTATAGGCCTTATATAATAGTTTTTCGTGGATGAACTATATGCCTCGTATAGGCCATAATATCTCATTAGAATTTTCGAAAATTTCACCTTTACTCATATGTACGCTATACGACTTGTTTATGTTCCATCGACATTATCTGACATCTATGCAACTCGTAGAGGCGTATACGAGTCGTGTAGATGTCAGGCGGTGTCTGGATACGAGTCCTATAGTATTTGATACATATACTGAAGAACTATATGCCTTGTATAGGCCCTATACGCGTCGTATAGTTTTTCATGGATGAACTATATGCCTCGTGCAGCCATGCAGGCCATAATATCTCATTCATGCTCAAATTTTTACAGTTTTTTCAAAATTTCCGCGTTCACTCGTACACACGCTATTAGACTTGTTTAGGTTCCGTCGACGTTATCTGACATCTACGCAACTCGTATAGGCATATACGAGTCGTATAGATGTCAGGAGATGTCTGGATACGGGTCATATAGTATGAGAGACATATAGTTCATCACTGAAGCAGTATACGCCTCGTATAGCGGTATAGGCCATAATCTCATTCTTGTTCAAATTTTTTGAAATTTTTCTGAATTTTGACCTTCACTCGTATGCACGCTATACAGCTCGTTTAGGCTTTCGTCAACGTCATCTGACATCTATACAGCCCGTATAGGCCTATATGAGTCGTATAGGTGTCAGACGGTGTCTGGATATCTTATGCCATTAATAAAACTATGGTGCAGGTATTGTACATGTTAGGGGATATTGCAGCAGGACCGGCTTTTCGGTTTACGCAATGGTTGGAGGTAGTTAGAAAGAGGAGGCTGACTAAGTCCTCTGGATTCCCTCACCGCCCTCAGAGACTTGATAGCATGCTCTTGAGGTTATTTTTGCATTTGCTTTTATTTTTTGCTTTGTGTTTGATTGATTTGTTAGTGTTTTGCCATTTGAGATTAGACTAAACTATTACATCGAAATAGAAGGCAAACAAGCAACAAGCTGCGCCGCGAGCCCTTTCTTCAATAGCAAAACAAAGTCTTTTAGAAACTGCGTTCATAGATCTTGGATTCAAAAAGTTGTCTTCCTTTTTATTGATCTGTTAATGCTTTGCCATTTGAGATTAGACTTTAACAGATCATACAAATGCATTTAATTGGAATCTTGATTGCTTAATATTGTAATTATTGTCATTGCTATTCAGTGAAGGGGATTTAAGCTTGGATTCAAAAAGCTCTCTTCCTTTTGAGCAAGTTCTGGAAATCAGTTTGTGGGAAAGACTTGGTAAGGCTGCAATGTTGAATATTAGGTCAAACACCTTCTCTTGGAACATGCTTTCTTCACTTCACAATACTGAACATAGCAGCAGTAATGAACATTCTGAAGATGATATGAATAAAGCATTAGAGGTATATGTTTGTTTTTTTCTTATTTCAATTGTGGTTTGGATTTTGGGTCTAAAGATTTACTGTTTGTGTTTGTCGAAATTGCAGGTAACAGTGAATTCGGGTGGAGTTGTATTCTTTGCATTATTTAACCATAATGAAAGTGGTGAGTTTGTTCCTAAAGAAGCAGCAGCTGTGATCAAAATAGCATCTTCTAGAATGGCTACACAGTCGGAACGACTTGGCTATGAATTTGCAAGATGGCTAGGTGTCAGAACTCCACAAGTTATTACTTATTACACCTTTTTTACTTTCCTTTTACCAGGCTTACCATTCCTGTAAACATCATATATTCTTACTGTTATGTTACTTATGCAGGCTAGAGTCATTCACAACTGTAGTCCTGAGTGGTCAGAAATCAAAGAAGCTGCAGAAAAAGCAAAAGAAGCTGCAGTTTCTGAAGGAGATGAAATTGGTGAAGTTACTTGCTCAGAACTTCTAGAAGCCCTCGAGCTCAGTCGATGCCTTTATCTCATGAAGTATGTTTTCTTGCTGTATTATAATATTTTTCTTTCCTTTATTTACTATATCTAGGGTGATATGGTAATAATGGTATAATGTATACCATTACAATTAAATGTGAAATCAGTGTGCAAATGTTTCTAGATTTTCTGCCAACAATCTCAAAGAAAATGATTGAAACTAAAATACATATATTCATTGCTAATTAACGTTCTTGTGGCTTACATGGAAAGGATGAAATAATTTGCACTATCCCCAAATTAAGTTTATAAGAATATCCGTTTTGCAGTTATGTGCATGGATCTCCCCTATTGGAAAACTCAAGTGCATTTAAGACGCAAGAAGCTGCAGAAAAGACGGCAGCTGCCCTTGGCAGAATCTTGTTGTTAGATCTTGTAATCAGAAACGAGGATCGACTTCCATGTCGCCATCTGAGGTGGCGAGGCAACTCTGCAAATTTGTTATTAGCAGACAAAATGGCGACTGCAAATAGGGATGCATTAGAAGAAGCTTTTGATTCTGCTATCAATAGATACCGACCAAGGGTAATTCGAGCACTTCAAAAAGAAAGAAGATCAACTTCAGTAGATAGCAGAATGAGCACGACTGACGATTCAAACATATTATCAAAAAGCACTGATCTTTCTGACACTGCATTTACGCCTATATCTGGTGAAAAACCCCTCAAAAGACAAATTACAATTGATCCAATTATAACTGATTTTGATATTGTGGCTATTGACTCTGGTGTCCCTCGCCGACCGCCAGCTGGCAAACGTACACACGATCAAGAAAGCTATCCTAAACTAGTGGAACTTCTTATCAACAGTCCTGAGTACGCATCACATATATTACACGAAATAACTAGCGGGAAATTAGGGTTTTCTCCAGAAGCTTCTGAAACTTCTGACAGTAATTCGCCTTTTATTAAAGATATGACCTCAGTCGTTCACGAATTTAGAAACGGGTTTCGTGCCGCCCTGATGGATTTACAGGGTTTTCATATCTTTTTACTCACACTTCACCAAAAGCTGGATGGATTGTTAAGGAGTTTTATGAATACCATTGATAAAACATTGGGTGCAGATTTTGATAAAGAAGATATGACACCTGAGTCACCATCACATTCTGCTCCATGTGTTTCCCCTCAAGGTCAAGAGAGCCATTCAGATTCAAATGATACAGAGTTGCAGAAAACCGCTCAGAAGTCATCATCTTCCGGATACAAAGAGAATTCGGATTCGGTTTCTCCAATATCTTCTTCTTCACACGGAAAGTCTAATAAGTCATACTCAGAACCTTTACGCATCACCTCAAAACTGCGTGATTTCCACAAATATGCCAAGGTTTTGCTCTTTTCATCAATAAGTTAAGAATTCATCTTTGACTTTTAACGGGTCAAACTCGTAATATAATTTCTTTAATCATAATTGGTACTAATTATTTGCACCAATCGTTCTCAGGTGGATGCTGACCTAAACAAAGAACTAGAACAATGGAACAAGCTGATAAAAAACGAAGCGGTAAAGCTATGTCAAGAAAATAATTTCAATTCAGGGTTTTTCGAGGGCAGCGAGAGTAATTCTGTTGTTGATGCTTATGAATTAAAGGTAATTTATCCAAACTTCTTCTTAGCAAGCTTTCACTTTATTATTTAATTATGTTTGTTTCTTTCAACTTACAGCTTAGGCTTGAACATATCCTTGAAAGGATAACATTAATATCTGATGCTGGAAATACAGAAAAACCATCATTAATTACAAGTAGCTTATTCATTGGCGGTGCATTAGCTGCAAGATCTGTTTACACACTGCAACATATAGGGATTGCTCATATATTATGCTTGTGTTCTAATGAAATTGGACAGTCTGATTCTCAACGTCCCGACTTATTTGAGTATCAGAACTTTTGTGTAAGTGATAAGTCTATTATTGTATTACTTTGTGCCGTTAGAGATAAACGTTTCCTGATAGGCGTTAATAATATTGTTATGATGAACAGATTGGTGACGAAGAAGATTCTAACATAACCGAAATTTTTGAAGAAGCGCATCTGTTTATTGATGCGGTTGAAGAAAAAGGTGGCAAGGTTTTGGTTCATTGCTTTGAAGGTAGAAGCAGGAGTGCGACGGTTGTTCTTGCTTACTTAATGATGAGGAAGTAAGTTATTACATTATTAATAATAAGTTTCATAAATATTTAAATACTACCTATTGTTATTTTAACTTTTATTAAGTTTGTGGTTATTGTTTTTTTGTGAAGGAAGTACACATTACTGAAAGCATGGAACGGTCTCAGAAGAGTTCACAGGCGAGCACAACCGAATGACGGTTTTGCGAGGGTACTTTTGGAATTAGACAAAAAGTTACATGGGAAGGTTTCAATGGAATGGCAACAAAAGAAGCCGTCAATGAAGGTGTGCTCAGTATGCGGGAAGAACGTAGGGTTAAGCACGAGCTTGTTAAAGCTTCACTTACAGAAAGCGCATAAGAAACTGTCATCAGGGAGTGTAGACAGTGCCATGACAATGGAGATACAAAAGGCTTTAGAGGCACTCAATATTACCCGCAGACAGTCTCATTCCAGTGATTGATTCATCAAAATTCATAGAGCGAAACCGATGTGTTTGGGGTAATCAGACTAATATGAACTGCAAAACATATTCATTCGTTTTTTTTTATTCTTTTTGCTAGTTGTAAAAGAATAAAAACATTTTTAGCTAAAATATGTAAACAGCCCATACAGAGTGTTGTTAATCATAGCATTAGTTCACGATCGTATAAACACTTGTGCATATTATTTTAACTTATTTAATTTGTGATCAATGTTTTTATAACGGGATCGGTTAATAAACCGGTATCATATTGTTTTACTGCTCGGACTGGTTCATAATAGGTCGAAATATTATGCAAATACTTGTAGGTTTGCAATATTAACAAAATATTAAACCTATTTTTTTTAAATATATGGAACTGAAATTGATTCAATATGAAGCTAAAGTGGTAAAATAGCAGTAATTAAAGTTTTGAAATTGAAAATCATGCTCAACCATCCATTAAAACTAGGGGTGAGCAATAATCAAACCATTAACAAGACCGAACCAAATACCAAGGAAACCAAACCATTCAGATCTTCATATATTTCTATCTTTTACATCTTCGTTTCCTGTATTTATATCTTCAATTTATGTAACTTCAACGGCTATTTAGTAGCCTCTTAATGACCATTAAAGTCTATCAAACATCCCCTAAGTAAATATTTAGCTTAGCTACATCTCCATTTCATATATTTAGACATTCATTTCATGTCACCTTTAACTTGGTAGTCTCTTTAGGACCTTAAAGTCTATCAAACAACCTCTTAAGTAAATATTTAGCTCAAATTTGATTTTTGTTATTAACGTAACCGAAAAGAAAATCAAAAAAATTAACCGAATAATCCGACTTAATAAGTAAGACAGTTATCCAAGTTAATACTAAAAACAACAATAAAGACAATTATTCCAAACTTACAAAATCTTGCACATTTTATAAGTATATACAAGCCGTGGAAGTAAACCTAATTCAACCTCTTCAACTGAAACATTTAAAGAACACACTAATACAACTCTCCCAGCAAGATACACAATGTAAAATGTCTAGATTAACCTCATCCACTACACCGCAATCGGTTCCGCTAACACCTCCGGCGGCGCTCCACCGCTACCATTAAGAACCGTCACATTACTGTCCGAATCAACATCCACAATCACCGAATCACCCTCCTTAATCTCGCGTGCAAGCATCTTCTCAGCCATACTATCTTCCAAAAGCCGCATTATAGCCCTCCTTAATGGCCTCGCACCGTAACTCGGGTTATAACCTTCTTCGACAACTCGGTCTCTAAATCTTTCGGTCACTTGAAGCTCTATTTCTTTACCTTTTAACCTCTCAAATACTTCCTTCAACATTATGTCAGCTATTTCTTTGACTTCCAGTTTAGTCAACTGTCTAAACACAATCATTTCATCCAATCTGTTTAAAAACTCGGGTCGGAAATACTGTTTTAATTCTTCGGTTACTAAACTTTTGATTCGGTTGTAACTACTGTCTTTCTCGTCGTAGTCAAGGTCAAACCCGATTCTTCTTCCGCCTTTTTCGATCACGTTACTTCCTACGTTTGACGTCATGATCAAAAGCGTGTTCTTAAAGTCAACCGTTCGTCCTTTGCTGTCGGTCAACCGCCCGTCTTCAAGAATCTGAAGCATCATGTTGAACACGTCCGGATGAGCTTTCTCGATTTCATCAAACAGGACTAGAGTGTATGGGCGACGGCGTACTGCCTCGGTCAACTGACCGCCTTCGGTGTAGCCGACGTACCCGGGTGGTGAACCGATGAGCTTCGAGACGGTGTGTCGTTCCATGAACTCACTCATGTCGAGCCGGATCATGGCTTCTTCGGAACCGAAGTAGTATGCGGCTAACGATTTTGCTAGCTCGGATTTCCCGACACCGGTGGGTCCTGAAAATATGAAGCTGGCTATGGGGCGGTTGGGGTTTTTGAGACCGACACGGGCTCGGCGGATGGCTCGGCTAATGGCTTTGACCGCTTCGTCTTGACCGATGATTCGTGTGTGGAGGGTGTCTTCCATTTTGAGAAGGCGGTCTGACTCGTCACTGCTGACTTTCTCCACGGGTATTCCGGTCCACGTGGCGACAATATGTTGAATATCAGCGTCTGTCACGGTGGGACCCTCGTCACCGGCTTCACTCTCGGCTTTACTCATCTCCTTGTTTTTGTCAATTAGTGCTGATATTTGAGTCTTGAGATCCATTTCTCGATCTCTTAGCTCCCCTGCCTATTCGTAGTCAAAGTCAAGTCAAAATTCCAAAAAATCGAAGTCAAACACTAATATTACCTTTTCAAAGTCTTGACCGCGAACGGCTTTGTTTTTCTCTTTTGTAATCTGTCTAAGCTCTTTCTCAAGCTCTTTAGCTTCCTCGGGTAGCTAATAAAAATTTCTCCCAGTTAGCTCAAAAAATATCAATTACAAATAAACGGTTTACTTATAAACGGATCAATTTGGTATCTCTAACATGATAAACGAAAAAAAAATGGAAAAAAATAGTTTGAATCAGATGGCACTCGAAGTATACATCACAAAGCCTCCAAATCATTTTATTAAAAAAGTTGGATTTTTAGTATATATATATATATATATATATATATATATATTTGTAGTCAAATTTGATAAACATTAAAAGGGATTAGGGCTCCTGTTCATCGAAACTCGAACCTACCGGTTTTGACTATAAACAATGACGAAAAAGTGACAAAAAGAAGAAATTAATGTACTTGTGCATGGCGAAGTCTAACACGAGATCCAGCTTCATCAATCAAATCAATCGCTTTATCAGGAAGAAACCGGTCACTGCACCGTATGATAAAATAAAAAACAATCAAGCATTGAACAAAAAGATTGGCACATCAAAACTATACAAGTAATATTATAATATAGATATAAACACCTTATATATTGGTGTGATAACTCAGCAGCAGCCACTACAGCATCATCAGTGTACCGAAGCTTATGATGAATCTCATATCGTTCTCTAAGCCCCCTCAATATTTGCATCGTTTCACCAACAGTAGGCTCGGGAACCTTAACGGGCTGGAACCGTCTCTCTAACGCTGGATCTTTTTCAATATGTTTTCGGTACTCATCAAGTGTTGTAGCCCCAATACACTGCCACATATTACATGTAACATAACGCAACGGTTTATTAGTTATTACAAATTACAAAAATAATAACAATATTATTACTTACCTGCAATTCACCTCTAGCGAGGGCCGGTTTTAATATATTAGCAGCGTCAATAGCACCTTCAGCCGCACCAGCTCCGATTAAAGTATGAACCTCATCGATAAAAAGAATAATATCATCACTTTGTCTTATTTCCTCCATTAACTTTTTTAACCGTTCTTCAAACTCCCCACGATATTTTGTACCCGCAACAAGCAGACCCATATCTAGGGTTATCACCTTCTTCCCCTCGACCGTTTAGGGCACATCGCCATTTGCAATCCTTTGAGCAAGGCCTTCTGCAATGGCGGTTTTCCCGACACCGGGCTCACCAATAAGACACGGGTTATTCTTAGTTCTACGGCCCAAAATCTGGGTCACCCGTTCAATTTGCGCCTGTCTTCCGACAACCGGATCCAGCTTACCCTGTATAATAATAAGTATTTAGAACCAATATTTTAACATAAAGTAAAATTTGTAAAGTATAAACTAGTTAACTACCTCTTCAGCTAGCTTTGTTAGATTTGTTCCATATTCTTCGAGTGTTGGCATCTTGCTGTTGGAGGTCCCGCCTCCAACACCGGCACCCACGGCTTCAGCACTCTCGCCAACCATTCGAATCACCTACTCGTAAATTATGAAAAAAAAAATTAGCATCCTGAAAAAATCATATATGTAATAATAAGCAATGAATAGTAACTTAGTACAAGTGGTTTAACAACATACCCTTAAGCATGATTATTTAAACTTACATAATGACACCTTAGCGTTAGGTTCACACACACACATATATATATATTGCATTCGTTCGTTAACATTTATAAAAAAAACAAACTAAATGCGTGGTTGTGACAAAAAAAAAATTTTCAGTGTTTTGATATAAATTTTATTAAAAACGGAGTTGTATTCAAATATAGCAACTTTTAGTATCGTAGACTACAAGGGTACCGTTACCGTGAACCATACAGATATGAAATACCGACCGAACAACATAGGTACTGGTGTCGGTATTATTGGGACCAATATCTGCATTCGCTTTTATGGTTTTCAATTGATGTAAAGCACGTGCTGATATCCTTTACAACATAGATACTAGTGTCGGGTTTTTATGGTACATTTATGATTTACCAGTAAAATAATAAAAAAGGATTAAACTTGAATATTTGAACGATTTTAAAAAGACTCAGATAAATACAAATATAAAATGATTCAATAAGTTAGTGCATATCTTGATTTCTTATTCCGGTGAATCAGAAACAATTAATTAAGAATACAAAATTCAGAAAAAAAAAAAAAAACAATCAGCCTCACCTGAGTGCGGACGTTACTAGTGTCAACTCCTAAATTCTCCAAAACACGGGCTGCAACACCGTCACCTTCCCGAAGCAAACCGAGTAGCAAATGCTCTGATCCAATATAGTTATGACCAAGTTGGCGGGCTTCCTCCAATGATAACTCCAACACACGTTTAGCTCGAGGGGTAAACGGGATCTCAACAGCAACAAATCCACTACCCCTACCAATAATCTTCTCGACTTCCACACGCGCATCTTTTAAACTAATCCCCATTGACTTCAAAACCTTAGCTGCAATCCCGGTTCCTTCACCAATAAGTCCTAATAATATTTGCTCCGTGCCAACAAAATTGTGTCCTAAACGACGCGCTTCCTCTTGTGCAAGCATAATAACTTTTATAGCCTTTTCTGTAAACCGCTCAAACATAGCTTTTGGTACAATCCGTGTAGCCCTTTTTGATTTAAAAGATGTTGCTAAAGAAACTTTCGAACGGAAATTTTGGCTCGGTTTCATAATACTATCTAAAGCGTTTGACCTGCGCAGACCAGAAAAGGTCCTTATTCTCATGGGAGGTGCATATGAACATGACATCATTTTAACTGTTCTTTTAGCCTTCCCGGTTTTATTTGTGTGAAGCTTTTTTTCATGGTCAACCGATGGGAAGTGAGCGGCTTGGATTAGTGACCCCGCCATGGCTGCAGCCAAACAATATAATAAGTGTACCTTTTAAGATATATCTTGCATCATTCGGTTAACAGAACTACAAATAGCTTGCAAGTTGGCAGAGCTTTGGCTCGTTTAAGGTGCTACACGAGCTCGAGCAGAGTTTATGCTCGTTTTAGGTGTCTGACAAACTATATAAAAATAATTAAAGCTAGGTGTATGCACATGAAACCGGAAAAACCGAAACAAAAACCAACGGTTTGGTTTTATACATTTGTAAAACCGAACTTACGGTTAAATTTTGGATTTGCATGTAATAAAAACCGAGATAACGAAACCGAGCCGAATTTATACATTTTTATTCTAAGCAATTTATAAGAATACAATAAATAAGTAACTCAATTACATTAGCCCAGATATAATATAATCAATTAGTTCTCAATTAACAATATGGTTTAGGCCCGAATTCATGATTTGGGCCAAAAAAAAAATTCAACCTTTCTAGCTCAAATGGAAGGCCCGAATTCATGATTTGGGCCAAAAACCGAAACTCAAACCAAAAACAGAATGAACCAAAACTGAACGGTTTTCAAGAATTCAAAAAACTAAGTTTCTGTTTTTGGTTCGGTTTTAGCCCAAAACCAACTCAAACCAAATCGTACACACCCCTGATTGAAACGTATATGAATTAATTAGTAAATAATAAATGAGCAGAGTCCTAGCTTCGAGACGAACTCGAGATTTAGAAAAAGAGCTCGAAACGAGCCAAGCTCGAGCTCGGCTTGTTTGCACCCCTAAGAATATTAAAGAAAAACAACTTCTTTGTTTGTGCTTAACTTCTTAATAAGCTCATAAGGTACTCACCAGTAGATAACAGCTAAACAAATGCAAATGCAAATCTATAATGAATTAGTGTTAGGTAAAGTAAAACAATTTAAAACAAGAGTTGGATTTAGAATAATAATAATAATAACAATAACAATGTATGTCTGTATGTATGTAGCAAATGAAATGAATAGCTTACCCACCAGAATATGAGAAACAGAGCTTTGAGGATGATGCCAGCCGCCGGTGGTCTCTATCGGATGATGTTCATAAATAAAATAAATCAAACCGCCCACCTTTTTTTTACCATTTTTTTATTATTATTTTCTAACCCTAACCTTTTTTATCTTCTAACTTTTGTTTCGTTTTTCATCTCCGAGCTAAATTCATCATATCAGATAAATTCGTCTTTTGATTCGGAAAACAAACGTGCATAAGGTTAGCGTTTGAAGACATAACAGTGCGATAAAATAAAACCCGTTCAATTCAAGGTTCCAACTACTGAACACCACATACTGTTTTAGTCTCCCATGAGTCCCATCATCACCACTATGATGCCTCACATATTTACGTTTTTATCCTTTATGGCTTTATCTTTATGTTTTAAAACTAAAAACAAGAATTTAGCACCTGAAATTTTTATTTGAGGGGGGGGGGGGGTCCCGCTTGCAAGGATCTCCACGTCTTCATCTTTACTATCTGCTCACTTTTCTCAATCTTGTTGTTACAACATCATTGGCCTTTTACATCCGGTGTGAGATGTAAAAGAAAACTTTTTAGATCTAGGGATATCGTGTGATATCTGCTCAATGTATCCAATACATAAAACAAGGACAAAAACTGCACTGATTTTGTACTTCGTCAAAAAAATTGCACTAATTATATATGTATTATTGAACACTTTTAAAGCTTTGTTAATATTACGTGAAATATTCCCATTTTTTTAACAAGAACACTATATATACATACATGCTTACCTTTTATTCGGTTCATATATATGATTTTTTAAGCCGGGGATTTATCTGGAAGCAACTTCTCTATTCTTTGGATAGAGGTACGGTTTGCCGACATCTCACCCTTCCCAAATCCTGCAAATTGTTTTGATATTAGTGAGATTTTTACTGGGTGTTACTATTGTTGTCGAACGACTAATTTCTTGTATTCTACATGATTTGAACTCATGACTTATTATTCCACAACTTAACCAACCTATCGAAGAAAATGATAACAATGCTTTTATTTTTCTAAGTTGTGGCAATTTAAGAAAGAACTGAAAAGGGTGAAGTTTTGAATTTTGATACATTCAAAATTTCCCAGTGACACCTCACCCAGTTCCTATTTATTGTCTTCTAGTTACGTTAATAAGTTTATCTTCAAGAAACACTACACTCAACTACTCATCATCAGTCCGTTTTCTCTCTTTATTTAAAACTAGCGGTTCATATAATATCAGTATCAGTACCAAAAATATCGATATCTAATTTATCAGTACAGTATAGGTACCAATTCTTCATCCCTACAATCAATCAACAAATAATACATATATATAATTAGTAAAACTGTGTTAGTGGGAGGCAGGTAGGGTGCAAACGAGCCTGCTCGTGAGCTATTCGAGAAAAAGCTCGATCGAGCCGATTTAAACGAGCCCGAGCTTAAAAGTAAGCTCGTTTAATAAATGAGTCCGAGTCTGAGCTTCACTTATCGAGCTTGAGCTGGCTCGTGAGCCTAAACAAGGCTGTCATTGACCTATTTTTGATAATATATTTATTAATTATTAATTAATATATAATATTATGAAAAAATAACTAAATTATATATAAAAAATAATTATAAATATATAAAAATAAATTAAGAAATAATAAACAAGCCGAACCGAGCCGAGCTTAAAATAATACTCACGAGTCAAGCTCGAGCTTTAGAAATAGAGATCGAAACGAGCTCTAGCTCTGTATAATTTAAACGAGCCGAGCTCGAGCCTAGTCAAGTTCAGGCTTGGCTCGGTTCGTTTTCACCCCTAGAGGTAAAAATGAGATCAGTACCGGCAACAAAAATCGCAAATTTTGGTACAGGTACCGAGACATCGCCAATATTGAATACAAAATTCAGAAAATACCGGTACCAATGCCGAAAACTCAAAACTTTGTATCGATTCTGCTCATCGTAGTGGGAGGTTCTACCATATTATTTTGCACCCATCCCTTCTATTTCTCACATGGGGGGTTGGGGGGGCCCGCAAATTTACTATTATATAAATGACCAAGGGCCTAGAATGCATTATATTTAACAATTGTCGTTGATATTTTCCGCGTAATCACCATAACCGATTCTTAAATCCACCGTTACCACTAGTTCAGTGTTCGCGGGTAAACAATGCTAACACCACCGTTATCTTCCAACAAAACCCCGTCACCACCGTATCCGACCACCGCCACCGCCACCGCCTCCTCCACAAACCACCCGAACCCCCAACAACAAATGCCCATCGATCGCCGTCGCATCCTCACTTCCCTCGCAGCCTCAATAGCCCCATTTTTCGCTCCGATCAACTTAACAACCCCCTCAGCTGATGCTCGCGGCCTGTTTCAAATGCCACCTGTTCGTCTCTCCAATCGGTAATCAACTAACTACATTTAGGTTTCAAAGCATATTTGGTTTCAAAGTTGTTGGAGGACATCAAATCCTTGTCGTTTTTATGGATTAAAAATAGATCTTCGTTCCGTAGCTTAAACCGGAGCGAATTGTGTCATTTTCCTTTTTAACCTTTGTGTTGATATTTGACGAGCTTCTTGCTAGGGTTGTTTTAATGAAAGTTGCCGTTCAAAAAAACCAACTACATTTAGGGGTGTGCACGAAACCAGAAAAACCAAACCGAATTAGAAACCGACGGTTCGGTTTTGACTTTCAGTAAAATCCGAGGTTTTGTGTTTGTAAAAAAGCGAACCAATTTGTGGAATTACTTTTTTGTTGAATCGTTTATGTTTTATAAACTTGTATATTTGTTTTATTTTTAACGTTGATCGATTATGTTTAGTCTATTTGGATGATATTAAATCATTTTAAATGTAAGTGTCTTTTATTAGCTCTTAATATTTTAGGCCAAAGTGTTCAATATTATACTACTAGTTATTAATTTTTTTAAAATATTAGGCGCAATTTCAAAATATCACAGGTCAAATTTCTTTTGGCCCAAAAATTACTATCTCAATTAACAAAACCGAATTGAACCCGAAATCCCAAAACCAAATGGTTTTGAAAAACAAAAAACGAAACATTGGTTTTCGGTTCGGTTTTAGCCCAAAACCGCACAGAACCACACCACGCACACCCCTAACTTCATATGTGTCAAATTTGGGGGAAATTGAACCTTAAAATTTCAATTTTGTAGGTACTTTTTAGTAAGGGCGGGCGAGTCGGGATTCGAGAGTTTGGGGGTAATAAACACGAACCCGGGTAGCGAAAACGTCTGTCGATAATGGGTTATCAACGATCGGGAAGAAACAGACGGTGAAAGCGGCTTTCAAGTTGAAGGAATTGGGGGGCGTGTGATAATGGTTGCTGGATTTGGCCTTCCATTACTCAAAGAGCTTATCAAGCTGCTGAGATTATAGCTGCTGTCAATGGAGTTAATAGAAGGTAATAATATTTTGTATATAAAATATATTTGTTAAATGTACTTTAATATTAATAAACCGAGTCGGGTCAAGTTTTATTGAATGTTTCGACGTATAGTTTTGAGTAACATTAATATCAGCATGTAGATAAAAATAAGCTCGTCTTAATGGTATATATGAAATTTTATAAAACTTTATAGAGTAAACTGTGGTTTGTCCAAATATGCGGTTTTGGTCCAATAGTTTCAAATTTGCGATTTTTGTCTCTGTGTTTCGTTTCACTTGCAATTAAACCCGAACACACTAACGCCGTTAAGTTTGATCGTTAAACCCCTCACTGTGTCCCTCATGTGAGGAGCAGTTTTGTCCTTTTTTCCCCGAATACACCCCACCCCCTCCCGTGAGGGGCTTGCGAGTTAGGGTTCGGGTTTATTTGGGAAGAAAAATGACAAGATTGCCCATCACGTGAGGGGCACGCTAATGGGCTTAACGATCAAACTTAACGACGTTAGTGTGTTCAAGTTTAATTACAAGTGAAATGAAACCGCAAGGACGAAAACCGCAAATTTGAAACTATTGGACCAAAACCGCAGATTTGGACAATCACAGAGACGAAAACCGCAGTTCACTCAACTTTGTATTTCAAAAGTTATAAAAGAAAAACAAAATATAAATTAAATTAAATATAGTAAATAATATTATAAAGAAACAAAATTTCAAAATTTGGTAAAAAAAAGCAGCGGGTTTCAAAAACTCGAATTTCAAAATCAACGGGTTTCGTTCAAAAGTCGTCTGAGCCAGCGGGTTTCTTTCAAAAGTCGTCTTGAGACGACGGGTTTCGTTCAAAAGTTGTATGAGCCGACAGATTTGGAACGCGTGGCAGATTTTGATGGGCTCAAACAAAACTCGTCGGCGAAAACGGATTTTGTTCAAAACTTATCTCTGCCGACAGATTCGGAGGGACTTTTATGGAATCTTGTAAAAAAGAGGGGTATCTTGGGATTTAGGTCATTTTGGGAATATTCCGTAAAATATATTAGTTATGGTTTATTGTTAAGTTGGATTTCTAGAAAATATATGGTTTATTAGTTAGGGTACATTGTAGAAAAATGTGTTCATTTGTAATTCTTATTTTGTTTTTTTTTTAATATGTTTGAAAGCAATATAGTACCGGAGTATAGTCTCTTGGATGCGCGCGGATTAGGAGCGTACGAAGGCAAGGCGTTACAATCGGTTTCAGAGGTAAGAATAAATTAAAATCTAATTATTTTCATGTCATGTCAGAAACTGTCACGTCTGATAATATCACAAGTATAATTGTTTTGTGAATAATATGATAGATATATGCATCGGATCTCGAGTCTCCCGACATTAAACCACCTCCGATTAATGATGGAACACCAAACGAGAGTGTAGCGGATGTATTCGTTCGCGTGACACAATTAATGTCGATTCTTGAAACTCAATACTCGGAGGACACTGTTATTATTGTCTCACCTGACTCGGATAACTTGACAATTCTTCAAGCGGGTTTAGTCGGGCTAGATCTTAGAAGGTGAGCGGATTGATAATATATGTGTTTGTATGAAACATAGTCAAGTTTTTGTTCATTTTGGCAGGCACAACGAGCTAGCTTTTGAGCCCGGTGAAGTTCGGTTTTTTGACCCGAGTAGTATTCCAACATACAAGCAACCCGCATCGGCTTTATATAAGTGTCTAAACCCGCCCAACTGTAAATGAATCTGGTTTATATAACAGTTTTAGTTGGGTTTGTTCCTAAAAAAAGGCTAATACATTTTTCTTTTAAGTTTTTGGTGTAAATTTATACTGTAATCTAATTGTAGTTTGTTTTATTTTGATTTAATATTGTACACTGGCTTTTTTTTTTGAACGACCAACAAAGTAACGTCGGGTACTCCGTACGCGGCCCCCATTGGCTAAAGGTAGCCCGAGCCGGCCACTAGTCCGGACGGACGGAGCCTTAGCGATCCACCTATTGAGGGATTCACCAGATAAAACCCGACCCCAAGCCCGCCAAAATGGCACGACGGCGAGGAGCCGGTAAAACCGGGTGAGATCAAGACTCAAACCCTGGCAAGCCAGGGTCATCCATAATATCTCCCATAAAATTAGTGATAGTGAGGTTTGAACCCCCACCTCTCACTAGTAAAGTGAGGACTCTACCATTGAGCCACATCCAATTTATGTACACTGGTTTTTTAACTTGAGTTATAAGGATACGTGGTTTTTAATGGTATAAGAACTAAGAAGTGCCCAAATCAATCAACAACCAACACAAATGATTCCCCATTTAAGCTTCGTTTTACATAAGAAGATTCTTCCGAAGAAAAAACGTACTTCAAATATTCAATACGGTAATTAACAAAATACTACATACTAAATGTAGTTATGTACAAACATACGGGATATAAATCAAAGTAATTAACAAATTATTAATATTTGAATCATCCATTTGTAACCAGAAATTGCATTTAATTTGTTAATTTAAAAGTAATCCCCACAAAACACTACATACTAAATGGTCATTCATTTCAGAATTATCAATTTAGAAAATATTTTTTAAATTAAAGTTTCTTATTCAACCATCCGTGCTCTAAAGTCCGCTCATCTTACACGGTAAGATATAAAATTTGTAAATATCTTTTGCTTTTTACTAACACAACACTAATATAGTTTTGTGTAATACAAAACTTCTTTTATTTATATATACTATTACTAGTACCACATAAAAACAATAAGGCTTAACAATTTATTCTTTTGAATGTGAGGCCTATTATCTGATACAACATACTCGTTAAGCCTTTATTAGGCTAAATATTTTTTTACTTTTTTCTTTGAACAAACAACACTTGTAATCTTGTAACAAGTACTGGTAAAATTTCTTATTTCATGACTTAAACCTTTGACCTCCCATGAAGGAAACTTTTAGAGAAATCTACATAACCACCCCCAACAGAGTGGTGATGACAAATTAGGTCAAATATTACGATGAAGAAATGCGATCTTTTATTCAATTTAGGAATATTTGTGTATTTAAATATTTTATTGTTACTAATAGTCCATTGAAATTTTGATTTTATAAAAAACATATGTTACACTTGTAAATATTTTGAAGCATTTTCTTTTAAGTCAAGTATATTAAAACCAAAAAGGAGGAAACACCAAGCAAGTAACAAGATGTCTGGATACTGGAAATCAAAACGGTATTAAAACAAAACATCCAAAGCTAGAAATAAACCATTACAAATGAAAATAAACAAAATTGAAGTTGCACCAACTCTTCCAACCCGCCTTCATTCGTTTACTTCTATGATACACCCAAAGGAATGATGTTGTTTTTATATCGCTTACCATCATTGTGATCGACACACATCTATTATTGAATATCTTATCGTTCATTGACCTCCAAATCATCCAAAAAGTAATTGGTACAATAGCTTGAATTATCTCGCTCCTTTCCTTTGTTCATTTTTGCTCATGTATAAAACATTAAAACCCAATATTTCTTGCGCGGGTTCAAGATTTCTCGAGCTTTGCAATCTCACCCATCGAAATACTACTGCCCAAACCAATCTTGCATAAGCGCATTTCACCATTAGGTGCCGAGAGCACTCAAGAAGATCACCACACAAAACGCAATTTCTATCATTAAAATGAAAACCACGTACCTCCAACGCCTCTTTGGTTGCAATTCGATCCAACATCCATCTCAAAATAAAACGCTTTATTTTTATTGGTAAATCTTTTAGCCAAAAGTTGGAGCACGTTACTTGTTGAACTTCATTATCTCTCTCCCATAGTAAATCCTTAACCAAATACAGGTATTCCAAATGATCTCTTCCTTTCCATAGCCATTCATCCGGTTTAATCGATAATATCACACTGTATGATCATTCATTCGAGTGTAACAATCTTTAACTAATACATCTTTTCTTGCTTCTAACAAAGATAAGTTCGGGAATTTCGTTTTTAAAGTTTGATCACCCACCCATAAATCCAACCATAATTGAGTTTTACCTTTTACAGCCCAGTTCTTTAATTGGTTATGGACATAAAACTGGATATATTGCATAGCTGATAATGTAAATACAAAAAAGAATGGAATAAATAAGTTACAATAATCATTTTAGGATTGAGAACATAGTGGAAGACAAGTATTACCATTTTAGGTCACGTCTCGTCGATTCCTTACACTTTACAATTATCTCAACGTACACATATATTAGATCAAAATACATCACATATTTAGCAAACGATAGAATCACATATAAAGAAAGCCATTGAAAGCAAACTGAAGCAGCCATATTTTTGGAAGTTCTCATCAAAATACATTTTTTTTATATGTGTCTTGTGGTGTAACACTTGTCATATCTCATTACTCAAGTTAAAATTCTCTTACAACGGTGCTACCAGAGCGCTTAGTATGAACCGGGACTTGAACCCTGGACCCAGGAGGAAAGCCTACAAACCACCCCCACCAAAGTGATGATGGCTAAGGTAAAAGGTTTCCCGGTTGTTTTCATTAGTAGTTTCTGGGTAAAAAAAATCATTTTACTTTTAAAACCAGTCATAAAAATTTAGAAAAGGTTACAAGAATCCAAGCATACGTTTTTACATTTACAAATAATAATCAATTTTAAAAGAATATGTTTGGATTATTATTCTATACATACGGATTAATGTTTGGAATCACTTTTAAAATATGTTTCCATAAAAATCTTTATTATTAATTAACCCAAACTATTAACATTTGATCAATAATAATCACAACTAACAATTTTACTGACGGAAGCTGACGTCCGTTAAGACAAAAAGGGTAAAGCCGTCGAAAAGGATCGATTATACGATTGATCAAAATTGAAGTAGAAGGGAAAGAAGTAGTTAATAATATTTAAAGTTAGATACATGATACAATCAACATAATCAATAATAAAAGCCCAAATCAGAATCAGGAGTCCAGTCCAGTCCAGTCAAAAGTAGTTCTTTTAAAAAAGTGTTTGGATTAGCTTTTGTGGTTGGAAAAAACAAAAAGTAGGTAAAATAACCACAAAGAACCTTTTTATATATTTGCTAGTTTTACAGATAATGGAGTATAATTGAATGATAAATATATTTGTAATTTGGTATTCCAAAAGCAAAAAACAAAACAAAAAACTTGGTTTTCTTGATTCTGAAAAACCGCTTTTTAACCCGTAACAAAAGGCAAACACGAAAAGTGCTTTTATGATACCCAAATATACTTATTTACTTATTTGCTTTTTGAAAAGCAAATAAGCAAGTTTTAAAAACTTAACCCAAAAATGCCCTAAGTGTACTACTTTACTCATAAATATGGTTGGATCTATAACCCTACTAGATTTCATCCATTTCTAAACATGCTAAAGAACACATACATTTTTTAGAAAACTCACTAAAATTTATTTATAGGTCCCAAATCCCTTCAGATTATAAAACAGCATAAAACTTTTGCAATTAACCAACTTAATTTCAGTAATAATTAGAAACATAAACATACCTAGTTCAATCAATCTAAAGCTCAGAAAAACGTCATAGGGTTCGATCAAAAACACAAGTTTTCTTAGCAAGTAGCAATCTGTCATATGGTTCATGTCGAATCAAATGACTAATGCGTACAAGGAACAAGGGTTTGCTTTGCTTTAAGGGGATTAAAAGGAACTAGGATTTGGGTTTAGTTTGAACAAAATATGTTGGATGGTACAAGAAGAAAATGACTAGTCTTGTTAAGTTAAAAGTGACCGTACATGTACAGATACACCAATATTTTGAGTATACTGTATTTTTTGTTTTTTTATTAGTATTCTTTTGTTTTCTTTTTTTAACAGCTAACAAATTTTTTAAATAGGTTACTAGCTAAATTCACTATATCGGTACACTCACTTTTCGATACGGGAAAACCCGCATCTAGACCAACGCTGTGAACACTCGCCCGAAGGCGATTAGTGAACGTCGCATACTCGCATAGTCTCCCATCATTACCTAGTGTCACCAAAACTAAATGATGGGGGCATGAATCAATGTGTCACAAGGAACTTGCGTTTGGTTTAACATACACCCATACAAGGGCCGTAAATACACCTATACAAGGTCTAGACTGACTCATAAACTAATTGCTTTAACAAATAAAAACCGCTAACTTTTACCTAACAAATTCACATGTCCACATTAGCACCATAACATTTAAAAAGAATGAGTCTAGAAATCATCTTAAATATATGACATGTCCTTGACTGAATAAACAACTTTATAAATAATCACAATGAAATATACAAATTTCTGTTAGGAATAAAGCGGTACACAAAAGCGAAAAACAACTTTCTTTTTTATTCATTTAAATTGAAATAAATCATTAAAGCCTGAATTTTGTGTGGGGATTTTTTTAAACACCTTTATGGTCACTGTTTACAAACTGATCTCAACATGCACTTTACCGCTAAAAAACAGATGGATGGTTAATTGAAATGTTAGTTTTTTTTGAAAAATTTGAGAGATTCTTTTTGGATACCTAGGAATGAAAAATTACTATAAAAAAATCTTACATAATATGAGTGTCCCAAAATATTATAAAAAAGGCATTTTAAAACTTCTTTTTAAGTTGAAAACTGAGTCATAACTACTTCTAACTTTCTCAAAGCAATCCCAATGCATCCTCTAGATTACGCTAGTGTGGTTATCTATTTTTTAAAGGTGTTTGTGAGTGTAGGATAAATAAAATGTTGTCATTCGTATATTTTTTTGGAGAACCATTGTTTACCCTTTAAAATTTTTTAATATTTTTTTAAAATGGTTGTGAATAGATGAAAGAGAAAATGTAATGATGAAAATATAAAGAAATATTAGTTAATCGTAAATAAAAAAGAAAATATGGTGTTTTTGTTGTATTTGAGATAGAGATTGGAAAATTGATTGAGAACGCCCTTATGTGTATTAATTTGGTAAAAAAGAAAGTTGGTATGTAATATCAAAGTTCATAAATTTTATAGTTACTTTTTAATGACAAAAAAAAGTTTGATGGCTTAACTGAAATACTTTTAAAACTTTTACATTTTTATGATATTTTTCCAACAAAAAATCAAACATGCGACATACATAATTACGTCGTCACCAATAATATTTTCCTCATTCCAATTTGGCTTTAACAAAAAAATTGACATGTTATTGTGATTTTAGCAATGTTTTTTATGAACTGTTTTTTAACAATACAAGATTGGGGCTAGAAATTGTATCAAATGTTGTACTATAAATTTTATAGTTACTTTTTAATGACAAAAAAAAGTTTGATGGCTTAACTGAAATACTTTTAAAACTTTTACATTTTTATGATATTTTTCCAACAAAAAATCAAACATGCGACATACATAATTACGTCGTCACCAATAATATTTTCCTCATTCCAATTTGGCTTTAACAAAAAAATTGACATGTTATTGTGATTTTAGCAATGTTTTTTATGAACTGTTTTTTAACAATAGATTGGGGCTAGAAATTGTATCAAATGTTGTACTATAAATTTTATAGTTACTTTTTAATGACAAAAAAATGTTTGATGGCTTAACTAAAATACTTTTAAAACTTTTACATTTTTATGATATTTTTCCAACAAAAAATCAAACATGCGACATACATAATTACGTCGTCACCAATAATATTTTCCTCATTCCAATTTGGCTTTAACAAAAAAATTGACATGTTATTGTGATTTTAGCAATGTTTTTTATGAACTGTTTTTTAACAATACAAGATTGGGGCTAGAAATTGTATCAAATGTTGTACTAGACGGTTCAACCGAGTTAACTAGTTAACCTTATAATTTCATGAAAATATAACTTCAACTCAAAAACAATCCAAAGGTTATATGATTCCATATTAAAAATAATCCAAATTTTAATACATTATACTTAATAAAAGTTAGTCCTAATCCAAAGGTTGCTTGATGAAAATACCGAGAGCATTCGATTCGATGACAGATTGATCGAAGGCTACTAGATACAATTTAAACCAAGAGGTAAATAGTTCATGGAGCTCCCGTTAAAAGTCTATGGTCTAAAGAAGAGTATTCTTATCCGTTTTCATATTTTCAAATCCAAAATTACGCTAAAAACACAATATTGTTTCTCTCATTTAAATTAAATAATTTTTTGTATACTTTTATCATTACATTTTCTCTCTCATCCACCCACAATTAACTTCAACAAATATTAAAAAATTATATCGAAAAATCACAACATTTTACACTCTCATCCACTCACAATATCTTAAACCACTATCTACGTTATACACATAACACAAAGAATATTACGAGTAAGATGTGAATTCACTAAACTCAAAATCTTACCTTAGGCTTTAACCAGTAAATCAATACAAACAGGTATTACAAGTAATTCCAACAATTTAAATCAAACCTACCTATAACTAGGGTTGTCACTTTTATCCAAAACCTGAAACCCAATCCGAGAAAATTTGTACCCGAACCTATGTATTCGATATCATCGATATATCAGTGATATATCGTTTATCGGTCCCTTAGCGATATATAAATCAGAATACTGGTTCAAAATATCGGTACCATTAATATGACCGATATTGACCGATATTGGGCTAATATTTGACCGATATATCATCGATATTCTCGATATCAGTGTTTTAAGTCTTAATTATCATCATTTAGTGTTCAGTGTTAGTGCATTAAGTCTTAATCAATTCGTACTTGCTACGATTGTTAATGTGTTGCAATTTAGAAAATGTTATTTTGTTACTGACGGGAGACTATAGTGAATTATTAGTGTTAAATTGCTATATACATATGAATTTTACATGATATTAAAATTATCGATATATCACTGCGATAACCGATATCTCAGATATATGCCATTGACCGATAAGCGACATTTTTCCACATTAACTGCTTAGACTCGAACTAACCCGACCCGAGAAACCCGAACCCGAGAAAATGCTAACCCGAACCGAAGTAATTCGGGTTGGTTCTTGGGTCCGAATTTTAGGTTTCGGGTCAACCTGAAAAACCCGAATAAACTTTTAGTTGTAAAACTGTATATATTTTTAGGTATTATAAGTTAAGCTTAACCACTTACGTTATCCAATTTAGTCCATATCAATTGTTCTCAATTCACCAATCACGAATCGATTGTTTATTGTTTATTAATGTTTCAACTTTTAACTATAATCAACTATAATCCAACACCCTAATCATGGCATACGGAAGACGATTATGTCGATCTTGTTTTGTTATGGTTGAACTTTGTTAAGTTTTATTATTTTTAGGATGTTTTATCGGTTTATTTTTGTTTTGTTATTGGTTTCTTTACCTTACGAGTAAAGAAGAATATGTTACATTTAAATTTAACAATTTAGTTATATTTTCTAAGATACTTGAAACCCGATTAACCCAACACGAACCCGAATTACCCGAAAAAAACGTGAAAGATTTGAGTTGGGTTTTGAGTCTGGATTTAAAACCTTGAAACCTGAAGCATCCAACCCAAAAAACTCGAAACCCGAAGAACATCCCTACCAATAACCAAATTTACCAGGCTAACACGCATCCAACCCACGCTAAATTCGTTAACAGCTGCAGCATCGTGCAGACACCCCACTAGTAATAATAATATCATACCGAGAATCGAATACGAACCCTAACATTCTCCTCTTCTTCTCCACCAAATGCATCATTTCATCGAACCCTAATTTCTTCAATACAAAATGATGCGATTATTATTATTATTATTATCACCACACAAGCATTCATCATCATTACTCATCAAATTCAACACCAGATTCATCCATTCAAACACCTCACGAATCAACAACAATGATAATAATCACCAAACAGTCAAACAAATCACATCTATTCTCACAAACCCTAACTGGCTTCAACTTCTTAATTCATCACATAATCTTCTCAATACCCTCAACCCTGACGTCATCCAATCCATCATCCAACAAAACCCACGATCTCTACACCCAATTCGTCTTCTCCACTTCTTCAATTGGTCAATTCACGAACTGGGTATTGCTCAAAACCCTAATTCGTTCTTGATTCTGTCCACGGCGTTGTGTAATTCGAATCAATTGAGGCTTGCTAAAGGTTTATTGGCCCAAATGATCGATACCCGGATGCCCGTTTCGGCTGTTATCGATTCGATTGATGGGTTTTGTGAGAATGCAGGTCCGGGTTTGGGTTTAATGTATGGAATGGTGGTTGATGGGTATAGGAGTAAAGGGTTGTTAGATGAAGCAATGTGTGTTGTGTTACGGGCTAATGTTAAGGAGCGGTTTCCGGATTTGGGCTGCGTTAATTCGTTGGTGACGGGTTTGGTGAAGTGTCGGAAAACGGAGCTCGTACGTAAGGTGTATGATAAAATGCTCGAGTTGAAAATTATTCCTGATGTTTATGTTTACACGAATGTGATTAGTGGGTTGTGTAAAGACGGGAAGTTGGTTGAGGCGAAGAGGGTTTTTAGTGAAATGACGGAGAATGGGTGTGAGCCGAGTTTGGTGACGTATAATGTGATTATCGGAGGGTTATGTAGATTCGGGTGTGTAGACGAGGTGTTTGAGGTTAAAAGGGTAATGACGGAAAAGGGTTTTGTTCCGGATAAGTATACGTATGCAACGGTTATAGACGGGTTGTGTAAAGTTAAGAGATTGGACGAGGCGAAGAGTGTTTTAGACGATATGTCGAAGGCGGGGGTGTTTCCAGATCATGTTACGTATAGTGCGTTGATTGACGGGTTCATGAAACATGGGTGTGTTGACGAGGCGTTGAGGTTGAAAGACGAGATGTTTGTTAATGGAGTTAAGTTAAGCGTTGTGACATATAGTTCGATTATATCCGGACTATGCAGAGCGCGTCGGTTTGAAGAAGCGATTGCGGTTTTAACTGGTATGAAAGAGAAAGGTACTTTTCCTGATGTTTATTGCTATAATTCGCTTATAATCGGTCTTTGTAATGATAAAAGAATGGAGGATATGCAGTCGGTTTTAGCTCAAATGAGGAGTAATGGTGTGAAGCCGAATGCTTTCACTTACGGAGCTGTGGTTAATGCATATAGTAGGATACCGAACATGGAGGTTGCAGATAAGTATTTTAAGGAAATGGTTGGTTGTAATATAATGCCGGATCGTGTTATATTTACATCTATGATAGATGGTCATTGCAAACAAGGAAACACAAACGAAGCTTTCTTGATATTTAAAAGTCTGTTAGGAAAAAATATTCTTCCTGATATGCATATGTATAGTGTACTCATCAACGGTCTTGCAAGAAACGGTTTAATGGATAAAGCTCTCGAGGTTTTGACCGAACTCACGGAAAAAGGTCTGAATCCTGATGTGGTAACATACACCTCTATAGTTTCTGGTTTCTGTAAAAAAGGCGAGATTCTAGAAGCTTTTAATATGGTTGATAAGATGATTAGTAAAGGGGTGAATCCGAATACTGTCACTTACAATGTTTTGATTGGTGGATTATGCAAGTCGGGTGATGTCACGAAAGCTCGTGAAGTGTTTGATGTGATTTCGTCTAAGGGTTTGATACCTGATGGTGTGACTTATGCTACAATGATAGACGGATATTGTAAATCCGGGAATTTGTCTTTCGGTTTTGACTTATTTGACCAAATGGACCGAAATGGAATCCAAGCGGATTATGTTGTATATAACGCTCTTCTCAACGGGTGCTGCAAAGTACAGGAGATTGAAAAGGCGTTGACTTTATTCGACAAAATGGTGGAAAAAGGGTTTGTTTCTGCGCATACTTATAATACATTGATAGACGCGTACTGTAAGTTAGGGAAGATATTGGAAGCCGATGAGTTATTGAAAGATATGATCGATAATAAGCAGATAAAACCGAACCATGTCACGTTTACGATCTTAATAGATTGTTACTGTAAAGCTGAGATGATGAAAGAAGCAGAAGATCTTTTCCTTGAAATGCAAAATCGGGATTTAACGCCAACAGTTGTAACGTACACATGCCTAGCTCGTGGTTACATGAGATCAGGAAATAAAGATAAAATGATTTCGGTATTTGAAGAAATGGTGGTGAAAGGTATCAGTTTAGATAACATGGTATACAACATGTTGGATGAAGATCAAGGGAGTCTGGAGAAATCTTTTATGCTTTTAGACGAGTTATTACAAAAGGGTTTATCGGGTCGTGATGTTTATGATAAATTGGTTGACGGGTTGTGTCAAAACGGTAAATTTAAAGAAGCGGTGGCTTCAATCGATGAAATCGGGAAACGTGGAGTGATGCTTAGTTTCGCTACGTGTAGCACTTTGGTACACCGGTTGCATAGTGCAGGATACAAGAATAAGTTGGCTGAAGTTTTGGAAAGTATGGAAGGTTTTGGATGGGTCCCACAAGCGTCTAGTTTAACTGATTTTATGAAGCAGCATGAAGGTGATTGGGAGAAAGATGGACTCGATCTACCGAACCAAGTTGTTTGAAGTTTCGGTTCTTGGGTGCAGTCGTGGCTCAAGGAAGTTGGTGCTGCTGCTGTTGGAACTAATAATCATGGTTCGTTTTGCATACGTAATGAAATGTTGTTTCTGATGCACAGGTTATGGCACTGTGTTTTTTTTAAGATGTGACTGTTTCCTTGATGTCTCATTGCGTCTATAAGGAAATATAGTTAAGGCACGAACCAGGCGGGTACATACATCCCAAGCTAAAACATATTAACCACAGTTGGCTTATTATCGGTAGAGAAAGTTGTTGAATAGATCGAGTTTTTCATGACTGTTTTAGTAGTTTCATTGTCTTTGTTTTACAGTACTGTTATCAAGCTACAATGCTTGTTTGTATATTCAATGAAAAAGGTTGATGATGATGATAAATTGATAATGATTATGTTGTTGCTTATCTTTAGCAAAAAACTTAGATATGGTATAATGTGGCATTCATAGTTTTTTGTTTTCTTTATAAAAAACTTAGATATGGTATAATGTAAGGGTGTTCACTGTCCGGTTTTGACGGTGAGGCCAAAGGGTCGTTGGCAGTCGGCTCGTCGCAGATGAGTATGGTGTCAAAACAGTCACAGTCACAGTCACACAGAAGCCCTAATTTGGGTGTGTTTAAGAGAGGGCTCGAACCGGCGATCTCTGGAGTTGATACTTTTTTAAAATGGCCAGATTGACCCGATTTCATTTTGCTTAAACCCATTTTGATTCGAACTAACTTTGCTTAATACTCATGAGCCGTGACCCAAATCTGCATGACCTGTTTGCCAGTCCTAGCTAAACTCTGCACGACCGACACATCAAAAACTTTTATTTTAACATATAAAGATAGTAATCCAGATATCATAAAGTGAACCAGCACATCAAATGCAGGCTTAAAATTTATATATTTATGTGATGTATGTTTTATGAAAGTTTAAACAAAGTACATCAACCATTTGCCTCTATACAAACAAAATGTATAACTTTTGTATCATAAATTAGAACTTTAATTCTTACAAAATTGTAAATTCAGGGATCAGTTTCAATCTTGATGGTATAAGTAAACAGAACAATTGATGATGTACACCATACTAAAGTTCCTATACATTATATAAAATAATGTATATACTAATATGCTATCTCTTCGGTGCTTGTAAGAGTGCAAGAATCTGAACATCGTCAATTCCCAAATCCGTCACAAGCTGACGTGGCGTTTTCCCTTCTGTATCTGCTGCTTGTGGATTAGCTCCCCTACAATAAATATCACATTAATGCATAAACTTTTCCACTTTATTATATAAAAAAAATAAAAATAAATAAAAAATAAGAAAATAAAAAATAAAAATAAAAAGCAAACAAGAGTAATACCTGCTAAGAAGTAAATGTGCAATTGCAAGTCTTTGTCTAATGATACTATGATGAAGTGGCGTCTGACCGTTTGCATCAGCAGCATTAATGTTTGCACCGTGTTGTAAAAGCAGTTCCACCATGGTACAGTCAGCAGTTTGGCACGCCACGTGGAGCAGAGAACACCCGTTAAGAGATTCGTTAGTCAAAGGATCATCAATCTCTCTAACTGAAGTCAAAGATGAATTATCTGTAGAATAATCTTCTAAATAGTCAAACTCATGGTCAGCAATAGTATCATCTTCAAAGCGCATGATTTGCGCTACAGATGAAGATATATATGATGCATGACCGTGAGCAGCGTTCACATCCGCTTCACATATTATTATTAGAAGGTAAACCGCTTTTTTGTCATTAGCGCGCACGTTTTCCCATAACTGTTGTTCTAGTAGAATAAGGTGACGCGGGTCCTTAACTTTTTGAATAAAACGCCTTTCTGCATACTGTATATGATGAAATTTCAATGTTAACTTGTATTTATTGGAAGTAATTATAAAATTGAAAATGGAAACATAAAGACATACTTTTGCATGAATGAACTTTTCCTTTGTGGATATATGTTCTTCACAATTGGGCTTCCCAAGTGACTCTCTTGATTTATCGGACTCCGTTGACCTGAAGGTCAAAGTCAAATACTACATTCTGTTAACATAAATTTTACCATTTGGAGATGACAGAGCTTACGATGACCTGGAAAATGTATGGTTTAGATGGGCTGAGCCTCTCAATAACGGGTCAAATGGATAATTTTCTATGGGTTGAAATGGCCTTGGATGGGCTTTGTTGACCCGAAACACTTTTGTGTGAAAAAAATGTAAATATTTCAAGAACAATTGATGTGTAAACAGGCTTGTAAGCAAACTGCACGAATACGAACGGGGCATGCTCGTGCTAATTCATTTAACTTTAACCGAACACGAACAATTAAGCGAATATATTTTCTTTTTGTTCATTCGTTTAATTAACTGAACAAAATAGTTTGTTCATGTTCCGTTTGTTTATAAAATAAACAAACACATAAGAACTTCCTGTTGAACAGTTCATGAACGGTTCTCTGAAGTCTGAACGTTAAGTTCGTTGTGTAAATATGATTTTAGCAATACTAGGTAGTTACAGAAACACTTTGACAAAATTCTGGCCCGTTTGACAACTCTAATGACCTACTATGATATTTCACCACATGTATATTGTTTATATTTGGAAAAAAATAAAATAAAATAAAATTACCTTCCAGGTAATTCATCGGGCCCGTGAGTTCCTTTAACAGAAAACGATTTCTCCCATATCGAATTAACAAACACATTACCGAGTGACTGGAACAAACCGATGACAGAAGGGTCCCATACCTTCACATCAAGTTCCAAAGATCTTACCTACATTCCAAAAACTGAAACATAAGCAATGGCAGTTTGGTAAACTAATACAAAATACAAGGCCAAATAAACATAACATAGCATAACATAACATAACATAACATAACAAACCTTAGTTATGTGACAACCAAGGTTTCTGTGAACACCAGAACACTCGATGCATATAAGAACACCAAGATTTAAGGAAGCCCAAACGGGCTCAGGTGACCCACAGTCAGCACACTTATCATTACCGGGCACCTTTTTTAAAGCATCAAGGGGCCTCTCAGTTCTCACACCATATTGCAACTGTTGTGAACTTTTGCATACACGCATCATGTTTTTGGAATCACGATCTTTCTCGCTATATTCTTCATATGTCTTTTTATCTTGACCAAATGGTCTTTCTCCTATAACACTGGTTTTACTTGTGGGACTGTTGCATAAATACTGGAGAAAAATAAAATAATTGAAATGTTAAAATCTTGAGAAAAACTGAATATTTTGATGTAGAATCTTACTGTAATAACACATACCATCTCAGGTGATTGGGAAGTTAATAACGAAGCAATTACTCCGTTTATTTTGTCAATCCAATCTGTTTGTTCCAGTGTACTCTCTGCCTGCTTACCAAATTCCAAAAACGATAGTAACAAGCAGTGTTGTAGAACTCGCTAGGAGCTAGTCGGGGAATGGGGTTAATAGGGATTAATCATATTGGAATTTTTATACGTAAGTTTTAAAAATTATATATATATATAATTTTTGAAAATTTGCATGTAAAAGTTCACATAGTACAGTTCAAACATAAACATAACAAATCAATGATAGTTTATAAAAGGTATTATTTCAATAACATTTTAAAGTTTGGATTAATATAACTAAGAGTTTTATCACTTTATGTATTATACATGAAAGATGAATTGTTAACCAGCTTTTTACTACATACACCACTAAAAAAATGGTTTTGACCATTTTGCCCTTACTACTTTCTCATGTTGTAAGACCAAAATGTGCTAAAAGACTTGGTACACAAATCACCTCCAATTTTGATCAATTCCAACTTAAGATATTTATTTAAATTTATTCAAGTTGAGATAAAACAAAATTAAAATCAACCAATGATAATCAAAAGACAACAAACTCACCTGCAAAGTGTATATCTTTGTTGGTGAAATAATCCTAAAACAAAATCTGAGGTCTGACTGCTCTGCATCAGGCTTAATTGTAGATGTAAGCAGGTTGACCGTGTGGCGTGCCACATCATGAACACCACCATGATAATGTGAAGATAACCACCTACTCAGCAGTCCCAGGCCCGGTTCAGTGTTGTTACATCTCTGTGCACCAGATCCCTGAAAATCAACTCAAATATTGAAACTTTATAAAATATAACACATAAGGAAAGGTAACATCTTATGCTTAATATGCAGCTTTAGTAGACTTACAGAGGGTCTAGTTACTTGCTTGCGATAGTAATACAACATCCCTCGGTTATCAAGAACGAAAAATCTTCTTTTCCAATCGCCCCTTAAATTTGAAGAGCGTTTACAGAGATATCCTTGTTTGATGTTTTGAACCTAAATTATTGAAGTATTAGCCATTGAAGTGGATTCGGAAGTTTTGGCCCGTTTATTTAAGAGCGGGTCGATTTCGTGTTATGAGTCATCTCTAACGGGTCAGAAAAAAAAAAGAACTTGGCTCAAACATGTAACTACAATAAGTTTGATGACTTCAGACGATAAGTAATTTTGGGTTGACCCGACCCGTTTTTTAAGAACGGGTAGTGTTATGAGTTATCTCTAACGGGTCAGAAATAAATAAATAAAAAGAACTTGGCTCAAAAGTGTAACTACAATAAGTTTGATGATTTCAGACCAATAGTATTTTGGGTTGACCCGACCAGTTTATTTAAGAACGTGTTGATTTCGTGTTATGAGTCATCTCTAACGGGTCAGAAAGAAAAAAAAAATTAGCTCAAAAGTGTAACTACGATAAGCTTGATGAGTTGATGATTTCAGACAAAAAGTATTTTGGGTTGACCCAACCCATTTGCTAACGGGTCGATTTCGTGCTATTAGTCCTCTTTTAAAACGGATCAGAAAGAACTTGGCTAAAAAATGTAACTACAATAAGTTTGATGATTTCAGACAGAAAGTATTTTGGGTTGACCCGACCCGTATTGACCTGCAAATAATATACAAAAGGAGTACCTTCCCCTCTGCGCCAGACTGCATAACCGCTTGTACTAATTTATGGGAGTTCCTAGAAGGTTGGTGTGTTAAATCTCGGTTACCAGCTGAAACATTAGAAGCACTTTTGTTTCCAAAATCAATGTGCCTTTTGTACTCTTGGATCCTTTCACTTAATGCTTGCTGCTCAGAATAGTAGCTTTCTCTAGATTTTTGTGCATTTAATAATACCTGTAAAACAAAGAAAAGATTGTGACAATTTTATCTAAAAAACAAGCAAATTGAAAAAAAAAAGATTTAAATAACAAAACCTGGTGGATATGAGGCTCCATTTCAAGTAATAATTCATAACCTTGCTTGAAATAATGAAGATGAGCATCCATTGCTTCACCAACAGATTCCAGAAACTCAAATCTCTTTTTAGCCTCAACATTTGAAAGAGCACAAACCTGAGTATATATTGTAGAATTACATAACTGCCCTTGATAGTTTAAACTTTAAAGATATAACATGTTCATATATAATAAATAGCATAGGTGTTGAAGTACCAGACTGAAGCGCGCTTGCTCAAATGTCATTCTGGCACTGTAAAGTTCCTAAAATGTCTACCAAATTAGAATTATAAATAAAAATGGTTACCAAATGATTGCATAATGTTTGTAAACTAAGGGAAAGATATATACATACCTCTTCCATCGCATAAGCTACTTCTGATCGTGTACTTTTCCTTAGTGATAAATATTTGTCACGTATCTGCGCGGAATTCACAAATAGAATAAAAAGATGTTTACTACTTAAAAGTCCAAATTAAACAACCAAGTATAAGTACCTGGCTATAAACAGCGTCAGCTTTGTCAAATCTCTTCCTAGCTTCCTGCATAGAATATATAAAAAATATTAATGTCAAATATGTGAAACATGGGGCCCACAGAACCCAAAGAACCTTTTTGCTGAATAATATAAATACAGTTAGAAAATCATGAAACCTTGATATCTTGCAGCTCAACGTTGGTAAACCGCAGTAACCTTTCACTTACTGTCTGCTCAATCTGAAAAAAATACTAACGTGAATAATTATTTTTATTGGTGGCTATATTGTAAAACTGAGCTAAAATACATGATAATTGATTAATTGGTTAAATTGAGACCTGAGATCGAAGATTTTCTTTGTATCCTCCTAGTTCTCTCAAAACAACCGCAAATTTGATCATATCAGGGCCTGTGAACAGAAGTTGAACATAGGATATAGCTGTTAACAAATAATAAACAATTTAAAAAAGCTTAAAAATAAAGAAAATAATTTATTTTTTTATAGATTTTTACCTCCAAATGCCATAGAAATGGGATCAGGTCCTCCACCGAAATTTTCAAGGGAGCTCGAAAAGGCGATATCTTTATCATAGGCTTCTACAAGGCCTTCTCTGTACCGTTTGAATAAGAAATTAACCAATTTCCACAACCTGATGAATTAATTTTGAAAATGTAGAAAAAAGAAAGAAAGAAAGAAAGAATCCTCACGTGTATTTTCGACAGCCTTTAAAGAACTTTGAACCTCGTTCCCTCAATGTCTCTGCAATTTCCTCCAAACATTGGAGCTGCAGAACAGTATATACTATACATTCACATGCTACAAAGTTGAAATATAACTATTATGTGTACATCACATATACTCTTGAAAAGCCCTTCTTCAACCGTGCTTACAATATTAACGTTTCACATTTATGCATTCCAGTAGAAACATTTACAACAGTAGATAAAGAATGTAAAGGATTAACCATCATTTATTATATTAATCTCATCATCTCTTTGATATAAAAAAATAACACTAAGAGCTACATAGTAAACTTCAGTAAGCTCATTTTTCTTTTCACTTTTATCCTAAAAAAGGCTTCGTGGTTTTTTAACCTGAATCGCCTTGATAGTGCATACATGGTCACACATTGTAAACTGCACTCGTTGTTTTGATGTCAATAGAAATATATGAACATGTGTTACAACTCTCTTCTAAATACAAATCCTCATATGTTCATTTTACATTCTAAAACACCAACAAATGTCCAAGTCGCCAAGTACAGGCAATCGAACAAGTCAAACTTCGATTTTCAAGTCAACAACGGGCATAAACATCCTTGGACATTCAAGACACATTAAATTTAGGGATGCGTGGCCGTTGTGTGTTACATTGTTTTTATTTATTTATTTTTTTGGTTGAAATATCATACATTTTATATATAACACAAACCGAGCTACATCTGGATATACATTTTAAAACAAGATCATATAAATTACATTATATATGATCGATCCTTCCTTTAAAAGCATGTTTAACCAAAAGTGGAAGGAGATGTTGTATATTGAGAATCTATCAAATAGGCAAAACAACTAACTAACTAACCAAATTCATGTTTAAATTCCAACATTGTTGGCAATGTCAAATGGCAGTTTCCTTAAGGTTTAATTGTTTAAATACAACTTTCTAAAGTGGAAATAAAAAGGTTGTGTGAAAATATGGTTTTGTATGTCTTTTGGGCTTGTTATGATTGAGATCGCAGGAAGGAGATGGGCGGGCTGTTAAGTGTTTTCTTAATCATGAAGTTATTAACCCTAGAGTAGTCTCTATATAAACACGCTTACGTGCTTGTAATCGTTTATTACCGTAACCTAGTTGCCACCCGTGGATGTACGTCAGTTTAGACCAAACCACATAAATCTCGTTTGTTCATTGCATCGTTTGTTTAATGCGTGTCATAATTACGAACCACGGAAACATCATATTTTCAAAAAGGTAAATTAATACTATGAAATGCTACGGATAATAATACAGACGGACCTGTTGGCGAAACATAGGGGAGTCTTCGAGTTTTGAGAAATACATGGTTGCGTCCGGCTGCTGCATTGATCCAAACCTCCAGCATTACACAATCACACTTTTAAAACAATAATAATATAAGCTAATTTCTTCTTCTAGGTCACGAAATCGATCAAAACGAAATCAGATGGCAGCTATTCAATATATAATCTTCCGTAACGCAAATTGAGATCGAATTACAGGTGAAAATGTGAAGAATATTGAGAAACAGAATGAAGAGGAAATAGAGAATGAATGAATGGATGATTGGAGGAAATAGAAAGAACGAGTTTTCATGGCTGCCATTGAAGCCTCCGTCGATTACTGGATATCAAATTTAATAATAATAATAATATTATTATTATTAATATTAAAGCCAAAGGCTTTTTATACTGTTAAACAGTTACATGCGCGCCAATACACCACCAACTACTTTTTTAACTGTTTGTTTTTATTGAGTTCGTTCCACAACTGTTTATTTATTTTTGTAAGTCACCGCACTCTTTAATTGACATGCTGGCTTCAGAGTTTGGTTTGGTCGTTCCTCCGGGATACGTTGTTGTGTCACCACAGGAGCATAACTCTTTGGAGCAACACATAATAGGGGTGTGCTTGGTGTGGTTCAATGCGGTTTTGGAGTTTTTGAAACCGTTCAGTTTCGGTTTAGTTTCGGTTTTCGTCATTTGAGCTTGAAAATTTTAGGCGGAAAAAAAAGTTGGCAAAAAATAATGAATTTAAGTATCAATAATTTTGTTATTGTAAAATAATAGACTATTATACATTTAATAAAAAAATATTGGAAATTTACTGCTCTTGTTAATTTACTGAGCAAAAAGTTTACCCCTCATTTAAATCCAATAAACATAGTTACCATTCTCATCAGAAACTGGTTCACAAAGCAACACATAGTATGCAAACAAAAGGCCCAATATTACAGTAACAAAATTGTTCAAAATCTAAAAAAACTTAAATGAAAATCAACCTGATTACTGATTTTGTATAACTTATCCCCAGAGCCTACTAATGAAACCCTTTTTGTCTTTCTTCATCCTGTTCTCAATTGACGGGAAATTGATTGAGTTATAGGCCAGATCAAGAACAATGGGATTGCGAGCAATTGCTTGGAACGATGGTTGGTATGCTGCAATACGAGGAGCAACTTTCGTGCTTGAATCACCGACAGCAGACTCGTAAGAATCCAGTTTCTCAATGAGGTACTTGTCCGACTGAAAATTAGAATACTTGTAAGTTTGATGCATGTAAAACTAGCACAAAGTTTATCCGACAAATAAGTAGAGGTAGCGAAATCGAGAGGTTATGGGATCGGTCAAAACAGGTAATATTCGTACATATCAAATTGGGTAATTACAGAATTCATATTATTTAACTTGCATTCTACTTCATGAATAAACCTATTGAGGTTTTATGGACTAAAAATACACTTTAGGTGACTTTTGACTAGGAGTGTAAACAAGCCGAGTCGCTCACAAACTACTCGAAATAGACTCAATATAAGCTTGAACGGAGCCAAGCTTGACTAGGCTCACAAGCCTAATATATATATAATTTTTTTTTAATATATAATATATACATATAATAATTATTATATATAAAACTATAACAAAAAAAGTTGTATAATATATATATTATGTTATGTATCAAAATCATACTTATAAGTTATAAATTTATATAAAAATAATTATAAATGTACATGAATATAGGTAAATATTAGATAAGCTTGGGCTTAGCTTGTTCTTTACACCTCAACTTTGATCCGTTAAACCCGCTCCTTTTAAGTTAATATTGTTGACTTTACCCATTCGACCATTAAGAGAATAAGATATATCATCCGAATTTGACTCATTCATAAGTAAACGAGTGCCTTCTAATGAAAAATAAGTGTTTTAACTTATTATTTGGCGTGCATACATGATAGTTTAATGAAGTGCTTTGACTATGAGTATCGAAAACATCCCCAATCATAATTTTAAAAAGTACAAGATGTAATATTTGACTATATGAAGTAGTAGTGTTTGTGGTAGATAATATTTATTTCTAATCCATACCTTTTTATCAGTCCCGGATATTGATACAGTAGATATCTTTTTAGACAGATCATCAGGAGCCTTCTCGTGTTCCATAATCCCCATTGCATGTTCAATACAGCTGTTGGATCTGCAATTATTATACAATGTCTCCACTTCTTTGATCGTCGCCTGTTACAAAAAAACCAATCATATATACAGACCTTATTGTGTGCTAATACTTCTTTTTATTTTAAGTTACATAATAAAAACCTGATCTTTGCTAGCCACACTCCTAAGTTTCTTCAATGCATTTTCAGCTAGGGAGCGAGCAAGAGAAAACAAAGAATATGCTTCTGTCCTTTTACCAGCTGAGCTATAAGACTTGGCCAAGAAAAAACACCTGCAACAATATAATGAATAAGACAAGTTTTATTTAACATTAATATATCATGAATACAATTTCCAATCTTTTATAATTGTTTCAAGACCTTTAGTAAAGTCAGACTGTTTCATTTATGATTTCAAACACTGTTGTTCAATTATTTTTATTCTTTAGTGAATGCAAAATTCCTTTGGCCAAATATCTCAGGTTCTTTTTCTTCCAAATATCTAACCTAAATTGTTCAAAACTAATATGGAAATCGCTGAGTTTGCAAGAGAATACATAAAAATCAAACCCTATATACAACACTATTTTGGAAGCAGTTCGATGCATAGCATTAATTGGTTAAAAATTTAGTCTATTTTCTACCACAATTATCTGATAGCGTAATGGACTATACTTCCAGTTATTTTGCCACAATGCGTCTCAACCAAAACAGAACAAGATTCTAAATACTATCACACTAGTCAGCAAAGCATGACATCTTGGAAAAAGAAAATTCACAGACAGTGGAAAAAATAATAGAGCAACGACGATGGCATACAAACCTTTCTGCTCGAAAAATTTGGCTTTTGAGTTCACATTCTTCAGCTAATGCCACTTCTTCCTCTTTTCTGTCTCTTCCAGAACTCAACAAGTCAGAAAGATCTGATGTATTCAATAATCAACAATAACAAACATTTGTCAGCAACACAGAAGTAGGCCTGTTTATTGATTTAGATTATGTTTTGTTTTCAGCGAATAAAATGAAAAATGCTAAAAAGAAACAGGTCAAATGATACAAACCCGAATAAAGGGGAATTAGGAGGCGGGAAAAAGAAGAAATCAGAGAGTGGAGGTTAATCCAAAAAATCAGGATGAAGTAGTAGTGGAGCAGTTAATTTAGTAACTGTTTCATTAAGATTAGTATTAATAGCAGGTTTTCTTTCTTGTTTAGGGGTCGATGTTTTATTATCAAAATTAGGGTTTTATACCTTGTATTGGAGATCACCCATTCTCGAAATTGGGCACTATCTGTACTTTTAGTTTAATTCAAGCATCTAAGTTTCTAGTTCTTATCATCAAATGGGCTGAAATGGTCAAATAATTCAAAAGGTCCTCCAAAGTGTAGTTTTATTATATAAAAAATGTAAGCCACTTAACAAAAAAAATTTATATTATTACTGAAATATTATAGCCTTACCCATTATATCTAACACACCAAATGTTGTAAAAACAATCGAGCAAAAAGTGTTTTGGGTCGACCCGACCCATACCAAAATCACACATTTTAATGCAACTCTGTTTTCACATGTTATCCAAACCACCCATATATAGTAAAAAACATTATAGTCATGTACCTGTAAAAGAAGGTCAAATAGCCTCACAAGTTCTTCAGGTTTGGTGACTTTCTCATTTTTCTCATCACGGACCTTGCTAAGTTTACTCTTAGCTATGCTAACCAACAGTTGGTTGCGTTCAATAGTTCGTTGCCCTAGTACAGCACCTATAGCTTTGTCAAGCCCACTCAAATCATCCTTAATGTTTTCAGAGCTACCTGCAGTGGCCTAAAAACAAACAGAATCCAAGTTATTTATATCAAAAAATAATACAAAAAATCAAACTCTTTTCCATTTCAATATAACTGTATTTCATTCCTTCTCTAGATAGTTTACCATTACATACCAAGTCATTGCGAATGGATCCCCGGGCTTCATGATATGCAGCAAAAATTTTGTCAAAAACAGCAAGTCTTTTCTCAGCAGGAAGAGTACCTTCCATTCGATCATTAAGCTCCTTTTCCAATTCCTGAGCTGAAGAATAAGTCACGTGTATCACACAAGTGTCACAAAATCAGGAAAGTTATTGATATATACCATATCACACACACACACACACATATATATATATATATATCAGAGTTTCAGTATATTTCACATTATGACATTAATATGCACAACATTGTGATCAGATAATAGCATAGACTGATATATGTAACGCACCCTTAATCTCCAAAGATTGATAACAAACCTTTCAATATGGAAACCCTAGTCTTTGCATTTGATATAGGAAATCTATGACCAAGCCAATGAAATTCAGTCATGGATGCCGCCTGCTGAGTTCTAGCTTCAGCCATAACAGCCTGAAATAGATACAAGACAATGAAAGAAACTTAGATTTGTGTGAATTTATCATGATAATACATAGATGTGTTGCAATATTATTGAGTTAAGCGTGTAGAACACTAGAATCAAATAAGTTATATTAAACATTAACCTACCTCTAATTTAGCTTTAAAAAGGTCCAGTGCAGGTCCTTCAATTTCCCCAATGTGTACAAGTTCAGAAGCTTGTAAATTCGATTCACCGATTTTGTGCAAACAGTAACGTATGCTTGGTTCTAGTTCCTCAACACGCTCTCGGCACAAAACTTGATTATCCAAATCTCCATACTTTCCAAGTTCCTCGTAGACAACCCTGTATATTTAAAAAAAATAATAATAAAAGTGACGGTACAAAGGCCACAACGTAAGCAAAAACCTCTTTTAATAAAATAAAACATGGCTTACCTGGCACTCTTGAAACTCTTCAGTGCGATGTCCCAATTCTGGTCTTGTTCAAATAATAAATTACCTTTCATAAATGAAGCATAAGCCTGTAAATTGAAATCAAATTGTTCAGCAAAAACAAAAATATGGCACACATCATCCAATTATGGATACGTATTAAAATTCACAAGTCTAATAACCAGTCAAGAAACATACCTCTGCTTCTAATGAGGTTCTAGAATCTCCCTTGATAGCACATAATTCTGCAAAAAGTGTAGCCCATTTCACTGCTTTACGCAACCGACCAATCAGGTAGGTTCGTTGACATGCATTTGGACCATCTGGTAGCTGTCTCTTCTCCATGGCATGACTCCATGCTCTCTCTGCAGTGTAGAGAACCAAATGGAGAAACCTAATTCAGGCCAAAAATGTTGTTAGCTCAGTGTTAGATAGCATAACTAATAATAAACTTTCCAAATAATTGTTTTAGAGTTACAATTGCGACTTCTTAAATACACGCATGATACTGAAACATTTCTCAAATTGACAAAAGATGAATAACATTATTCACAGAGGATGTAAGAGCATGTGGCGAAGGTTAACAAATGATGCCAGCAAAAGAACAAATTATAAGCTGTTAAAAACAGCCCTGATGCGATTCAAGGTCCAAGCAGATAATCCACACCTGCTTACTTACTAACTGACTGCCTTCAAAGCCTAATAGTTTACTTATAACAGAGCATAATATAACTGTATTGGGATAAACCTTCAAACTTTACTACTAGATGTTCCATTTTTCATTGTCTTGGATCAATGCATCACTCTCTTAAGTTGAATCAATATAAACGAAATACAATTAGTTACCGAGTGAAAAACACTACATCATCATTCATTAACATTAATAGCTGCAACCGTTACTAGTATCGCGATCTCCAAAGAACATATATGGTTGGAAGACATTTATGCATGTCCTATGTCTAGTACCTAAATCACAACCTCCAAGACCTCAACAGTCACCACATATAACCATTTGATGCAGACATGGTTGTAAAAATCCCTAATCGCTAGTCGGTACCCCACCGACTAGGCGCCAATTAATCGCTATTTGGTTAAAATCGGTCAAAACTGAAACATTTATATATAATACTTGGTATATATATATATTTGAAAAATTACATGTAAATTCCAATCCGATTAATCCCGATTAATCCTTATTAATCCCCACCCCAACGCCCGATTAACACCTAGCGATTTCTACAACACTGAACTCCTACTTAACTTGACAAACAAGAAAACCACCAAAAACTCAAAACAATCAACACAAACTGCAAATTCACACATACTTAACTTCAGTAACAGTCGCCGCAGTTATCGCCTTTTTCATATATGTGTGTGTGTGTGTGTTTGATAATTTACAGATAAATTCCAAACCGATTAATCCCTAGTTCGTACCCCATCGCCCAACAGGCGCCTAGTGAGTTCTACAACACTGAATTTCAACTTACCTAACTTCAGTAACAGTCGACGCGGTTATCGCCTTCTTCATATACTTTCCACGTCCATGCGTAAACTTCAACGACTTATACAATCTCCTCAACCTCGCCGTACAATACCTCCTACAATTCCAAATTCCAGATCCAAATCAAAATCTATTCAAACACATAAACCCTAGAATCAACACAAAACTGTAACATTACCGGTAACGAGTGTAATCCCCAAACCGTAGCCCGTGCTGCATCTGTGCGGATTTCAATAGCTGCAGTACTGTAATTCAAATTGAAACTTTGCTTAAAATATACTTAATTACTTAATAATTCAATTCATTAATATAAGTGTAACGGATTAATAAGAGCTAATTAGGGATGTATACCGTTGATTGAGAACTTAGGATCGGTGGTGGTGATTTGATCGTCGATGTCCATTGAGGACAAATCGGTCTTTTCAGTCGTCATCGGAATAATATTGTTGAGTTTGTGAGTGTGAGTGTACGGCGGCGGATGCCGAGTTTTGTGACGGTGTGTTTGTGGGTGGTGTCTAAAAGGAGCCAAGAGTGTAGATGGTGGTAGATGAGAATGGATGGGTCGGGTCGGGTCGGGTCGGAATAGATTACCCGAATTGTAATATCCGAATTTTTCAGATAATAATTATAATAGCTAAATTTTATGATAATAAAATAAGATGATTATTTAAATGATTATGGTTTAATGGAAAGTGTATTGAATTTAGAATTTCTTTGGGAACTCAAATTTGATATGTAATCAAATGGTATTAGAGGTAAGATAATATATATACGTGGTTAACTTGTTAACGATATATATATATATATATATATATATATATATATATTATCACTTATGATTTGAGTAAAGATACCATTAAGTAGAATTTGAATATTATTATTGTAGTATATCGTTGCAAACTCATATAAATAAACAATTTAAATAAATAGATAGATAATAACCACACCTAATCCTAAAATTTCAAGATATAATTTTTGAACTAGTCTTATCACCTCCAAGTACGTCATTAATTAAAAGTGTTAGTATCTCGTAAATGGGTAGAACGTTAATGAAATATAAGCTAAACTTTTTAACATAAATACTATTTTAACATACACATGAGTAATAATAACCAAAAGTAAAAGGTTACTTAAAACAAACACTAAAGTAAAATGTTTGCTAAGTAAATGTGGAAATAAATTATGAAACAAAGTAGAGGGACCATTATTGCCTTTTCGTGAAAACCAGTTTGAAGAACACATGATCTGCATCTCTTCACAACCGACTTACGTAAGGCTATCTCAACAAACCATACGGCTATATCGGGATTTGATTTTGTTTCAAATTCGTTAATATAGATACATACGATAACAATTCCAAGGAATGTTCATTGATTAAAAATCCAATAAATCTTAATCTTTCCCTGCCGTCAACACCACCACCGTAATCCCTACAACTCGCCGGAGAAACGTGGGCACCGCAGCCACCTCGAGTTCTCGCTGACTCCGCGGGTAGTCACACACCACCGTTCGAGCCGCCTTCGATTTGTTCTGAACCGACATCACGCTTTCGTGAATCACCGACTATGTTCGACTGCTTAGGTAATCGTCTGATCCCTTTCTTCTGGTCCGTATATGTTTAAGTATTCAAATATGGCGCGACACCTATGATCGTTGATTTCTTTCGACGACTAACGCACAGACCACTCTAGATTTGATTTTCAAAGAAATATTCATGCAGATAGTTTCAATATAAAAGAGTTTGATTGGTTTTGTTTTTATATATCATATTGTTTGTCATCAACAGTGTGCACATGTAAATTAATATGAAAGTACTCATGTAGTACCTTGGCCACTTAGAGGCGTATAGATCGATCTTAGCTCCGACTCCTGACTCCTGACTCCTGACATGGCACTTATCGTGACAGTGCGTAATCAAAGTTCACGGCGTCTCTGAAAGTACTCATGTAGTACCTTGGCCACTTAGAGGCGTATAGATCGATCTTAGCTCCGACTTCTGACTCCTGACTCCTGACTCCTGTTTGAGATGGAACAATGTGTGCACGCCACCCACACCGTCTCTTTGGTGCATGGACTAGCTAGCTGTGTACCCCTCTGTTTAGGCTCTGGGTGCTTCCGTATTACACGACCTATTTATTTTAACATCATCGTCGTGTATTTTAGTAATTATATTTTGTTTCGCTATATTTCTGGTCCGTTTTGATATGTGTATATGCATTTGATTAAATTTGAGTATATTCAGATTACGTCCCGATCGTGTATCGGATTATGTTTCGCATTTAATTATAGTTCAGTTAAATGTTACACGTTATATGTTACACGTCACACATTATATGTTACAAGTTATATGTTTCTGGCTCTGGGTGTTTTTGTTATAGTTCTGATATATTTCCGCATGCGTTTGACCATGTTCTGGTCAAGTGTCGGATCATACATCCGAATTTTATTAAGTATATGTTTAGGTAAAAAGGGTTGGTTTCGAGTTTGAATTGAAGTTCGTATATTTATTCTCTTACGTCTGTCCTTACCTATACTATTGTTCTTTCCGTTACTGGGCAATTTTTGGCTCAGCCGTGTTTTCTTGTTTTGTTTTTCTTATTTTGTTTTCAGGTAATACGGGATTCTAGGAATTTAGTGATGAGAGATAATAATGAAGTTCAAGTTTTTTTTTAAAGGCTATTCATTTTCGGTTACTTGAGTAAATATAATTTGACTTAGGCTTATTCGAATTTTGTTATGATGTCTGTAATAGTAACACGTTAGCCTGTTCCGGGTTGGGGTGTTACAGTTATGGTATCAGAGCTAAGGCTCTTTCCTGTAGAAAACTTAAACCTTAAAATCAGACTTGTGAGATAATGGGTAGACGTTGGGTTAGGAATAATATTTCATATCAATCTTCGTGCCGATCATTTTGTGATTTTCGGTCTATTTTTAGAGTCCTTTCTAGGCACCTACGTCAATCTCTGACTTTCCGGATTTCATTTAGTTGAATAAATTGTTCATGCTTACACTATACAAATATGGAAATGACTTTTGAAGACAACGTTTGACACAACTAAAAGGATCACGACTTTGACATAGCCCTCTATGCTCGATTCAGACTTTGCTACCATGCACGCCTCTCGACGTTTTCCGAAATAACTATACATTTGAATAAACATCATTTCTTAATTAGCCTGTCGTCACGTCATTTTTTTTGTTATAAGCTAAGTCGTGTCTTTAAGGTGCATAATGGAAGGACAGTTAGGACACAATCGTAAGGTAAATTGACGATTATGGTCGCGAACGTAATCGTGAATTTACAGGTATGTATGTGTGCTACTAAAATCCCATTGTGCCGATAAATGTTTCTCTAATACTCTAATATGACATCCTAAGTTTTCACTATTCTGTGCTAGTGTTACATGCCTTTTGTTATTTATTTAATTAACTATATACGAGTTAAGAAATTTATATTAACATTCAAGACGTGTGTTTGAATTTTTATATTTAAGTCTTGGGTTTTTCGAAGTGTCTGATTGGCTACTACTTGTTCAACTTATAAGTCACATGCATCAGTTAATTGTTTTTAGATTTAGCTATTGAGTGCATACTAATGTCTTTATTTACCATTTTTTTTATTAGTCATCTTAAATGTATTCATATAAATTTTCCGTTTTCAAAAAAAAAAAAAAAAAAAAAAAACATTATGTTTCTCCTAATCCGTGAAGTCTAAAGTTTCATTTTGAATTTGTTTTTTTTTTATGTTATTTCATTTATGCTTAATTATTTTAGCTTAATTATTAATTTCGAGGTCGAAATTTTTTTTAGAAGGGTAGAACTGTAATACTCAGACATTCATAGGATATATACTTAATAATTCAGTATTATTCTCACGACTAGGTATCCTTCTCTAGCCATTAGTTATTCAATTTTATTTGTTACATTGTCAGTTATTTGTCTCCAATAAGCCATCGCTTCCCAATACCTCTAAATCCCAGTTTCATCTATTCTACCAAAACTCTTGTGGTTTGGTGTGTTTAATTTTTCGGTGTTCGAAACAGTGAAAAATTAAATTCTGTTATGTATTTGTTACATCTAAAATTTATTTTCATTAATTATATATATCAAATTTCGAGGACGAAATTTATTTTAAGGAAGGAAGAATTGTAATATCCGAATTTTTCAGATAATAATTATAATAGCTAAATTTTATGATAATAAAATAAGATGATTATTTAAATGATTATGGTTTAATGGAAAGTGTATTGAATTTAGAATTTCGTTGGGAACTCAAATTTGATATGTAATCAAATGGTATTAGAGGTAAGATAATATATATACGTGGGTTAACTTGTTAACGATATATATAAATATATATATATATATATATATACATATATATATATTATCACTTATGATTTGAGTAAAGATACCATTAAGTAGAATTTGAATATTATTATTGTAGTATATCGTTGCAAACTCATATAAATAAACAATTTAAATAAATAGATAGATAATAAGCACACCTAATCCTAAAATTTCAAGATATAATTTTTGAACTAGTCTTATCACCTCCAAGTACGTCATTAATTAAAAGTGTTAGTATCTCGTAAATGGGTAGAACGTTAATGAAATATAAGCTAAACTTTTTAACATAAATACTATTTTAACATACACATGAGTAATAATAACCAAAAGTAAAAGGTTACTTAAAACAAACACTAAAGTAAAATGTTTGCTAAGTAAATGTGGAAATAAATTATGAAACAAAGTAGAGGGACCATTATTGCCTTTTCGTGAAAACCAGTTTGAAGAACACATGATCTGCATCTCTTCACAGCCGACTTACGTAAGGCTATCTCAACAAACCATACGGCTATATCGGGATTTGATTTTGTTTCAAATTCGTTAATATAGATACATACGATAACAATTCCAAGGAATGTTCATTGATTAAAAATCCAATAAATCTTAATCTTTCCCTGCCGTCAACACCACCACCGTAATCCCTACAACTCGCCGGAGAAACGTGGGCACCGCAGCCACCTCGAGTTCTCGCTGACTCCGCGGGTAGTCACACACCACCGTTCGAGCCGCCTTCGATTTGTTCTGAACCGACATCACGCTTTCGTGAATCACCGACTATGTTCGACTGCTTAGGTAATCGTCTGATCCCTTTCTTCTGGTCCGTATATGTTTAAGTATTCAAATATGGCGCGACACCTATGATCGTTGATTTCTTTCGACGACTAACGCACAGACCACTCTAGATTTGATTTTCAAAGAAATATTCATGCAGATAGTTTCAATATAAAAGAGTTTGATTGGTTTTGTTTTTATATATCATATTGTTTGTCATCAACAGTGTGCACATGTAAATTAATATGAAAGTACTCATGTAGTACCTTGGCCACTTAGAGGCGTATAGATCGATCTTAGCTCCGACTCCTGACTCCTGACTCCTGACATGGCACTTATCGTGACAGTGCGTAATCAAAGTTCACGGCGTCTCTGAAAGTACTCATGTAGTACCTTGGCCACTTAGAGGCGTATAGATCGATCTTAGCTCCGACTTCTGACTCCTGACTCCTGACTCCTGACTTCTGTTTGAGATGGAACAATGTGTGCACGCCACCCACACCGTCTCTTTGGTGCATGGACTAGCTAGCTGTGTACCCCTCTGTTTAGGCTCTGGGTGCTTCCGTATTACACGACCTATTTGTTTTAACATCATCGTCGTGTATTTTAGTAATTATATTTTGTTTCGCTATATTTCTGGTCCGTTTTGATATGTGTATATGCATTTGATTAAATTTGAGTATATTCAGATTACGTCCCGATCGTGTATCGGATTATGTTTCGCATTTAATTATAGTTCAGTTAAATGTTACACGTTATATGTTACACGTCACACATTATATGTTACAAGTTATATGTTTCTGGCTCTGGGTGTTTTTGTTATAGTTCTGATATATTTCCGCATGCGTTTGACCATGTTCTGGCCAAGTGTCGGATCATACATCCGAATTTTATTAAGTATATGTTTAGGTAAAAAGGGTTGGTTTCGAGTTTGAATTGAAGTTCGTATATTTATTCTCTTACGTCTGTCCTTACCTATACTATTGTTCTTTCCGTTACTGGGCAATTTTTGGCTCAGCCGTGTTTTCTTGTTTTGTTTTTCTTATTTTGTTTTCAGGTAATACGGGATTCTGGGAATTTAGTGATGAGAGATAATAATGAAGTTCAAGTTTTTTTTTAAAGGCTATTCATTTTCGGTTACTTGAGTAAATATAATTTGACTTAGGCTTATTCGAATTTTGTTATGATGTCTGTAATAGTAACACGTTAGCCTGTTCCGGGTTGGGGTGTTACACGAATAATCCGGGTGCAAACTGTAAACTAGCTACTTGAGCTCGGAACTATAAAAAGTTTGAAACAAGAAGGGCGTGAGCCTCAAATAAAGCATGTTTCGTTATGGAGTATGAGCTCAAGTCTGGTATAGGAAGCTCGTGTAGACTCGTTAAACCTTGTTGTGTGTTTTTAGGTTTTATCTCTTTTGGACTTCCATGTATTAATTTCACACAATGAAAACGAGCTTGAGTCAAGCCTCACATAATTAAAAGAATGTAGATGGTTGATTAGAGGTGCACAAACCGGTTTAAAACTCAAAAACCGGTTTGGATTGAAGCCAGTTTGGTTTGGTTAGTAAACGTCAAAACCAGTTACAGTTTGGGTTGAAACCGGTTTCTTGACTTGATTACGATTGGTTTTGGTTCGGGTTTTGATCAATTTTGGTTCGGTTTTGTCTGGTTTCTGTTTGGAACCGGTTTTTGGTGAAGAAAGTTACAAACCGGTTATGAACCTACGACTTCAATTGGTTCCAACTCGGTTTTTGCGTAATAGGTTTCAAACCAGTTTGGTTGCGGTCCAATTTTCGGGTCGGTTCGGTTAACCGGCTCATTGAGGATGGTGCTCGCAAGCTACTTGAGTTCGAATCGATAAAAAGTTCGAAATAAGCCGAGTTTTTTCAAGCTCGAGCCGAGCGTGAGCTTTAAATAAAGCTCATTTCGTTATCAAGTCTGAGCCCAAGCCTTGTATATGAAGCTCGTCGAGCCTTATGTGTTTTTTGGTTTCATCTCTTTTGGACTTCCATGAATTAATTTCACGCTATGAAAACGAGCTTGAGCCGAGCTTAACATAATTAAAAAGAATGTAAATAAATTAATTAATAGATGATAAACGAACCTAGCCCGAGCCCGAGTTTAAAAAAAGCTCACAAGTCAAGCTTGAGCTTTAGATAAAAAGCTTAAAACGAGCCAAGCTTAAACGTAATCGAGCTTGGGCTCAGCTCGTTTATATCAATCTATATTAGTGAATCATAAGAGTTGAGTTACGTGTTAAAGTTGGGGTGATAGTTTTTTTTTACAAAATGAGTTGAACAACTAATATCATTAACGTGTTTTTTATTTTTCAAAATGTTACAAACAAACAAATAGAAAGTTGTTACACCCCATTCAAATAAAAAGTATATTATTATTATTATTTATGTTTTAGTTATGTTTTGTATTGTTATATGTTAATAGTGTTCATTTTAATCTGTTTGATCAAATAGGTCATGTCAAGACTGGCATGATCAGTTAAACACTATCCACCCGTTTAGAGCTTATACGCAACCTGCTAACCCTTAACCCGTTTGACATGTTTACATAAATGGACTAAACCGTCATTTTCACATTTCAATTAGATCATGCATCTTCCCGCTTAGCTGCACTGTGGTCTGAGTTCTTTTATTTGCCACCACGAAGATGTATTGGTTCCGGTGACGTATCTCTTAACGTTTCAACCCACTAACGCGAGATGATCTAGACGCTAATTTTCAATCATCTTTTTTCAGTTTCGGTTTGGTAGAACTAAACTAAGAGTCTGTTTTGTCATGTCTTAATATTGAGTGGCAACGATTGTTTTGCTTTTGCTGTTAATCTTTCACAAACAACTGAAAATAACACTCATGAAAATACTAACTATTATTTAGCTCGGATTTGTTTTATTTAATGTCTATCACTCGCTTATACACAAATAAAGGGTCACAATTATCATCTTTAACCACGTGTTTACATGAACAAATAAAAAACGGAACATAGATATGCGAAACTTCAAATCAAAACCCTTAATCAAAGTTTAAATAAAAACTGAAAAAACGATCAAGTCAATAGTTACTTCCTAACGACCAAACAACTTATTACGAGATAGAAAAAGAAACCTAACGACTTATTACGTGATAGAAAAAGAAACCTAACATCTCTAATAGGTGATTTATTAAATCTAAACACTCCAACCACTAAACCAGTTCGAACCAGATCATTGCAGCAAATGATCCGAACTGACCAATCTCCTGGAGAGCGTCTTACCAAGAGTAACGATAAAGGTTCGTATCTCCATAGGGGCCAGTTCAACAACCAGCTTTTGAGGGTCAACCGGTCCCCCTCTCTGGACTGCAGGTTCATCATTCTTTGACCCTTCTACCTTCCACACCAGTCTTTTCTTTTCCATTTCTTCTCTTCCTTGGTTAGCCGATAAGCTCATTTCCGATACTTTGATTACCTTAAATAAGTCAAAATTTTAAGACGTTAATATCATGAACCCAGGGCTCAGAATTTCTATATATTAAAAAAATTTATTTATATAAATAAATTTATATTTAATATCACTTGTTTTTATTTAAAAGCTATATTTAGTGGCTCATTTTTTCTACTCGCCCCAGGCCCTCAGATTTTCGAGGATTCTAGGAGACGGCCTTGCATGAACCAGTTTAACTGTATTTGGATTTTACCTTCCTTTTTCCGAATAATTTCTTCAACTCGACACGTGAGTTGACTGAGAGATCCTTGTCCTCTCCTACCTATAACCAGAAAAAACATATACAAGTATTAAGCTTAGCTTTTATCATTTATGGTATTTTAGAACACGAAAACCAAAATATAAAATAAAATAAAAAAAGGCGAAAAGAAACCTCGTATAAGTGTGCTAAACGGAGAAGAACGTTTCCATCTTCAAGCTCCTGAAGTGTTAGCAATACCACATTATCAGGGAGGCTGTAGGTGGGGTCCATTCTCGAAGATTTTGACACCTGGAAATTTGTCACCTCATTTCCATCCTGTAAAACATGATACAATTTTTATAAAATATCTAAGAATCTACAAAGGAAAACTAAAAGTTGCACTTATATGTCACCTGTTCAGTCACTTCAGTGAAGGCCAGAAGAAGTGGAGAATAGATCTCTTGGCCATACGTTCGGCGCCACTTGGCGCCCTCTCCAAGCGGGTCGATTCTAATATAGTATTTCCCTTGAACCTGTACATACAAGTGCCAACATAGACAGTATTATAGTATTATTAATGTGATTAATTAAGAAATACTTATTAAATAAAAAATAAAGAAAACGCTTACAGCTAATCCTCTACAGTCGTTACCAACACAAACTGTTTCGTTTAGAGCTTCTGCAACACCTTTTCCATCATCATACAGTAGTCTCCTACAAAAACAATTATCCATAAAATTATATATGTTTATTTTTTAAGTGAGGGCTAATGACATCATCAAGAAAATACATACCTGTGAAGCATCAACTCCAACTGACCATCAACAATGCTGGATCCACCAACGGATCTATCTACTAAAATCGAGAGCTCGCTTTTTTCGTCTTTTAGGTAAATTCCAAGATTTATCTACAATAATCCAACTTGAGTTAATGTACATGAAGTTCAACTTTGAGTTATATATACAAAAAAATTTCCAAATGAAAGATAAACATACAGGATAATAATTTCCTGCAATTGGTTGGTTCACATCAAGATCCCAGTCAGCTCTGTAGTCTCGAATCTGCCACAGATATTCATCATCATCATCGTACTCAGTATATCCCACCAATAGCAATGCTATGGTAGGGTCTGAGGAGGGTAAGATGTAGACAGCCTTACCTCTATCCCATAGGGATAGAGAGGCTGCTTCCGGTTAGACCCCCGGCTCGATAGTAGTTTTGAATCAAGCCTTGGACATAAGACACATAACACTCAATCATCGGGACACCGGCTGATTGGTGCATGTGCCCTTGTCTTTCGGCTATCAACGCCACCACATGATGCCTGATTAACCTTCCGCCACTTTTAACGTTATTTTCACGTGATTAGTAAAATAACGTCAAAATTAGTGCAATTTTACTTTTGCCCACCCAAGGGTTCACACATATATACATTATATGTGCGCACCGCAAGCAGGGCGTCTGCCACAGATATTCAATATAATAAATACAAAAAAATCATATATATATATATATATATATATTAAGTTAACGTATATATTATTAAATGAAACATAATAAATATAAAAAAATCATATATATATATATAATTAGTAAAATGGTACTTCAGCATACTCGTTCAATGAAATCTCGGCCGTTAGAATCAGTGTAAAATGTTTTATTGCTCTTAATGGTGGTTCTGATCTGAGTTACAATCTCTTTTCCAACTCCATCCTCAATAGGTATGGGGCCCACCTGAAGTTTAGATTATAATAAATTTATAATAAAACACTTCCCCCATAAAACAAAAGTAAAGGAAAATGAATGAACTTACAGTGAATTCAACTTCAGCATGTTCCTTGTTTTTGTACACTCTAGTGATCTACCCAGTCATGAATAAAAACCATCAATTAAAATAATTTAAAACTAGGTAGAAAAGAATGTTGATCAAATAATTTATTACCTGGTAAATCCATGGATTTATTTGCTCATGTACTTCATCATATATATTGCCATACATAATTGTTAAATCCTGATGTTTAATTCAACATTAGTAACTTGGCAGTGGTTTATAAATCATAGGACACGCGTATCAGAAAGCTTTTATACCTGCAGTTTATGACCAAGAGGATATGTACCGTTTGGACGGAAAATATATGCTCCAGATGCCTAGACAAGAAAAGGTGTAAACAACAATCCTGGAAAAGAAAACAATAACAATAAATGAAAATAATAATAAATCTACCTGCAGCCCTGTAGTGCCATCAAATCCAGCATAAAAGCTATATGATTGCTTCAAAGAGGCTTCAATCTTTCATAACCCATAAACAGAAAGGTTAGATGCACATTAGCAGTATACATTATATTAATAATATATAATAAACAAACAATCAAATTACTTGAACCAAATAATGATATTGAACTTACAGAGGTTCGACTGTTAACATACTGAGAAAGCTTTCCGTCACTTTCAGAATATATTAAAGTCAAATTTCCTTGCCCTATTTCTGTTTCACCGTATTCCGGCTCGTCGTCGTCATGCTTGTAGACAACTTTTTTCACAAAATTTGAAGCTGCATAGTAAATTTGTTTGATGTGTATCTTAATAAACATCGACCAAATTTCAAGAAAATGTATTTCATATAATATACTGGATGTTTTACCTGGTTTTTTTGAGCTAGAAATGGTGTATGTGCTAAATCCCAATGGTGGTACGGATGCTGTAAATGCAAGCCAATAATTGGGGGTGGTACTAGGTGATTTACCCGTGTATGCAGTGGCGTAGTAATTTCTATAAGATATAGATTCATTTTCTAAAATCATAATTTGAGATTCAACTTCTTTCCCACTGGAATCATAGACTGCAATATTCTTATTCACAACCTGTTAATTGTAACATGTGCATGATATAAGGTTTATACAAAAACCAGATACAGTAGAAAAAATATTATGACATGGAACCTAATGTAATACTTACTGGAAGTCTTATAACATCAGATCTCTTCCACCCCAAGGAATTGTAGATAACAACCATCTACATTAAATATGATAAATCCGTTCAATTTAACGAGCATATGTAGAATGCAACATAAAGTTTAATGCGTCAGGTATTAAGTAAGCATCTCACTTACCAACTTTTTGCCAGATGAAAGATCAGCTTCAGTTGAAGGACAATAGCTTATGTTAAGAAGTGGGCACTGCAAATTAATGAAGAAAGGCAAAGGAAAACATCATTAAATATATGTTAATTATATTATTATCTATACAGCATAGGTACCTGATGAAATTTGCTTCCTGAACTTGAACAACCAGGTTTTGGTGAAACCATGCAAGCTATTGATTCTGCAACCACTGATTCAGCCTGCAAGAAACGAAGTTGTATTTCTTACCAGTTTCCAAGTCGGAAGATATAAATAGAGTAAAACTTAAACTAGCGATAAAATTGAATTAATCTGTACCTTCTTTTGACCTATTGAGAGCCGTTTTGCATAATCATTAGCCACGTGTTGTTGTGAAGTACCACTAACACCGTCATGATGCTGAGCAATCCCTAAAGCATCACCCAAAGCATCTGTAGTGTGCCCGGTCTTATTCCTTCCCTTCATTACTTCCAATTGCCTTGCTGCCTGATATGATTGTAGAAAATGAGAATTAAGATCAGTAATTTTAGCAAATAATGTAAAATATTAAAATAAAAAAACACATGTCACCCACCAGATAATAGCCACTCAACATCCTGACATACCCCTTGAGAGCTGCCCTGCTAGTAAAGTATCCCGTCCAATACGCATCTACATCGCTTGCGTATCTAAGAAACAAATTTAATGCTAAACTTAAACAAACGGGAGACTTTAGTATGTGCTTATATATTTTAAACTTTAATTATACTTACGGAAAATAGTCATTTTCTTTGAGAGGCCATGAGTTGGTCTCAGCATATTTAGCATCAGTGTATATAGATGGTGTTGAGTAGAGAGCATTGACCCGACCATCCTGAATGCATATGCATATGCAGTCAGAACTTAAAAATAAAAAAATAAACAAAAAGCAAGTGAAGGTGGTTGGTGAAGTAACTAACTTTATTGACATAATGTATAAACTTGTCCATATTCCTATACCATGACTCTGCATACTGATATTTAAAGTCGGTCCCCATTGTCCACACTACATGATTTGTGCGTGTAATGTTCGCCTGAGAGTATAGAAGAAAATTTAATAAATCTTTAGTTAATTACACATGCAGCCATTAAAAGTTTAAATATAGCTCACCTGTGCAACGGCTGCAGCCACGAAATCATTAACCCGTTCTTCAACATTATAGTCAAACAAGTCAATGTCATCCTTCAGTTATACAAAAGCAATTATGTTAAGTCGTCATAAACATTTGTACACCTTAAATCTTATTTATTAGGTTACCTGAACAATTGGAGAATCATCATTAACCTCAAAGTAGAATCCGCCAGGTGGCGGTTCATAATTCTCGGGAAAGCACCAGCAAAGATCTGTAAAGATTGATAATATCATGTTAGCCAGTAATTCTTCTGGATAAACCACTTACAAACACTAATGATAATAAAAGTTAAGCACACCTGTGAAGATGAACCGAGACTCTTGGATCCCCGCCAGATGACTTCAAGATGTTTATCCACTTTTCGTTTAGCCCTATCTTGGTAATCAATTCTCCCAAAGTAAACAGAATCAAATCCAACCTAAAAGATCATGTAATAAGATTATAATTTAATATGCATTAATAATGGTAGTTATATAACAGAAAAACCGACCTCTGCTCCCAATAGGTAAGCCTGCACAGCAGAATGACCAAAAGGGTCAATTTGCCAACCAATTCTCGGTGTTACATTGAACTGTTGCTTAATAAACCTATGCCCATAAGTTGTTTGATCAATCATGTCAATGTAATGCGGTGCTGCTTCATCATGCATGCACCAACCTCCATTTCTGTCCAAGAAAAACAAACTCATCAGAACCAATATTACAATCATACATCAAAATTAATAAAAGAGTCAACTATATCCGCTTACATCATCTCGAGTTGACCAGTGCTAACAAGACGCTTTACTGTAGCCTGGGTTGCCTCACTTTGATCCCTCCACCAACGTTGGAAAAACGCCTACAACATTCATAACATCTACATTTAGGAGTGCAAACAAGACAAGACACTCATGAGCTACTCAAGACCGTCTCGCTAAAAGCTTGAATCGAGCCGAGCTTATACGAGCTCAAACCCAAAAATAAGCTTGTTTAACAAGCGAGCCTACATGTAGATTTCGTAACAACTATTACTACATATAAAATTATGATAAAAAAATAAGAAAATAATATATATTTTGACATAATGTCACACATAAAAATTATAACTAAAATAAAAGAACAACTACAAATATAAATAATTAATAAGTATAAATAATTAATAAATATAAAAAGTAAATTAGTAAAATAAGCATGATTAATGAATATGATAAAGTAAATTAGTAAAATAAGCCGGGTAAGTGTTCGAAACGATCTGAGCTCGAGCTTGAAAAACTATTCACGGGCCGAGTTCGAGTGTATGAAACGAGCCGAGCTCAAGCTTATAAAACTACTCACGTGCCTGCTTGGCTCAACTCAATTACCCTCCTTACATTTTACATTAACCAAAAATAAGTATAAATATAAGTAAAAGATCAACACATCACAAAACTAACTTTCGGCTCGGCTCGGCTCGTTTACACCGATTCTACATTAACCGAACACTCCTAACTCACCAGTGCCACTCAAACTCCAAAGTATCTATCTAAATTCTAATCTAAAAGTCAAAATTCACAGTAAAACCAAATTAATCAATAACCATAACCTGTTCAACATAAATAAACTTGCGATTCTTATCCTTTAACAAGGCTTGAATCGTCGAATCTAGCACGTTCTGTACACACGCTCCCTGTATAACAACCAATACACAATTAAACAATAACTTAGCAACTGAATTAAAATAATAATAATAATAATTACTGATTATTAATATGTATACCTGAATTGAGTTATTGGAACCGACGTAATACTGATCAACAGTCTTCAACCAGCCTACGTCATCATGCGTATGAGCAACCAGATGAACATTAAGCTTCCCGTCCACTACTCCTTGTGCAGTATCGTATATCATATACTTCGATTCAACGCACACAGTTATAACAGCACACAGTATTAACACCACAAACGCTTGTAAATCCGCCATTGCGGACGCTGTAAGTTGAATCAAAACAATCACAACAAGTAATAAGTTAAAAGCTTCGAAGAAACCGCTAAAACGAGACGGATTAATAAGACTTACGAGATGAAGAAGAAAATAAGTGCGTGAGTCAGCTATTGCTTATTATCCAATAGTGGGGACCTCATGGAACACGATGGGGTTATTAAATAGTGGCGGATGATCTGTAACTTTCGCCACGTTTAACGGGCGATGAATTCTATTTCTACACAGATAATAATAATAATAATAATAATAATAATAATAATAATCAGCATCGTTGATACACGACGATTACTAAAAAAATGTGGATAGGATCTTATTCAAATGACAGGTTTATCTTGTTTTTTGGAATTATTATGTTCATTAAACTAGATGTTAATTTGTTTAAATTAATAAATTTATTTAAACAGGTTTAAAGAGAAAATTCTTAAAATGTTCATTTTGATAGAAGATTTTTTCAAATGTAGTTAAGAGTGTGCGTGGTGTGATTCGGTTTTTGAATATTTTGAAACCGTTCGATTTTGGCTTTTCGGTTTTCCGTTTTGGTTCGGTTCGGTTTTTTTGGTTTTTTTTATTTGAGATTGAAAAATTTATGCCGAAAAAAAAGTTAGCAAATCATAATGAATTTAGGTATAAACAATTGTGTAAATTGTAAAATAACAGATTATTGTAGATTTAACCAAAAATATTTGAGTTAGATATTTATTAATATAAAAAACAAAAATTTTGGAATTCGGTTTGGTTTGGTTTTTTCGGGTTTAATTATATGCAAAACCAAAATCGAACCATTAGTTCAGTTTTTACAAAAATATAAAACCAACCGCCGGTTTTTGTTTCGGTTTGAATTTTTCGGTTTTGGATCGGTTTTTTCGTTTTCTTGCATCCCCCGAAATGTAGTTATCGTTTTGGAAAAATCTCACAATGGCCATATTATTCTGTCAGATCCTACGGGTTAATGTAGCGTATCAGAAGTCGTCACGTGTTAAGTTTTTCCGGTGGACCCGATGTTTTGGACGAGTCTCCGACGGATGTGTAAAGGAGCTGACGGAAAATTAAACTATCGAATACGACGATGCAGTTCTTGCTTCCATCGGATCTGACTGTTTACTTTTCCGTCAGAAATGTTGGCTTTTTATTAAAAATATGTTTATTTGTTTTACCACACTCACCAAATTTGGAGAGCCTCGTTGCTCCTTTTAGCGAGACCATGTGGTCTTGACCGGGTTCACACTGGCTTCATAGTTTAGCTTGGGCATTTTCTCAAAAAATCATACCGTCGACTGTCACTTGATAGTTGTTGTACCACTTAATTTAATGAGGATGAAATAGTCATTTTTTTTAGTTTAATTAAAGAAATGTTAACTTGTGAAAATATGTTATTGCTATGTGAAAATGGCGAGAATAAGTTGAATTATTTGATTGTAATCTATATTTAAAAGTTATAATTATTTAAACTTTTAATATAGTATGGATAATTAGTGATTTATTAATATTGGTATGTTTTTTTAAAAGAAAAGTTAATATTTAATTAAATAAAGATAAATATGAGTATTTTGGATGTAGAACGTTTTAGTAGCTAGATAAGTGACAAATATGAGTTGTAGTTGAACAATAAGATTGTTAATTAGAAATTTGATGATAATGATGTTACATTTAATATTTGTTATATTTATATCTCAATCAAGGTTGAATACTTGAATCACCGTTTGCTTTAATACATAAATCAATTTAAAGTTATATATTTAAGTGAATATAGATAAATATGAGTATTTGGATGTCAAAGGTTTTAAAAATTAAACAATTATTAAATAGGTAAATGTGAGTTTTAGTTGAATTATAAGACTGTGAATAAGAAAATGATAATGATGTTAATGTAAATATGTAATATTTTATTGTTTCATGTATGTGTTAATTTTTTTAAATAAGTGTCTTATATTTATTATTCTGAATCAAGGTTGAATCATTCGATGTAATGTTTGCTTTAAATATAAATAAAAAATATATCTTAAAAACAGTGTTGGGTAATAAAAGAAAATAAAGGAAAAGGTATGAGAAAAGAAGATATAAAAAGGTGATATGGTGGGATATAAAGCTGATATTAGCTAGTGAGAGATACATGAAAAAAGTAATATAAAAAACAAGAAATGAAAAAATGGACTTAAAAAAAATACTAAACCCTTTCAATTTTAGTCTTTTGTTCCTAATGGATTACACGTTGAATCGAGTTCGATGATCGAACTGTGTACGTTTATTTTTTTCCTAATTTTGAGAGATATGTGATAGGTGGAGACGAAGAGGTCGGATTTTGGCATAATATCTAACGGTGACAGATTTTCATGAAAGAATGACGAGGTTTGGACCAGATCACATGTGTCGAATATGATGCATATCTCCACGGTGACGAGTGTGTATGGAGTGATAGGAGAAAGAGAGGTAGCCAATGTATGTAGACATGGAGAGATTACTACAATATTTGATTGGTGGGCTTTGATTGTTTAGTTGTAGATCTCCGTGACAACGGTGACAATGATGGAACAATTGTTCACTTAGATGGATAGACAGTCAGAAAGAAGATTGAAAGAAGATTAACTGAAAATGAGGTCCCTTGAAACCCAAAAAGAAAAAATATAGTTTTAAGAGTTGGATATATGAAAATAGCAAATTATAAAATGTAAACAATTGCCCTTTTAAACTTTAATGAACTAATAATATGATTTAACTCTATTTGTTTTGAATTTTTGTTTATTTTATATTTTTAAAGTTATTTATAACATCATCATGTTTTTCTAAATGATCTTTAACTTACCTATAAATTGTTGTTCTTGACAGTAAGACTGTCTTTTGTAGGTTGCTTGGGGGCATAAAAATCAAAAGCGCATTTCAACGTACGAAAGGGTTCAAGTCCTATAGATTGTGATATACACAATATACAAATTTTATGAGTAAAATTAAAGAGTGTATGAATTATGAACAAAAAAGCTTAAACTATTTGTATTTTAGTCTTCCAGGATTACACGTTGAACTGTGTATGTTTATTTTCACCCGATTTTGAGAAAATAACCAAAAAGCTTATGAGGCAATAGAAAACAATGTCGGATATGCTACAAATTTCAACGGTGACATGTATAAAGTGATATGAGAGGTGGGTAACAAACGGAGTCAGATAGGGAGGTGTGTCTGAGTTATTTGATAGGTGGGACTCTCAATGGCGACAACAAGGATGGAACAATTGTTCACTTTAAAGTATTGTCTGGTAAAAAAGGATGTCCGCTCAAAATAAGGTCCCTTGATACCAAAGAGAAAAAACATAGCCTTTGAAAGTTATTTATAAAATCATCAAGCCTTTAAAACCGGTAAATTAGCAAAGTGGACATGCCCGATTTTTAAAACATTGCTATAATCAATCGTAAGACAGTTCATGTTGGTCAAATGTCATATTTAGAGGATCTAAAAATTCACCATTCTTGCTAGTAATCAGACTCACCAAAACGTTGCTATAATCATAAGACAAGTGACAACTCATTCTGGTCCCTGAACCGGAAGTTGTGACCACATTTAGATGCTTATTAACCTACCAAGCACCAACAAATTATTGTTCTAGACAGTCGACACATTTAATTTTGCAACATAAATGTGTTGAAATATAGTGCTAAAACATTTGGTTAAAGTTATATTCCTATTCCAATGTTTCACAAAATAAACTACCAAAAACTTTGTACTTTTTTTCGGAATGACAAATGTTATTTATGCCACATAAAACCAATAATCCTAAATTACTTTAATTGTCGATGTTTAAACTTGTAACCTCTCACCTAAGAGACATATGCATCCATCAACTGTTTATTTATAAAATCAAGTGCATCCAATAATCCTAAATTACTTCAATCCTCGCACTAAATAAAATCTCAATACTTGATCGGTGCATTTTCTATACATTCAACTGCTTATTTATAAAATCAAGTTTTTTATTACATTCTATGAATAAACAATGGTAGTGAACTGTGATTGCAAATTTGCAATTTCAATGTTATTTCGGCCCAACTAAAGAAATATTAACAAAACGACTCAACAGAAAATTCACGTGGACTTCAGTTGAAAGCATGTTGGGCTTAAATGTTTTCTATTATGTTGGATTAAAAGACTCAACTAAGGGGTGTTTATGGAACAGCTTTTAGCGGGTTTTAGGTAAAACCGTGAATCAAACCGTAACGGTTTTTTATTACCGAAAACCGAAAATCAAACATTGAAAATTAAAACCAAACCAAACCTAACCGTTATTCAGGGGAGGCTCGGAGGGTGTGCGTAGGGATGAGCAAAATCGGTACCGGTACCGTACCGATTTGGTACCGTCGGTACCGAATTGGTACCAAGGTTTTAAGTTTCGGGATCGGTACGGTACCGGTATTTCCCGTTTTGTTACCCTCGGTACCGGTACCATCCCGGTACCGGTACCGAACCGAATATTTCGGTACCGGACCGGTACCAAGAATTTCCAATTTTCGGGATCGGGAAAATCGGGATCGGTACCGGTCGGTACCGGTACCATCCCTTGCTCATCCCTAGGTGTGCGAGCTGCACCATCGGCCGGGGCACATAAGGTTCAGGGGCACAAACTTTTTAATACATATTATATATATATATATATATATATTGATGTTAAAAATAAGATTATTTGCAATGGTTTATGAGACATGTGCATGCTGAGAATGGTTTATGCTTAAAAAACATATATATATTTATAATAAACCGGTCGATAAAAGTTTTATCTATGTACCCGAATAAAAAATTTTCGTTAAGGCATATGGACCTTTTTATTTTTGCTCGGCCGAGGTATTTAAATTTTCGGAGACGGCCATGCCGTTATTAACGGTTTGGTTCCGGTTTGAGCTTCAATAATGAATTGCTTTATCATAAATACGACGACTTAACTATATCTCTATTGATTTATCATATGTAATAGATATAATTGTACCTCTATTAATCTATCATATATAAACTGTATGTACATGTAAGGGTGGCAAACCCAACACAATATGGATAAACTTTAAAAGTTAAATGGGTTAGGATGGATCATAAAAATTCTTCAAGGGGGTCAGGATGGGTTGGAAATATACAAGTGAGTTTCATTTATAGGTTAGAATGGGTCAAAACAAAATATCCAAGTTATCCAAAATTTATCTAATTCAAAATACCCAAATTATCACGTGCGAAACAAAACTTTGATCAAAACGAAACAAAAATCCCGAACCGACTAAAACGAAACAAAAACTAAACTGAACCAAAATAGAAAAACGACCAAAACGAAACAAAAAAAACATGAATGAAACCGAAAAACTGACCAAAACAAAACAAAAAAATCGAAATGCAACCAAAAAGCTAACCAAAACGAAACAAAAACACCGAATCGACCAAACCGAAACATAACTGAATCGAAATAGAATAACGACCAAAACGAAACAAAAAAACCGATATGAAACTGAAAAGTTGACCAAAACGAAACAAAACTGAATCGAAATAGAATAACGACCAAAACGAAATAAAAAAACTGATATGAAACCGAAAAGTTAACTAAAACGAAACAAAAAAAAAACGAAATGCAACTGAAAAGTGGACCAAGACAAAACAAAAAACCGAAACGAAACTGAATTGAAATAGAAAAGCGACCAAAACGAAACAAAAAAACCCGATATGAAACCGAAACGCTGACCAAAACGAAACAAAAAAAAATGCGAAATGCAACTGAAAAGCTGAAATCAATACAAAACATAAACACCGAATCGACCGAAACAAAACAAAAAAACCAAAACGGAATTGAACCGAAATAGATAAACGACCAAAACGAAACAAAAAAATGAAATGCAACTGAAAAGCTGACCAAAACAAAACAAAAACACTGAACCGACCAAAGCGAAACAAAAAACCGAAACGAAACTGAACCGATATAGAAAAAACGACCGAAACGAAACAAAAAAAACGAATTGAAATTGAAAACTGACCAAAAGGAAACATAAAAAAAACTAAATGCAATTTAAAACCGGACCAAAACGAATCAAAAACACCTAACCGACCAAACGAAACAAAAAAACTGAAACGAAACTAAACTGAAATAGAAAAACGACTAAAACGATACAATAAAAACGATATGAAACCGAAAAACTGACCATAACGAAACAAAAAAAAAGCGAAATGCAATAAAAAATCTTACCAAAATGAAACAAAAAAAACGAAATGAAACCGAAAATCTGACTAAAACAAAACAACACTGAAACCGAAACAACCGAGAAATCAAAACCGAAATCATTGAAACCGAGCAGATACCGAAACCGGCCGAAATGAAAAAAATTAAACCGAACCGGAAAAACCCCGAAATACTCGACCTGAACCAATACAAAACAATTTTTTTTTTAATGAACGAGGATGATGGGGGAAACAATTTAGTTATTTTATATTTTACGTTTTTAATTTATATTTTGAGTTATTATTTTTTAATAGTGTTTTTGAATATTTTTTTGAGGGGTTTTTAAAACCCTTTGTGTGTTAACCTTCACTTGGGTCAAGATGACTTAGTTTTACCCATCTTAACCCATATCCATCTTAACCCTCTATTTTAAAATTTTCATCTTGACCCCATATCCATCCTGATCCATACCCATCCTGACCCATCACCCAAATCCAACCCAACCCACTCCCATTGCCACCTCTATGTACATGCATACAAAATAGTTTGGGAAAGTTAAAACACTTGAACATACAATAAAAGTATGCACGCATACAAATTTAAACCCAATATGAATTATAGTCACATATGGCTCTAATTAGAATTGAACATGTCTAATATGGAATACTTTTTTAAAAAAAATTATAAATAAACTTACAGTCCGGTCCGGTTATATACGGCCGGATTTCGGCATAAATCATACCAAACCGTTCGTTACGGTTTGAGATTCTTTAAACCGACCGACCAATAGTTAATGGAAAAAACCGTCCGTGAAACTTAACCGATGACCGGTTTGGATGGTTATAGAGTTTCGAACCGAACCGTGAACATCCCTGGACCCAACAGCCTGCTAAACTGAAAAGGAAGCAACACCATTTTGGTGCTGGTTTTGCACGATATTTAGTTAGTATTTTTAGAATAATGGATTATTTTTGAAGAATTATATGGTAACAAACTAGTTCTTTCATTTTAATATACATGATCACAACCGAGTTAAAGTATCATTTAGTTCAATCCGAGTTTCTAATTTACGTTGGGCATGAGTACATGTGTTCGTTAAAAGCCTCGGCTTTGATGATATTCGTTTTCTCACGTGTGTTTAATCAAGTGTTGTTTGTTTCCTCAATCTATTTATTTAAGCGAATCGGATGTTGATATTGTTAGAAAAAATAGTGAAAATCAGTAACTATATTTAGGGGTGTGTAAAACCAAATCTTCAGTTTTTGGAGTTTTTGAAATTGTTCGGTTTCGATTTCGTTTTGATTTTGGTTGGGTTTCGGTTTTTACCGTTTGAGCTTGAAAATTTTAGGTTGAAAAAAAAGTTGTCAAAAAATAATGAATTTAGGTATAAATAATTTTGTTAATTGTATAATAATACACTATTATACATTTGATAAAAAATATTGAAGTTACATATTTATTAAATTCTTATAAATTACTTAATATAAAATATAAAAAACAAAATATTAGGAATTCGGTTCGGTTCGGTTTTTTTATATGCAAAATCAAAACCAAACCGTTAGTGCGTTTTTACAAAAACATAAAACCAAACCGTCAGTTTTTGTTTCGGTTAGGTTTTCTCGGTTTGGAATCTTCAGTTTTTTTGTTTTTTCACACCCCTAACTATGTTTATATGTTTTATGTAATTAACTATTTTTGGGTTTACGTTCTCCTTGATGAGAGTTTGTAGCAAGTTAAAGTGTGTTCAAAACAAACTAAAGATAACTGAGAAGTTAATGCTCAAAGTAATCACTTTTGATATTAAACGAATGGTGAAATGGATGAAAGTTGTCTCATGTAGGTGGATTGACAAACGTTAAAGTGGTATGCAAGTAGGAGCTTTTCAGATATTGTTTCCTTGTCAACAAGGACCATGTGGCCACTCTAGAGGGTGCGAGGCGCACTCAAACGAGCGTTCACATGGTACTTGTGTCCATGTACAATGAACGTAACGTGACATATTAATGATGTATTTTGCACTTCGCATCGCTACAAAAATTTGCACAACTCCGTTTTGATGGGTGGGATTTGAGTCAAATTGGTGGGTTCACATGTGAGCTCATTTGGCTTTTGTACTTCAAAATACTTTTTATGTACATGTTGCTACTAACGTTTGTATTTTTCTTATTATTTTTTTTTCTTTCTAATTTTGACTTTTGCTTTAAACATCTATTTATAAGCAAAACCATGTTCGTGTTGACCCATGAATACAGGATACCAATACCTTTGTTGGGTTCAATGGCGTAGCTTAGTTGGGGCCAGGGGTGGCCCTAGCTGGCCAGCCCCTCCGTTTTTCGCTTGGTGGTGTAAATTTATTTTTTTTCCGCCGAATTTTTTTATAGATAATGTAAATTTACCCGTTTTCAATCGAAATTTTGAGCTAGACCCCCACCTTTTTTCGCTCGGTAGTGTAAATTTATCCTTTTTCGACTGAAAATTTTTATACATAGTGTAAATTTACTCGTTTCCAACTGAAATTTTGAGCCCAACCCCTCCGTTTTTTTCGCTCGCTAGTGTAAATTTATCATTTTTCGACCAAAAATTTTTATATATAGTGTAAATTTACCCGTTTCCGACCAAAATTTTAAGCCCACCCCCTCTAGTTTACGAATTTTTTTTATACATATTGAGTCCGACCCCCTCGACGTATATGTCCAAACTTCGCTACTTGTTGGGTTCAAACACGCATTAGATTATAAGGTTGGTGTAAAACTTTTAGCCTTACTTTAACCCAAACAAATAAGTATTTGCCAAAACAAGTCAATAAATAAGCTTCTTATAAAGTCAACTCTTGTGACTATATTAATTTGTTTAGGCATTTGACTAAGAAGGTAGTTTGCATGCTAGATTACCAATGTAAATGTTGAATAAAAAAATTTATGTAAGCTCTTACAAACCCAAATGCGTAGTTTTATTAAAACAATATAACATATATAGCATAACAATACATTATTAGAGTAACACCTTTTTATTTTGAAGACTAAAAACTTATGCATCTGACCAAGATATATCTAATTCTCCCCAATTATCTTCTGATACACCCAAAGCTTCCCAAACAGCTTTAGATGCATCAACAATGTTACTACGACAAGGCGGTTGATAGGCATGCTCTTCATCGCACCCCATTGTAGAGTCGCACTCATCTACAACCGTGGCTTGTACGCTTCGTCCATTCCCATTAATAGTAATCAAGTTACCACACCTACTACCACCATCATACCATCCGGTCGATAATGCCACCACCGGGGTGTCATTAGAGTGGAAGCTATTATCGCATGACGATTCGCTTCCTCCATCGCCTCCTTCTTGGAAACTATTAAGTGTTAGGGTCGCTTGTGTGCTACTTGTGACCGATGGTGAACATTCGTAGGTCGTGTAAAATGTGCCTTGGATACAACATTGCGAGTCATTTTCCGTGTTGCATTGCCCTGATGGGGGTTCTGTTCCGGTTATGCCTCAGTTTGACTCGCATGTTTGAGCCTTAATATATGGACAGCATATAGTAAGAACTAGCAATGCAACAAGGAATTCACTCATGCTAAAAGTTTTCATATGTTAATATTGGTTTGATGGGAAGATAGTGAAAACTGTTGGTATTTATAAAAGGTATTGGTTACAACTTACAAGAAATAAAATAAAAGAAATGCAAGTTGAAAAGAAGACTTTTTTATATTGTGTTCATTCATGTAAAAAGACCAAGTTTGTATTTATGATATGATGACTTTTCAATGTTTTCAACCACTTCCAGTGTGACAATAATTTCTTTCTAGATATTTTAGTATTTTTCTAGTATGACAAACGATAAGATGACTTTATGCAATGATCTCCTGCCCAATTAGTTAAGCTGAGACACGAAAAGATTTCATTTTAAAAAGAAGGGGGTCTTGGGTACAAGACTCGTATACAGGGCTGACTCAATGATTTTAGAAGCGAAAATCAAAATGAGATTTTATTACCCTTTCATGACAATTGTGAAAAGAAAAAAACAGTTTATTACGTGATTTGAACTCATGACCTACAGCTTAGCAACAACCAAGTTAATCACCAAACCAATACATAATTTTTAGTATATTATACCCCATTATAATATACTTATACATACATATTTTTTTGTTGGATTTAAATGTATTAATTAAGTGTGAATCTAAAGCTCTTAAGATATAATGTAACTAATTAAAAATAGGGCTACTTGGTGAAAATTGCATGTTAACTTTCAAATTTGGATTTTAAATATTGCAACTTAATGTATAAACGTATTAAATTGTTTCCCAGTTGACCAAGATGCCCTTAAGATATAATGTAACTAATTAAAAATAGGGCTACTTGGTGAAGATGGCATGTTAACTTTCAAATTTGGATTTTAAATATTGCAACTTAATGTATAAACATATTAAATTGTTTCCCATTTGACCAAAATGCCCTTAAGATACAATGTAACTAATTAAAAATAGGCTACTTGGTGAAGATAACACGTTAACTTTCAAATTTGGATTTTATATATTGCAACTTAATGTATAAAGGTATTAAATTAATGCACAGTTGACCAAAATTATTTGTTTAAACGTGATAGTTGGTCGTTGAAGTGCACGTCCGTTAAGATATGTTAACGTATGTTAAAATACGTTAGATTCATGTAAAGGACATAAAATCCGTGTAGCTAACCCGATCTAATTAATTCGTCTTCTCTTTCAATATCTGAATGGTGGAGGTCGAACAACATGTGGTCGGTTGGCTTGTTCTTCACCAAAGATTAGTGAAGAGAGTGTAACAAATAAGATGTAGAGTGATTTGAAAGGAATTTAGGGCTCAATTTTTTTACATTGAAGGGTATAATTGTAATTTACAAAAGTTTAACTTATAAATTAAACACATATCCACTCAAATGGCTTAATATGGTATTCACAAGTGAATAATGATTACCAAATGTGTAACGTCTTATATGTAGGGAATCAAAACCGATATTGAAACATACCACATGAAATCCATGTAATGCTAGCTTTGGTTTTTTTCTTTATAAATAAAGTTCAAGTTCTTGGGTTTGGACCGAACCGTCGAGAAACCTATTAAATAAAAAATATGGAACCGATGACCAAGTTATCAAATGGCGTTTCGTGTCAGGTTGGTTCAGCCTTTCGGGACATATTTGTACATACAAATAATAAATTTTGTTAGTAAAGGAGAACGGCACGGTAAAGATTTTATAACTGACAGAGGCATATGCCTCTTAGATGGGAGGTCTTAGGTTCAAACATTGGCAAGAGGAGTAAATTAGGATTATTGGTGTAAAATAGTATGAGCAAGTAACTAACATTTGACGTTAAAAGAAAAAAATACCGAGTTTATTAGTGTTCTGTCATGTGAAACCTTGGACTATCAGTATAATTTTAACCAAGTGCTTTAGCAGCACCATATTTCAACACATTTATGTAGTTGCAAAATTTAATGTGTCTACATTGACAAGAACAATAATTTGTTGGTAGGTTAAAGATCATCTAAATATAGTCAAACCGATTAACTTCCGGTGAGGGGACCAACATGAGTTGTCACCTGTCATATGATTATAGCAATGTTTAGGTGACCACTTACGTACCCAAAAAATTTTTTTACAGTGATCGAAATGATTGGTGTCAAAATTTTATAGGGGTTGATCATGATTTTAACATATATATACCTTAAAAAAATTTCACATGGATCAACCGACACCTTGTTGTTGTTCACTTGTTCACTTGACAAAGACTATGTTCTACTACAAATCTCAATGACAACAACGAAAAGGATCAAATGAAGCTCGCTTATTTAATATCGCGATATATCTCTGTCTCCATTTGTTACCCCAACCTTTCATATACCCCATACACACTCGTCATTGTTGAGATAAGCAGCATATCCAACACCATTGATCTAGTTCAAACCACAACATTCTTTTGGGTCTCATTTTGTTTTGAAAACAAGCGATGTTTGCATAGAAGACAACAAAAACTACATGGTGCTTTTGTTGGAAGATATGTTACGTGTGCATTAGTAGGTTGTTATGACACAACAAATGCACACTAATAGACATTGATGAATGAGATATCGATGTGTGATTGTGCGTATTTGAAAGAAAATACCATATTGGTGTATCCCACATTGGTGGGATGAAAAACTTGTGCCTTGTTTTTCCTCTATAAATAGAGAGGTAAACTAAGTTGCAACACACACCAAACCTTACACACAACACAAGCATTGTTGCAAGGTTTTTTCAACTTTTTCTTCTTCTACATTTCTGATTTCTTTTATTCGAACCTTTTTCAGGTTTACGGTTAACTCCGGCAGTACTACTGCTCCGGCTGTTGTACCCTGGGAAACAACGAGTTCAACACGATCCTCAGCCAAACCGTTTATATATTTTTTTTCCGTATTGTATTTGGTTTATTTCTTTGATTCTGTATTGTATTTCAGATTCTTGTATTGTATTGTATGAGTAATAAAACTGTTTGTTAATTTTCTGTTTATTTACTCAATTCACGAATTCGGTTCCTACAATCTTAAAACAATATTTTTAAAACCGTTTCGTGAAAACTTTGTTTATATTTTCAGAAACTATTCTGTTTTGATCCAAACCAGTTTTGTTTCAAAATAGTATATGTTTTAAAAACAGTTTTTTCTTTCTGTTTTGGTCTCAGAATCAAGAATTGGATCTTCAAAGTTGGACTTAGACAGATTCGTTCTTGGTTTAACATTCTGAAATCATAAAAGGCTCCTTTTTGGGCTGTTTTTGGCTATCTAGCACGAGATAGCTTATCGTGAAAACTTTGTTTAAATTTTCAGAAACTATTCTATTTTGATCCAAACCAGTTTTGTTTCAAAATAGTATATGTTTTAAACACAGTTTTTCTTTTCTGTTTTGGTCTCAGAATCAATAATTGGATCTTCAAAGTTGGACTTAGACAGATTCGTTCTTGATTTAGCATTCTGAAATCAGAAAAGGCTCCTTTTTTTGGGCTGGTTTTGTTATCTCGCACGAGATAAAGCTATCTCGCACGGGATAAATTTATCTGGCAAATTTCAGAATTTTCTGAATTTTTTTTCTAAGTTACTAACTTGGTCTGTTTTCTGTGTGCAAGAATGACAGGACCAACCCCACACACTTCTAATGCTACCCCTGTTGTCCATTTGACCACCCCAGCCAATGTGGGAGTGACCACAATGGCTAACCATGCTGAAAAACCCGAAAAGTTCACAGGTGTCCACTTTAAGAGGTGGCAGTAGAAAATGTTTTTCTACTTGACAACCTTGAACTTAGCACAGTTCTTGGAGAAAACAGCCCCCATACCCACTGCCCAAGATGATGCCCAAAGTGTGAGTGCTTTGGACGCTTGGAAACATTTTGAATTTCTATGTCGCAATTACGTGCTCAATGGTTTGGCGGATCCATTGTATAACGTCTATTGTGGGATAAAGACTGCCAAAGAACTATGGGAGTCTTTAGACAAGAAGTATAAAACCGAAGATGCGGGAACAAAGAAATTTGTTGTGGCCCGTTTTTTGGACTTTAAAATGGTTGACTCCAATACTGTGATCACCTAAGTCCAAGAACTACAAGTTATACTTCATGAAATTCATGCCGAGGGTATGACACTTAGTGAAACGTTCCAAGTTGCAGCCATAATTAAAAAGTTGCCTCCTAGTTGGGTTGAGTTTAAGAATTATCTTAAGCACAAACGAAAGGAGATGACTATTGATGAATTAATTGTTCGTCTTCGAATTGAGGAACACAATAAAACGGCTCAAAAATCAGCTCGTGTGGAGCCAATGGCTAAGGCCAACATGGTTGAACTTGGACAATCTTCTAAGGGGGGGGGGGGGGGGGGCATAAGGGTAAGGGTAAAATGAATAAGGGAAAGGGAAAGGTGAATCTTGGACCGAAGAATGAGGTTGTGAAAAAGAAACCTCAATCTTCAAACTTCCAAGGTGTTTGTTACAATTGTAATGAGAATGGCCATCGTGCGAACCAATGCAAGAAGCCTAAGCGTGAGCATGCGCATATGGTGGATGAAAATGGTGAACCGTTGGTGGCAATGATCACCGAGCTCTCGGCAATGATTGAAGAAATCAATCTTGTGGGGGACAAACCGCAAGGATGGTTCATTGATACGGGTGCGACCCGTCATATGTGTGGTGACAAGACCCTCTTTAGCACCTTTAAGGAGGCTGCTAGTGATGCTAAGTTGTTTATGGGGAATCAAGCAACGGCCGACATCAAGGGTGAAGGGAATGTGATCTTGAAGATGACTTCGGGAAAAGAGCTTACTTTGAGCAACACTTTGTATGTGCCCAAAATTCGTAAGAATTTGGTTTCGGGTTGGTTGCTTAATAAGTTTGGTTTTCGTTTAGTGTTTGAGTCGGACAAGTTTGTCTTGACTAAGCGTGGAATGTATGTTGGTAAGGGCTATGCCCTCAATGGTATGTTTAAACTTGATGTAACCGTGATTGGAAATGAATTGAATAAGGCATCTACTTTTGCTTATATTATTGAGTCTTTAAATTCAAATGTTTGGCATGGTAGATTAGGACATGTAAATTTCAATTCACTTCGTCTTTTAATTAAATTAAAAAGCATACCAACATTCCACATTGATACAAACTCGAAATGCGAATCATGTGTTGAATCCAAACTTACAAGATCATCCTTCAAATCGGTTGAAAGAATAACCGAAACACTTGATTTAATTCACACCGATGTGTGCAATTTAAAAATGTGCCCAACAAGAGGGGAAACAAATATTTCATCACGTTTATTGATGATTGCTCAAAATATTGCTATGTATATTTACTTAAACGTAAAGATGAAGCAATAGAAAAAAATTATCTTGTTTAAAAATTAAGTTGAGTTACAACTTAACAAGAAAATTAAACGTGTGAGAAGCGATCAAGGAGGTGAATACGTTTCACCATTTGCGGATTTATGCGCACAAAGTGGCATAATACATGAATTAACCCCTCCTTATTATTCACAATCAAATGGCATGGCGGAACGAAAGAACCGTACATTGAAAGAGATGATGAATGCCATGTTGGTTAGTTCTGGGGTGAGCCATGACATGTGGGGGATGCCATTTTAACGGAAAATTATCTTTTAAATAAGATACCTCTCAAGAATAGGGACGAGACTCCTTATAAGTTATGGAAGGGAAGAGAACCTTCGTACAGATACATGAAAGTGTGGGGGTGCCTAGCTAAAGTCACCGTACCACCTCCTAAAGCTCTTAGGATTGGTCCCAAAACTGTTGATTGCATTTTCATTGGATATGCTCACAATAGTAGTGCACATCGGTTTTTGGTACATGAATCCAAAAATCCAAATGTACACGTAAACACTTTCATGGAGGCGAGCCCCAATACTGTCTCGTATTTTGAGCACGTGTTTCCTGAGTTAGGACACACACATGAGGCCTCATCATCACGAGCGAATGATGTAGGTGCAAGCTCATCAACACAAAATGACGACTTGGTTCATGAAGGAACACATGAACGGCCCGAGACTGAGGATGGTGATTTAAGACGTAACAAAAGACAAAAGGTTGCAAAATCATTTGGTCCTGACTTCGTAAGCTTTATGGTTGAAGGTGAACCTAATACCTACCATGAAGCGGTGACCTCACCTGAAGGACCTCAATGGAAAGAAGCAATCAAGAATGAAATTGATTCGATCTTACAAAATCATACTTGGGAATTGGTAGATCTTCCAGTTGGTTGCAAACCACTTGGATATCATTGGATATTCAAAAAGAAGATGAAAGCCGATGGAAGTATTGACAAATACAAGGCGAGGCTAGTGATCAAAGGTTTTAGACAAAAGGAAGGTCTAGACTATTTTGATACTTACTCACCTGTAACACGTATAACCTCTATAAGGTTGGTGCTTACAATCGCGTCTTTACGAAGTTTGGGAGTGCACCAAATGGATGTAAAAACGGCTTTTCTAAATGGTGATTTGGAAGAAGAGATATACATGGAGCAACCTGAGGGTTTCTCCGCCCCTGGTCAAAAGGGCAAAGTATGCAAACTCATCAAGTCTTTGTATGGCTTGAAGCAAGCTCCAAAACAATGGCACCAAAAGTTTGACCAAGTCATGATTAGCAATGGTTTCAAAATTAATGAGTGTGATAAATGTATTTATGTTAAAAACACAAATGGAGGTTATGTTATTTTATGCCTTTATGTTGATGACATGCTTATCATTGGGAGTAATGATAAAATGGTTCAATCTACAAAAGACATGTTAAAGGCACGATTTGACATGAAATACATGGGTTTAGTTAATACTATTCTTGGAATAAAAATCATCAAAACCAAAGAAGGTCTTACTTTGAGTCAAACACACTATGTCGACAAGATTCTTGAAAAATTCAACAAGGAAGACAAGCGAGTGGCTCGTTCTCCTGTTGACACTACTCTACATCTATGTAAAAATAGAGCTGAGCCGGTTGCTCAATTAGAGTATTCAAGAATCATTGGAAGTCTAATGTATCTCATGACATGTACGAGACCCGATTTAGCATACGCGGTGAGTAGGCTAAGTAGATATACTAGCAATCCAAGTGTTCAACATTAGAAAGCTATTATAAGGGTGCTTAGGTACATAAAATACACAAGAGACTATGGTGTGCATTATACCAACCATCTAGCTGTGATCGAAGGGTATACTGATGCGAACTGGATTTGGATATGAAAGATTCCAAATCAACAAGTGGGTACATGTTCCTACTTGGTGGGGCAGCAATATCTTGGAAATCATCCAAACAAACTGTAATTGCTAGATCCACAATGGAGTCTAAATTCATTGCCTTAGACAAATCTGGGGAAGAGGCAGAATGGTTACGTCAATTCGTGGAAGACATTCCACAATGGCCAAAGCCGTTGTCGGCAATTTGCATACATTGTGACAGTGAGTCTGCAATTGGTATATCTCAACGTTCAATGTATAATGGCAAATCAAGGCATATGAGACGTAGACATAACACGATACGACAACTACTGTCAACGGGTGTTATCACGATTGACCATGTGAGGTCAGAAGATAACATTGCAGACCCGTTAACAAAAGACTTAAGCACGGATAAATTTTATAAGTTGTCGAGAGGAATGGGACTAAAGCCCACGATAAAGGAAGTATGAGGAAACCTAACTTAGAAGACTGGAGATCCCAAGAGCTAAGTTCAATAGGCAAACTTAATCATATTACCAGAGGCAGTCACTGTGGGGGAGTACCCCAAAACCAAAGGGAGTCTTGAACTTCCTAGTCCTTTCTCCTAGAGGAGTACCCTAAAACCAGTGACATTTGGGAGAGGTTAAGCATATTAAGGTTAAGTGAAATAACCATGATGCTTTTAATGATTCATGGGAATCACCTATGTTAGAGAGAAGTGTGGTCGCTTCGAATGGAATTGTGGGGAGGCGCAATTTCCTAGAGCTCTCGCAGAAACAGGACCGTGATCCATGACCATAACGGGCACAAGAATGAGGGGTTGACCAAACCAGGGAGAGTATTGTGTGAAGGCATATTGTTTTCTACACAAATGGGAGTCTGTTCAAAGTCATCGCGACTACAAACCGCTAGGAGGCTAAATATGCTTCACAACGGAAGGTTCAAAGGGTAACACCTACCTATCCGGCAATACTCAACTGCTGAAACTTACTTCGAAGAATCGATTTCCATTCATGTGGGGGATTGTTGGAAAATTTGTTACGTGTGCATTAGTAGGTTGTTATGACACAACAAATGCACACTAATAGACATTGATGAATGAGATATCGATGTGTGATTGTGCGTATTTGAAAGAAAATACTATAGTGGTGTATCCCACATTGGTGGGATGAAAAACTTGTGCCTTGGTTTTCCTCTATAAATATAGAGGCAAACTAAGTTGCAACACACACCAAACCTTACACACAACACAAACATTGTTGCAATGTTTTTCCAACTTCTTCTTCTTATACATTTATGGTTTCTTTTATTCGAACCTTTTTCAGGTGTACGGTTAACTCCGGCAGTACTACTGCTCCGGCTGTTGTACCCTAGGAAACAACGAGTTCTCTTGGGAGACTCGAAATATTGTTTTAAGGGCCCCGTGTTCAACACGATCCTCAGCCAAACCGTTTATATATTTTTTTTCCGTATTGTATTTGGTTTATTTCTTTGATTCTGTATTGTATTTCAGATTCTTGTATTGTATTGTATGAGTAATAAAACTGTTTGTTAATTTTCTGTTTATTTACTCAATTCACGAATTCGGTTCCTACAGCTTTAACATTAAATAAATAAACTAGAGGTGCACAAACCGGGTATTCTCAGGAGCTGGAAACGTGAAGGAACTGAAACCGGGTATGGTCAACAAAAGTCAAAAACCGGGTCCGGGTAGAAACCGGTTTCGGACATAGTCGGGTATTTGACCGGTTCCATCAGGTTTTTTCGGGTTTCGGGTAGGGTAAGGTCCGGTTTTGACCGGGTATTGGCGGAAACGGTTCCACCGGTTCGATTCGGTTCCGGTTCGATTCCGGTTCCGGGTACAGTTCTGGGGGGAAACCCAAAGCCCGGTCCGTACCCGCGGGTAGGGTAGGGTCAGGTCGGGTTTCGGGTAGGAACTGCCGGGTCGGGTTAAGAACTGGTTTATTTTTGTGTACCTCTAAAATAAACAATGGTAGTGAACTAGTGAAGTTAGAGGTGCACAAATCGGGTATTATGAAAAACCGGGCTCGGGTATGAAACCGGGTTCAGGTATGATCGGGTATTGAAAATCGGGTATTAACAATAATCGAGTCGGGTATTGGCTTGAAAAACCATACCCTGTGTACCGGGTTCGGGTAGGGTATTGAACCGGGTCTTCAATACCCGGGTATTTAAAGACCCTATTTTCGGGTATTGAAAAAAACCCGCTTTATGGGTTTTGAATACCCTATTTTCCGGGTATTAAAAAAAACCATTTTCTACAGTTTTCTTCTATTAACAGGTTTGCTTCATTTTTTTATCCTAACTCCAATTTTTGCATACAAACTTCAAAGTTCATTCAAACATACATAACAACTAAACAATGATACAAAAAACATATATTTAATGTATATCAGAAGGTGTTGCTCTAAACAAGTATTTATATCATATACGTGCTTCAAAAAAGATCGGTTGAAGAACGACTATAGATCTGTGGACAGCCACACAAAAACATGTGCACAAACACTAATATCCTAGCATGCAAAAAATCCGGTTCGGGTATGCAAAAAACCCGGGTTTCGGTTATAACTAGAACCGGGTTTTGGGTATAGTTTAAACCGGGTTTCGGGTATACCTAGAACCGGGTTTCGGGTATTATCGGGTTTAGATCAGGTACGGGTTCGGGTTCGGGTTTCAACATTGAAAGTCATACCCTACGGGTAGGGTCGGGTTCGGGTTCGGGTATTAAATACCCGGGTTTTAGAAAAACCCGGTTCCGGGTTCGGGTTTTTTGTGCACCTCTAAGTGAAGTAGTGATTGCATTTTTCAAGGTTAATTTGGGCTTTTGGCCCAACTAAAGAAATACAAACAAAACGACTAGACAGGAAGTTGGGCTTCAGTTCAAAGCTTATTTGTTGGGCTTACATAACTATTCTATTATGTTGGACTAAAAGACCCAACGGCCCACCAAACTGAAAAGGAAGCAACACCATTTTGGTGTTGGTTTTGTACAATATTTAGTAAGTATTTTTAGAGTAATGGATTAATTAGTCTGTACATGAAGAGTAATATGGTGACAATCTTGTTCTCTTTCATTTTTAATATTTGTAATCGCAATATGTTGGACACGATTACATTGTGCTTGTTTAAAAGCCTTTAACGATGCTGGTTTTTCATGTGTTTTTTTCCTGTTTTAATTCAATACTTTGATGAGGTGGTAAGGTGATTAGGGTGTTAAATAGAAGGTTAGTGGTTTAAACTTTAAACCTCTGTGTGCAAATATAAAAAATTTAAGTGTTTGTTTGTTTCCTCAATTTGTTTATTTAAGTGAATCGGACATAAGCTAAGAAAGATTACTAAGATGCTGATAGTAGTAACTTTTGAAACGAAACAAAATAAGAAATAAATCAAAGCTGTCTCACATAGGTGGGTGGACAAACATTAAAATGGTATAGAAGTATGAGCTTTTCAGATGCTCTTTCTTTGTCAACAAGAAACATGTGGGCGCTCTGGAGGGCGCAATGCACCTTCAAACAAGCGTTCGCATCGTAAACGTGTCTAAGTGTGATGAACATAACATGGCATTTTGATAGATGCATTTCGCACTTCGCATCACCGAGAGCTACACTTATTCTTTTAAGCCTGTAATCGACTTCGCAAGTCAGTTTACTACCGAGTACCAATGACTCGCTCAACAGGAATTCCCTAGAGTGGCAAATTGGCAATATTGTGGTTGTTATGAGCTGCTTAGTTGGAAGTTGTTACTCTAACTTGGGGTTTTGGTTTTATCTTAAGTGAACCGCGGTTTTCGTTCCTGTACCATGTCTACATCTGTTGTTTTAGTCTAATAATTTCAAATTACGATTTTTGTCAATGTGGTTTCATTTCACTTGCAATTAAACCCGACCTCATTAACCCCATTAAGCCTGGTCGTTAAATCCATCAACGTGGCCCTCACGTGAGGGCCACACTGATGGGTTTAACGATAAAACTTGACGGTGTTAGTGTGTTTGGGTTTAATTGCAAGTGAAATGAAATCACATGAACAAAAATTGTAAATTTGAAACTATTAGACTAAAATCACAGATTTAGATAAACCATAGAGACGAAAACTACAGTTTAAGCTCAATTAAGATTTTCCTCAAAATATTTAACAATAATTGATACAGCTTTAAATTAGCTCGACTCGGTTTAGATTATCATGATAATGAAATAATGAATCTTTTACTTTTTTAGTTAATACAGATATAAAAAACTTACATAATAATATAATATCCACCTGGATTTCCTACAGGATCACCTCCCTCCACGTCACCACCAATCCTATCCATCATTATGCATAACATTATCAACTCACCAGTCACCACACAACACCACCACTCCACCACTCTCCACTTAACTCCGGTTAACCGGCGTTAAAAAACTTAAAACCAATGGCCTTCTCTAACACATTATTCTCTCACAACATCCACTTCACCACCAACCACCACTCAAACCCTAACACCAACCTTTCAAAACTCACCACTCGCCGGTCCCTAACCACCACCGTCTCCGCCGTCGCCGAAACTCTCGACACCACCACGCTCGCCGTCATCGGCGGCAGCTCTGTGGCAGCCATCGCGGCCGCAATCTCACTCTCCGACCCGGAGAAACGGCGTCAACTCCAAGCCGAAGAGGTGGGCGGAGGAGACAAGGAAGTGGTGCGAGAGTATTTCACCAACGATGGGTTCCAGAGGTGGAAGAAGATATACGGAGATACAGATGATGTGAATAAGGTGCAATTGGATATTCGCATTGGTCATGCCAAGACTGTGGAGAGTGTGATGAAGATGCTGCTTGATGAAGGTTCGATTAGAGGGGTTAATGTGTGCGATGCCGGGTGTGGGACCGGGTTGTTGTCGGTCCCGTTGGCGAAGGAAGGGGCGGTGGTTAATGCTAGTGATATCTCGGCTTCGATGGTGGCCGAAGCGCAGAAACAGGTTTTAATTCGGTTTGAATTGGTTGTGGGATGTATTAATTTGTAACTGGCGCTAGAATTGTTTCAATTTTGAATGTCACTGGTGATACATAACTAGCTGACTAGGCTCGAGCTAGGCTCGATTTGAAGAGAGCTCGAGCTTGGCTCGTTTTCACTTACAAGAACTTCAGCTCGGCTCTTTTTGAAGAGAGCTCTAGCTTGGTTCAGTTTGAATTACTAGAGCTCGATCTTGGCTAGTTTTAACTTGATGGAGCTCGAGTGTTTTAACTTAATAGAGCTCGAGCTCAGCTCGTTTTGACTTAGGAGAGCTCGAGTTTGGCTCGTTTTGACTTAGGAGAGCTCGAGTTTGGCTTGTTTTAACTTAATAGAACTCGAGTGTTTTGACTTAGGAGAGCTCGAGCTTGGCTCATTTTGACTTACTCGAGCTCGATCTCGATCTCGGCTCGTTTTAACTTAATAGAGCTCGAGCTTGGCTCGTTTTGACTTACTCGAGCTTAATCTCGGCCCGTTTTAACTTGATAGAGCTCGAGTGTGTTGACTTAGGAGAGCTCGAGCTTGGCTCGTTTTGACTTACGAGAACTCGATCTCGGCTCGTTTCAACTTAATAGAGCTTGAGTGTTTTGACTTACGAGAGCTCAAGCTCGGCTCGTTTTGACTTAGGAGAGCTCGAGCTGGTCCAAAAGAAGTAAAACCCAAAGATAATACAAGGCTCATTTAGGCTCAACGAGCCTAAATGAGCTTCTCATACAAGCCTTGAACTCGGGCTCGATAACTAAACGAGCTTTATTTGAGGCTTAGGCTCGGCTCATTTTGACTTATGAGAGGTCGAGCTCGGGTCGTTTCGAGCTCCTTTTCTAATGCTCGAGTTTGGCTTGTGAGTCATTTTTTGAAGCTCAGACACAACTCGTTTATGATCTATTAATTAATTTTTATATGCTTTTAATAATCTTTGCCGTTTTTTGAAAAACCTTAAACGAACCTAAGCTCTGCTCTAGCTTGTGTAATACCTTAAACGAGCTAAGCTCGGATCGCACTTGAAGTCCAAAAGAGTTCAAATTTATATGTAATAAATGGGATAACTAAACAAGCTTTATTCAAGGCTCCGGCTCGGCTCGACCTCGTAAAAGCTCGGATCGCGCTTGAAGTCCAAACGAGGTAAAACTTAAATGTATAACATGGCTCGAGCTTAGGCTAGATAACTAAACGAGCTTTATTTGAGGCTCTGACTTGGCTCGTTTCTGAGTTTTTTTATCGATCCAATCTCAAGTAGCTTGCGAGCGGCTTGGCTCGTTTGCACCCAACTCGTTTTCAATCAAGTTCAGAGTTGAGCATCGATACTCAACTGTGTGTGTTATTAGTCAGTTTCATCATTAATATTTGATACTGAATCGATTCAATCGTTCTCACTTGACCTAACTGCATCAATTCAAACTAATCAGATCAAACAAGTGACCGTGTATTCATGTTAACATTCCTGCAGGCAAAAGAAGCATTACAAGGCATAGATGATGTACAGCTCCCCAAATTTGAAGTGAGTGATTTAGAAAGCTTAAACGGGAAGTACGATACAGTAGTATGTTTGGATGTACTGATACACTACCCACAAAGCAAAGCTGATGGCATGATAGCACATCTTGCATCGCTCGCTGAGAACCGTTTGATCCTCAGTTTCGCGCCCAAAACATTTTATTATGATCTGCTAAAAAGAATTGGAGAACTGTTTCCAGGACCTTCAAAGGCAACACGAGCATATCTTCACGCAGAAGCTGATATAGAACGGGCGTTAAACAAAGTTGGCTGGAAAATACGAAAGAGAGGTCTCACCACCACACAGTTTTACTTTTCACGGATCGTTGAAGCTGTACGCGCTTAGGTCAGTTTGATTCAAATTGTTTTGGTATCAACATGTTTTGTAATATGATATATCCAATGTAGATTAGCTTAAGTATATCCTTGTTTGATTGAAAGGTAAATCTAATGGGTTGTTTGTGATTGAAAGTAAGCGCGATTCGGGTTAAGAAACAAGTGATTGATGTTTAATTGATGTTACACTTGATTTGGATTACATATTGCAAATATAATCAAATCTACCGACTGTCTTGTCTTTAACTATTTTTTGAGAAAAACCGAAACATTGGATCGTTCAGGAGCAAGCTTTACACATTGTAACCTTACGGTGATCAATCGCAGGCATACGACGTTTTGGTTTTCAGTTTTCACCTATACCATGCACGACATAACTGTGAATGTTTAAGAGACTTTGTCTCTGCCACTGGTCAAAGATGATCAAGAATCAAAATCAGTTCCAAGTTCCAACCGAACCCCCAAAGTAATTCATTCATTCGATTATGATTATATGGAAAAAAAGTTTTAAAATATATATTATTTTTAAAGTTATATTCAGATATAAATTAATGAAAAACGTATATTTGGAAAACACTCAATATTCAATATATTTAAAGAAAATGGATAAGATTTGGAGCATAGTATCATTATATGCACGCCGAACGAATCCTTGTGACAAATGAATGAATTATGTGATTGATTTAATATTTAATATTTAATAGTGATACGAAACATGTTTATAATATTTTAGCGTGTGACAGTCAATAAAGGTACAATACCACCTTCACAGTTCTCATGTGAGGCTTGTAAGTGAAGTGTGGTATTTGTTTTGGTTTAATAAACAAAAATTAGTTCCGTTACTATCATGTACACTGTGAGATTTTAACTGACTCACCCGTTATAGATGGCAGAGGAAATAAAGATTAAAAAAAACATAAAAAGTTTGATGTTTAGTTGGATGGCATCACCATTCCCATGATTAACGCTAACTATTGTGTCAGCAATTTAGCATACACCTCTTAAGTAGCGTGTTATGGGTAACAAGTTTTAACTTGTTAGTTATGAATGATGGAGGAAATAAAAAAAAAAAAACAAAACAAAAAAAAAAGTTTGATGGCACCGCTCTTTCCATGTTTAACGCCCACTGGCCACTACTATGTTAATGTACACCTCTTAAAGTCGGCATCTTAACACCATGACACAATGGAGCCGATGTTAAGGGCGCATCACCTCAGCCGTAACGTTGGGATGCCCCACCACAATGAGCAACATTAAAGTTAATAAGCGTACAATCATTCTTTTAGTAGTGATATCAAAAGATGGATAAACCGACTTGTATCGACAAATAAATGAATATCAGTACGATATCGATGTTGTTAAGCTGGTTTTGGTATGGTAACGATACTCCGTAAAAAATGCAAATTCCTTATTTACAATACTTGTTTATTGTATATTCAGCGGCGTTGGCGGTGAACACCGCCTCAGGCGTGTTGGTGTCGCCCAACGGCAAAGTTATTGTGGATAAATCACCGCTATCTTCACCGCTCAACTACCCCCTCCCCTATTTAATTTCATACCTATTTCACGCCCAAATCCTTATTGCATAATAGCCTTTTTTTTATTTTAAAAAATAACATGGGGGTGGGGGGGGTGGGTAGAACTAGGGTTGGTTTGGTCGTGAACAAATATATTAAGTCTAAATGGGCTCAATAGTGACCCATTTTTATTCGGAGGAAACTGAATAAAAAAACCAATACTTTTGGTTTATAAAAAATCAATGTTTTTTATTTAATATTTGGTAATATTTTATCTGATAGTAGTTTAGTATAATAATAAAATAAAGGTTCAATTAATTTTAGTCATGTAAATATGATTATTTTATTGAAAAATGAGGAAGGAGGTGAATTTTGGTATATTTCTATGATATTGTGCAAGAAAGTGAAGTATAATTTAGCGCTAATGTAGCACTCATATGACACTATAAGGTGAGAAACAAAATGATATTCACACTGAATAGTTTTAGAGCTTTGTCTTTGTCCGTCACCGTTTCTCTTATGTAACTTTCTAGAAAAGGGTTATACAAAAGTTCACAACTTCACATATACAAGTAACATTGTTTTTATTTTGTCCAGTCAAGTCACAATTGAACTAGTGGCATGATAATTGGATATAAAGTTATATTTCTTTTCAACAACTCTTAATTTATTTTCTGTCCTTTATCGTGTAACTTTTATATCAACTATAAACACTAGATTCTCTATATAATAATATATACGCACATACTTATTTCTTGTTCTCTCCACATTTTCAAAACCCCACGATGCAGCAAACGATTGTGGCTCATTATCAGTCCGTTCTCTCTTTGTGCAGGTATTGCTTATTTACTAGTTATATGTTTTCAGTATGATCGGGTTTGTCATTCAAAATGGGGTGGAAACGTATCTCGTTGCCCCGCTTACCCACATCTCTATTGTAATTGAATCATTTTATTTAATATATGAGCAGCTATTATATTTTTATCATTCTTTTATTTATTCTTTCTTTGAGCAACTGATTTTCCGACAAAGACCACCTAGGTAAACAAATAATTAGAAGAAATTAAAGTTTTAGTTCAGTAACCATTTTTTTCTTAGAAACAAAAGTACAATTATTTTCTCTTTTTTTCTAAAAAATTAATAAATAATTAGCCATGAAACAATTAATCATCAAAAGGGATTCAATAAATATATATTATTTTGATCATTTCTATTGATGTTGCACGTATCTTTCTTTCAAGCATTTATTTTGTTTTTTGTGATGCATATTTATTATTTAGTAGTAGTTTAAACACTTTATAATATTTAAGTGCTTTAGCACTCAAGATTTTGTTCAGCTTATTAGCTTATTGACTAGTGTCATGGCTTTTTCAATAATAATAATAATAATAATAATAATAATAATAATAATAATTATTATTATTAATGTCCTGGTGATAACATTATTACAATAATTTGCGGTTTGATAACGGTTGGAACTAACTAACCATCAACTGTTAGTTAATTAGTTTTTTTTTTTGAAAGGCAGTTAATTAGTTAGTGCTAATATTAATACATATTTGGTGTCGGTTTTTGCAGATTAAATCAACAACTCATTAGCAGCTTAATGAAAAAGCTTATACCGATACTATTTGTGGATTATTAGAAAACTAGCAAAGGAAAACGTGTTTTATCTTAAATAAGTGATTGGGTTTCCCTCATGGGTGTACCCCTTCTACGAAAATAAGAGGGGCGCAGAAAACATCTGGATTTTACATTTTATAACAAAACAACTTTCACTTATGTATTTGGCAAAAAAAAAAATCATGTGGTTTGCAACATACTTGTGTTTATTGTTAAGCCTTTTGAGAACGAGGAATGAATGAATTATGTGGGTGTAGCTTTTGAAACGCTGGTTCAGATTTCAAGTTCTACGAGCAAATGAAAGACAACTCGAACTTTTAATTAGGCTTTGTGAACTTTTAATTTGGCTTTGTTATATGTTCCATTATTGTATTCAATACTGATATATTTATCAATCTCACTTGAAATTTGATCAGTATATGAATGATGCTTGTATTTGTTATATTGAAAATGAATTGTTTTATAAAGTTGCGATCGAAGATGTTATGAATTGTTTTCAAAACAGAAAACGTGTTTGGAATGATAATAATATGTAATATTGTTTTCATTTAATATTATATTGTCTTTATTGAATGACGACGATGTACTTTTGTTATGATAGTGATACTGTATTTTATTTATTTGATTGAATGGCCGACCCGACCCATCTAGACTCGAAATCTCTGATACCATAAAAAAAACGTACATAAAAAAATCTCTAACCCATTAAAAAAAGTTATTGGCCCTGCCACTGTGACCATCCACCTGACCCTTACTCATAATATTAACATTATTTTTTAACGACAAAAGTTAGTCCTACTATATTTTAAACCAGTAATTATAAACTACGCGCTTGCTTAGGTCTGAACTTAAGATCTTACATCTATGAGACAATTGTCTATGCCAAGTGGGCATTTTTCATGTTAACCTCATAACATTAACATAAATTTACTATGAATCGTTATAATAAGATGACGAAATTGATTATTATTCTAAAGAGTAATCCTTACATATATATATATATATATATATAAACAAAGTTAAAAAATAAATATGAAAAGAAAATATAAGATGACAAAAAAGAAAGGTCGTTAAAGAATTTATGTAAATTAAGAATATTTATCATGACCTGTCAGTATTCAATTTCTAATTATATTTAGCTAATCGAAGTCTTTTCCGTATTAAATATCTTTCAGTTTAATCTAGTTTACTTTTTTGACAGAAGTTAAATCTAGTTGACTTCACATGCCTACTAGTTTAGGTAGGGACTAGGGTATGTGTCAAAATGTAAGTGGAAGCATTTTATTATTATCTCTAAATATAAATACTGAATATTTTTTTCTTACAATTTAACCAAGTAAAATGCTTAATTTGTTAAGGTGTTGGAATAGAAGAAAATTTTGTTATCAAATTAAACCTCTATAGATTATGGATTTCGAATTTGGTTTTCCATTTTTGGAATCGAGTTAGTATTTGGTTTGAATTTCGGATTCAGATTCAATTTTCAAATTAATTCAAACGCGTTATTTTTAATTTGACAAGTCTTTCTTCTAGACCAAAAGATATAGACTGACAAAGACCTTCAACTATAAAAAAAATGTTGTTTAAGTTATATAAAAGCTAAATCCTCAGTTCTATTGTCTACCGAATGGAGTTTTAGGCTAAATTAAAAAAACAAGATTGGTCGGAACTGACTTAAACAATAGACTAAGTTCGGGTTAAGCAGGGTGTTGAGGGTGACGAAAACACCAAGTTCTTCCACGGGTTGATTGTCCTGAACAAAAGAAGGCGTACGGTAAAACATTTTGTCTATAAAGGGTGAGTGGGTTATGGAGTTGGATCGTATTAAAAATGAGTCATTGTTGTTTTTTGTTTTAAATTCGTGGATGATTTGAAAGGCTTCGAATGTCATACTTTTAATAGGAATCATCGATCATCCTTAAAATAGATTCTAACGTCACACTTCTTTTCTTTCGGTTGAGTATAAGTAAATTTAAAATGTGTAATTGTTTTGTTAGAGTAGTCAGCAGTTTTGCTCTCCAACTTTGATTTGTAACATGTAATTTCTCTAGCATCTTGCTAGTTATTTCTAATATATTGTCGTCGTTCTAATTTTTTTTCTTCATATTATTATATGCAAGTTAAAAGGTAGCTATATACTTGTATTAATATTGTTATTTACAAATATATACTTGTATTAGTATCTTAATTACAAATAAGACGACACAAAAAATATAAAAACTTAACGTAGATATAACTTATGCTAAAAAAAAAGTAAATGGGTTTAAAATGTAGGTTTGTCTTTTCCTTAACAACGTTCCAAAATTTTATACATTCATTATTTTAGTGCTAGGCGGTCTTTATTACCACTTTACAACTGAAACCCCTTCGTATCGTTAGGTTTACTATATTTGAAGATACTACCTTTCTATTTACCATTAATAATACTTATTTCTTAACCATTACTAGTACTTGTTTCTGTTTAAAGAGTTTTGAGTTAATGCTCATAGAGTCGTATCTATATATTTAAAGTAGATTAAACTTATCATATAAAAATTATGATCTAATACATTAAAAATCATTCCACTTTGGTGGAGTGGCCAGGCTGATGAAGGATAAGAACCTAACCTCCTTGAGGTCTCAGGTTCGAATCTGGAGGTCGTCCCGAGTTTTCTATTACAATGTATTTACTCCAGAGGGCTTGCTCTTGTGGAGGGTACAACATCTGTCAAGTGGCAGGTGGTTGGAAATTTTCTCGGGGAACGCATAGCCAAACTCGGATGCAAACGTGGGCCCGGTTAAGACAACATAGTCTTGGCCCGGGTGGGGCGGTTGGGGCTTCCGACTTGAGAGCTGCAGTCAACTTAACTGTGAAATTCGCCATTCAAAAAAAAATACATTAAAAATCAGTAGCATTATATTTTTCATAGTTATCATCTTAACCAACATTTGGTATAATCTAGTCACGACATGGTTTTACGTGTTAAGTTAGAGTATGGTAATGTCAATTGGTAAGATTCTAATTATACAAGAAAAAAAATATAGAAATAATTAATGACAACAAACAAAAAAAAAATTGTTTTTATGTTACAACAATAACAAGATTAATATGCATGGAATTGACGAACTAATCGAATGGACGAGGTAATGAACCGGACCGTTGTCAATTCATTAAGATGTTTGGTTACCATGTGAAAGTGTAATGAATTATTACTTTTTATTGTTTGGTAAACAATTAAAAAATGAATAAAATAAAAAATGGTAGTGAGTGGCGGTCGATGTGGTGGGCGGGCTTTAATGGTGGTGGTAGCGGGCGACGACGTGTGGTGGGTGGTATAACTGATCTGGTGTGCAAGGGAAAATAAAATGGAAAAAAAATCGTAGATGAAATAAAATTGATGTGTTTTAGGGGTAACAAAATGAAGATAATAGATTATTTTATTCCAATAACCAACTAAACACTATTTGTTTTCATCATTTACAATGATCCATTACATTTCTTCTCTCACTCATGTAAACTAAACACGACTTAAGATATAGTATAAATTTCAAAATAATGTAAAGAGTCAATGTAAGTACTTTAAATTGTTTTGATATATATATCAAAAGCCGAAAACAAGTTGATATAAGCAAGACATAAATTTTAAACTTCTTGATAGTTTTGTATAACTATTAACAAAAAATGTTAAAGTAGGCACGACTAGCGCACATAGCATTGTTGGTGGGTAGGAAGGACGACAACAACATGAGTGGATAAAGGAATGAGGGGTGGTATTTAATGAAAAAGGTTTCTCGTCTAAAATAAGAGAGGGGGAAATTGAGTTTTCAGTATTATTAACGTCTAATCGTTTTATAAAGTTCTTTATTTATCATGTGAAATTATATTGATAGATAAGTGTATTATACGTCACTTGAGACTTTTAATATAAATCTTTTTTTAGGTGGATGTCTTTCAGTCATTTTTATTTCGTTGAGACGGTAAGGTGAAAATTTTAATAACTAGGAAAAAAAATGTGGATTCTTTAAAAAAAGAAGAGCTAAATGAATTGTTTTAACATCCAAATTTTCAAAAAAAACAAATTCACTTTTTTATCAAGCTTTTCAGTGTTTTTCTCTCAATAATTTTCAAATTTTTAAATTTAATTTAAAGATATAATAGTAATTTGATTTCAAATCTCGCATGAATAACATTAAATTATGAATTAAGTGAACGTATTAACTTCTTTTTATGAAGAAAGAATCCTTTTATGATTTTTTTCACGTATTTCAATTTTTCAATACCATTTTAGAAACAATTAAATACTTTAAAGAAATAATTTACACACCATTAAAGCATTAACAAGGTTTCTTCTAAATACTTTTAATTTTTATCAGGCAATGTATAATGGTTTAACTAAAAAAAATAAAAAATGCTTCGTCATGTAATTGTCACGTAGACATACAATTCTCACTAACTTTTTCTTAAAAACTACGTAATAATTTAACTAAAAAAACAATTATTTTTGAATTTTATTTTTAAAAAGGTAAAATAGACGGTTTAATTGGTTCAAAAATCATGTCTGCCAACCCCGTACCGCCCTATAGCATAAAGACAAGGTCGGAACCGAAAAAGTGGCACCGAATACCCGGTACAAATATACTGACACCAACATTTTTAAAATGGGTAGGTACAGTACTATACTAGCATCAATTTTCGATACCAAGTATTCATCCTTACTCTGGCCCCTTCCACCTGACACCTGTAATTGGTGCTTAACGCCTCAGCCATGGGACATGTCACGGGGGCACTATTCCACACTACTTAGGGGCTGAATAATTAAGATATAACATCTAAATCATTTGGTATGTCTCTAAAAAAACTCAAAGAACTACTAAAAATTATATTTTTAGTGAATTAAACGCACTCTACCTCTAACAGATTAGAGGCAATTTCTTAATAATCTGTTTCAATACTCTAGTTTTTTTTATTAAAAAAATAATAGATATCTTTTTGAAAATGAAAAAAAATAAATTAAAATACCTTATGAATATATAATAATAATAATAATAATAATAATAATAATTACGTAATTCGTAATTTAACTGCCTCACGCAAACACACACAAATCGCGCCCATTTCTTTTTCACTTATTTTGTCATTTTCTCATTCAAAGCCACACACACCAACACACACACAGCTACACACCACCGGAAACACCTACAACTACTCTCTCTCCGGCCACCACTCTCTAACCGTACTTGTAACTAACCACCTGCTTCCTTCCTACTCTATTATTATTATTATTATTCATAAATTTATAATTTGCTTCTGATTATTATTATTATTATTATTTTGCAGATATTATAACTACACACTCAGCCGCTGGTTAGTTCTGGTTTACCTAATTTTTTCTATACCTAATTTTACACTTTAATCTACCTTCGCTTCTTCAAATTACGTCGGAATTTGACGGTGTTAGTTGATTACGTTGCTTACGTCACTCCGATTTCGGTGTTTGTTAGGTGTTAGCGTGTACGAGTGAATGTTTAGTGTTTGTTGAGTTTGTGAAGTTAATTTTGTGACCTAATTTTGGAGTTTATGTTTAATTTGTGTTGAATTTGTTAGGTTTAGAATTCAGATGAAGTAATCAGCGTTTGATCTTGCATTTAGGTGAGTTTAGGTGTTTCCGGTGAGTTTTTGTAGTTGTTTTTGTGACCTAATTTTGGAGTTTATGATTAATTTGTGTTGAATTTGTTAGGTTTAAAATTCAGATGAAGTAATTAGTGTTTGATCTTGCATTTAGGTGTTTCAGGTGAGTTTTTGAAGTTGATTTTGTGACCTAATTTTGGAGTTTATGTTTAATTGTTGTGGAAGTTGTTAGGTTTAGAATTCAGGTGTGTGCTTATGAGGAGGAACTGTTGGATAGGTGATTTGAAGGTTTTGTGTTTGTAACTTTGCAGTAAGTTGTTCTGGTTGTGAGAAACTGGTAATATGCTGTCTGTGAGCTGTCTAAATTTTATGCTGAATTGTGGTTTAGGTGAATTTAGGTGTTTCTGGAGAGTTTTTGAAGTTGATTTTGTGACCTAATTTAGAGTTTATGCTTAATTTTTGCAGAAACTGTTAGGTTTAGAATTCAGGTGTGTGTTTATAAGGAGGAACTGTTGGATAGGCCTATTATGCTGTTTTGAAAAGGAAATTGATGATTTAAAGGTTCTGGTTGTGAGAAATTGGTTGTATGTTGTGAGCTGTCAGACTTTTATGCTGAATTGTGTGTTTACTGTTTATATTAGGCAAATTGTTTTAGTTTTAGTTCTATTGTACTACTAGGGCTTATGATAGTTTATTATGTGACTACGTGAGTGTGGTTTCGTTGATTGTTAGGCGCTAACGTGTATGCTTCATTTTGATGAGTTTTGTGAATGTTTAGTGTTTGATTTGCGTTTGGGTGTTGCTGATGAGTTTGTGAAGTTAATTTTGTGACCTAATTATGGAGTTTATGTTTAGTTTTTGTGGAAATTGTTAGGTTTAGAATTCAGATGAATGTTTATTAGGAGGAATTGTTGGTTAGGTGATTTGAAGGTTTTGTGTTTGTAGTTTGCAGTAAGTTCTGGTTATGAGAAACTGGTTATATGCTGTGAGCTGTCAGACTTTTATGTTAAATTGTGTGTTTACTGTTTGTGTTAGGCAAATTGTTGAGCTGTACTGTACTGAATTAGGGCTTATGATAGTTGATTACGTGACTACGTGAGTGCGGTTTCTTTGATTGTTAGGCGCTAGCGTGTATGATTTTGATTGACTTTGTGTGAATAATTGGTGTTTGATCGATTAATTTAGTTGTTTCTGATGATTTTGTGAAGTTAATTTTGTGGACTAATTTAGGAGTTTATGTTATGTTTTTGTGGAAATTGTTAGGTTTAGAATTCAGATGAATGTTTGTTAGGAGGAACTGTTGGATCGGTGATTTGAAGGTTTTGTGTTTGTAACTTTGCAGTAAGTTGTTCTGGTTATGAGAAATTGGTTGTATGCCGTGAACTGTCTGACTTTTATGCTGAATTGTGTGTTTACTGTTTATATTAGGCAGATTGTTTTGAATTGAGGTGTGCTGTACTGAACTAAGGCTTATGATAGTTGATTATGTGACTATGTGAATGCGGTTTCTTTGAGTGTTAGGCGCTATTGTGTTTGATTGATTTTGATAGAATTTTGTGAAGTTGTGGTGTTTGATCTTGCGTTTCAGTGAATTTAGTTGTTTTCAATGAGTTTGTGAAGTTAATTTTGTGACCTAATTGTAGAGTTTTAGTTTATTTTTTGTAGAGATTAATAGGTTAGAAGTCAGATGAATGTTTATTTGGAAGAACTGTTGGATAGGACTATTATGCTGTTTTGAAAAGGAAATTAATGATTTGAAGGTTCTGGTTATGACTTATGAGAAATTGGTTATATGCTGTGAGCTGTCAAATCTTCATACTTACGTGTGTATTTACTGTTTACATTAGACATTTTGTTTTAATTTCAGGTCTGCTGTACTTAACTAGGGGTTTGTCAGTCTAATAGTCATTGGTCAAGTGGTCAGCCTTGGATAATGTTTTAATAGGGATCAAATTATGCTAAATTAGGGCTTGTAGACCTTCTTCATCCTGTTCGTGCAAAGCACGTCGGAAATCAATAGTGCGGTTTCGTCGGTTGTTAGACACTAGCCTGTATGATTTAATTCCGTAAAATTTTGTGAATTTGTGGTGTTTGATTTTGCATTTTGGTGATTTTAGTTGCTTCTGATGAGTTTGTGAAATTAATTTTGTATCTAATTTTGGAATTTTAGTCTAATTACTATAAATTGCTTGGTTCAGATGAATATTTATTACTAGGAGAACTGTTGGATTGGCAGAAAAGTTAAGAAATCTGTAAAAAGTTTGATTACTATATCTGAAAAGGAAATTAATGCTTTGAAGGTTTTATGTAACTTTGCTATATGGTGTGAGCTGTCAAACCTTCATGCTCATGTGTGTGTTTACTGTTTATATAAAAGTATAAGACAAACTGTTTTAATTTCAGGTCTACTGTAGTGAACTAGGGTTCATCATTGGTCAAGTGGTCAGCCTCACATAATGTTTAAATAGGGATCAAGTGATACTAAGTTGGGGCTTGTAGACCTTCTTCATCCTGTTTGTTATGCTTCACTACTCTCATCATGCCAGTTGCTGTGAAGGATCAACAGGTACCCTTTTTTAACCTTTTGTATATGTAGCATATGTGTTTGTTTTATTCTGTCATTTTATATATGTGGATTTATGGTTTCTTTATTATTATTATTATTATTATTATCTTCTCAAGGGATCTTAATATGTTATTGAATTTCTGAAAAAACCTATGTTTTTTCTTTGCAAGGAACGTGCTGCAAAATCAACTCTTAAAGCTGATAAGCAAGGTGAGCATTATTCATTTCATGCTTAATTGTTTATATTTATAGAAATAATATATACTGTTACAATGATTTATACCCAAGTGTTATTAATTCTATGTTGCTTGTGACAAAGATTTAATATTAACATTTTTGTAATTACTGCAGTCACATGCCTTGAAGAAAAAGGGTCATTAATTTGCCCCAAACAATCACAGACTATTGAAAGTCTTCTTCCTGATGAGGAAGATCTGTTCTCTGGTGTAATTGATGAATTGGGATGTACCGCTACTGCAAATAGTGATGATGAAGATTATGATCTGTTCAGCAGTAATGGAGGCATGGAATTAGAAGGGAATTCTAAATTATATATTAGTCAACATAAGTTTTTGACCGCTGAAGGACTTAATAGTGATCAAAGCAGTTCAGACTATTTAGTTTCCAGTGAACATCCTTCCAGAACACTTCTTTTGAAAAATGTGGATAACAGAGTTGAAGATTCAAAACTTA